>NC_092784.1:28706538-29365288 GCF_047496795.1 Chiloscyllium punctatum
CAAGAAACTATGTTTGGCAAAATTGTCAAACTACACTCGAGTTTGAATTTGGCAGTTTGACAATGTTTTAAAAAAAAGAATTGACCCGCTGTTTTGGGGTATAAAGCCAAAAGAAAATTGAAAAGTTGGGGGAGAACTGCCATGCCAGCAAAATAGGCAGACTGCCCAGATAATAGCTCTCTTAAATGTACCTATATTTATCAATGACCTGTGAAACAGAAATTCTAAGGAGAAGCAAACAGTATAGAGGAAGATACAAACAGAAGATTCGACAGCTGGTTGGTTCTGAAATTTGAATGTTTAGGTCAATGTGAATTGGGTGTGTTTATCGGACCAGTATTGTAGAAGGGAAAGTAAAAGATATTCAGAGAAATGGGTTGCAAATAGTTGTTAGTTAATTATTCTCTGTTAGACATTAAAAACGTTGTTAATGTTTACTTTAAATACTGACCTTTAGGATGGTTCTTGGCCTTCCGAATTTTTACAGGTTACAGCACGGATTAAACATTTTCTATGTTGCAAGTTTAAATTAGCGCGCGGGTTGGGGAGGGGCGGGGGTTTTACCCCGTGTTGTAATACATTTACTTTGATTTCTCGGCACAGAAGCTGACAGACCTTCTGAGCTTTTCCAGCACATTTCTGTCTTCGTTTCTGGTTTACGAAATCTGTAGTTCTCTTGACTTTTTTTGTGTATCATTATCAGCCACGGTTGAGTTGCTGGAGGACAGGAAGACAACTAATATTGTCGCATTATGTGCAACAAGGATTCAAGGCATTCCCAGGAATCTACAGACCAGTGAATTTGATATCAAGGATGGGTAAGTGCTAGCAGGAGATTCCGAGAGGCAGATTTCCATGTATTTGGAAAGGCAAGGACTGATTAGGGATATTCAGCACGGCTTTGTGTCTGGGAATCCATGTCTCAAAACTAGATTTCAGGTTTTGAAGAGGTGATTGGGAAGGTAGATTTGATTACCTACAGTATGGGAATCGGCCCTTCAGCCCAACAAATCCATACCTACCCTTCGAATAGAAACCCAATCCTACTATATTTACCCCTGACTAATCCAGCTGGCACTATGGGCAATTCGCCTAACCTGCACATCTTTGGATTGTGGGAGGAAACCAGAGCATCCGGAGGAAACCCACGCAGATGCAGGGAGAATGTGCAAAATCCACAATGACAGTTACGGTGGGAATTGAACTCGGGTCCCTGACGCTGTGAGGCAGCAGTGCTAACCACTGAGCTACCACGCCGCCCATGGAGCCACGGTGCCGCCCATAGATAGATGAAAGTAAAGCAGCAAACGTTGTCTACGTGGACCTGAGTGAGGCCCAACAAGGGTTCCTCAGGGTAGCCTGATTAATATGGTTACATCGCAGAGAATCAGGGAAAGCAAGCAAATTAGACACAAAATTGGCTTGACAGTAGGAGGTGGATGTTGCTGGGAGAGATCTGTTTTCCAAATTGGAGACCTGTGACCAGCGATGTGCCACAAGGACCAAGCTGCTGCTGTTCATTGTTATTGTAAATTATTTGGATGAGAATATAGGGACCATTGCTAGTAAGTTCGTAAACAAAACCCCAAAAATTGGTGTTAATAGTGGACAGTGAAGAAGGTGATCTTAGAGAACAATGAGATCTTGATCAACTGGGAAAGTGGGCTGAGGATTAGCAGGTAGAGCTTCATGCAGAGAAATGTGAGGTGTTGCAGTTTGTTAGACAAACTAGAGCAGGATTTATACAGTTAGCGGTAGGACACTGGGGAGGATATTCGAACAAAGATACCTAGGGTGCAGGTACATAGTTCCTTGAAAGTGGAGTCGCAGGTAGACAGCGCAGTGAAGAAGGCATCCGGCACGCTTATCTTCATCGGTCATAGCACTGGCTTTAGGAATTGGGCATCATGTTGTGGCTGTACAAGAGAATGATAAGGCCACATTTGGAGTACTGAGTACAATTCTTGTTGCCCTGCAATAGGAAGGATGTTATAACCTGGAAAGGGGACAAAAGTATTGAAAATGGGATGTGATGGAGATGGGAGGTTTTGAGATATATGGAGAGGCGGGGCCGACCTTACAGAGGTTTATGAAATCATGAGTGGCATGGATAGGATAAATAGACAATGACTTTTACCAGGGTGGTGGTGTCTAGTACCAAAGAGGATAGGTTTAAGGTGAGAGGGAAGAGATTTAAAAGAGATCAAAGGGCAGCTGTTTGAATTTATATTCTGAGGTAGTTTACTCTCATAATCTATCTTATGTTTCTTGATAGCTTTTTTGTTCCTCGCTATTGACCTTTAAAGTTTTCACAATCTTCAAGTTTCCCACTGGTCTTTGCCATTATTTATGACATTTAATTATTTTGATAGCCTCACTTATTTCCTGAGACATCCATGGCAGATTACCATTTTTCCTACCGTCCTTCCATTTCACTATCACATGATGTTGCTGAACACTTGGAAAAATTTCTCCGAAAGCCATCCACGGTTCATCAATGGTTCCACCATAAAGTATTTCTTCCAGTCAACTTTAGCCAACTCTTCTCTCATCCTATTGTCATCTACTTTGAGTAATCACAGAACCCTGGTATTGGACTTTACCTTCTCACCTTGCATCTGAATTCTAAATTCAACCATAGTTCAATCCAAATAATTTCTCCCAATGAATTTATTTATTAATTTCATTGTTTTTCCCTCGAGACTTAGGCTTTCCAATTTTCCTGGGAAGATTTGATTTGTTTGGTTTGTTTTCTTCTGTGAAGACTGAACTGAAGTAATTGATTCATAGTTCTGCTATTACCCTGTTCTCCATTCTCCTTCCTCTGGGTTCAGACTGTAACGAAGGTGCACTTGTTTTCTCTAACCCTTTCCATTGACAGTTCATCCTTATAATTCTTGTTAATATTCTCTTCAGAAACCCATCAATACATGTCCACACCATAAAGTCATGGGAGCATAGTCTTTGTACCGTCCGAAATACAGCATAGTCTACAGTAGTCCCACTCTCCGACATGAAGCCTGCACGCAGGAATGTTATTACACTTCAAGAGCTCGCCCAAGTCCTATTTAGCTGTTATGCAGTTACCATAACAACTCCACTCTCAGGAAGTACATTCCAGACCCCAACACCATCTGGGTGAATAACAATCCTCAAATCCTCTCTCATCCTCAAACCCTTCACTTTAAAGTGTGTTCCCTTGTTTTTGCCCCTTTGATTAATAAGAACAGCTGTTGTCTATCCACCCTGTCCATGACCCTCGTAATCTCATCCTTCTTAATCACATCCCCCTCAGCATTCTCTGCTCCGAAGTAAACAACCCGAGCTTATGCAGAGAAAACGAAATAAGCAAGGTGGATAATGGGGATCTTATAGATGTATTACTACTGGACTTCCAGACATCAGTGCATAACGTGCCTCGCAAAAGATTATATGCAAGCCAATAACACATGTGTTTAGGAACAATTTACTTGCTAGGGGAAAGTATTAGCTAACCAGTAAACACCACGATATGGAGCCGTTGGTTTTGGACTGGGTTGAGCAAGGTCAAAAATCAAACGACACCAGGTTAGAGTCCAATGACTTTATTTGTAAACACAAGGTTTCATTGCGCTGCTCCTTCATCGGGTGTATGAGAGAGGAAGACCTTAAACACCGAAGTTATAAGGGAAAGATCAAAAGTTTGTACAACTTATGCACATGAATTGTATGCACCTAAGATTGTTCTTAAATACTTAATCAGTTAGAATGGAGATGCAAGTTTGATTGATTGTTATGCAAATCGCAGAATTTATTTCAAGTCACTACCTGGAGATACCTTCAGGTAAATGAACTAACACTTGCAGTCATACAATGTATTCCAAGTGTGAGACCTTGTTTCAACGCTGTCTGTGTCTTCGTCTGGAGTCAGATTGGTTTTATTTACAAAGTAGGAGTTCATCAAATATCACATTGACTGACTGTCTACAAATTGTACGTTTTTTGAACAAAATAAAATGCATCTGCAAATACAAATAGTCAAATGCAAATACCCCCCCGCAGATGTATATGTGTAAATATGTGTGTTCAATTGCGTGTGCGCATGTGGGAGAGAGAGGACTTGCCTGTGTGAAGGGGAGAGAGAGAGACACTGTGTACGTGAGAGAAAGTGAGGGGTGTGTGTGAGTGCGGGAGGGAGAGTGAGGCTGCGTGTGCATGCGTGCGTGTGACAGGGTGGAGTGCGCATGTGAGAGAGGGAGGGTGTGAGTGGACCAGATATGGAGAGTGTGCATCAGCGTATGTAACGGGGAGAGTGAGAGGGTGTGCTTGTCCAGGCAAAAACACAGACAGATATAGCAGATCCGTTTCCGCACACGCACTCACTCCGTGGTTTCAGAGCTTCCCCTCTCTGCAGCCTCTGCTCCATTTGTTGTTCATGTTACAGATCCAGATGCAGTAACTACAGTCCCCATGTTCCATCCAGAGTTGGGTCACTAAATCCACAAGTCTCCCTGAATGTCTCAGGCAGCTCGCAATACAACCTCCAGCAACTCGTCGTTAGCACCTCCACTACCTTTTCAATAACAAGGGTCAGTCAGAAGCTCCTCAGCTACAAGTTAGACGTTTGATCCTTTACAATTATACTCCAGGATTTTCCTCGTGTTAATAACCGCACAATCAACTGAGAGAGACAAACAGAGGCGTTCCGTGAGTCAGAGCATACCAAGTTTCAAACATGAGAGTCAGAGCTGAAGGAACATCGCTGTCCATGGAGCACCACACGGGACACGTCGGGCAGCGAACAACAGCCTGACACACAGCATTTCAACGTTTCAGAGTTTCACCATGCCAGCGCTCGATGCACGAAGGAGTCAAAAACTTAGGCCAGGGAAAGAAACAGAAAAAAACCCAAGTAATTTATTAACTGATAACTTAACGAAAATATGGATAAGGAGATGGGGGATTGGAATAACGGGATAAATAAGAAAATGGTGAGTCGAATCTCAAGAAAGCAAACATTGATTAGAGACATTGTCAGATCCGCTAGAATGGTCCATTTCCTCAAATTCTGAATCGGCTTCACACAACCAGCCCAGAAACCATAAACTGGGGAAAGGTAACGGCTAAGATGGAGAGCTGTGCAGACCGTGCTAGTGGATTACTCCATAAACTGGGGTAAGGTAGCGGCTAAGATGGAGAGCTGTGCAGACCATGCTAGTGATTTACTCCATAAACTGGGGTAAGGTAACGGCTAAAATGGAGAGCTGTGCAGGCCGTGCTGGTGGACTACTCCATAAACTGGACTATCTGCCCAGCAGGGGAAGCATTGCAAACTTTTGCCAGGATATCGCAAGCCTCGACCACTACCCTCTGTCTCCTACTTTTGAGCCAGTTTTGTATCCAAATGGCGAGTTCTCCATGTATTTCATATGAACCAACCTTGTTAAACAGAGAACCATGCACAATGTTATTCTAAGCCTTACTGAAGTCAATATCGACAATGTACATCACTGTATTTCAAGTAATCTTTTTAGTCCCTTCTCAAAAAATCACAGTCAAGTCAGTGAGACACAATATTGCTTGCTAGAAATGTGTTGCTGGAAAAGCGCAGCAGGTCAGGCAGTATCTAAGGAGCAGGAGAATCGACGTTTCGGGCATAATCCCTTCTTCAGGAATATTGCTTGCACAAAGCCAAGCTGAATTAAGAGGCTAATGATGACCATTCTGATTATCGGAAAAATCCATCTGGTCACTGAAACCCTTTAAGGAAACAAACTGCCATCTTTTCCTGGTCTGGCCGAAAAGTGACTCCAGACCCACAGCAATGTGGTTGACTGCCAACTGCCCTCTGGGCAATTAGGGATGGGTAATAGATGCTTGCCTAATCAGCGATAAAATTCTACAGATCAAAACCTACAAAGGAGAATTGACAAAGCTGACTGATTTTGAAACGTGATTTTGTTTGTAAATCTTAATTATGGTGTTTTGTTTTATCGGACCAGTATTGTAGAGTGGGAGGTAAACGATAGTTATAACGAAACGAGTTCTAAATAGTTGTTCATTTTAATATTCTCTGTTGGACATAAATAACAACATTATTAATTTCACTTTAATTAGTGACCTCTGGAAATGGATCTTTGCCTCTCGAAATTTAATAGATTCCGGCATGAGGTGAACTTTTTCTTTGTGGCTGGTTTAGATTTGGAGAGGGGTTTACCCATGTATCATAACAGTCTGGGACCTTTTGACTGCGATTTGAACAGGTTTAGACAGATCTAGTCTGGGATTTGGCAGATTTAAACAGATTTGGGGTATGAAAACGCACAGTAGACTTAATCATTTACATGTTATTCTCGGAGAGCTTTAACTAAAAAGTCGGTGAGACAGTTTGGTTGATTTCGGTGACTTGTGGTTGGTTAAATTAAAAGTAAGACAAACGGCTCTTAAAATGTTAACGGGGTTCTGGGGTTTGAAGATGCTTCTCACATTTGCAGGGCATTTAGAAGGAAAGATAAAGACAAAAACTTTAGAATTAGCAAATAACTTATATTCGGGTTTAACGAAAAACAAGAGCAAAGCTGAAATTGTCAGGAAATTACACAAACACTAAGTTGCGTCAGAGAAACGCACAAGTGCATTGGATTTTTTAAAAAAAAAAATTAATTTGCAATTCCAGAAAATGCAGTTTAAAGATAAACAAAGGGAGAGAGACAGAGAAAGAAGAAAGTGAAAGCAAGAGAGGAGAGAGAGACAAATTGAAGAGGAGAAGTTTCGTAGCTTCGCAAAGAGAGAGAAAAAGAAGAAAAGGAGAGAGAAATCGAAAGAAGGTGCTTAGCTGAACAAAAAGAGAGCGAATTTCAACTTGAGAAGTTGCGATTTAGTCAGCAAAATCAACATGATGGAGATTAAAAGGGACGTTAGTGACATGTACAACTATGTCAAAACGCTGCCACATTTTGATGAGAAAGATGTTGAAGTCTTTATTATTTCATTTGAAAAATTGGCTCGGCAGACGGTGTGGTCTGAGGATTTATGGGTAATGCTAGTTCGGACTAAACTATTAGGCAGAGCCAGCTAAGTATTTGTTGCGCTGTCAGATGAGAGCGTCAAGAGATTATGAAGATGTCAAACAACTTATTTTATGTGCTTACGAATTGGTACTGGAAACATATAGACAGAAGTTCGTAAACATAAAGAAGGAACCAGACCACCCTTATGGTGAATTCGAAATAATTAAACATAGGCATTTTGATGGGTGCAGGCTTTAAAGGTGGATGAGACCTATGAAACTCCAAAGGGGATGATTCTGCTGGAGGAGTTTAAAAACTCAGAGATGGTAATAATTCACGTGGAGGAAGAGAAAGTTCAGGAATTGAAATTGGCAGGAGAATTAGCAAATGAATACATGTTGCTGCATAAGACAGGCTTCCAGTCAGAATTTCGTCCGGTGAGGGATAGAATTTGGGAGAAGGGGAGATTCTACACGAGAAAAGAAAGAGTAGAGAATAAGAGTTTACCATGGATTAAAGAAAATGCCCAAGAGAATGTAAAGGAGGTGAAAAGCCTCAGGAGTTTTCCTTGTAATGGAGGGGGACACAGAAAATTACAGTGCCGGTGGTTTCAGAAGGGCATTTGGAAAAGATGTTTCCACTGCCATAAGGAGGGATATGTATGGTCACACTGCTGATCGTTAAGAACGGGACTGTGGGAAAAGATGTGATAAAAGAAGATAAGCCAGTGGCATCAGTGAAAGTCTTAAAGGAGACCCCAACAAGAGCCAAGGAGCTGCAGGAAATTTGCACAGCCTAGGCAAGCTCTGGGTATGGAGTTGGTACCTGATCTCTATAAAGAATTCGCCTCTGTGACTAAAGTTTACTCAGAATTAAGAGGGGTAGAAGGGCAAGAAGTTATAATTTTGAGTGATACATGAACTAACCAGTCGCTAAGAGAAAGAGATGAACGAATTTTCAGTCTTTCTGATCTGTTACGAGAGAGTATAGTAATTTTTGGGAAAGATGGACAGACATTTAGCGTTCCCCTATGTAAGATCAGGTTGGAATGTCTACTCAGGCCTGGTGAGATTATAGTGAGAATGATTGTCAGAGTGTCAGATTCAGGAATCCAGTTTATTCTTAGGAATGGTTTAACAGGGTCCAAGTTGGGAGTGACGCTTTTCGTTGTGGAGCCCTAGGAAGATCAGGAAAGTGAGGACTTAAATCAGAAATGGCCTGGTATTTTCACAGACTGTCCAGTAACCAGATCACACTAGCATAAGTCACAGGACGAAGCACAGCTAAAGACAAAGATTAAGGAGTTGAGGTTCACTTAGCTGATATACTATTTGCCTTAATGGTGCAGGGAAAACCTGAACAGGCAGAGGGTCAGACAGAGGTGTTTTGTCCTGAAAGGCAAAGGGACTTGCATCAGGCAGACAAGAGGTTAAAAGATATATTTGCGGATGTGTACTCTGAAAAGGAGGCAGAGGATATTCTTGAGAGGTATTATCCGAAAGATAGCTCTTAAGACGGAAATGGAGACTACATCAGGTTAGTACAGAGGTGACATGTGCCGAGGTGCACCAGATTGTGTTGCCAGTAGCATCGAGACAGGACATTTTACTTGTTGCACATGAATTACCTGTAGGAGGTCACCTAGGGGTATGAAAGACTCGGGCTCAGGGAGAAAATATTTTATTGACCTGGAATTCACAAAGATGTGGTTAACTTTTGGCAAACATATCATTCATGGCAAATAGTAGGTAGGCCATGGACAGTAGTGAAACTAGCACCTCTATTGCCAATTCCCCCATTCAAATACCCCTTTATGTTGTTTCTAAATGAGTATGTATGTCCCCTCCTGAAAGGTAGAGTAAAAAATTTGGAGAAACAAATGTTAGTTACTGCCCCACAGAGTGAGGAATCAAATCCAAATGTTTTGGATTTTGATGTGCATCAAAATATGTTTAAAATGCAGAGGTCCTTGAGCAGTGGGTTAAGTTCGTAAGCTACCTGTCTCAGGAGCATAAAACGCACTTGAAATGTTTGTTATTGCAGTATGAGGACATACATAAGAATCATCTGGGGGAGACTAATGCTATTGTACATGAAGTAGACGTAGAGAATACTGTTCCTATAAAACAACATCCATATCGTCTAAATCATCTCAAACCCTTACAGGTCAAGAAGGAGGTGGAGGCTATGCTCAATAAGCACATCATCAAACCACGCCAGAGCGATTGGAGCTTGCCGATCATCCTAGTTCCCAAACTGAATGGGACTTAATGATTTTGTTTGTTTGAGAAACGAACTCCACTTCATCAATATTTTTTAGTCCGAGTCAAAGAGTTCTGAAGCAGCACAGTTATTCGAACAACTTTAAAAATAGGTGGCTCCACGAGGAGAAACACACCCGACAGTAAAATATAGAGCTTTTTATACTTTTGTGAGGGATCTCTCGACACCGCTATACTGAGCAATAAACCTAACAAAAGTGTCTATTTCATTCTATCCCCTTATTAGATTATAACTTGCGCCCGTTATTCCTTCATTTGGTTATTCCCTGCACCCAAGCCTAAGACGATCATACTTATTAATTACCTCACTTGTTTTTCTTTAAATCTGCCGTATTTGACTGTCCTTGTTCGTTACAGACTTCCTGTTATTTTGTCCAGTTGCTCTTTTCTTATCTCACCTCCTGACTTCTGAGATTGTCCTTTACTATCTTGATAATCCAAAAACGGGACCAACAAGCTATGAGCTCATTGTGAAATTCCCTCCTGCTTCTCTTTTTCTTTTGTGGTCAGCTCCAACACTCAAAGTAATTTCTTAGCTTAAAACTATTTCTTATAGATCCTCTATATTCGTTAAAATCAACATGCACCTGACAACCTGAAATTTTTCTCTCTCAATCCCTCCTTTTCTTTTTGTCAGTCTATGTTGATCTTATTGATTCTGGGACAATGAGGCCTCCAGGTTAGAGAGCATCAGACCTGAAAGTTGATCTACTTTGGAAATGCCTTCGGGCATATTCTCAACATCATAAGTTGTTAACACGTAAAGGCTGGCCCCCTGCATACACTTCAGGGGCATCTGTTTGGTCTTGGCGGTCTTGATCATTCTCTGAGCTGTACCCCGAATACAAGGAATAATACAACAGCCCAGTGCTGCCAGAATCCCAACGACCACTCTCAAGAAGATGAGAATGGAAACCACAACTCCTTTCCATTTACCAAAGCAAGACTCCAACCACCCCGTTATTGGCGTGTCCACTCAAGACTTTTCAGCCAACTCACGTGAGATGGTCGTCAATCCTTGTAAGGCTCGAGTAATCTAGCCATCTGTGGCAGTGTTATTTGGAATAAAGGTACAGCACCTTCCCCCTAACGTAACACAAACTCCCCCTTTTTCTGCCAACATCACGCCTAAGGCCATCCTATTTTCCCAGGCCATCCTGCTTGTGGCATCTAACTGTTAAGCTATTCCTGTAGCAGCTTTTCCGGTGTAATTTATAAATCTTTGCTGGTTATAAAAAATGTAATTAATCCAATCGACATTTCTATTAATCGTAACCCAGCAGTAAAGAGACTCAAATCCAGCTTCCATCTGGTTACGAGTCTTAAATTCATCAGGCAACACTCTGGGAACCCCTATACAGTCCAAATAAATATCATCATCAAAGGGGAGGGCAAAGATTGACCGGGCACTCCTCGTTTTCCCCATTTCAAGAATCTCACCTTTTTCAAATGCTCCGGTGAATGGAATAGCCAATTTTACAATTGCATAAGTACCTCGCCAGTTAGAGGACATAGTAGGTCTTAGAATCTTTCCAACATGTTACAACCACACAATCACTCGGGTTACCTTTAAAGCTGAATAGTTTCCTCCCAACACTGTCTCGGGCACGGATTCAATTTCCGAGAAGGACTTTAACTCTCCTAGAAATCAGGACTGGTTAGTCCCTGCCTTCACACACAGGAGGTGTGATTCCCGTTCATGTACGAAAATGAAGGGGGAACTTTTAATTCCTCCTTCTTCAGGGAGGGAACAACACAGCAAAGACCGACAGCCTGGGTCGTCCCACGCCGTCTCATCCTGGTACAGGGCTATCATACATAGCATACCAGCGCTGTCCTGCTTCCATCCGAGCGGAAATAGAACCACACGAGCCACCGGTCTACCTGAGGCACATGCATAGCAAATGCTTTTATTCAGACTTTTCACAGTGTACTTCACCATTCAACCCAGGCATTTGTATCCCCGTATCCCGTTTCTATTTCAATAGACTGTATCAAGTGAAATGTATTCCAAAATGTATTCCTATCACCAAGAACAACCATCTCTGTCAAGGGGGCCAGGGGGTCAGAGGGTTTGAGTTCTGATTTCTATCCATTTTTTACTGAGTAACCGCCATAGGATTTGAGATGAACTGCTGAGTTACTATACTTCCTCTGACTTTCCACAGTCCCACAATTTACCAACTGCAAATATCGGCTTCTATGACATGGGGATTGGTACTCTCAGGGACTATTAGTACCACATAATATGTTCTTCCTAAAATGCAATCAAGGAAGGAGAGCAAAAAGTCTAAACTATACACTCTCTCCATTCCTGAAAAGGGCGTGCCGAGAGACTAAACCAACAATTTGACAGAAACTTATCTTGCGATCATGTCGCAACCATACAAACACTCATTTAAATTAAATGGTCCGTTAAACAGTTCTTTTTAACTTGAGTTTAAGCGGTTCCGTTGTTGTTTCTGCTCTCCAAATTCCCTTGTCATTTGCGGGTTTCACTGGCCCTTTGATTCTTGTTTAATGTGTCCAGCCCTTTTCGGCCATCCTAATTGCCGTCTCTGTCGTGAAGCGGGCTTGACACGGACCTTCCCAATCTGATTTGATTAGCACTCAATCGCCCGGTCTGAGCGGATGCACTGCAGTGTCAAGGGGGTGGCGTCTGAGCAAGCTGATCCTGAGTTCGAAGAAAAGATAGAGAACCGGACAGGGCCAGTGTATACTTCCTTAACTTCTGTTCATTAATTTCCACAATTGGAACTTCGCTTTTGTGCCCAAATAAGGTAAGTCGAACAATATTTCAAAATGGCACAATCCCAAGTCCTTTGTACAGGCTGTTCGCACGCATAGGAGGGTCAAGGGTAGACACTTTGTCCACGGGAGTTTGGTCTCAAGTACTAATTTAGATAATTGCTTTTTCAGTGTCTGATTTATTCTTTCAACCTTTCCTGATGAGGATGGGAGCCAAGGAGTGTGAAATTCCCAGGAGATTCTTAAACTCTTCATTGTCTCCTGTAATACTTTAAAAGTAAAATGTGTACCTTGATCTGAGTCTATATGTTCTACTAGCCCGTACCTGGGAAATATCTGTTCAAGAATCTCCTTGGATACACCATTCACAGTGGCTGAAGCCAAGGGGTTTGCTTCATCACATCCGGACAAATGGTCAACGTTCACCAACAGGTACTTCAATCTTCCCACGTGGGGTAACTCGGTATAATCTATCTGGATATTCTGAAATGGTCGTAGCCCAGGTGGTCGTCCTCCCTGAACCTGCCTCCTCAAAACCTTTTGGTTTATCTTTTTACATGTTATACATTCTTCACATATCTGTTTGGCAATGCTATATACTCCATCACATCCATATCTTCGCAGGACTAATTCGCACATTGCCTACAACCCAATGACTTCTCTGATACAAAATGATCATAATTTCTCGCATCATCGTTATATTAAGCATCTCCCTTCCATCAGGTTGCAGCCAACGCCCCTCTTCTGTTTTAACTGCACCTGTGTATTTCAGTTCCTCTTCCTCCTTAGTATTAAATAACGGAGTAATCAGAGGATCAGGGAGCGAAGGTCTCAGGGAACATATTACTGCATCTAGTGGAATCATTGCGAGCTGCCTCATCTGCCAATCTATTCCCTCTTACTACTAGGGTGTCCCCTTTTCCTGCCCAATCACATGAACCACAACTATTTCCCGGGGCAATAGTAGGGATTCGAATACTCGCTTTATTAATCCTTCATGAACTAATTCCTTGTCTCTCCCATTAATTAAACCTCGTTCTTGCTAGATTTTTCCAAAGGTGTGGACGACAGCAAACGCATATCTAGAATCTGTATATATGGTTCCGTCTCTATTTTCTCAAGCTTTAAGGGCCTCATCTAGAGCATAAAGCTCACAAGTCAGTGCTGACCAACTATCAGGTAATCAACCAGAATTAATCACAGTCCTTTCGTCTCCATCAATCACAGTATACCCATTATGTCTTTTACCCTCGAATACTTGGGAATAACCATCTATAAATATTCGGTCTCCAGCATGTAGCGGGATTTACACCAGGTCCTCCCGTACCTTCGTGTGATAGTTCATAAAACCATAACAATCATGCTATGTATTTCTAGGAGATTCTCCATCTCCCTCTATAAGAATGTGGCTGGATTTAAACAGATGTCGGTGACTAACACAAGATCGTCCTTCTCTATTAAAATTGCTTCATACTTCAGAATTCTAGAGTCGGTAAGCCAGCGCCCCGCTTTTTAATTTAGAATGGTTCGTACCTGATGTGGGGTACTGACGATTGTGGCTCTCCCAAAGGTAAGTTTCCGACTTTCTTCAACCAATAAAGCTGTCGTTATCATTGCCTGGACACATTCTGGCCAACCTCTCGAGACTGGATCTAAGATTTTAGATAGAAAGGCTACTAGTTGTTTTATTTTTCCTCCCCATGTCTGAGTTAGGACCCTAAGGCCACTCCTTTTTCCATAGTAGCAAATAAATGAAAGGGTTTTTCTGAGGAAGACAATGCGAGGAAGTGCGCCTGAATCAAACTCTGTTTCAATTCTTCAACTCGTTCCCTTTCCTCTTTTGTCCACTGTAAACTGTTCGTTTCATCACCTAGTAATTTCAAGTATAGTTTGTTCGTATTCTGAGCATAAGAATCTATCCATAATCTACAATACCCTGTTAACGCCAGCAGTTTCTGTAGTTCCCTTTTTGTTTCTGGAATTGGCATTTCTATAATCCCCTTTATTCTTTCTGGGCTTATTTTCCCTTTTCCTTCACTAATCGAGTGTACCAAGTACTTGACCTCTTTTTCCAGACTTTGGAGTTTATTCTTAGAGACTTCTTGCTCTTGTTGTCCCAGGAAATTTAATAACTTATTTGTAGTCTCAGCCACACTATCCCTCTTTTTCCCAGTAATTAACAGATCATCTACATATTGTAACAGCGTAATTCCTGCAGGAATATAACATTTCTCCAAAACCTGCTCTAATACCTGACCGAAGGGATTCGGAGATTCTTTAAAACCCTGTGGGAGTACCGTCCATCTGTGCTGCAGCTTTCATTCAAAGGCAAACAGGTCCGTGCTTTCCTCTGACAATGTGCAGGGCAAACAAGCACCTTTTAGGTCTATCACCCTAAACCACTTATGCTCAAGCGGAATTTTACTCAATATTGTATAGGGGTTGGGGACCACCGGGTGACGACTTTGAACTATTTGATTCAGTGCTCTGAAATCTTGCACCAGACGGTAAGTGCCGTCCGATTTTTCTTTTACTGGGAGAATAGGAGTATTGAAGGGAGACATGCAGAGCTCCAATAATCCATCCCCAATCAACCTCTTTATTACTGCCTGTAATCCTTTACGTCCCTCCGTCGGGATTGGGTATTGCCTTTGACATACTACCTCTCCTTCCCTTTTCAACGTTATTTCTAATTGGGTTATTTGCAATCTTCTGTTATTCCCTTCCCGAGCCCACACTGTGGGCTCTATATCTTTTTCTGCCTCTTCAGTCAAGCCTGTGATCTGTACCACTTTTTATACATTATTCCAATTTCTATTCCCAGGCGAATAATCAAGTCCATTCCCAGAAATCTGAAGCAAATTTCTGGGATAGACAACAGTTCCGCTTTGATCTTTTCTCCTTTTTTTCTAATCAGTGTACTTTCTAATACCGGGACTGTAAATCCTTCACCCTTTATTTTTCAATCGTTATGGTTCTTTCTAACTTATGAATTCCCATTGGTTCAAACCTCAATGAGGATCTAGCTGCCCCAGGAGTTACCAGAAAGACTGCCTCTTCTTCATAGGGTCCCACCTTTAAATTTACTAAGGGTTTCTGGTGGGTCCCCGGGGTCAGGAACCCTTGACACCCCTATTCCTCATCAAAAGCCACCAACGGGATCACTTCAGCATCCCGTTTCTGACTGGGACAATCCCTTTTGAAATGCCTCGGTTTTCCCAGTAAAAACACTGCAGTCTCTTCATTCCCTTTCCTATTATTATGTTACTAAATCCTTTGATGGGTATCCCCTTTCCTCTACCATACACTAGGTTTTCCTCAGCCTGCCACATATTCCTTGAGTTTTCTATTTCCTTTGTTTCAGTCCTTTTCTTAAGTACCTCATCAACCTTGGTTACCATCATTTTTGTCTTTTGTTTCTGCTTTTCGTTCTCTCTCTTTACAAATACGCTCTAAGCCTCCCTCAGCAATTCAGCTAATGGTTTCTCACTCCATCCCTCTAGTTTCTGTATTTTCTTCTGAATATCTGGTCAAGACTTAGTCACAAAGTGTATTATCAACAATCCTTTCCCAATTGGCCCCTCCAACTCCATCGCAGAATATTTGCACATAGAGTCCTTCCGTCTTTGTAAAAATTCTGAGGAACTCTCTTCCTCTCCTTGACATACCTCAAATGCCTTCATTAAATTTTGCAACTTCGGGGCGGCTTCTCCAATTGCCCTTAATAATAATGTTTTCATAATTTTCATCTTTTCCATATCTTCTTGTTTTTGATAATCTCAAATGGGGTCTCTTAAGGGGAATTTATCCATGCCTGACCTGCCCCTTCAGTACCCATGGGGTGTTCCCTGTCCCAGACCTCAAATGCTGCTTTCCTTAAGAACCCTCTTTCTTCTCTACTAAATAGAACATTTAGTATGAACATCAATTCTGTCCAAGTATAAAAATGCGGACCCAGGAATTGATCAATCTGTCCTGACAAACCTACCGGATCTTCGTTATGTATTTTCATTTCTTTTCTAATGGACCTTACTTGCCCACTAGTTAAAGTGGCATTAAGAAATCCAATTTCTCTTTCCACGATTGGGACCTCTCTTTATGGAAGCATGTTTTGGACCAACATTTCTTCCACCTGCCCTTCACTTTGTTCTAATCTTTCCATTTCGCTTCTGGTGCGTTGAGCAATCGGGACCTGACTTTTACCTATTTCCTGTTCTGTCTCAGACGTGGTGGGACCTTTATCCCCCTACCACAGTCCCACTGCCTTCCCCTCACTCGTACCAAAAAACCGCCATGGGCTGTTGAAAACTTCCATATGCAGGGGGTAAATTATCAAATACCTCCCATGGGGATAGAGGTGGTGCACTAGGGATATTTGTCATCTATTTTCACGGTGCTAATCCATAATTTAGATTCACCCTTCCAACAGGAGGCATAATCAGACGGCTCCTGACTGAAGGGTTCTTTTTCATTAACATATAAATTTAAGTATTGACAAACCTGGTCTTCGTCCAACCCGTACTTTGGCCAGAAGACGGCAGGACAAAGAATAGGTTCATTAGTCCATCCAAAACAACAACACTTTATCATCTTCTTTCTAGCTTTTTGTCGTGTGTGTTCATTTTGTTTCCAATTTCACAACATCCTACCCAACGGATGTTCTGGAGGAATGTTGCCAGGGACGTCTCCCTTCTCAACGGAGGATTTTGCTTTACCACTTGTTGCACAACACATTTCACCCTGGTTCACCACCCAGTGGCCTCAATCGCCTCTCCCAATAGGGATCCAATCCCTACTGAATCTGTGGAATCTTTCCGCAAAAAACCCTTGAGTCCAACACAAGGTAGGGCTCTTTTTAGGGGTTAGCCTGACCCCTGTCAGGTGATTCTGGTGTCCTTGTAAATCGCGAAAAGGCAATCGAGTTAGGGGTCCCACCCCTATGAACCAGAACCAGAGGAGTGACACACCCGACAGTAAGATACAGAGTTTCTTCATACTTTTCTAAGGGGTCTCTCGACACCCCTACACTAAGCAATAAACCTATCATAAGTGTCTATTTCATTCTATTCCCTTATTTGGTTATTACTTGTGCCCGTTATTCCCTCATTTGGTAATTCCCTGCACCCAAACCTAAGCGATCATACTTATTAATTACCTCACTTGTTTTCCTTTTAATTCTGTCTCATTTGGCTGTCCTTGTTCGTTACAGCCTTTCTGTCATTCTATCCAGTTCTTCTGATCTAACCTTCTGACTTCTGAGAGCACCCTTTACTATTTTGATAGTCCAAAAGCGGACCTACACACTATGAGATTGTTGTGAAATGCCCCTCCTCCTTCTCTTGTGGTCAAGCTACAATACACAAAGTTATTTCTTAGCTTAAAACTATTTATTTAAAGGCCCTCTATAGTCGTTAAAATCAACAGACACCTGACAACCTGAAAAGTTTCTCTCTCACCACAGCTCCAATAAGCCTCCTTAGCTGAGTAACCTTTTCCACTCCTGAAACACTCTGAAAATGTGAACATCCTACAATCCTTACTCTCTGCATAATCTTCTCAGGTCCCTGCAACACCCCCAATCTGTAGAATCAACTCCACTGCTTGTCACTCTCCCGATCAGTTTCTACAAGACTGGCTTTATTTGTAACATCTTCCCATCACTATCACCCACCCTGCCAATTTAAGCTCCTCCAGTCTCCCCACCAATCTAATCATATTCATACAATTCTCCAGCTATTACACCCTTATCGATGTAAACGTTACATTCCCCTACACCCATCCCTATAGCAGAAACCTACTCGAGTGTGTCCAATCCTCCCTCTCTGTGTTAACGTCTCCAGGCTATATTGCTGTTCCTGTCTCCGTAAGCTCTGACAGATTGTTCAGCTTTCCGATACATTTAATTTCCAGAACCTCAGCATCCGACATAAACAAGTATTTTCATTAACTACAGCCTTCCATATCTCTGTTCATTCCTCAATTCTATACAACTCTCTTAATCTCTGCAAATAGCACAATTCCATAAAATACTCCCTATCTGCATTAACTGCCCCAATCCTACACTGAGAAGCCTCGCTGTCCATTGGATCACCTGTGGTCCCTTCAGATCTCCCTGCATCTTTCCTGACTCCATTGAATACAGCTAATCTCATGTCATAACTCCTCTAACTCATATGTTGCTCAACATCTCTGTGATATTCTTCAGTTGCTGCAATTCTCATTCTTTATCTCCAGAGCTTCCAATCCCCCTGATCTGTGTACGGATATTGATCCCTTGCAGCTTGTTTAACACCTGTAGCAACCTCCAACTCCTCAACGCATCCTGTCGCTGTAACCTCCTCAAATACTACAGCTCGCTGTCTCTGTAATATCTTCCAGTATCTGTAACCCTGTTGATTTCTGTAACCTCCTCCAGAACAGCACTCCAAATGTCTGTTAACTGAAGGGAATTCTTCAAATCTGCCTTCACAGTTCTCACTAACTCTCTGAACACCTGCAGCCCTACAACCCTCAGTATCTCTGGCTCCTCCAATCCCTCCACTTCTCCCTGGGTGTGTGAACTGATCCAGCCCCTTCAACCCTCCCTATTTCACTCACTCCTGCAGCTCCAACTGTTGTGCATGTCAGTGTAATCCCCAGCACCAATAATCTTCCCAGTCTCTATAAACTCCTGCAGCTTCAGCTACCGCCCCATCGATATAATCTCCAATTCCTCCAATCCTCCCTTTCTCGATAAATTCCTGTAGCTCCAAATACCACCCAATCTGTCTAATATCCAGTATCAAAAACCCTCCCTTTCACTAAAACCTTCTGTAGGTCCAACTACCACCAATACCTAGGTAATATCTAGTCCCGACACACGTCCCAGTCTCTTTATCTCCTGAAGCTCCAACAACCACCCCTATCTGTTTAATATCTCGTCCTTATATTCCTCCCGATCTCTGTAACTTTCTCAGGATTGATAACGCTGCATCTCTCCTTGATATCTTTTAGCCCGACAACCTATCTGATCTCTAACCACTAACAATGATCTCCAATCACCCAAACGGTGTAACATCCTCCAGTCTCTCCAACCCAGCTTTTCTCTGTTAGTTTCTCTGGTATCTGTATTCCCCTTTATCTCCGGTTACAGATCTCTGCTCAGGAAAACAATGTCTCAGTGCCGAATCTGTAAGACCGCAAGAATCTTCGGTTTATCAATAGATTTGCCTCATTTTCTATAATTTAACGACTGCAAACTTCTCCACCTCTTCTCATCAATGTTCCTCCATTTTGAAGAACAGTCTGGTGAACCTTCTCTGGGCTGACTCCAATGCAAGGATATTTTCCCTCCAGATATGGAACCAACCCTGTTTGCATTGTTCTCGGTGTGGGCTGACTGGAGTCCTCTATAATTGTTACAAACCTTCCCTATTTTTATTCTCCATTCCCTTTGGAATCAATGCCAGCTTTCCATTTGCCTTTTCTATGACCTGCTGGCCCTTTATGCCGCCTTTCTGATACGTAAACACAAGGATTCCCACGTTACTCTGTGATGTAGCTTTATGCAGTTGATCTGAAACCAAGAGGCGACAGCAATAATCAGGAAGGTGCTGGAATGTATGGTAGACGACATGACAAAAATGCTAACTGCACACTTAGAAACCCATCGAAAAAGCGCAGTCCATAAGACCACATGAAGAGGTGAAGAATTAGGCCGTTCGGTCCATCCTGTCTATTCCACTATTTGATTATGGCTGAATTGTTTCTCAACCCTATTCTCTCATTTACTCCCTATTACCCTTGATCTCCTTACTTATCAAGAACCTAGCTATCTCTGAGTTAGACACATTTAATCACTTCGGACCCACAGCCCCTTGAAGCAGTGAGTTCCACAGATCCATCTCCCTCTGGCGGAATAAATTCCTCCACATCTCTATTCTAAAGGGTCGTCCCTTCACTCTGAAGCTGTGCCCTTGGCCCCTAGTCTCTCCTCCTCGTGGAAACATTTTGCCCACGTCCACTCCATCCAGCCCCCCGCCCCCCGTTAATCTGTAACTTTGAATGAGATTCTGCCGCCACCTCTGAAACTTCATCAAGTGCAGACCCAGAGACTTCACCTGCTCCTCATATGATACGAATTACATCCCTGGGATCTTCCTTGGAAACTTATTTCTCGTACCCCTTCACATCCTTTGTCCAGACTCTTAATGGGGGTGGGCAGGGTATTGGAGGGAATCCTGAGGGACAGGATGTACATGTATTTGGAAAGGCAAAGACTGATTCGGGAGAGTTAACATGGCTTTGTGCGTGGGAAATCATGTCTCACAAACTTGATTGAGTTTTCTGAAGAAGTAACAAAGAAGATTGATGAGGGCAGAGCAGTAGATGTGATCCATATGGACTTCAATAAGGCGTTCGACAAGGTTTCCCATGGGATACTGATTAGCATGGTTAGATCTCATGGAATACAGGGAGAACAAGCCACTTGGATACAGAACTGGCTGAAAGGTAGAAGACAGAGGGTGGTGGGGGAGGGTTGTTTTTAAAACTGGAGGCCTGTGACCAGTGGAGTGCCACAGGATCGGTGCTGGGCCCTCTACGTTTTTGTCATTGACATAAATGATTTGTATGCGAGCATGAGAGGAACAGTTAGTTAGTTAGTAAGTTAGATCTTTGTCTACAGGAGTAGTGCCAGAGGACTGGAGGCTAGCAAACGTGGTTCCCTTGTTCAAGAAGTGGAGTAGGGATAATCCTAGTAACTATAGGCCAGTGAGTCTCACTTCTGTTGTGGGCAAAGTCTTAGAGAGAAATGTAAGGGATAGGATTTATGCACATCTGGATAAGAATAATGTGATCAAGGATAGTCAGCATGGTTTTGTGAAGGGCAGGTCGTGCCTCACAAACCTTATTGAATTCTTTGAGAAGGTGACGAAAGAGGTAGATGAGGGGAAAGCGGTAGATGTGGTATATATGGATCTTAGTAAGGCGCTTGATAAGGTCCCCCATGGTAGGCTACTGCAGAAAATACAGAGATATGGCATTGAGGGTGAGTTGGAGGTTTGGATTAGGAATTGGCTGGCTGGAAGAAGACAGAGGGTAGTAGTTGATGGCAAAGGTTCATCTTGGAGTGCCGCCACTAGCGGTGTTCCGCAAGGATCTGTTTTGGGACCATTGCTGTTTGTCATTTTTATAAATGACCTGGAGGAAGGGTTAGAAGGTTGGGTGAGCAAGTTTGCGAATGATACCAAAGTCGGAGGAGTTGTATACAGTGAGGAAGGATGTGGCAGGTTACAGCGGGATATAAAGAAGCTGCAGAGCTGGGCAGAAAGGTGGCAAATGGAGTTCAATGCAGCTAAGTGTGAGGTGATTCACTTTGGTAAGAGTAACAAAAAGATGGGGTACTGGGCTAATGGTCGGATACTTGGTAGTGTGGAAGAGCAGAGGGATCTTGGTGTCCATGTACACAGATCTCTGAAAGTTGCCACCCAGGTAAATAGTGCAGTGAAGAAGGCATATGGCGTACTGGCTTTTATTGGTAGAGGCATTGAGTTCAGGAGTCCTGAGGTCATGCTGCAGTTGTATAAGACTCTGGTGCGGCCGCATCTGGAATATTGTGTGCAGTTTTGGTCGCCATACTATAGGAAGGATGTGGAGGCACTGGAACGGGTGCAGAGGAAGTTTACCAGGATGTTGCCTGGTATGGTAGGAAGATCCTATGAGGAAAGGCTGAGGCACTTGGGGTTGTTTTCTTTGGAGAAAAGAAGGTTTAGGGGTGACTTGATAGAGGTGTACAAGATGATTAGGGGGTTAGATAGGTTTGACAGTGAGAACCTTTTTCCACGTATGGAGTCAGCTATTACAAGGGGTCATAGCTTTAAATTAAGGGGGGGTAGATATCGGACTGATGTTAGGGGTAGGTTTTTCACTCAGCGAGTCGTAAGTTCATGGAATGCCCTGCCAGTAGCAGTGGTGGACTCTCCCTCTTTATGGGTATTTAAGCGGGCATTGGATAGGTATATGGAGGATAGTGGGTTAGTGTAGGTTATGTGGGCTTGGATCGGCGCAACATCGAGCGTTAATGGGCCTCTACTGCGCTGTATTCTTCTAAGTTCTATGTTCTATGTTCTAAGTTTGAAGATGACACCATAATTGGAGGTGTAGTGGACAGCGAAGGGGGTTACCTCAAATTACAACAGGATTTGGACCAGATGGACCAATGGGCTGAGATGTGGCAGATGCAGTTTAATTCAGACAAATGCGAGATGCTGCATTTGGGAAAGCAAGTCTTGGCAGGATTTATACACTTAATGGTAAGGTCCTAGGGAGTGTGGCTGAACCAAGAGACCTTGGAGTGCAGGTTCATAGCTCCTTGAAAGTGGAGTCGCTGGTAGATAGGATAGTGAAGAAAGCGTTTGGTATGCTTGCCTTTATGGGTCAGAGTTTTGAGTACAGGAGTTGGGAGGTCATGTTGCGGCTGTTCAGGACATTGGTTTGGCCACCGTTGGAGTATTGCGTGCAATTCTGGTCTCCTCCCTATCGGAAAGATGTTGTGAAACTTGAAGAGGTTCAGAAAAGATTTACAAGGATGTTGCCAGGGTTGGAGGATCTGAACTACAGGGAGAGGCTGAATAGGCTGGGGCTGTTTTCCCTGGAGCATCGGAGGCTGAGGGGTGACCTAATAGAAGTTTACAAAATTATGAGGGGCATGGATAGAATAAATAGACAAAGATTTTTCCCTGGGGTCGGGGAATCGAGAACTAGAGGACATAGGTTTAGAGTGAGATAGGAAAGATATAAAAGAGACCTAAGTGGCAATTTTCTCACGCAGCAGGTGGTACGTGTATGGAATGAGCTGCCAGAGGATATGGTGGAGGCTGGTACAATTGCAACATTTAAGAGGCATTTGGATGGGTATATGAATAGGAAGCGTTTGGAGGGATATGGGCCGGATGCTGGCAGGACGGACTCGATTGGGTTGGGATATCATGTCGGCATGGATGGGTTGGACCGAAGGGTCTGTTTCCATGCTGTACATCTCTCTATGACTCTATATGTAGAGTGTCGTCCCAACACTGACCCCTGCGGAGCTCCCCTCATCATCAGTTCCCATCGTGAAAAAGACCCCTTTCTTCACACTCTCTGTCTTGTGCCAATCAGACCAATCCTCTATCCATGCTAAGCATGTTGTTCTGAATCGGAAATTTCATTTCACACACACTGCTGGATTAATTTTTCTATCTGGCTGCAAACAGGAGAGTTTCACCATTACATTCCCATCAGAAATTCCCTGAAGAAGGTAGTGGTGAGCTGCCTTCCTGACCCACTGCAGTCCTTTGGGTGTAGGGACAGACACAGTGCTGGGAGGATGGAGCGTACCTTGGAGGGCACCCTGGAAATGCTGGTGTTCCCGTGCACCTGGAACTAATGTATTTCCAGGTTATAGTGGTTCAGGATTTGTGAAGTGCTGTTGAAAGAGCCTTCCAGGGTGGCCTTAGTGCTGCTTGTAGATCTTTTATTCCTTCATCCATTCATGAACATGAGTTTTGTTGACTGAGCCAGCATTTATTGTTGATTTGGAGTTGTCCCTGAGAAGGTGGTAGTGAGCTGCCTTCCTGAGCCACTGCACCAGCCGTTGGAACTGTTGTTATCTGTCTCCCCTCCAGTAGGCGTTACAGCACTCCTCATGTCTGTAACTGCATACAGACAATGCAGCTCTCCCTATTATATCTGACATCCTCCCCGCCATATAAATCTGACAGTTCCTCACAATATATCACCTCCTCCATTCCCATCTGTGCTCGAGATCACTAAAATTTCTTTATTTTTGTTTCAACGTCTGATCACCAAAAATCTCTCCCTTTTTAAATTTGTAACCCCTTCAGTTTCTGTTACTCTCCATATAACTGTAATCAATGATAGCACAGCTTCCCTTCCTAAATCTCTGGAATTACAATGGTTGCATCTGCTAAATTGGCAATTTTCTTCGTCCTTGTCCATCTCAGAACTTCCAGCCCCTACAATCCCACTATTTGGAATGCTCCCATTCTCTGCACCTCCTCATTTCCTGAGGATCCTTGAAAACCACCAGTGCCCCAAAAGTTTATATTCCCCCCAGTTACTGCAAGTCTTCTCAAACTGTCACATCCAAGTATCCATCCAAGTCTCCAGGACAAGACAAGACACTTGATGGATGTCAATTTGCATTTGTTGAAGTCTACACATCTCTGTAAGCAGCTAGGAAAAATCCCTTTAGACTCTACAAAGCTCCGTCATGACAAGCCACAATCTCTCTATTTCCTTTGCCTTCTTCAATGTCTGAAACTCTCACTGCATCTTCCAGTAAACTTCTTTATTTGCTGCATGTCTGCCTAGCTCCCAGATAACCTGTTCCATCCAATATAGCTCTCTCAATCACTGTAACACCCTCTGCTCTGTCTAATCCTCCTCTTTTCCACTATCTTCCAGGCACAACAGCGATCTTGTAAGAGAGCAATGCAGAATGGGATATTATAATTCTCAGCTGAGGCTTGAGGCCAACCATTATCTGGGAGTCACAAAGGGAGGGAACCTGAGAGAGCAGCACAGAGCGGAAGAATATACATCAGCAACGAGGACTGAGGCCGACTGGGGCTTGTAGTTGGAGAAACAGCAGAGCACGTGGATCGAAATCAGCACCAAATAGCAGAGAGAGTGAACATGTGAGGGAGCAACTTGGAACAGGAGCATGAGGCTAATTCACACCTGGGAGTTACAGAGGCAGCAAAGTGGGAGGGTATAAATCAGCACTGAGGATCAAGGCCAAATCGTGCTTGGGAGTCACAGAGACGGTGACCCTGCGAGGGAGCGGATTGGAGGTGGGGCTGGAGGATTACACGTCCCTGGGAGTCACAGAGACGGTGACCCTGTGAGGGAGCGGGGTGGAGCTGGAGCTGGAGGATTACACGTTCCTGGGAGTCACAGAGATAACTTTCTGCTGATGGGATCTGCCTGCACTGAGTTTGAAAGAAGTGCAGTGCCATCACAGAAAAGGCTGTAAGTTCATTGGCTGATAAATACACTGTTATTAACGACTGTCAGTTAATTGCTGTAACTAAGCAATTTTTTTATCAACTTCTAAAATAAGGGTTCAACACAGAAATAAGAGGGAGAAGTGAAATTGTGAGCCAATATATTAAATTACCCTCAATAAGCCACAGTTGAATAAGGGAGTTATCCGTATTGTTATGTCCCAATGTAAACTTCATTTTAAGTAATCAATTAAGTTCCTCCAGACATGTTGCATTTTAGGACATGGCAAGACATATTTGTCAGGTGGAAAATGTGTTCTGTTGCATTGGGAAATCTTAGCCCCTGCTCGTGTCCCAGATGGACACTGGGTCATGGACCACAGACAGTGGCTAGAGACTCTATGGGGCATCTGTGATGCTGAGAGTTAGGTGGATAGCACACACACACAGCAGATCACCCTGCAGACATGACAGCCTGGAAGAAGGAAGGGTCTGGGGGACTAGGCAATGGGAGAGAGACAGTCAGGGAATACAAGAATATCCCGGTGTCTCCCTCCCAATTCGGTTTCCCAGTTTGGAAGCTGATGAAGGTGTAAGAGGGCAAGGGAGGGTAGTCAGAGCCATGTCTGTGGCCCCACAAGCAGCCTGACTGTACAGGAGGGGAAGGAGAAGGAAGGAGGAGCAATAGTCACGGGGAGACAGGAAAGTGAAGAAGGTGTCAGCGTGTCTGTAAATCCAGGATGGGTGGGATTACGAATATCATGGTGGCTGCAGGACATTCGTCTGGGGGACAGTGAGCAGTCAAAGGTCATGTCCATGTTGGTAGGAATGATCTGGGTAGGAAAGGTGAAGTTGTCTGGGAGTCAAAATTTTGGGACCACGGTGGATGGTTAGCAAGCCGGTCTGCAAATGTAGCAATCCCTGGAATACTCGCAGTTCCGTTTCCAAGTGAGAACAGGACTCGGAGTTTTAGATAGGTGAGAGTGTGACTGGAACGATGGTGAAGCAGGACGAGCTTCAGATTCCAGGGACATTTGGACTGTTTCTGGGGAAGGCAGCAAGTCTACGAGCTGGATGGGCTAACGTGACAGAGCTGGGGCTGAATTTCGTACGGGGTATTTGGCAGATATTGAAAATAACTTGGTGTGTGCTTAGGATACTAAAAGGAATAGTAGAGGAGACTACCAGGATTCTCAAAATGATGGGAGATATACTTGGTACTAATTTACAACAACAAGTTTAACAGTGGGAGATGGAGTAAGAAAGAAAGCCTTAATCTGAGGTACTCTGTATGGACGGGAATACTCGGAGTGTGGGGAGTTCCAGATGCAGATTGCTGTGTGGAAATCTGATGTACTGATCACCGAGAGCTCGACCAAGGAATGGCAGGACTGGGTGTTAAATATCGCTGAGTATAAAGGAATCCAAAAAGATAGAAGGGAAGGAAAAGGATGAAGGTAGAAGTATTAGTTTAGATTAGCGTTAGTTAAGGAGTCCAAGAGAAAGAGCGTCCGTCCAAGGACAGAACGAATTTGGCTGGAGCTACACAACAAGTATACAATTACACTTTGAGGTACAGTCTGTCGGCCAGCAAGCAAAGAAATGATGAAGAATAAATATGCAGGGTCATTTTAGAGCGATGACAATACTCCAGATTAGTAATACTGAGAAACGTAATGTTTCCAGACAACAGACAGGGATACTGGCGGTGAAGGATCAGGAGGGGCAAGTGTTCCTGGATTACATGGAGGAGAGCTGACTGCAGGAGTATGTGTCCACGCGAAGAGATCATCTACTGTTGGACCTGGCCCTTGGGAAAGAGGTGGGGCAAGTGGATCCAATGTGAGTCAGTGAACGTTTTCGGGCATAGCGATCATTTTATTGTAAAGTTCAGGATGATGGTACAGAATGATACATAATAATTGAGAATGAGAAACATTAGGTGACTGCGAGCAGCCCTTTGAAAACTTCAGAAAATAGCACAGTACAGCGAAGATCACTCTGTACACTGTCTGCTTTGGACAAGATGTAACGTTGTTGTTTGAAGCCCTAGTTCTGTCTCCTCGGACAGTGTAGGCCTTCAGGTGTAGATTCCAGCACGTTTTTACAATGGTTTGAGAGGTTCTGCCTCTACTCCGCTTCCATGTGTGACTCCTCGATCCCGACCATATTCTGGGCGAAATAACAACCTTCCTCACCACTTTTCTGATATTTCAACCAATTAGATTAAATATTCGCCACTGGTAACTGAGTTCTCCAACAGGAACAAGGTGTTCTCTCCCTTTGTACCCAGGCCCCTGACAATATGTGCACCACAATCAAATCTCCTCTCAGCATCCTCCGTTCCAATCTTTCCTCATAACTGCACTTCCACTGTCACAGGGTGAAGAATCTCCTCTGTACTCTCTCCAGTCCAATTCCATCCTTCCATGTGATGGGGTGACCAGAACAGTACACAATCCCCAAGCTGCTACTGAACTCATTATTTATACAGTTCCTGCATAAGCTTCCTGCTCTGAAGAGTATTTTGTCTGACAGAGGAAATAATGCCATTTGCTACAATAACAAGAATATTGGTGTTTCCAGCTACCTTGGTTTATCTGCCCACATTGACCATACTCTCATTTATTGTACATTCCTCTCTATTGTTGATGTACCCAAATGCCTTGCCTTGCACTTCTCTGGGTTAGATGAATTACACACGACCTTCCTTGAACAAATCCAGACCGACTATCCTGGAGTCCCTGAGACTTCCTCAGTGACCGTTTATCTACTGTCTTAGAAGTCCAGCCGCGACCTATTCAGTCAGTCCCTTGCTCCACATTAAACAAAGCTGAAGTATTAGCCGTTCTCCAGTCCTGCGGCATCATCCCTGCACCCATGGAGAATTGGATAATGTAGGTAACTATAAAGCAGGGGATTTTCCCCGGCTCCTTTTACCAGTCTGGAACATTGTGTTACCCCTATTTTAAGGATGTGAATATCCTGTAAATTTCTCCACTCCAAGTCTGTTGTTCCCAATATTTCATCCCTATTTTGATTCAGACAGACAGAAACCTAAACCATCTTATGACTTAGTCAAGTCCCATTTTACTCAAGTTTCATGGAGGATTACTCTCCACAAGGTGAAGTGCATTTTCTCATGATACCATCCCTTATCTGCCTCATGAACTACCTTCCCAGATGTCTTCCTGTCATCTGACACTAACCTGATGTTTTTTCCCCTTTGTCATAACAACTGCCCACTGCCGGGATGTCCCAGAATGCACTGGCCTCCCTGTTAAAGTGGCCATCTTTAAAAAGTCATTATACTCTTGGACTGATATTCCGATACTGCCGTAGACATGCCAGAGGGGATAAAACTGGGGCACAACTTTGTGGACAAACCCCTGAGATTCTGGTGGATGACATGGTGCAGGAGAGGGACATTATCTTCCTCTAAGACTGGCAGGAGAGGCAATGACACCAGACCCTGCCACCTTCACCCGTTGTTGACCCCTGTGTCAGTAAGGTGCCAGCCTTCCGGGTGAATGCCCAGCTTAGTAGGAAGGAGATCGGCGACCTTCCCCACTCCACCAGGGTTAATGTCACCATCTGCACTTCGTGCCCTCACCCTCACTCTCTCTGTTACTGCACCCATCTCCTACCAAGGCTCATGCTCTCCCACTCTCACTGAATGCAGCACCTTCTCTCAGTCTCACTCCAAGCGCTTCTCAGTCCCTCTCCCCAACTCGGCCTGGTGTCTGTGCTGCGTACTCACTCACTCAGGACACCTCGCGACCTTTCCCCCAGCTGTATCAGCTGTAACAAATAATTCCACCTCAGTTAATACTGCTTGGAAATTCTCACATTTCGGAAGGAACCACCCCACACGAGAGCAGAAAGAGCCAAGAAGGATAAGTGGCTCCCCAACATTCAGCTCCTAACCCCATCACAGGGGAAGGATCCTGACCATAACAACCACGAGAGGCTGACTGACCGTGTCCAAGCTCCCCGACTGGGATCTGAGACTCCCCCTGACTCACTGTGCTGGGCACCGTGATTGACGGTGTCCGAGCTCCCAGACTGGGATGTGAGACTCCGCCTGTCTCACTGTGCTGGGCACCGTGACTGACCGTATCCAAGCTGCCATACTGTGATCTGAGACTCCCCCGACTCACTGTGCTGGGCACCGTGACTGACCGTGTCCGAGCTCCCGGACTGGGACCTGAGACTCCCGTTGACTCACTGTGCTGGGCACCGTGACTGACCGGATCCAAGCTGCCATACTGTGATCTGAGACTCCCCCGACTCACTGTCCTGGGCACCGTGACTGACCGTGTCCGAGCTCCCGGACTGGGACCTGAGACTCCCCCTGACTCACTGTGCAGGGCACCGTGACTGCCCGTGGACAATGTTATCAAGATTCGTGAGTTTATGTCTGTGATAAACACCAAGACAATACAGCAGGTGGGTAAGCCTGGTAGCTCTGGCTAAGGGGAAACACTGTTGAGGGTATGGTAAGGCAAGGCAATAATTATGTAAACATTGAAGTCAGCTCAAAGTGAGTGTGTACAAACACGGAGTGAGCAGCCCAGAGGGAGAGGCCATGAGCTGGGTGTGTGTCCCTGAGCACAGTGTCCTTGCAGCAGCATTGAGTGTGTAGAAACACAGAGTGAGCAGCCCAGGGGACGGTATATGATCTGGATGTGTGTCACTGAGCACAATGTCCTTGCAGCAGCATTGCAATGAGAGTTGTCAGTGCACCATGAGCTGCAGCATTGAAGTACAGAAGTGTACTGTCAGTGGGTTGGAGATGTGTTGGGATGGCATGGTGAGATTGGCATGTGACATGTGCCAGCATTGGTGGGTGTGGATTACCTGCAGCTTCTGACTGTGCAGTGTCCCCCGAGACGTTGGTGTCCAAGATAGAAGGCCGGAGGAGCGAGGGGCGAGATGAAGTCACCAGTTACCAGCTCTGACTTTCACATCCAATTCTCCATATTGAGTTTCCCTCCTGTGGGAGGGAGGGTACGAAGCTGCAACATGGTAAGGAGATATCCACAGAATGTGGCTGTTGATCATCAGTAATCATTCAGTCAACATCTTGCCACTTCTGCACTCAAATGTTGTTTTAAACAGCAGTCCAGCACAGGAACAGGCCCTTCTTCCCAGCAAGCCCACACTGACACATGATACCGTCCTAAAGTTAAAAATAACGTTTTTGCTCCCACACGCCCTTTTCATTCTGTTCCCTACTTACTCATATTTGTGCCAAGATCCCTCTTCAACCTTGCTATATTAGCTTCTTCTCCTCGATCAGTGCATTCCAGGCACTTGCACATTCTGTCTGGAAAAGCAAAAAAAAACAACTTGCCGATTATATCTCCTAAACTTTCTCCCTTTTTCCTAAAACCTATGGTCCTGAGTAATTGATATTTCAACTCTGAGAAAAAAGCTTCTAACCATATTTCTATCTAAGCCTCTGATAATTTTGTAAATTTTCATCAGGTAGGCCCAAAGCCAGTGATGCCCAGATGCAAACAAACCATATTTGTTCAATTTATCCTTCTGTCTACTACCCTCCAAACCAGACAGCATCCTGGTAAAACCTTTCCATACCCTTTCCAACACTTCCACATCGTTCTGCTGGTGTGGCAACCAGTACTGTTCACAATGTTCCAAATGTGCCCGAACTAAGTTTCTCGACAGCTGTAATATGACCTGCTAATTTTCATACTGCATGCTCCGATGCCTGTCTGCAAGTTTACCATTAGTCTTCTTGATCACCCTATCCGCCCGTGTTGCCACTTCCAGGGAACTGTGGAGATGTATACCTAGATCCTTTCAGATGTTGATGCGGCGAGTCGTTCATTCAACGTCATACCTCTTTCCTGCACGAGACCGTCTAAAACACATCAGGTTGCAACTGTCCAGGTAAAGTTACATCTGTGTTTTCTCTGTCCAAGTCTGCAGCTGACCTACATCCTGCTGTATTCTCTGGCAATCATCCTCACAATCTGCAACTCCACCAATCTATTTACAGATCTCCAGTCACAAAAAACACTGTTCCACCACTACTCTGTCTTCTATGACCAAGCAGTTCTCTATCCATCTTACTAACTGACCGCTGATCCCATTTCACTTCACCTTCTGTATGAGACTGCCATAAGGAACCATATCAAAGGCCTTGCTAAGGTCCAAATGGCCAACATCCAGTCCCCTGCCCTCATCAATCAATTTTGTCACTTCCTCAAAATAATCAATCAAGTTCGTGAACATGATCTTCCCCGCAAAACTGTGTTGCCTGTTGCTAGTAAGTCAATACTAGAGGACTGTTAGAGCTGCACTCATTCAGACAAGTGATTATTCCATCAAAATCCTGACTTGAACCTTGGAGGTTAGATTAGATTCCCTACAGTATGGAAACAGGCCCTTCAGCCCAAACAGTCCACATCAACCCTCCGAAGACTAACCCACCCAGACCCATTCCCCTGCACGATATTCAACCCTGACTAACGTACCTAACACTATGGGCAGTTTAGAATGGCCAATTCACCTGACCTGCACATCTTTGGACTGTGGGAGGAAACCGGAGCACCCGGAGCAAACCCATGCAGACACGGGGGCAATGTGCAAACTCCACACAGACATTCACCCAAGGCCGGAATTGAACCTACAACTGTGGTGCTGTGAGGTAGCAGTGTTACGCACTGAGCTCTTGATGGTTACTGTACAGTGGGAAGTATGTCTAGTCGTGATGGTGACTGTACAGTGGGAGGTATGTCGGGCCGTGATGGTGACTGTACAGTGGAAGGTATGTGTGGCTGTGAGGTTGCAGACTGTATGAGCTGTACAGAGCATGATTCTGCTGCTGCCGATGTCCCTCTGCACCTCATGGCTACTTCATCATTAATTATTCAATCTGTTGAAAGTCTGTCCCATTCAGTTCTCAAGGGGCTACATATCATGGTGAGGAGGGTCTGCAAAATGTGAAGGTAGCCCTTGGTCCCCATTGTGGAGTGACCATTCTTGCTGATATTTGAAATGGAGAGGTGTATCTGCAGCAGGCAGATCGGTGATGATGTGGTCAATTATATGTTTCCCTTTTATCGATTCCACCATAACCTGCCACAGAGCAGTCACAGGATCAAGCATCAATGCTGAGCACTATCATTTGATTGGATTCCATACATTATGGGAACTGGCCCTTCGACCCAACCAGTCCACACCGACCCTCCGAAGCGCAACACACGCCTCTCTGACTAATGCACAGAACACCATGGGCAGTTTACCATGGCCAATTCACCAGAGCTGCACATCTTTGGACTGTGGAAGGAAACCCACGCAGACACAGGGAGCATGTGCAAACTCCACACAGGCAGTTGCCCGAGGCTGGAATCAAGCCTGGGACCCTGGTGCTATAAGGCAGCAGTGCTAACCATTGAGCCACTATGCCACAATATATTGACTATATACGAAGGAGCTGTCCCCTCTGCCTGGCCGTGTCCTGTCAGTGGGACAGAACCTACCAGAGAGGGTGGTGATGTTTCCTGGGACATAGTCATGTTCACAGAATCCTGCTTTACAGACAATATCTGACTGTTGCTTGATTAGTCCATGGGAAATATAAACCAGGTCACTTTCACATTTTCTGTAATGAAGAGTTAATATCACTTTAATTCTGACATATTTTAAAATAAACCAAACATCATTGTTTTCAAGTTGAGCACTATTGAAGTGAACAATAATTGATTTACCAGAGCGCACAGCTAACTATTACACAATTCAGTGACTGTAGTAAACAGCCGATTCATGTTCTGATCGGTGAACACACCATCTTGCAGGCAGCAAAGCTGTTGAAAATGACTTTGAGGAAAAGCCTGAATTCAGACACAGTGTTATTGGGCCTCACCACGACCTCCAAAATACTAGCCATCTCCAGAATCTGTCCAGAGAGCTCCCAAACTGGGGCTGGGCAGTTACTCACACAATCCCTCACAATAGACTGGTTGGAGACATACCTGAACAACGGGGAGATGTGTCGGGGGCAGACTGTTCAATGGACTAGCACATGGCGCTGATCCAAACGCAATTCAATGTTTATAACAACGACCTGGAAACAACCATGTCTTACAAGTGTATCCCTTCTGGTGTGCCACCTAAACTCTGTAATTCTGAACCTTGGACCTGATCCTGAATGAAGGTGTTATAAAGGTGATGGACTCCCGCAGCACGTGGCATCTTACATTGACTCTCTCATAAACCATATCCAGTGTATGTTAGCCCCATAATGTCAGTATCCAAACAGAATTGTGCAGCTCAATTGATGGCCATCGTGATCCCAGCCCAACGTCCTTGTGTGTGACTTGAGCTGGAAATCTCTGTGTAAATGTTTGCAGCATTGTTCTAACCATTAACAACCATTAAGTAAAGTCTCTTTACTGAAGGTCCGATAGCCTTTCATAATACCAACTTTTAGATTGTCCAATAAGCACAAAATTACCCATTTATTCAGTACACTGTTATAACAACAATATGATGTCAACTCACAGTAAGTAGCATTGAAATGATGAGTCTCATTGCCACACCCAAGACCAAATTGTTATTAAGTACAAGAACTTTGAAAATACACAATTATCTTCCCTTGTATTAATATTGTTAACTAATAGTCGAGTCTCCTGCTCCTCAGATGCTGCCTGAACTTCGGAGATTTTTTTTTCGGAACCACACTTTTTGACTCTGATCTCCAGCATCTGCAGTCCTCACTTTCTCCCTGCTAATATTCACTCATAATCATTTTCGTGGCAACAATATCACTATGTGTTTAAACATGTTCCAGTCAGATATGAGTACGTTTTCAGTTGCTTCAGTCTATCTCAGAGCTCAGTGATGTGGGATGAGAATGCAAGTATCTGTGATGCTCGGTATGTAGGCCATGCCTCTGAGAGACTGACAGATTGTTTCAAACAGCATATCCCTTCAGCTGTTCACAACAAGCAAGTTACTGCCTGGACAAACCAGCCTGAGCTCACAAAACCCAAAACACAGTGTCCAGTATTGAACAGGTTGAGACAATATTTTTTATGTTAATTTATTCTTGAAATGTGACTGGGACGGCATTTGTTGAAAGATAGGGAACTTGAAATAGTGACACTGAAGGAATGGTAATATACTTCCCAATCAGGGTGGTAGATGGCTTGGAACAGAAGGCCAACATGATGGGGGTCCCGTGTATCTGCTTCCCTTGTCCTTCTCGATGGTCGGGGGTTCAGATGTACGTTGTAAGGAGCCTTGGTAAATTTCTGCAGAGCACCGTGTAGATGGCAGGTATTGCTTCTACTGAGCGTTCGTGGATGAGGGGTGAAGCTGCACTCACACAGGCAAATGGAAGTATTTAATCACACGCACATTCAACATGTGTCTTTACAACAGGGGACAGGCTTTCAGAAATTTTGAGGGGAGGTATTCCTGCAGAATTTCTAGCCCCTGACACATTCGTGTAGCCAATGAATCTATATGCGTCAAAAAGTGGCGCTGGAAAATCAAAACAGGTCAGGTAGCATCTGAGGTACAGGAAAAATCAATGTTTTAGCATAAGCCCTTCGTCGGAACGAGTAGTGAAATCATATGGTCAGTCCAGTTCAGGTTAACGGTTATCCCCGCGATATTGTTTGTTGTGTGTTCAGTGATGGTGGTGGCATTGAACGTTAGAGGATGTGATTCAATTTTCCATTGTTCGAAGTAATCGTTGTCTGGCACATGTGTAATGGAAATGGTATTGTCACTGTTAAGCACACACCTGCATATTTCCAGGTTCTGTTACATTTGGATAAGGATTGCTTCAGTATCTGAGTAAATCACGAACGGTGTTGAACATTGAATAATCATTGGCAAACAATTTTACAGTCATTTATGACGCAGCTGAAAATTAATGGGCCTAGGGCAGAGAGCACTCTTATAGCTCACTAATGCTGTCCCTCTCTCTGAGCTAAGAAGCTTGCTTCTAGTTACACCTAATCCAGAGGTGTTTAACAACATATCTGAATGGAATAATATTACAAAAACTACCACAAGGAGCTGCGTGAGGGCTTGGTTAGCTTAATTAGTTCGACAGCTAGTTTGTAATGCAGATTAATGCCAACAGTTTGGGTTCAATTCTGAGGTGTCTGAAAAGGGCTGTCCTATTCAACCTCTCCCTTGCTTGAGGCATGATGACTGTCCAGGTAAACTACTGCCAATCATCTCTGTCTAACGAGAGAGCAGCCCTATCGTCCCAAAGGAGTATGGTGCCTTACTTTTTCATTTCTGACCTACAGGCTTACTCAAACACTAACACAGCTGAACTGCTGCGGAGCTGTCCTGGAGCTGAGATGGCTGCTCTCCTCCAACACCAGACACCTTCCTTTGTACGAGGTATAACTTCAGCCAGTGCAAACTATTCCTATTTGCTCCAGTTTTGCCGTTAATCATGGATACAACACTTGGTCAACTGACTTTAAGATCATGTTAAGTGCAGTCACTGTTGCCTCACCTCTCGAATTCAGCTGCGTGGTCTCTTGTTGGACATCCTTAAACCAAGGCTTCAATGATCCCAAGGGATGAGAGCGCAAACTGAACTTCAGTGAGCAGGTTGGTGCTGAGGAAGTGCTGCTTGATCCCACTGTGGGTGACATCTTCCATCCCTTTATTAATGATAGAGATGAGAGCAATGGGGCAGTCATTGATTGTCTGGTGGTTTGTCTGTGTGTGTAAAGGACACACCCGGATAGTTTCCCACATTGACAGGTCGATACCAGTGCTGTATCCCAGCTGGAACAGCTTGAATGGAATCTTATCATGGCCCACAGCCTTTGCATTCCTCATCCCTCCAGCCGTATGGAATTACCACACACAATGAATCGAATTAGCTGAAGACTGCCATCAGGAGGAACCTAAAATATATCATCCTATCGATACTTCTGTCTGAATATTGTTGTGGTCGTTTCAGCCTTAGCTCTTCTGTTGTGTTGGGCTCTTCCATCATTGAGGAAGATGTTATGTAGGGAACCTCCTTCTCCAATGAGTTGTTTGATTGACACCACCATTCAAACTGACTGCATGTGACAGGATTGCGGAGATTATGTCAGATTTGTTGGTTAGATCTGTCGGTCACGATCTGTTTATGCTATTTGGTGAGTAAGTGGGCCTGTCTGGTAACGTCACCTCATTGTGAGGTGTACCTGGTGCTGCTTTTTGCCAGCCCTCCTGTATTGTCCATTGAACAAGGGTATATCCCCTGGCTTGATGGTTAGGGTAAAGTGGACCATATGCCAGGCAGTGATAGTGAAAATTTTGCTGGAGTACAATTCTGCTGCTGTTGGTAATGACAAAAATCACCTCACACAGGCCAGTGCTGAGTTCTAGGTCTCTTTGAAATCTGTCCCGTTTAGCATGGTGGTTGTATCTCTCACATGTGCACTCACGCGTGTACATACACAGACTATTCTTTGTCTCCAGAAATACTGTGTGCAGTAGTCATTGTTCCCAATATGGTCATCGATCAATGGCTCTGCAGCTGTGGTGAAGATGAGGTAAAGTCTGTTTCTCCCTGTCAGTCGTTCCCTCCCCATCCAGTGCAGACCCAGTCTCGCAGCTATGTTCTTTTGGACACGACCATCTCGATCACGAATGCTGCTGCTGGCCACCTATTGGTGGTAATTTTGAAATATCCTACCCAGTGTACATCCTCCAGCTCATTCACTCTGTCAGTGCGTCCTCCAAGTGTTCAATGTAGAGGGACACTGATCCATCAGCTGAGGGAAGGGAGTCAGCAGGGGGTTTCCGTGTCTGTGTTTGATCTGACACGTGATGCGTCGTTATGTCACATTGTTGCTTGAGGAGTTTGGAGGACGCCTCTCCCACATTTAGCCCTAGCCACCAGACGTTTGGAAGGAAGGATTTCCAGTGTCTGCAGGGTTTTTACTTTTTTGTCACTATTCCCGCCTCAGGCGACTGACTGTGTGGAGTTTGCACGTTCTCCCCGTGTCTGCGTGGGTTTCCTCCGGGTGCTCCGGTTTCCTCCCACAGTCCAAAGATGTGCCGGTCAGGTGAATTGGCCATGCTAAATTGCCCGTAGTGTTAGGTAAGATGTAGATGTAGATGTAGGGGTATGGGTGGGTTACGCTTCGGCGGGGCGGTGTGGACTTGTTGGGCCGAAGGGCCTGTTTCCACACTGTAAGTAATCTAATCTAATCTAATCGAAGGGCCTCTTCTGTGCTGTATGACACTCACTCTATGACTCTTGTGATTAGACAGTCCAAGATCTCACTCCTTCATTTCCTCCAAGTGCTTTGTTTGTTTCACAGATTTCTAAAATATTTTCTCAATTAACACATTGCACAATTCAAATTTTAAACTATCTTCGTGTATCTCTGTATCTTTTCCTGTCATCTCCGACATCAATCTGTATCTCAGTAACCCTCCGTATCACGAGAACCATTATAACAGGCGACAGCCCCATCTACACCCCTCCTTATCTCTCTAAACTCCAGCTGCTTCACCTTTCCCCATATCCTGTGAATGAGTTCAAAAATATCTCACTCGCCTATTCTAGCACACTATTTCTGTAATACCTCCAGTCTTGCTTTCCTATCTCTGTAACATCTCCAGCCTTGATTTCCTATTTCTGTTTCATCTGCAGCATTTCTTTCCTCCCTCTGTTGCATCCCCAGCCTTGCTTTCCTATCTCTGTAACATCTAGAAACTTGTTTTCCTCTCTCCGTAACATCTCCAGCCTTTCATTCCTATCTCTGTAACATGTCCAGCATTTCGTTCCCCTTTCTGTAACATCTCCAGCCTTGCGTTTCTCTCTCCGTAACACCTCCAACCTTGCTTTCCCATCTCTGCAACATCTTCATGCTTGTTTTCCTCTCTATGTAACATGGTAAAAACAATGACTGCAGATGCTGGAAACCAGATTCTGGATTAATGGTGCTGGAAGAGCATAGCAGTTCAGGCAGCATTCAAGATCAGCGAAATCGACGTTTCGGGCAAAAGCGCTTCATCAGGAATAAAAGGATGAAGGGCTTTTGCCCAAAACGTCGATTTCGCTGCTCCTTGGATGCTGTCTGAACTGCTGTGCTCTTCCAGCACCATTTATCCAGAATCTCTATGTAACATCTCCAGCCTTGCTTTCCTATCTGTGTAACATCTCCAGCCTTGCTTCCCTATCTCTGTAACATCTCTTGCCTTGCTTTCCTCTCTGCCTGTAACATCTCCTGCCTTGCTTTCCTCTGTCTGTAATATTTCCATCCTTTCCATGCTCTCTCTGTAACATCTCCAGCATTTCTTTCCTACCTCTGTTGAATCACCAGCCTTGCTTTCCTATCTCTGTAACAGCTAGAACCTTGCTTTCCTCTCTCTGTAACATCTCCAGCCTTTCATTCCTATCTCTGTAACACCGCCAACCTTGCTTTCCTATCTCTGCAACATCTTCATCCTTGCTTTCCTCTCTATGTAACATCTTCAGCCTTGCTTTCCTCTCTCTGTAACATCTCCAGCCTTAATTTCCTATCTCTGTAACATCTTCGGACTTGCTTTCCTTCACACCTCAGGGAACTGGTTTTTACACACCTCAGTGAATTGGTTATATATGTGCTCCTGCATTTCCATCTTTCTGGGGCTCCATAAAATATCCCCAGCAGTGTGCCTGTCATCGTTTGGACCCTAACCTCGACCCATAACGCCTCATTTTAAGACACATCCAAGGTATCGTCCCTCCTCAATGCAGTAACTGTTGCTTAATTAATAATGCAACACCACCTCCTCTTTAACACCCTCTTCTGTCCTGCGTACAGTTCCAGTAAAACAGAATATTGAGTTGTTAGCCCTTACCTCTCTCAAACACGTGTCTGTGATGGCAAAAATGTTCCACCTCCAATTGTCAACTCATGACATTATCACAACAATCTGTCTGATAATACTCCCAGCATTAATGTAAGCTGGAATATAACACCTGGAATACTCTGTGCCTCTGAATTCTTCAATCATTCTCTATTTGTTATCAGGCTGCCCAAACCAAGAACCAAAATTGTAATTCTGGGACTGAATGAATGTTTGTTGAATTGTAATTTCTTTTTTTTAAATTGTATTCATCAAGTACAACTTTCCAGAACTGAGCAGTGAGCTCCACATGCAATGAGTTTCTGATGGTTAATTCCCCCCTCAGTGTGCTGAGGGACAGCCTTCAGTAATGGCGAAACTGAGGATTTCTGTTGATGGAGATCAGAGTCGAAAAGTGTGGTGCTGGAAATCTCTGCAACATCTTCAGGCTTGCTTTCCTCTCTCTGTAACATCTCTAGCCTTGCTTTCCTATCTCTGTAACATCTCCTGCTTTGCTTTCCTATCTCTGTAACATCTCAGATCAGGCAGCATCCCAGGAACAGGAGATTCGACGGTTCGAGCATGAGCTCTTTATCGGGTAGGGATTGGTGCATTCCTTTGTTTTGATTCCGTGATTCGCAGGACGTTGGGAACCGTACTTTCTCAGGAAGGCAGCACTGTATATAGCACTGAAATGGAAAGCATTCAATCAGTTGGTTGGACAAGGTGTAGACAAGTTGAGGGCAAGTACAGACTGATTGAAGTACAAACATAAGCATAGCTAAATACACTTGGGTCAGATGTGGTATACCCTTGGTTACTCCAGGAAATGATGGAAGAGATTGGCGTGCCTTTGGTGATAATCGTTGCATCCTCGCTGTCCACTGGAGTAGTGCCAAATGATTGGAGCGTGGCAAATGTTATTCCCTTGTTCAGGGAAGGGAATAGGGATAACCCTGGGAATGATAGAACAGTCAGTCTTGCACCAGCCTTACACTTGGGCAAAGAAAATGAGACAATTCTGAGAGACAGGATTTACAATTATTTAGAAAACTATGAATGATTAGATAGTCAGCATGGTTTTTTTGAGGTGCAGGTCATGCCTCACAAACCTTATTGAATTCTTTGAAGATGTGAAAAAACACGTTGATGAAGTTGACCAGTAGATGTGGTGAAAAAGAATTTTAGAAAGGCATTTGATAAGATTCCCCATTGTAGGCTCATTCAGAAGGTAAAGAGGCATGGGAAATTTGACTGCCTGGATACAGGCATGGCTGGCCCATAGAAGGCAGGGATTGGTAGCAGATGGAAAGTATTCATCCCGGAGCTCAGTGACCAATGGTGTTCCACAGGGATAGGCTCTGGGACCTGTGCTCTTTGTGATTTTTATACATGACTTTGCTGAGGAAATGGAATGGTGGTTAGTACGTTTGCCGATGACATGAAGGTTGATGGGGTTGTGAATACTATGGAGGGTTACGTTAGGTTGCAACAGGACTTTGACAGGATGCAGAGTAGGGCTGATAAGTGGCAGAGAGAGTTCAAAATTAAAAAGTGTGAAGTGATTTATTTTAGAAGGTTGCTTATGCATATAGAATATAGGGTTAAAGGCAGAATTCTTGGCAATGTGGAGGAACAAAGGTATCTTGGGTTCCATGTCAATAGATGTCACAACGTTGCCACCCAAGTTGATAGGGTTAATAAGAAGGTGATGGTCTGTTGGCTTTCATTATCGGGGGATGGAGTTTAAGAGCGGCAAAGTTAATTCTTAGCTCTATTACGCGGTGGTTCAACTACACTTGGGAATATTGTGTTCAGTTCTAGTTGCCTCATTATAGGATACATGTGGAAGCCTCAGAGAGTGCACAGAGGAGATTTACCAGTACACTCTCAGGACTGTAGGACATGTCTTAGGAAAAAGGTTTGAGGGAGCTAGGGCTTTTCTCCCTGGAACGACGAAGAATGACAGCTGACTTGATAGAGGTGTGCAAGATGTTGAGAGACAAAGATTGGATAGCCAGAGCCTTTTCAAAACAAGGGGCGTAATTTTAAGGTGATTGGAGGAAGGTTGCAGGGGGGTTGGCAGAGGTATGTTCTTTGCAGAGAGAGTGGTGGGGGCAGAGTACACCGCCAGTGATTGTAGTAGAGTCAGATTCATTAGGGAAAATTAAGAAGACCCTTGGATAGGCTAATGGAAGCTGAGTACATTGAAGGTTATATCGGATAGTCTGATCTTAGAGTAGGCTAAAAGGCCGATAAAACATTGAGGGTTGAAGGGCTGTTACTGTGCTGTACTGTTTTGTATTCCAAGTTTCATTCAGTTTGTGGATTCTCATTAGTTGCTGAACATGTGAGTGAGTGCGGGAGTGAGGTGTGTGAAGGAGAGAGGTGAGTGAGGGAGTGAGGTGAGTGAGGTCAGGAAGCTGGGGAGGGACATTAGACCAAGACTTCCAGTGGTGGTGTGCATGGTTACATTCACCTGAGCGTCAGCACAATATGCGCGATTACGTAGACCAGACAAAAATAATCAAAGTTCAATTATTAAACTGATTGTGTTAGCTCCGGGTTTCTTCAGATACATTCTGTTGGGTGACCCATGTATTAATATCTGACCACCTACAGACATGTACCAATTTATTTTGATACTGGTGAATGTGAAGGTACATTTTTTGGATATAATTTCAGAGGATTCACTGTACGACACCAGATGCTGTAATATACTGTCAATTATGAACATTTTCACCCAGTGTCTGGCCAGGGAGCAGACGTATGAAGTATGTGTGACGTGCCAGGTGTCAGCACCATAAGCAACACCGTGTGATTCTGATACTCCATGTCCATACAACTGCTCTCTGGGTCTGGATTTGACTGGGGATGACATTGTAAGACCTAGTTCCTGGTCAATCATTGGTTTCTAATTTAGACAGTATTTGTAACTACACTGAGAATAGTGATAGTCTGTTGGGTAGTTTGCTTCTGCCCAAGGTGAAGGAATGTTTGAATGATTGCCCTGATCCAGGTTGGAAATTATCTGGCCAGATTCAGGAGCAGGTCAGTGTCTCACTGAGTGCTGCATGTCGCTGTGAGGTCCGGTAGCACGGTGCCTGAATTGAAGCCTTTTGGAATCCATTTTTAATGTCGGTCATGATTGCAACGTGGTGGGTTGACAGACCTGAACAATGATCAGGAGTTAGCCATGTTTGTGAATTGGACAATGATGAAATATTAACCAAATTATTGAACTGAACAATAATTGCATCATCTCTGAAAACAATAAAGTTGCTTCTATATTGATGGAACTGAAATATAAACACCTAACAACATTTTATGATACAAAAGTAAAGAGTGCACATTTTGTTTTGTACAGCAAAAGAACATGTTGTCTGACTAGATTGAGTGAATCCTTAGAAGAGTACAAAGGCAATTTGAGTATACTTAAGATGAAATCAGGAGGGCAAAAAGGGGCCATGAGATAACATTGGCAAATAGAATTAAGTAGAATCCAAAAGGATTTTACAAGGATTTTAAGGAAAATAGAGTAAATAGGGAGAGAATAGGGTCCCCTCAAAGATCAGCAAGGAGGCCTTTGTATGCAGCAGCAAGAGAAAGGGGATATAATAAATGAGCATTTTGCATCAATGTTTACTGTGAAAAATGACATGGAAAATATAGAATGTAGGGAAATAAATGGTGACATCTTCAAAAGGTTTATATTATCGAAGAGGATGTGCTGGATGTCTTGAAACGCATAAAAGTGGATAAATCCCCAGGACCTGATCAGGTGTACCCGAGAACTCTGTGGGAAGCCAGGGAAATGATTGCTGGGCCTCTTACTGAGATATTTGTGTCATCGACAGTCACAGATGAGGTGCCAGAGGACTGGAGGTTGGCGAATGTGGTGCCACTGTTTAATAAGGGCGGTAAGGACAAGACAGGGAACTATAGACCAGTGAGCTTGACCACGGTGGTGGACAAGTTCTTGGAGGGAACCCTGAGGGACAGGATGTACATGTATTTGGAAAGGCAAGGACTGTTTAGGGATAGTCAATATTGCTTTGTGAGTGGAAAATCATGTCTCACAATCTTGATTGAGATTTTTGCAGAAGTAACAAAGAGGATTGATGAGGGCAGAGCGGTGGTCGTGATTTATTTCAACTTCAGTCAAACATTCGACAAGGTTCCCCATGGGAGACTGATTAGATGTCATGGAATTCAGGGAGAACTAGATATTTGGATACAGAACTGGCTCAAAGGTAGAAGTCAGAGGGTGGTGGTGGAGGGTTGTTTTTCAGACTGGAGGCCTGTGACCAGTGGAGTGCCACAAGGATTGGTGCTGGGTCCTCTGCGTTTTGTCGTTTACATAAATGATTTTGATGCGAGCATAAGAGGTATAGTTAGTAAGTTTGCAGATGACACCAATATTGGAGGTGTAGTGGACAGCGAAGAAGGTTACCTCGGATTGCAACAGGATCTTGATCAGATGGTCAGTGGGCTTAGGTGTGGCAGATGGAGTGTAATATACATAAAAGCGAGGTGCTGCATTTTGGGAAAGCAAGTATTATCAGGAGTTCTCCTCTGAGTGGCGAGATCCTAGGGAGTGTTGCTGAACAAAGAGACCTTGGAGTGCAGTTTCATTGTTCATTGAAAGTCGAGTCGCAGGTTGATAGGATAGTGAAGTAGACAATTGGTGTGCTTTCCCTTATTGTCAGAGTATTGAGTACGGGAGCTGGAAGGTCATGTTGTGGCCACTTTTGGAATATTGCGTGTAATTCTGGTCTCCTTCCGATCAGAAGGGAGTTGTGAAACTTGAAAGCGTTCAGAAATGATTTACAAGGATGTTGCTAGGGTTGGAGCATTTGAGCTGTAGGGAGAGCATGAATTGGCTAGGGCTGTTTTCAGTGGAAAGCCGGAGGCTAAGGGGTGACCTTATAGAGGTTTATAAAATCATGAAGGGCACGGATAGGGTAAATGGACAAGGTGTTCTCCCTGGTGTGGGGGTGTCAAGAAGTAGAACACATATGCTTAGCGTGAGAGGGGAACGATATAAAAGAGACTTAAAGGGCATCGTTTTCATTCAGAGGGTGGTATGTGTATGGAATGAGCTGCCAGAGCAAGTGGTGGAGGCTGGTACAATTGCAACATTTAAAAGGCATCTAGATGGTATATGATAGGAAGGGTTTGGAGGGATATGGCCCGGGTCCGGGCAGGTGGGACTAGTTTGTGTTAGGATATCTGGTCGGCATGAACGGGTTGGACCAAAGGGTCTGTATCCATGCTGTACATCTCTATGACTCTATGACTGTAATTTAGAAATGACTATATTTAACATGCACTGTCAAAATAATAAATGTTTTATGTTATTAAATTGTCGCATACAGTAAGTTGAAAACTTGCAATTTTTAGAATGAATAATTAAGAACGAAGAACAAAGAAAATTCCAGCAAAGGAGCAGGCCCTTCGGCCCTCCAAGCCTGCACCGATCCTGATCCTCTATCTAAACCTGCACCAATTTTCTAAGGATCTATATCCCTCTGCTTCCTGCCCATTCATGTATCTGTCTAGATATATCATAACTGATGCTCCCACAAAATACTCCAAATATGCTCCGATTAGAGCCTTGTAAAGCCTCAAAATCTGTCCCTGCTTGAATATTCAAGTCCTCTCAAAATAAATACCATCATTGTATTTGTCTTTCTGACCGGATATGCTACCTGAATCAATGAACGTATGATGGACATTAATAAACTTATCATGGAGTTTCAAAAATGAACAGTGATTAAAGCGTGCTGGTAAATGGATCCCAGCCTTGTATAAACTCTCTGTGCTAATCCACATGCTGCAGAATCCAGACAGGCTGCAGCTCCCTACAGACGGTTAGCAAACAAACCTGAGAGCAACAGCTACAGACCCTACAATAGTCTCCTGAGCATGGACTTTAATGGGACATTGGTATGTCACCCTTGGGCCATCAATATGCCAACCCCTGGTTGAGTCAGATTTATCAGGGTAAACGAACCTGTTACTTCCATTTGCAGATACTCCTGACCCTCCCAAGGGCTTGAAGACTTGGAAGACAAGAATCACCTCAAAACCCCACGGAGTGTGGTAACTGGAGAATAACCACTGAGAAAGACAACAACTCCAAGTCCATCGGAGGAATAAGAAGGCATCACCACATGGAGACCGACCAAGTTCTCGTGTGGTGGTTACACGACAAGCCAAAGTTAAGTAAAAGCATCAGACAGTTTGCAGTATTTTTCATTACTTTATAGTAAATTTTATAGTACTAACATTGACTGTGCTCAATAAACAAATATTATTGTTTGTAAGAGTTGCCTCACAGTTCTTTCGCTGAATAAAATACTTTAAACTCACTGTGCGGCAGATCCAACACCTTCATAACTATTCACTCAACCTGCAAGTTTTCCTTGAGATGTTCCTGTGCAAGAACTCGCAACTCTGTTTGCACTTCAGACTTCTGAATTTTCTCTTCATTTATGAAATAGTCCATGCCTCTCTTCCGCCTCACAAAGTGCATCACCTCAGGCTTTCCGAAGATGTACTCCATCTGCTACTTCTTTTCCCACTCTCCTATGCTATCTAAATTCTTCTGCTGCCTTCCTGCCTCTTCAATTCTACCTGTCCCTCTACCTAACTTTGTGTCATCTAAAAGCCTACCCAGAATACCCTCGGTTCCTTAATATCGATTGTTAATGTACAAAGTAAAAAGTTGTGGTACCAACACTGAGCCTTGTGGAACACCAGCTGTCATCAGCTGCTATCCTGAGAAGGACCCTTTTATCCCCACTCTCTGCTTTCTGCCGGATAGCCAGGCTTCTGCACACCTTGCCTCAAACAAAATGTGACCTTATTGTACTCAGCAGCCGCCTGTGTGGCACCTTGTCAAAGTCCTTCTTGAGGTCCAGGTGGATAACATTCACTGGCTTTCCTTTGTCTCCCTTGTTTGTTACATCCTCAAATAACTCTTACAGATTCATGATGCATGACGTCCCCTTGATGAAACCATACCGACTTTACCCAATTTTACATTTCACTTGCAAGTATTCAGAAATCTCATTCTTCACAATGGATTCCAGGATCTTACACATGAATGAGGTTGTGCTAATCGGTCTGTCACTTTCTGCCTTTTGCCTTGTTCCCTTTTTAAAGAGGGTTTCACGTTATCAACTTTCTCGTCTTCTGAGACTCTCCCTGATTCTAGACATTCATGAAAGACCAGCACAAATATCTCCATTATTTCTTCAGCTATCTCCCTTGGCACTCTGCGATATCGTCCATCTAGTCCAGTTCATTTACCCATTTAGTTTTTCGAGCAACTTCTCCTGATAAGCTCTTCCCCCATGCTATATTGAATTTGTGTGATACTATTCGTGACTTTCACTATGAAAACTGACATGAAATAATTGTTCAGTTTCTCGGCCATTATTTATTCCCCATTACTATATCTCCAGCGTCGTTTTCCGCGTCCCAATCTCCATTTTTGCCTCTCTTCTGCCCTCTATATATCAAAAGAAACTCTTACAGTCTTCTTTTGTATTACTGGTTAGCTTACCCTCATATTTAATCTTTTTCCTCCTATTTCTCATTTTGTTGTCCTGCATTGGTATTTGCAAGCTTCCAAAACCTCTGGTTTCCACTGGCATTTGCAATGTTATATGATTTCTCTTTTGCTTTTACGTTAACCCTGATTTCCACTGGCATCCATTGTTGCCTTATCCTCCCTATACTATGTCCCTTTTAGCTTGGGATAAATTTCTGCTGTGTCTCCTGACTTACTCCCAGAAACTCCCGCCATTACTGTTCCACTGTCTTTCCTGCTAGCCTACTCTCCCAGTAATTCAACCTAGTTCCTCTCTCATGCCTTCGTAGTTGCTTTTATTCAGTGGTAATATTGTGAACTCTGATTCTATCTTCACCCTATTAAATTGAAGCGGAGGTTCAATGGTATTATGCTCACTGCATCATAAAACTTTCGTTGCCTTAAGCTCCATTATCAAGTCTGCCTCATTGCACAACTCTAAATCCGGTATTGCCCAATCCCTCGTTGTTGCATAAACTGCTCCAAAAAGCCATCTCGTAGACATTCCACGAATTCCATTTCTTGCAAACCACTACCAACTTTATTTTCCAAGTCCACCTGCTTATTGCAATCTCCCCAATCACTGTAACTTTGCCTTTCCTACACATCTTTTCTATCTCTTGATGTGTCCTCCATCCCTGCTCCTGACTACGATTTGTCGGCCTGTACATAACTCCAACTATGTTTTTTCAATTTTTCCATTCCTCAATTGTAACCACCCGGATTCTACACCATCTGTCGCTACATTGAGTTTTGGGAACTGAGTGATGGGAATACAAAACATTTTAGTATTGTCGCAAGTTCATAGTTTAGACATTAATTAAAAATATTAAATTGTCAATTATTAGCCGATTCTCATGAACATGCAGACTTCGCCTCTCAGATTATTAGGCACAAGTTTCCACATGTGACTTTTAAACAGCCCTGGAAAAAAGCACTTAGGAAAGTTTCATGATTTTGGAGAAAGATCAGGAGCATAGGGCAAAGTGAAAGCCTCCCTTGAAACTGCTTTAGAAATCAGATTGGGCCGAATGGATGTCTTTAATAGTGCAGATTCCTTTCAGTTATTCTTGGGAGGTGAGTTTCATTAGCAAGGCCGGCATTCTGTGGCCTATGTCTAATTTCTATTTGGGATATGGAACCCAGGGGTTCTTGCGATGCAGGGACACTAACAGGTATGTTACAAAGAGAGAAACAGGGTTCTGAACCATTTGATAGTGATTGAAGAATGATATAGCTTCAAGTGGGTGTGCTGTGTGACCTTGGAGATTGTATTCTTCACTATTTGATGCTCACAATCTATGGAAATAGTGAGACTATATTCTCTGTTTTCAACAATTTAAGTGATAGAGTCACACAGCATAGAAACAGGCCATTCAGCCCAATACATCTACGCCAGCCAGAAAACAGCAACCTACATTAATCCCAGTTACCTTAAGATCAATAGCCAACTATGCCCTGGCATTTGTGCTTAAATGTTGCATTATCTTATAATATACATGACTTGGGCTTTTTTGTTCTTTCAATCTATGTATGAAATGGTTTCATGGAAATAGATCACACAATTTCAAAGGCAGCGACAAATTCATCAGACCAATAAAATGTCTACATTGTTCAATAATTATTAGAAAGTCGGATTGTCTTTTCAATTATTTGGGATTTTAATGGAGCTAGACCAGCATTATTTGCCCTTGAGACGTTCCAGTCCAGATGGTGTTGGTCCATCCAAGTGGCTGTTGAGAGGGAGTGCCAGTTATGCATCTCACGTGCAGGTTTAGCTGGGAGTAAATATTACTGGTGGTGGATGGAATGTTACGCAAGCCGCCATGCTGTGATGAACAGCTCACAGGAAAACAGAGGAAAACTGACTCATTATCAAAGCGAACGTGTGCAATGGAATTTATTATTTTTCAGAGAAACAGCAGCCTTACAGACTCAAGTCTGTGTAATAATGAAGGGAAGTTTGTTTCTATGTTATTGGTTTCCTGAAAATAATGGTATCAGGCAGCTGGAATAACGTTAGTGCTTTTGATGGACGATGCTTGCGCTGAGCATGTGAATTATCTTGAAGGTTTTCAGAGATGGCTGGCCTGTCCTAGATTGAGTAAGTGCTAATACTCCATGGGATGATGCTGGTTTGTAATCTCACCACTTACTGAGCACAGTTCGATGGAACACACCAGCATGTCCCATTGGCTTGTGCTTCACAATATATCAAAGCTTTCATAGCTGCCACCAAATGGAATCATTTTATGAAGTACAGGCCTATCGAGACTGCACCATCCAGTGCTGAACAAGTGCTTCATAAAATATGTGAGGTTACATTCCTAAGTCATCCTCCCAGGCAATGCATTCTTGACACATATCATCCTCTGGGTTCAAAACAGATACCACAAATCCTATCTTAGTATCTTCTCTTTCATTTCAAACGTAAAGCACATAGAACATAGAACAGTACAGCACAGAACAGGCCCTTCAGCCCACGATGATGTGACGACCATTGATCCTCATGTATGCACCCTCAAATTTATGTGACCACATGCATGTCCAGCAGTCTCTTAAATGTCCCCAGTGACCTCACTTCCACAACTGCTGCTGTCAACGCATTCCATGCTCTCACAACCCTCTGTGTAAGGAACCCGCCGGTGCCATCCCCTACATACTTTCGCCAAACAGCGTAAAACTATGACCCCTCGTGTTATCCATTTCTGCCCTGGGAAATTGTCTCTGGTGATCGACTCTATCTATGCATCTCATTATCTTATATATCTCAATTAGGTCGCCGCTCCTCCTCCTTTTCTCCAATGAAAAAATGTCCGAGCTCGGTCAACCTCTCTTCATAAGATAAGCCCTCCAGTCCAGGCAGCATCCTGGTAAACCTCCTCTTAACCTTCTCCAAAGCATCCACATCTTTCCTATAACAGAGCGACCAGAACTGGACGCAGTATTCCAAGTGCAGGCTAACCAAAGTTTTATAGAGCTGCAACAAGATCTCACGACTCTTAAACTCAATCCCCCTATTAACGAAAGCCAAAACACCATATGCTTTCTTAACAACCCTGTCCACTTGGGTGGCCATTTTAAGGGATCTATGTACCTACACACCAAGATCCCTCTGTTCCTCCATACTACCATGTATCCTATCCTTAATCCTGTACTCATCTTTCAAATTCGACCTTCCAAAAAGCATCACCTCGCATTTATCTAGGTTGAACTCCATCGGGCACCTCTCAGCCCATCCCTGCATCCTGTCAATGTCCCGCTGAAGCCGACAACAGCCCTCTATACTGTCAACGACACCTCCAACCTTTGTGTCGTCTGCAAACTTGCTGACCCATCCTTCAATTCCCTCATCCAAGGTAATAATAAAATTTACAAACAGTAGAGGCCCGAGGACAGAGCCCTGTGGAACACCACTCACCACAGACTTCCAGGCAGAATGTTTTCCTTCTACTACCACTCGCTGTCTTCTGTTGGCCAGCCAATTCTGTATCCAAACAGCTAAGTTCCCCTGTATCCCATTCCTCCTGACCTTCTGAATGAGCCTACCATGGGGAACCTTATCAAATGTCTTACTGAAGTCCATGTACACCACATCCACAGCTCGACCCTCATCAACTTTTCTAGTCGCATTCTCAAAGAACTCGATAAGTTTTGTGAGGCATAACCTGCCCCTCACAAAGCTGTGTTGACTGCATTTAATCAAGCTATGCTCTTCCAGATGGTCATAAATCCTATCCCTCAGAATCCTTTCTAACACCTTGCAGATGACAGACCTGAGACTTACTGGTCCGTACTTGTCGGGGATATCCCTATTTCCTTTCTTGAAGAGAGGAATTACATTTGCCTCTCTCCAGTCCTCAGGTACAACTCCAGTGGAGAACGAGGATGCAAAGATCTTCGCAAGTGGCGAAGCAATTGCATTTCTCGTTTCCCAAATGAACCGAGGACAAATCTGGTCCGGTCCTGGCGACTTGTCAATATTAATGTTTGCCAAAAGTTTCCTCTATCAGCTTCCTCTATCTCTATCAATTTCCAGGATGCACACCAGCTTTTCAAAGGTTTCATTCAGTACAAAGTTTGTTTCTTTCGTGAAGTTAGATGCAAAAAACTCATTTAGGGCTTCCCCTACTTCCTCAGACTCCACACACAAGTTCCCTATGCTATCCCTGATCGGCCCTACCCTTTCTTTGACCATTCTCTTATTCCTGACATACGTGTCAAATGCCTTTGTGTTCTCCCTAATCCGTTCTGCCAAGCCATTCTCGTGCCCCCTCTTGAGTCTCGACAGACTATTTTTGAGCTCCATCCTCGCCTGCCTATAATCCTCTAGAGCTGAGTTTGACCCGAGCTTCCTCCACCTTATGTAAGCTACCTTCTTCCATTTGACGAGAAGCTCCACTGCTCTCGTCATCCAAGATTCCTTTATCTTACCCCTTCTTGCCTGTCACAGAGGGACATATTTATTCATCACTCGCAACAACTGTTCTTTAAACAGTCTCCACATGTCTATAGTGCCTTTACCATGGAACAATTGCTCCCAATCCATGTTTCCTAAATCATTTCTAATCGCATCATAGTTTCCACTTCCCCAATTAAATATCCTCCCATTTTGCCTAATCCTCTCCTTCTCCATATCTATGTAGAAAATGAGGCAGTTGTGGTCATTATCACCAAAATGCTCTCCCACCACAAGATCTGCTACCTGCCCCAGCTCGTTTCTGAGCACCAAGTCTAGATGGCCTCTCCCCTCGTCAGCCTGTCAACGTACTGAGGTAGGAAACCCTCCTGAACACTCCTACAAAAGCAGCTCCATTCAAATCTTCTGCTCGAATGAGATTCCAATCAATATTGGGAAAGTTAAAGTCACCCATTACAACTTCCCTAGTACGTCCACACTTTTCCAAAATCTGCCGACATATGCTTTTTTATATCTCCCTGCTGCTTTTGGGGGGCCTGTAGAAAACCCCTAACGAGGTGACTGCTCCCTTGCTGTTCCTAATTTCCACCCATACTGACTCGGTAGGTAGACCCTCCTCGACACTGGAATCTTCTGCAGCTGTGATACCCTCTCTGATTAGTAGTGCTACACCCCCTTCTCCTTTTCCCCCCTCCCTATTCTTTTTAAATGCTCTAAACCCTGGAGAATCCAGCAACCATTCCTGCCCCTGAGAAACCCATGTCTCTGTTATGGCCACAACATCATAGCACCAGGTACTGATCCATGCTCTAAGTTCGTCAGTGTTATTTCTGATACTCTTTGCTTTAAAGCAAACACGCTTGAACAGATCCCTTGGTTCCTTCCCAGGAAAATCCTTCCCACTAGCTAGTCTACCTCTTGCTATTGCCTCATCTTCACCAACCCTCACCTCTGGTATACAGCTCAGGTTCCCACCCACCTGCCATACTAGTTTAAACCCTCTCGAGCTACTCGAGCAAACCTTCCACCCAGGACATTGGTCCCATTCCAGTTCAGATGCAACCCATCCTTCTTGGACAGGTCCCACCTTCCCCTTGTTTGTATGTACCCTTGTTTTTGACCCTTTGACTAAGGGGAACAGCTATTGTCTGTTGACCCTTCCCATACCTCTCATGCTCTAAAGCACCTCTGTTAGGTTCACCCCTCACCCTTCTCTGCTCTAAAAGCAAATCTCGCATATCTTCATGGTTTGAGTTCCCACTTGTCTTGTTACATCTTCCAAAGTGCAGCATCTCACATATTTCAGTGTTACCTTTGATCAGCCATAGATCTGGCCATCTGAAAAATCTGTTTGTACCCTCCTGTACCCTAAGACGTTCCTGCTCACTGTTATCCACCCGGTTAATCATTGTGTCATTCATAACATTGTTTATCATCCTCCAATATCCCCACCATCTCCCACATTCTTCTCATCAACATTTATGAATTTCAAAAACAAGCCTTGATTTTCTTCCTGTTCGACAGCTGCTGTTGCATAATTGGGAATTCTAGTCTCTTGCTTTTCCTATTTTGGTGATTTTACAGCGTGAATTGTGGTATTTTGTGAGGGAGCCACAAATAGTATTTTGGGCATAGAGCTGAATTCTGCTTTAATACCCCGCCCTTCTGCATGTATTATTCATAATGCTTGAAAATCATTAACCTTGGACAAACCTTTGGCACCTTGACCTGCAGCATTTCCATTTGATGTGCGCCTGGAGTTAATTCTTTACAATATTCACTGCAGTCGTCACAGCTGAAAGATCTTTTTCATCTGCAGGATGGACATAGAGTCATTCATTATTTTTGTTTGGAAGAGCTGAAGCAATGATGATAGAGGTTGATTTAAAATCTGGATTATAAACTCACTATAGAAGATCAATTCACGTTCCCATATCTACACTGAATTGGAAGCAATTTAAAAGAACAAAACCCACCATTCAGAACATTGTTTAAAAAGTGATGTCATGTTGATGTAATGCATGAAGGAAGACCATTATCAATTTTTCTTTTGAATATTGCGAGGACATTGTTCAAACAAACAGTGTTCTTGTCTTTTGCTCCTTATTCATTCAACTGATATTCCCGTGTAATTTGAAGTGAGGTCAGAGTTACTTCCCTTTCAGTTGAAGCAGGACATGACTGAGGGTGGAATCAAGGACCCTGAGCAAAGCTGTGATTAATGGGAATTAGAGAACATTTTGCACTGGTAATGGGAACAATGGGAAATGTTGTCTGTTACCTGTGGGGTTTTGTCACTGTTTACTGTTTGCATTTCAGGTTTACATTTACATTTACATTTTCCACAGTATTCCCCAGCACAGTGGCTTCTTTTTTTTTGTGAGGGTGGGGGCGGCGGTCAGGGGGAGGGGGACAGTTGAGAGTCAACAGAAATGGCAGCTTTATTATTCCCTTTCAGCTCAGACAACTATCCACAGTCCAAAAGAGTAAGTACGTTGAAAATGCTGGAAAACCATAACAGGTTCTGAGCGGAGAGAAATACAATTAACCTCTTGAGTCCAATGTGAGTTTTTCAGAAGAGGATCATATCAGACTCAATATGCTTCTCTCTCCAGATGCTGAAACATCTGTGAGGTTTTGTCACTGTTTACTGTTTGCATTTCTGGTTTACATTTTCCACAGTATTCCCGAGAACAGTGACTTCGTTTGAGGGAGCAGGGGGAGGGGGAGGGAGAGGGTGTAAGTTGTCTCAGGCGTTAGCACGGCTGTCTCACAGTACCAGGGGCGCCATTTGGGGGAGGTGGAGGGGGAAATGGATGTCTCAGTGGTTAACACAGCTGTCTCGCTGTACCAGGGACCCGGTTTGTGGGGGGAGGTGGAGTGGGCATGGTGCCTCAGTGGCTAGCACGGCTGTCACACAGTACAAGGGAACCGGTTTGGGGGGGAGGTGAGGGGGCATTGTATCTCAGTGGTTAGCACAGCTGTCTTGAAGTACCAGGGACACGGTTTGGGGGTGAGATGGAGTGGAGTATGGTGTCTCAGTGGTTAGCACAGCTGTCTCACAGTACCAGGGACCCAGGTTGCTTCTACCATCAGGACTTATTGTATTGCATTTTTTCACATTCTCCCCGGGTCTGCAAGAGTTTCCTCCAGGTGCTCCAGGTTCATCCCACAGTCCATTCAGGTTCAGTCGATTGACCATTCTAAATTACCAATCGTGTGCAGCTAGGTGTATTAGCGACGTGAGATGCAGGGGTAGATTAGTAGTCGGATTAGCTTTGGGAAATGCAGGAGTAGGGCATGAGGTGGGTCTGGGTGCAATGCTTTTCAGAGTCTCAGTGTGGATTCGATGGGCCTATGTTATAAAATAAGGGAAAAAAATGTAAAATCAGACAATGGAAGATACTGGAATCCTGAACGAAAAAGAAACAGAGTGCAGGGGAAATTGAGCAGGTTTGGCAGCCTGTGTCGAGAGAAAAACAGCGTTAACCTTTTGATCCACTGACCATAGATCAGATCTCCAAACAGCTGGGAATGAGTCTAATGTCTGTTGATGGGGTAAGACAAATATACGGGAAATAGAGAGATAGAATACATAAACCAAGTATTATTGATAATCAGCCTGGATGGAAATAAAATGTGACATTATTTTAATATATTGTTCACCTCCTCCCATATTCCTGAGTTTAATCCGCGTCTGGGCATATATCCACGTCCCTGTTTGAAGTGAGTTCTGTCCCCTCTATCTACTTCCTCAGTGTGGCCATTTTCTTTCCTTTATGAATGGGACATGTTTGATGTTGACTGGGCCTGAGTTTATTTCTCTTTCCTATTTGCTCTTGAGAAGCTGTTGGGGAACTGCCTTTCTGAACCACTGTACTTCAATGTGCTGTCGGCTGCCAGGGCTCAGGTCTATCTGGTTTCACTTCTTTGAGATCTTGTAATGTTATAACTGAATGGTTGACTTGGCCATTTCAAAGGGCATTTGAGAATCTACTATTGCTGAGGGTCTGGAGTAACATGTAGGTCAGACCAGTGAAGGTAGCAAGTTTCCTTCCCTGAGGGACACTATGAGCCAGGGGCTTTTAGTTTTAACAACCATCAATGTTTCATTAAATTGTTAATTCCAAATATTTTATTGAATTCAAATTCTACCGTCTGCTGTGGGGGGATTGAATGCCGTATTTGGGTCATTACCTGGGTTCCTGGAGTTATGGTCTGGAGAAAACAACACGAGCCCATCACCTCCCCAACAACTCCATCAGCAATAGCAGTGTTGCTATTATCATGAATGAGGTAAGGAAAATTGTGCAGTTACATTGTCAAATACTTCCATGGAGAACAAAGCTGTTAATAATTCAGGTGACAGTGTCTATGCAGAGATCGTATGGATTTTCAGATCCGAATAGAAACTGAAGTGGAAAACCTTTTTTAATATTGAGTGGATGTGCCTGTCCACAGCGTTTTGACTTGTTCCTGTCGTGGAAAGTCAGTGGAGGTTCTGTGGATGATATTCTCGGATTTGTGGTGTCACCTGCTGCGATCATTCAGGGAGATTCTAGTGTCTAGTGTTCCTATTCTGGACAAGGTGTGGGCCCTGCACTTAGAGAGTGTCTGGGTCTACAGGGAGGAGCAGGACACTGTTCTATCTTTCCTGAAATTTCCACAAATGTTTCCCAATTACATAATTTTCCAGATGCAAATTGTGAAGCCAGTGTATTTCAATCATGTGGAAGTCACAGAGCTGTGAACCCTCCTTCAGCATATCCTACAGTCTCACACCAGCGAGACGTCTGTATTCAAAATCTCCAACAATGGTTTTGTTCTGGAACATTCCAGGCAGGAGTGGGTGACATACCCATTATGCCAGAGTGCCATCCTCTCATGGTTACATGAGGTGACAGAGGCTATGGTGAGGTAAATAGAATGGTTCTGTGTCTCCCGAGGAAGCAACAGATTATCCTCCAGAAATATTAGGGAGCAGAGTGACTGGAGAAAATGAGGAACTGCAAGAAATTAGTATTATTTAAGTGGAAATACTTATGGGGAAACTCATTGTATTGAAGCTTGGTAAGTTTTTGGACCAGATGAGTGATGAATTGAGAGGGTCACAGATTTAGGGCTGGAGAGTTGAGTTTGCTGGATAGATATGTCCGGAGCAGGAATGGACACAATGGGTAAGTGGCCTCCTTCTGAACTGTCAATTCCATAAATCTATGAGGGAGGTCAAAGTTGGTCAAAGCGCTTTATATTATGGAAAGGGTCCTGCCGACATTAAAGTAGCTACTGTGATCGCAAATACTTAAAACAGGAGAGAGAGAGGGGCAAGAGAATATCAACTGATGGATAAATTGATGTCAGTTATGAGGAAAATATCAGATTTTTTTTTCAGTCATTAATGACAACTAGATCTTTAGAGAATAATGATATGATTTGCAGAGTCAGCCGAGATTCAGGGAAGGGAAAAACGTTTGTGATAAACTAGAAGGAGATTTTGGAGGATGTAGATTGTGATATCGACAAATGAGAACCAATGAGAATGGTGTATTTGAATTTTCAGAAGGCATTTGACAGGTGAGCGAAGAACGTTAGAGTCCTTCAGTAAAGGGTGAAGATACTAATTGGATTGAGAATTGGATAATGGGGAGAATACAGAGAGTAAGGTCCTGCTCTAAACTGACGGTCGTTGCTAATAATGTATCAAATGTATCAGTGTTTGGAGTACAGCTGTTCACAAGGCAAAGAAATAATTTGAATGCGAGCAAGAAATGCAGTCATTTCCATTTTGTATTTGTTAGAAGATGAGAGGTTGTGAACTGCAGTTGTGAAAAGGCAAGTAATCCGGACAGTGAATGGTGTGTTGTCCTTCATTATAAAATTATTCAAGTAAAGGAGTAAAGGCATCTTCCTGCAGTTGTAGAATGTTGCTTGGACAGTATTTGGGGCACTGCTGGCAGATTTTCTCTCTTTTGTAAGGAACGATTTTGTTGCAATCAAGAGTGCAAAGGAGTTTCACTAGACTAAGTCCGGGATGAGAAAGAGAGTATAAAGGAAATGAGTGTTGAATCTGTCGCACTGCGAGAGAATAGCGGGCGATTACTTTTAAACTTGAGAAATGTGGACTAACAATCATAATGTCGAGAAAAAGACGATGATTTTGTGAGAAATTGCATTTTCCACATGATACGTTTTTCCCAATATTTCACATAACTGTGTCGAATCCCCATGTTGGTTGAAATGTAGATTTAGGCTCTAAATGAACACTCACCGTCTCATTGTACAGTTGTGTGCGACACTGCACTGTTCATAAATCTGTCAATAGGCACAATGCGTTGTTGCTGAAAAAGTTGGCCATTCCACGAGCTTCTGACCTCCACAGGAACGCCAGTCTGTCTTCTCAGAGATTTAAGGTATTTTCTTGAGACTTTGCACAAATCATCCATTTTCCATCCTCACCTTCAACAAACCACATTAAAGTGATACGTGTCTACCATGAGCAATATAGCCAGGAGGAACAACATGCAATAGTCCATCTGTGGGGTATTTGTAACATCCTCCTATTTCTGAATGAGTAGCTTGACAGGCTGCATTGCCTCTTCCTGGTCATATGGAAGTGGCCCAAGGACCTGACATAGCGACTCCTGGTTCCTCTTTAACACCTCGATGTGCTGACTACACTCTTTCCCTACATGTGTATTAGGCAGAAAAAAAAAATGAATGGGCTTATCCAACAAGTTCAATGTGTTGAACGGCGTCCTTATATTCCATTGAAACCAGCGTGAGGTGCTGAATGAGCTCCTCATATTTAACTGTGGAGATGAGCAATGTCTAGCAGGACTGTTATATGAATGTTACCAACTGCACAGTTTAAATGCTATCCAGGTCTTGCCGCACATGGACACAGACTGCTTCATCGGCAGAGAGGTTATTCTGAACATTATGTGATCTTCCGAGAACATCTCCCACTTCTGACTGTATGCTCTGGGAAAGATGTTGAAGCAGCTGACGAAAACTACCTAGAGGATGCCTGCAGAGATGTCCTGTTGCTGAGATGGTTGATCCTCACCAAACACAGACATCTTCCCTTGTGCTCTGAATGGCCTCTAACCAGTGGGGAGTTTACATTTCATTCCCATTACATTCAAATTTGTTTGGGTTCCTTGATACCATCCTCAGTTAAATCCTGCTTTGATATCAAGGCCTGTCTTACCTTGCTTTCATATTTTGACTTATATCCATAGGTCATGGTGTGTGTGCGCGGAGTGTTTCCTTCTCACAGAGGGTAGTGACTATCAGGACTTCTCTATTCCAGAGGGTTAAGGGAGATGGATCATTGAGAAGATTGGGGGAGTGGGGTACACAATGGGTATTTGACGCATCAGAGAGTTAAGGGCTGCAGGAATTGGACACAAAAGAGGAATAGAGGTATTGAGCAGATTAGTCATGATTTTATTGAAGGGAAAGACAGGCTTAAAGGGCTGAATGACTTATTTGTGTTTCTGTTGTTCTCACATTCGGTTATTGGAAAGTTATTACCCTGGAAATCCTGTGATTGAAGATTGCAGTCAGGGAGACCAGATGATTTTGTGAGAGACCTCTGGATGAGGTATGGGAGCTTTACACATAATGAATCTGAGTCTGTAACGTAACCAAAAAATGAGCACAGTTCTGTAAAGAGAGAGGAGTAGGATGTTTCACACTGGCACCCACTCTTTCTTTTCCCAAGAATATTTTCCAACACCATACCAAACTGTGTGTGGCAGTCTTCAGGTGCTAAAAAAAGTGAGGATTGCAGATGCTGGAGATCAGAGTCGAGAGTGCAGTCCTGGAAAAGCAGAGAAGGCGAGGCGGCATCCAAGGAGCAAGAGAATCGACATTTCGGGCATAGGTCCTGTGTCAGGAATCCTGATGAACAGTTTATGCCCAAAACGTCGATTCTCCTGCTCCTTGAATGCTGTCTGACCTGCTGTGCTTTTCCAGCACTGCACTCTCGAGTCTTCAGGTCCTGAATGGCCTGCTCCGTTTTTTGTATACCAGCTTATCGAAGTAAATGACCTCCAAATGCTCTTGTCTGGCAGGTTTGAGGAGCTGAATGGAACGTAGGGACGTTTGACTGAGGAGCAGGATTGGGTAATTGGACACTTTGAGCCTTCTCCAGCAGACAGTAAGATTGTAGCTGATCAGTTTGTGGTCTCAGCCACGATTTCCAGTCTGTAGTTCATTGTCCTTTACTGTCCAATATCTAACTAACAGTTTTGACTAAGTGCAAACACACAGGCACCACAAACTTCCGGGGAAGAGCATCTACCCTCAAACAGCCTTTTGTGAATTTCTCCTCATCCATGCTCAGACTGTGGTTAGAGGGGTCACTGTTTTATTTTCTAGTGCCGCTACTCCACGGGTCATTATAACTTTTAAATGCAACCAGGTTGGTGTTATGGCCAATGATATAGGTCTCAGACTAGGTCACATTCTTTGGGAGGGACAAATCAGTTCGATATCTTACATTTGCAAAAATAATTCACCTAATCAAAGATACTGAAAGTAAGATGGAAAAATACATGACAAGCAGTTTGGACAGACTTGTGCATTAATATTTATCTTACAATGCTTACTCCAACACACTTTGTGCATACACACAGACACATGCACAGGTGCACACAGACACACCATACACATGCCAGAAGACAGATAGAAAAAACTCTGCAGAATACCAACTCGAAAGAGATTAGATTAGATTACAGTGTGGAAACAGGCCCTTCGGCCTTGCAAGTCCACATCGACTCACCAAAGTGCAACCCACCCATACCCCTTACCTAACACTAGTGGCAATTTAGCATGGCCAATTCACCTGACCTGCACATCTTTGGACTGTCGGAGGAAACCGGAGCACACCCACGCAGACACGGGGAGAACGTGCAAACTCCACACAGTCGGTCGCCTGAGGCGGGAATTGAACCCGGGTCTCAGGCGCAGTGTGGCAGCAGTGCTAACCACTGTGCCACCGTGCCGCCCACCAAGAAATACCACCAAGCCCACCAAGCTTTACAAGAAATAGTTAAATTCAAGACAAAAAAAGGAAAATCAAAATAAATGGTATTCTGCCTCTGAGGTTATTCTGCTCACACAAGCTGTTGGCAATCGGATTCCTTCCTGAGACATTTGTAGTTGGCTGAAGTCCCTTTGCTTCAGGCAATGTGGAGATTCCAATGAATCCTCAACAGGAATTCTTCATGAATGGTAAAGATGACTGAAAGGTTTTCACCTCTCATACGTTGCTGTGAGAAGGAAGAAGGAAAGAGAGGGAGCAATAAGCTGTGGCTTCTCAAGCAGGTTGCATTCTCTCGATCTTTTAGCTGAAATATGTAATAATGCTATCTGATCACGATTCTGGATCATGTGAAGCCTCGTTGAACATTCTCGGAATTGTATGATTCCATCTCTGCAACCTGCTCTCTGTAGGAGCAATTTATAAAGTATAATTTGAAGATATGTTTGTACGTGTCCTCATAATTTTTGTCCAATAAATTCATGTCTTCAAAGTATCTGTTTTAAAATGAGTACATCGTTCTCTTAAATTTGAATCCTTAGTTCCTGTCTCACATAACTATAAGAAATGCCCATTAGCTACGCAACTGATACACTATCCTCAAGATCTTATATGGTTTAGTATGAACGTCACCCATTCTCAGTCCAGAAGTATTGAACACAATATTCCAAGTGTGCTGTTACGACACAGCAATGAACCCGTTTGTTAATTAAACCAAACACCCAGAAAAGCTCACCTTGCCTTATAATCTGTTAAAACACGAGTGACAGAGAACTCGAAAATTCAACTATTTAAAGAAACATATTGTCAATTTATTTCTTAACTCTAAAAGTGAACATTGAGGAACAACTATTCACAGGTCTAAGTTCCGTTTCTCTGGACGGTTTGTTATCTGCCTCCACCTCTATAAAAACATGCTATTTCCATTTAAAACGAAACCATCTTAAAATTGCATCAATTTAATTTCAAAACCAGGAAGCGGCTGTCATCTGCAATGTCCTCCTTCTTTCAGCTGAGAATCTCACTGGGTCGTCTTCTGTCTTTTTACTGTAAGGAGGTTTAATGGAAAAAAAAATTAATAGAGAGTGTTTTAAATGGCAGTCTCTGTCGATGGCAGTGTACTCTCTGTCTAACTTTCATAATGCTTGCCTCTTTATCCCCTCAAAATCAAATCATCTCATTGGTTCAATTTTGGCAAAACAGTAAATTCAAAATCTGTTGGTTTATTTTCCTGAAGCATAATTTAAACAGATTCGTTAAATATGAAAAGTTGTCAAAAGCACAAACAAAACTCAAGGAATCTGTTTCACAGCCAAATGTTGCATAATTTCATCTTTCCCGTACACTCTGAAACATCTAGCCACTCATATGATAGGTGCTTGAAAGCTCTCAATGCAGAAAAGCACTCAACTTCATTGAGCTGCAGCATAACCTCACAGCTCTGAAACCCAGTTCCCCGGCTTGTGAAAACCAACACACGTTGCGTCTTCTCAACAACCACATCAACCTGGGTGGCAGCTTTGTGGATCTGTGGAAATGCAAAGCAATATCCCTCTGTTCCTTAACACTGCCAAGAATCCTGCCTTTAACCCTGTTCACTGCATACAAATTTTACCTTCCAAAGTGAATCACTTCACACTTTTTCAGATTTAACTCGATCTGCCACTCATCAGCTCAGTTATGTCAATGTCTCGTTGCAACATAGTACAATTTTCCACAATATCTACAACTCCACCAACCTCTGTGTCATTGGCAAGCTTCCTAACCCACGCTCCCTATTCCCCATCAACTCTCTTATAAAAATCACAAAGAGCAGAATTCCCAGAACTGATTCCTGCAGAACATCCCTGGTCACCGAGCTCCAGGCTGAGTACTTTCTATCTACAACTACCCTCTGTCTTTTATGGCCAGCTAATTCTGTATCCAGAGAGCCAGATTTCCCTTATCCCACGTCTCCTTACTTTCTGTATGAACCTACCATTGGTAACTGTATCAAATGACTTGCACAAAATCCAAATACACCATATCCACTTCATCAATGTGTTTTGTTTCAAATCCTCAAAAAATTCAATAAGACTTATAAGGCATGATCTGCTCCTCACAAAAGCATGCTGACTGCCTCTAATCAAACTATGCTTTACAAACTAAGCATAAATCGTCTGTCTCAAATCTTCTCCAATATTTTGCCCATCACTGGCGTAAGACTGATTGGCCTCTAATTCCCAGGATTATCCCTATTCCCTTTCCTGAACAAGAGAATAACATTTGCCAACCTTTTATCATCTGGCACAAATCCACTGGACAGAGAGGACACAAAGATCATCGCAAAACACACAGCAACCTCTTTTCTCGCTTCCTGTGGTATCCTAGGTTATATCCCACCTGACCAAGAAGATTTATCTATCCTTTTGTTCTTATTATTTTCAGCACATCCTCCTGTTCTAGCATATAAGACTGTTTCACGCTGTACCCAAAAACATGAAAGGCCCTCTCAGTACTGAATACCAAAGCAAGGCATTCATTAAGAACTTCCCCTACATCCTCTGACTCCTGGCGCAAGTTCCCTCCACTATCCTAATGAGTCCTACCCTCACTCAGGCCATCATGTTGCTCCTCACATAAATGTAGAACGTCTTAAGATTTACCTTACTCCTACTCGCCAAGTCTTTTTCATGCCCGCTTCTCGCTCTCCAGAGATTATTTTTCACTTCCTTTGTGACTACCTTGTAACCCTCTAGAGCCCTGTCTCGTCCTTGCATACTTAACCTAATGTCATCTTCCTCCTTCCTGTTGAGATATTCTGCATCCATTGACACAATGGAAATATGGAGCTGTAAATGGAGGTAAGGTGCACATCCTGTCACTTTCAGCATGGGCTGCAAGTTTCCCTACGCTGAGCAGTGATCTAACACAGTGTTACAGAACAATGCACTGGGGCAGTGTACACAGCTATACATGCTGGGAGGGCAACTGCTCCTGGTTTACAGATCTATACCCTGGGGTGTCGTATACTGCTGTACATGCTGGGAGGATAAATGCTCTTGGTTTACAGATCAATGCACTGGGGTGGTGTACACAGCTCTACATGTTGGGTGGGTAACTGTTCCTGGTTTAAACATCAATGCACTGGAGTGATGTACATAGGTCGACATGCTGGAAGTGTAACTGATCCAGGTTTAAAGATCAATGCACTGGAGTATTGTACAGAGCTCTGTATGCTGGGAGGGTAACTGCTCCTGGTTTTCACAGCAGCAATTCACTGCTGTTCACTGCATAGCTCAAAGTGCTGAGAGGTAGTTTATGGACTGATGTGGTCTGCGCAGATTGCTGGGTTGTATTGAGCAGTACACTAGCCTGGTGTGAACACTGCTACGTGCTGCACAGATATATCATCTGGATTATGGTGTCTGATTCTGTGATGTGGATTTCAGCTGATTTGTCAGCACATTTACTTTATATGCATATTTTTGTTATTTGACCTTCTAAAGTACTCCTCATCCAGTTAATCCCGTTTGTCAGAGAGGAGCCGCGTTTACTAAACTTGTCGATCAAGTAATCATCGAATTATAACATGAATATCCATCCTTCTGTACCTTAAACTGGCCGTTGGAGATCATATTCCTGAATCCCGGGGAAATCATTATGAAGCTCAGAAACAATGTGCAAAATGTATGACTCGTGCTGTCCTGTACGTTCCGGCTGTGAGTCCCATTTGGCTCTCTAGTGTATCGAGAGCTGGCATTGTGAAGCTCAGAAACAATGAAATGGTGTGTGCCAGGCTGTTCACTTCCTGGTGTGTCCCACGTGGTGCTCCATAGACAGGGAGGTTTGAGCTGCGCTGTTAGTCCCTTCCCAGTGTGTCCCATGTGGTACTCCATGGCTCGGGGTGTGCGTGTTCGACTGTTTCTCACTTCCCAGTGTGTCCCATGTGGTTCTCCATAGACAGGGAGGTGTGTGCTGCGCTGTTGTTCACTTCCCAGTGTGTCCCATGTGGTACTCCATGGACACGGGTGCATGCGTTTGACTGCTGTTCACTACCCAGTGTGCCCCATGTGGTGCTCCATGGACGGGCTGTGTGTGTGTGCTAGGCTGTTGTTCACTTCCCAGTGTGTCCCATGTGGTACTCCATGGACAGGGATATACGTGTTTGTCTGCTGTTCACTACCCGGTGTTCCCCATGTGGGATTCCATGGACAGGAGTGTGTGTATTCGTCTGTTGTTCACTTTCTAGTGTGTCCCATGTGGTGCCCCATGGACAGGGGTGTGCGTGCTGCGCTGTTGTTCACCTCGCGATGTGCCCCATGTGGTGCTCCATAGACAGTTGTGTGTGTGTGAGTGTGTGCTGGGCTGTTGCTCCCTTCCTGGTGATTTCCATGTGGTGCTCCATGGACAGGTGTGTGTGTGTGTGCTGAGCCGTTGTTCACTTTCTGCCGTGTCCCATGTGGTACCCCATGACCAGGGCCGTATGTTTTCGGCTGTTGTTCACTTCCCAGTGTGTCCCATGTGGTACCCCATGACCAGGGCCGTATGTTTTTGGCTGTTGTTCACTTCCCAGTATGTCCCATAAGGTACCCCATGGTCAGGGGTGTATGTGTTTGATTGCTGTTCATTTCCCAGAGTGTCCCATGTGGTACCCCATAGCCAGGGGTGTATATGTTTGGCTGTTGTTCACTTTCCTGCGTGTCCCATGTGGTACCCCATAGCCATAGGTGTATGTGTTTGGCTGTTGTTCACTTCCCGGTGTGTCCCATGTGGTACCCCATGGCCAGGGGTGTATATGTTTGGCTGTTGTTCACTTTCCTGCGTGTCCCATGTGGTACCCCATAGCCATAGGTGTATGTGTTTGGCTGTTGTTCACTTCCCGGTGTGTCCCATGTGGTACCCCATGGCCAGGGGTGTGTGTGTTTGGCTGCTGTTCACTTCACAGTGTGTCCCATGTGGCGCTCCATGGACAGGGGTGTGTGTGCTGGGCTGTTGTTCACTTCCTGGTATGCCCCATGTGGTGCTCCATGTTGGACAGGGTTTTCCAGCAACTTTAGACACGCTTTTGAACCTTGGACTGTGCATGTCCACTGAACACCTGTGCTTATCCCTCTCAGATGATTGTGTGGTCAGAAACGCGACGAAAACCCTGGAGTATAATTGTAAAGGACCAGGCATCTAACTTGTAGCTGAGGGGTTTGTGACTGACTCCTGTTATTGAAAGGTTCATGGAGGTGCTGGGGATGATTTGCTGGAGGTTGTGCTGTGACCCGCCTCAGTCATTCAGGGAGACCTGAGGATTCGGTGACCTAACTCTGGATGGAGAATACGGACTATAGTTACAACATCTGTGTCTGTAAGATGAACAACAAATGGAGCAGAGGCTGCACAGAGAGGAAGATCTGAAACCAGGAGTCAGTGTGCGTGTGGAAAGGGATCTTCTGTATCCAGGAACGGCTTCTCAAGTTACATTTAACTCAGGAGTAGAGTGTGAAAGGGACCCTGATTGAACGAGGAGCTGGTCACAGAGTGGTATCACTTTCTTCAACACGACCTGCATCTTCACACCAGGGGAGGACGGTGATGCCAGCGGCTGTTAGGGTCACTGTTTCATTCAGCTACTATGATTCGGAATGTTCCAGGCAGGAGTGGATGACAGTTCCAACATCTCCCAGTATGTCGACGTCAACATCACCATTTGGAGTCGGAGGATATATATGATGGTTGAAAGAAATGGTGTCCCTGGGCACATCAGGGAGATGGAGCAACACTTCTCGTGTCTGATCGGGTCAGAATGAACCCTCCAGTACACACTGCATCACTAAGTCCTGTAGTCTTTCTCCGTTTCAGTAGCATACTGCCTGTCATTCTTCCTAACAAAACTGACCGACTATATATTACCTTAAATCCCGTTTGCTAATCGTTTATCCATTGACTTTACCTGTCCATATCCAATTACAGACTCTCCACCTTCACTTGATAATTTAATTTCCATGTTATCTTAGTTTAATCGGTAATTTTAGATACAGTACATTTATTCCACTCCTCTCAATTATTGATACAGATTGTAAAGAGTTGTGGACCCTGTACTGGTCACTGTGTGACTCGACTGGTGACGTTCTGTCAAACTGAGTAAGGCTGATTTATCTGTCGTGCCTGCTTCCTGTCTGATAACCAGTCCTCCCCATTTATGTGTAACACATTCGAAGGGTTGAATAAGAACGAGGAGCATCAGTTCGGCAATCCAGCCCCTCAGGCCTTTTCTGCTATTGAATACAATCATAGATGATGTCATTACGGCTTCAGTTCCACGTTCCTGTCCGCTTTCCATATTCCTTCATTTACCCAACATCCCAGCACCAACTGCACTCTGGGGCAGTGAATTACACAGATTCCCAAACCTGTGAGAGAAGTAGGTTCTCCTCACCCCTGTTGCAATTCTCCCAGACCTCATCCTAAAACTGTGGTCTTAGAATCATTCGAGTATATCCCACATGAGGATATACCAACTTCACATCTATATTGTCAATCACCTTTAACATCGTCCAGACCTCTGACATCTCCTCTCATTTTTCTATACTCTAGGGAGCGTTGGCCTGAACTGATCAATCTCTCTTCAAAGTAGAAACTCCTCATCTCTGGAGTCAATCGAGTAAACCACTTCTGAACTGCATCCATGGCAAATACATCCCTCCTACAGTCAGGACACCAAGACTGCACACAATACTCAGTTGCGATCTCACACTTCACTCCATTTATAATCCATTGTTTTAGAAATAAATGCCAAAGTTGCACTAGCATTTCTCATTATCTGCTGTACCTACATCAGAGTATTCTGTAGTATGGACGTGGACAGCCAGATGCCTCTGTACCTAATCATTCTGAAGTCTCTCTCCATTTGAATAATAATTTGCCTTTCTGCTACACTGATCCAAACGAATACACTCATACTTTTCGTTGTTCAGTTTCTTCTTCAAATGTTGCCCCAACCTATCCATACACATTTCCTAATTTCTTACATCATCATTGCAATTTCTCACCTGAGATAGTGTCATCAGTTAGTTTGGTTATAACATGTTCTTTCCTTTCAACTACGTAAGATTATAGATTGTAAATAGTTGGGGCCTAGGGACCAAGACATATGGTTTCCTAAAAGTTGAATTTTGCCAAACAGAAAATGACCCATATTTTTTCCATCTCACTACATTTTGTTGCTTCACCAAGCCTGTATCCAAGCTGATAAATTACTTTTAATTGCAAACGATATTATTCTGCAGATTAATCATTTGTGAAGAGCTATTCAATGCCTTCAGGAAGTCCAAATATTTCATCTCTACGATCCCCAACATCCAAATCATGTTGATTCTGATGCATTGTGATTTGACTTTCCAAATTTCTTGTCATTAATTCCTTAGTAATCGACTTTGACAATATTTCTTAAATTTCAACAGTTTTCTCACTACTCTATATTCCATCGTGAAGGTGATCATTCTAAATTCTTAGCTCTCTATCATCTCTTTGTTCGCTCCAATCCTAAATAATTGGCACCTGGTGTGAAATGATCTGCTCTGATTGCTCTGTAAGAGGTCTGAGTCGCTGAATTGACTCATTCTCTTCCTTGTGCACAAAATCGATGAGCTGATGTCTTTCTAGTGTTTCACATTATTATGTCGATTGTCTACCTATCCTCCTGTTGATGCGCAAGAGTTATGAGGGCTTATGCAACCTTCCTGTTGCTGTGTAACAGTTTGACGGGCAGAAAACTCCTTCTCAAATTCCTCCATCACAGCCTGAACGTTCTCTCCTGCATCCCTGATATAGGACTGAGGGAATGATTAGCCTTATTCTGTTCCCATACACCAAACACGTGAGGTAAACTTCTTCCTCCTTTCCCATAAGAAATTTTATAGATTGCATCCTTTTCCAATTCCCGTGCAACAGGCTCGATGGGACTGAATATCCTCCTGGTATCCCAGTGCACCAATCTCCAGTCCGTGTGTGACCTCTTCCAGTTCCTATGTTACTGACTTAAGAAGGCTGAATAGACTGATCCCAGTGTTGCATAACAGGGTACTGGTGCTGCATGGCCTACTCTGGGCCCAGTGTTATCGACTCGAGGAGTTTACTGGCCTCCTCCCATAACTGTATATCAGGCTCCAGGGTCTGAATAGCCTCTTCCTGTTCTGGTGTAGCAAGGTAAATGTCCTTGGAATCACTACCTCCTAATAAACGACAGAAGGTGCTGACCGAGACAGTGCCCGTACAAAACCCTCTTCAATCCTTGTCTTTCCATTTGCATATACATTGTTTCCTCAAAATCCCCTCCAACAATTTAGTCACCATTGACGTCAGTCTCAACAATCTATAATTACCTGTTTTTTACTTACTTTCTTAAATAATGACACTATGTTAGCAGACCTCCACTCTTTTGACACCTCATTTGTAGAAATCAATGATACAAATACATCAGCAAAAGACTGAGCAATCTGTTCCCTAGCTTCCCACAAACGTCTGGGATGCAACTGATAAGTCCCAAGAATTTGCTCACCTGTATATGTTTGATAATGCCCTTCATCTCCTTGTAATATAGATACATTTCAAGATATCACGATATATTTCTTCATTCTCTCGCTCTTGTAACCCCATCCACATTAAATACAGAGGAGAAATACTTGTTTTGTATCCATCCCATCTCATGTGGTTCCACACATAGGTAGTCTTACTGATCTTTAAGGTGCCCTATTCTCTCCCCAGTTAATCTTTTGCCATTAAAGGATTTGTAGAATTTTTTTCAATGCCTCGTTAACCCTATTTCTATAGCCATCTCATGTCCACATATTTCTGGCCTGATTTCCCCATTGACAATGCAATTACTGCCCTTATACACCACTCAGGATTCACTTGAACTCTGCTCTGTTTTCCTGGCATATGCCTCCTTTCCTACCTTGACCAGAGCATCAATATATATAGCCATCCAGCACTCCCTGCACCAACCAGCCTTGCCCATCTCACTAATAGGAACATGTTGGCTCTGGACTCTCTGAAACCAAGTTTTGATGGCCTTACATTTTCTAACAGTTCCTTTATCTGTGAATAGGATATCTCAACCAGCCTTTCACAGGGCTCGCCTTACACTTTCAAAATTGGCCTTATTCAAAGTTAGAACTTTAATATTTAAATCAGGTATTTTCCATTCCACAACTAGTGTGAAACTAATATTTATGCGTAACAGACTTGAAAGTTAAATAGACACTTCTTGCCCCTCTGTAACCGGCTTGAGAGGCTTCATGGCCTCCTCCTGCCACTCTGTAACAGACTCAAGAAGCTTATTGGCCTCCTCCTGTTCTTCGATAACACACTCGAGAGGCTTCATGGCCTCCTCCTGTCCCTGTGTAACAGACCCAAGACATTAAATGACACAGCAACCTGTGGATTATGAGCAGCCGGTAAACTGTATCTAATGGAGGCCTATTCCTTCTCAGTTACAGAAACAGAAACAACACAATGTACTCCAGGTGCCCTCTCGGTAACACTTCATACAGCTGCAGCGACATATCTTTTTGTTCTGAATGATTCTGCTGGCAAAATGCGCCAATATTCCAGCTTTCCACCTTTCAAGCAGCAACAGGCTAATATGGGCTGAATGGTCTTCTCTTATCCCTCTGTAACAGGTCCATAGGGACAGAATTGCTTTGGCCTGTCCTCAAGGTTATGAAAGGATTTGATAACAGGGCAGTAAAACCAGTAGTAGACTCACACTGGTCAATAAGTACCGTACTTAGTGTTCACGTATCTAGAAGCTTGCCCACCCGACTTTTTTTATACAACTAATCTGTTATTTTATAACTGCCTCCTTCATAAACAGAGTGGAACACATATAGACCACTGCAGTGTTCTGTTAATACTCTCATATACAACCCAAAAAAGGTTTAAAATATTGAAAGGTTTATGGTCCTTCCCTAAGCAACCCTCATCCATTCCATCCAAACGCAGTAAATGTTCCTTTTTATAGTGTTATGAAAAGTGATGTATGGAACTGGTTAACTGAGCCTATTTGTTCAGTGACTGATTAATGCCAATCTCCATGGATTCTAATTATCCCAGTGAAGGGTTTCCTTCTTTTTAATGAAAATTGGGGACCATTCAATCTGTTATCCCATAGTATGAGCAGGAGCATCACCGACTGCACTGACAGGGATCAGAAGCTCCAGAGAAATGGGAAGGAGAGATCTGCATCTGAGAACATTAGACTGGAATATTCCAACAATGGATCCGAATCTGAGAACATTAGGCTGGAATGTTTCAGCAATGGATCAGAATCTAAGAATATTAGACTCTAATTTTCCAACAATAGACCGGCGCGTATCCGATTATGTTTCGTATCTTTCTGCATTTGATCGGTTGTCATTATCAATGAAGATCTATTTCGCTGTTCTCATTATTCAATATTTTTATTATCCTTTCCTGGCTATCGTTAGTGTTCCTGGTAAGCGTCACTGTTCAGATTTGTTTTCTATAACCCTGTTATTATTATTCCTGTTGAAACTCTGAATCCAGATATTCACTCTACAGAGCACGACTAATTACATAAATAAAGGCGTTCAGTTAGGAACTCGCTCTCTGCTCTGGCAGTGTTACTCATGGGTCTCTTTGTTGACCTCCTCAGTTTCAGCGGAGAACTACAATCTATTGTATCATTGCCTTTGTTATTTAAATATTAACAGCATGGAGGTACCTCTCTACTGTTCTGGTTACAAACTCCACTTCCTTCCAGTGTTCCATCCCATCCCTGGCCAATATCTGCGGCTGAAGCAGACAAGTCACAACTGTGGGAGATCCCTTTTATTATGCACTCATTCTTGACACCATTCCCTGACCATTTCTAACTTAAAATACTCACCACTCCAGAATATATCTCACTGGTTTATTCCATCTGCTGTTTGAATCTTGAGCTATGAAATACAGGCTTAATGAAACCAATAATTTGCTGCTGACGCTCTCAGCGTCAAACCTGCCGAAGCAAATCTGATTCAAACTCACACCAAAATCTGTCATTCATGAGTATGCCGATGGATCCTGCTACTCTGTCTGGCAATACCTTTATTTTGACATTCACGAACACTTTACCTCATCTGCCCATGAAACTTCTCTCGTTCCCTCTCTGTTGTTTAACGAAAAGCCTGCCAGTTGTTCATATTTAAAATAGTTTCCTCCATCTGCGTTCCTTCTCAAACAATCTGTTTCACATTCAACCACGCCAATCGCACACACACACACTCTCACAGTCTCTCATGAAGACACACACATACACACACACGCACGCACACACCAAATCTTCCCATTGTACGCAGTAATCTGATGTGTGCATAGTTAGTATATGACAGTAAAGTTTGCAATACCCTCCATGCTGAGCAGATAGTGTGGTTAACTGAGTAACACACTAGCATGGTCTGCACAGCTCTCCATGCTGGGCTGTCATCTTGTCCCAGTTTATGCTGTTTGTGGTGTTCTGTGAAGCAGATTCAGAATTTGATGTAACAAACCATTTCAGCTGATCTGACAATGCCTTTATTCAATTCTCTCATTCTTGTAATTTTTCTCTCGAATATCTCATTTCTCCAGTTAGTCCTACTGCCCTGTCTTTTTCCCTATATTTCCACAACATATTTTCAGTTAATTAACTGCCTATTTCTGTTTTTAATGTGAATCGCTCTGTCCCTCTGTATCTTTCCCTGGCCTTTGGTTTTGTATCCCTAGTGTATCGAGTGCTGGCATTGTGTATCTCAGAAAAAAAATGAAATGGTCTGTCAGGCTATTGTTCACTTCCCGGTATGTCCCATGTGATGGTGCATGGACAGGAGTGTTTCAGAATATATGAGACACATCCTTGTAACCTTGGGTCTGTACCTGGGTTTGTCCCTCTCAGGTGACCTTGCGATCAGTGACACGAGGAAGTCCACTGAGTAAAGGACCAGGCATCGAAGTTGTGTGGCAATGCTGTCACTTTTTTTTAAAGAAAAGGATATTTTCTCTTTTTTTAAGTAAGAGCTCTTAAAGGCAAAACTGCCTAGTGAAAACGGCTCAAGTAAATAACTTATGAGGCTTTTATGTTTTTTTAATAAATACTAGTTACAATGGCCAGCTGGCACATACCAGGCTTTCTAGTTTTTTTCTTACTGATATAACAGCTACCAGGTGCCTGGGTCCCAGAAGGATTGGAAGTTTGAATAAATTATCCCTAGCTGCCATTCTCTCTGAAACCTCACGTGATACTGTTTCCTCCTGGACTGGAGAACTGTATGGAAGAATGCATGTCTGAATGCTCCTTTTTGCCAAGGAGTATGTTCAGGTGTTGTTAGTATATTGGAACAGTTCATTTATGGAAGGTACTGTATCCATCATTCAAATAAGGTTTGCAATAGTTAAGTTATTCGAAATTACTCTTCATTTTGTATGGATTTTCATGTTTTTAAAGATAGTGTGTTCTGCATAATGTGAGTGGTTTGACGAGTAGAATCACATCTGGAACACCCACTTCCCATTTACCTTTAAAATAAGAAAAGATTGGCATCCAAGCTACCCTCTTGAAATAGTTTGAGGCATTCTGGTTGGTCTATAGCAAACAGGGGACTCTTGTTTGGTTCTAAATCGATAACACAATATTGGATTTAGAATTACAATCCCTACAGTGTGCAAACAGGTTATTCGACTCATCAAGTCCACATCGACCCTCCGAGGAGTAACCTACCCAGACCCATTCCTCTACTCTATTATTACACATTTACCCCGAATCCCTATCCCACACTTCCGTAAAAACTATGAACAACTAAGCATGGCCAATTCACCTGGTATGCGCATCTTTGGATTGCGTGAGGAAACCAGAGCATCCCGAATAAACTCATGCAGACACTGCAGAGTATGCACCAGGAGGCTATTGGGTTCAAAGGTGGCGTATGGTGGTTGTTTGTGTCTTTTGTTGTGGATGTTGAATTCGGTTGGTTTAAACAGTCTTTTGTGTATAAAGATTCTTTCGGTCATTAAGAGTTCTCTGGGTGTGGAAGAAGGAAGTTGGGGGTTTTACAAAGGGTAATGAAGGCAAAGCCGTAGGAATTGACAGACAAGCTGGAGTTGAGTTTGCGATTGTCTGTGAGAAAATGAGAGATAATTACAGCTATCGCTCGGCAATTACATTTGGTGCATCTGCCATCAGACTCTTTGGAAATGGTTCGAATTCAACTTCAAATGAGGCACTTTGAACATGAGAAAGAAAGGAAACAGTCTGAATTATGATGAAAAGTAGAAATTAAAGAAAAGGAAATGAAGACGAAAGAGAGGAAAAGAGAAAAGAAAAGCAGAGAGTTTCAAATTCAAAAGTTAGTAATTAAAGAGAGGAAAGTTGACATTGAAGGCGGTGGTGAAGGTCGACGGTAGGCTGGATGAGGAGAATAGTGAGGTTGAGCAACCCAAAGTAGCTCAAAGGCCTGATGGGGATCTGTTTAAATACATACAGGCCTTATCTAAATTTGATGAGAAGGATGGGAGAGCCTTTTAAATTTTATTTGAGAAAGTGGCTAAACAAACGCAGTGCCCAGTGACCATGTGGATTTAGTTGATCCAAACAAAGCTGATAGGTATTTGCATCCCTATCGGAGGATGTATCTGGGAAGTATGAGGAGATGCAGAAAGCCACCTGAATTGCATACGAGCTTGTGCCAGAAGCCAACAGACAGTGTTTCAGGAATCTAAACTAGCGTCCCTGGTTAAACGCGTATTGAGTTTGAACGAATCAAACAAAGTAATTTTGAAAGGTGAGTAAGGGTATTAAAACAGAGCAAACCTATGACACTCTGAGAGAGATTCTTATTTTGGAGAAGTTCAACAATTCACTTCCTGCAGTCGTGAGAACTCGTGTGGAAGAGCAGAAAGTTAAAATGCCAAGATGAGAAGCTGCTGCTGCTGATAATTTAGTTCAGAATTCAAAGTTTGATTTATGTGAGGGATTGAGAAGAATGTGTGAGGTCTTCTCAAATCATATGCCTGTGAAAGTAAGGTTTACTGGCATAGGCAAGGAGTAGCAGGTCAAGAGGTTACAGCATTAAAAGGTACATAGGTATGTAATTCTTTTATGCTGAGACATGAAGAGCTATGTCATTCAGAGCGAGTATTGGAGAGATGAGAAGTGCTCCATTATGTAACGTGTGGTTGGAGAGTCCAGTGGAAACATCAACAGATTTATTCCACAATGGGGAAGGAGGCCTTGAGCTTGGTGTTGGCATTACGACATTTCATCATTTAAATTGCGAATAACAGACCTGAGACAAATTATTATCACTGATCATGAACCCTTTAAGTTTTTGGAGAAGTTTATGGAGAAAATTACCAGTCTGTTTCGATTGAGCTTATTATTGTTGCTATTCAATTTGAAATTATACAGGTTACAGGGCGGGAAAACCTCAGTTTTGACGCGTTGTTAAGACTTGGATGAAGAAAGACAAAGCGATTCTGTGACAGGAGTAAAATGATTGAAATCGAATCTCGTTGTGAACATTTGTATACTCAGAGTCGATGTAATATATATGCATTTCACTCTACTAATAGAGGACGATTCGGTGTTCTAAAATGAATCCACTGTTGTATATTGATGGATTATTTTATTAAAGGTGGAGTTGTGAGAATACTATCACTGTAAAAAGGTAATTTTCTCTTGGGTTTTTTTTTTGAAGAGAGGTTTTAAAGGCAGAGGTGAAGAACTGCTGTCTGAAAACAGTTTAAGTAAATAACTGAGAAAGTCTTTAGATTTCATGAAAACGTTGGTAACAATGGAAGGGCGGTGACCAGCTCTCCCAGACCACGGTCTCTTGTTTTGTTTTTATCTGCAGCATTCAGAAGCTGTTGGGCATCCCAGAAGGGTTGGAAGTTTCAATACATGATCCCTAGCTGCTTTTCTCTCTGAGATCTCTGTTCATGTTGTTTCCTCTTGGATTGGAAAACTGCTGTTAGGATCTGTATTTGAATATATCTTTGTGCCAAGCGGTGTAAACCAAGCAGGTACGGTATCTATTGTTTGTGTAAGTGTTCCAACATATAAGCTATCCCAAAATTTTCTTTGATTGTATTTTAATTAAAGCATTTGAATAGATTATACATTGCTTACTGTCGAGTAGTCTGACCAGTCACAACATGTCTGCAAAGCAAAGTTTACATCTATATTCAAAATAAGGAACGGGTAGGGTCTAAGCGGCCTTCCTAAAATATTTTGGAGGGATTTGGTCTGGTTCACAACACTTGTCCCGAGGGGTTTCGAACTGACTCCTGTAATTGAAACTTTAGTGGAGGGGCTGGGCATGGTTTGCTGGAGGTTGTTCTATGAGCTGCCTCAGACATTCAAGGAGACCTGAGGATTTGGAATCCCAACTCTGGATGGAGCATGGGGACTGCGGTTATTGCACATGGGTCTGTCACATGAACAACAAATGGAGCAGAGGCTGTAGAGAGGGGAAGGTCTGAAACCACGGAGTGAGTGTGGGTGGTGAAAGGGATCTGCTGGACCCACCCCGGGTTTTCCAGGAACAGCTTCCCAAGCTTCATTTAACCCAGGAGCAGCGTGTGAGGTGACTCTGATTGAACAGGTGTCACTGTTTCATTCAGCTTCTATGATCCATAATTTTCCAGGCAGGACTAGGTGACATATCCATCATTTCGCAGCATGTTGCCATCAATGTCACCATTCGGTGATGGAGAATATATATGGTGGAAGAGGTAAATAGATTTTTTCCCTCAGCAGGGAGCTGCCAGGTGTATTCAGTATAGTGGGATTCCCAGTGGTGTATGTGGCATCTGCAGAATACCCATGTCAATGGGGAGAGGTAGAGGAACTGAAAGAGCTCTCTCTCTATTAATATTACAGAATGCCCATGCCCAATACATCATGTTGGTGAATTACCCCTGTCCTGGCAGCAGTCACTGCCTCGTCATTCAGAAGCAGTCAGCCATTCCCTTCATCATCGGGTCTCCACGTAGAAAGAAATGAATATATCTTGGTAAAGGCTGTCCCCTTCATGCACGTTTCAAAACACCATCCCCATCACCAATCAACCACATCAAGGTATTTCCATGTGTATGGAGAGCAATGGGGTCACTTGGAGTGTCTGGGAGCTGACGAACAGGGATGGAGCAAAACCTCCTGTGTCTGAACAGATCCGAGTGAACCTCCCCAGTAAACAGTATCATTAAGTCCTGTAATCCCGCTCCATTTCAGCATCCATTATTCCTGTAAATGAAATTACAGGTTATATCGTGTTAAATTCCACCTGCCAAACTATTATCTATTGCCTTTACTTCTCTGAATCTATTTGCAGACTCTCCACCCTCTCTTGATAATTTAATCTCTTGCTTACCACAGCGACATCATCAAACTCAGCATCTGTATATCTGTTCCATCCTGCTGATCATTAATATAGATTGTAAATAGTTGAGAACCCAGCGCTGGTCACTGTTAAACCCTACTGGTTACGTTCTCTCTAACTGATTTATCCTGAGTGCCTGCTTCCTGTATGAAACCCAGTTCCCCTCCCCCCCCCCCCCCCCCCCCAATTCCTGGGCAACACAGTCGAAGAGTTGAATAAGAACAAGGATCATCTGTGAGGAATCCAACCCCTCGATGACGCTGATGTCAACGTGGCCACTTTCCTTCCATCTCTCCATCCTAAAACTCTACCTCTTGTTGTAGATTGCATCACATGAAAAAAACGTCCACTCCACATCTACACATTGAATTACTTTTAGCATTTTATAGACCTCATGAGATCTCCTTTCATTCTTATAAACTCGACAGTATAGGCCTAAACTGCTCAATTTCTTTTCATTAGACAAACAATTAAAATATGGAATCTTCTAATGAAGCTCTTCTGAATTGTCTCCAATGTAAATAATTCATTCTGCAAGACACCCAAATTGAACTCCAGTTGCAGCCTCACTAATGCCTTGTATAGCTGCTCCAACACTCCCTACCTTTCTACTCTATCCTTTTTATAAATAAACACTGAAATTATGCTTGTATTTCTCATTACTTGCAGTACCCGCAGGCAGGTTTCTGTGATATGCAAGCAGACACCCAGATCCCTCTGCAACTAAGTACTCTGAACTTTCTCGCCATTTAGATAATAATTTGTCTTTCTATTATACTGGCCAACTTGAATTGCCCCATATTTATTCACTTTAATTTTTCTTGCTAAATGTTGGCCCATTCACCCAACCTATCCATATGTTTTAAAATCTCTTGCATCATCATTCCGAAATAATTTCCTACCGATGTTAGTGTCATCTGAAACTGTGGTATTGTAATTTCTATCCCATCACCGAGTACATTACGACCATCGATCACAAATGGTTGAGGCATGAGAACTGAAATCAATAGCACCCCACAAATTGCAATTGCCAAAAGAAAATGACACATTTATTCCATCTGACTACATTTTGTTAGTTTACCAATTCTCCGCCCAAGCTAATAAATTACTCCCATACCCATGTTGTCTGATCTTACCATTTACTCTTTGGAGAAGCGACATATCCGATGCCTTCAGGAAAACCAGAAATGTTCCATCTCCAGGATTCCCACTATCCACCTTGTTTGTGACATCTTCAAATAACTCAAGCAAACAATTCAAACACGATTTCGCCTTCGTAAAACCATGTTGACTCTGACGAATTGTGGTTTAACTTTGCAAATGTCCTAAACAATGGACTCTAACAATTTGCCTTAAATTACAGTAGTTTATTGTTGCACTTTAGTCCCTAATGTATACCATTATTACAAGTTCTTCCCTTTCGAAAAAGTTACGTTTTCTTTGAATTCTTGTTTAACAGGTACAAGGCTTTAAGAGATCTGCTCCAATTGCGGAGAAAAAGCCATGTGTGGCTGAATGGAGTCATCATCCTTCTGGTGTACAAAGTCGATGGGCTGACGTCTTTCTGGTGTTCCCATGTTGTCATTTCCAAGGCCAGAATGACCTCCTCCTGTTGATGCTTTAGAGGATTGGGAGATTATGGAATCTTCCTGTTGCTATGCAATATTTTGAGGGGCTGATGGGTCTTCTCATACTTCTCCATAAAGGGTGGAAATACTGAACGGTCTCCTCATGGATCCCGGAGATTGGACCGAGGGAGTGATTGGTCTTCTCTTGTTCCCATATAACAGACACGTGTCTAAATTACCTCTTCCTTTCTAATGAAAGAAATGTCAGATAGGTTTTATCCTTCTCCAATTCCCTTGCTATAGGCTCGGTGGGTCTGAATGGCCTCCTGTTATCCCAGTGCAACAATCTCCAGTCACTGTGTGATCTCTTCCAGTTCCTATGTTACAGACTTGAGGAGGCTGAATGGACTGATCCTGTTGCTGTTTAACAGAATACTGGTGCTGCATGGCCTACTGTTATAGGCGCGAGGGGCTGATTGGCCTCCTTCTGTAAATGCATATCAGGCTCCAGTGACTGAATAGTCTCGTTCTGTTTTGGTGTAACCGGTTCAAAGGTCTGAATATTCCCCCGTTGATCCTGTGTAACAGACTGGAGAACGGAATGGATTCCTCCACTATCTGTGTAATTCACTTCACTCGTTGACTCCTCTGTCATCTGTGTTGAAATAAGATCATCCTTAATTTTTGTAAACTCCAATGGCTACTGTGTCAAACTGAACATCCTTTCGTTATAAGTTAGCACCTTCATTGCAGGAATCAGTTGAGGGAACCACCTCTGAGCTGCTTCCAATATAACAACATTCTTTCTTCATTGAAGAGATTAAATCTGTACACATATGATCTCTCCAGATATGATCTCACTAAGACCCTGTACAGCAGCAGCAACACGTTACCACCCTGCTTTAAGGTCCCCACCCAGGTTAGAGCTGTCTCAGCTCTCTGGGGAAGTACAGATAATTGTTAGAAAATCATTGTCTTTGTCTACTCCACAGCATAACGGGAGATCTGGAGAAATTGAAGTTTGAGAAGATCATAAATGATGTGGCGAAATGCTCTCGACCAGAAATCTCCCCAGAGCCCACGTCACTCAGATTCTACAGAATCTAGTAAGGTGGAGCGCAAAAACAACAAGGAGGAGCAAACATTGAAGGGAGTTATATATCAAAGTGAACGCAGCAACACAAATGCTGGACATGTTATAATACAGGAAATGAGATATACACATTTGTGGCTACTGCAGTAATAATGTCCTTTTTAATTTATATTTAAACTGAATCCTAATGTTGGGAAAAATGGATTTCGTGACCACACGTGAGTTGGTTTACATAAACAGCATGTCGAGCACTGAGCTCGAGATCAGGTTATTTAGGAATTGGTGTTGACTGATCCGAAGAGCTAATTGAAACTTTTGCTGGAAAAGACCATTTGGGAAGAGTGAACACAATGTATTGGTTTTCTTTTATGCTGTTTGAGTACACAACAGTTTTTGTTTTATTTGAAGTCACCGTTATAAATCTGAGTCATTCAAACCATGAAGGTATTAGGAGAAAGTCGGGACTACAGATGCTGGAGATCAGAGTCGAAGAGTGTGATGCTGGAAAAGCTGAGTCAGGCAGCATACTAAGAGCAGATAAATCGATGTTTCGGGCATAAGCTACTTATCAGGAATGAAGCTTATGGGTCAAGAGGGCTGGGAGATAAATGAGAAGGGGGTGCGACAGGGGGAGGGAGCTGGGTTTGCGATAGGTAGATGTAGGTGGGGTTGAAAGCGATAGGTGACGAAGGGAGAGAGAACGCCTCATCTACTGCATTCATTAAATCCAATGTGGTCTTCTCGACATTGGCGAGGCAGGAGGTCAACTTGTCGATTATTTCAGAGAACATCGCTGGGACAGCCAAATTGACCAACTCCATCGCCTTGTGGCTGAGCACATCAGTTCCCCTTCCCACTCTGCCAAGGACATGAGGATCCTGGGCCTGCTCCATCGCTAAACCCGAGCCACCAGAAGCCTGGAAGAAGAAAGCCTCCTCTTCTGCCCTGGGACCCTCCAAGGCAGAAGAGGATGCTCCCTCATTTTGAGTGCGAGCAGCAGCTGAGTTAAACGAACCTGGAAGGTTACAGCTAAGGTAAGACACATTGTTTTAAAATTACTTACCGGTAGCGGGCAGCGGTGTTATTTTTTCTCTTCACTGAAAGAGCCCGAGCAGCAGGAGGAAGTGACGACGACCAGAGGGGCAGCCGGGACCCGGAAGCTGGTGTAGCGCAAGCTTACCTGCATAGGATTTTTGTTCCTATAAAAGCGCGCAGGAGAGGAACCCGAGGCACTACAGAGGTAGTGTCTCCCACCCGCCCTCCTCCTCTAACCTAATGATAAGACCCGTTGTCGTAAGTAGGTAAGTGCTGCATTTTGCTTGTTCTTTTCTTTAGACCTAGTTTTAAAAAAAATGTTACTTTTAGAGGGATAGTAGTGAAGGCAGTGCAATGTTCCTCTTGCAACATGTTTGAAGTGAGGGATGCCATGGTCGTCCCTGCTGATTACACTTGTAGGAAGTGCCCCCATCTCCAGCTCCTCCAAGACCGTGTTAGGGAACTTGAGCTGGAGTTGGATGAACTTAGGATCATTCGGGAGGCAGAGGGGGTCATAGATCAGAGCTTTAGGGAAGTAGTAACTCCAAAGATTGCAGACAGATGGCTGACAGTGAGGGGGACTGGGAGGAAGCAGCCAGTGCAGGGACCCCCTGCGGCCGTTCCCCTCAAGAACAAGTATACCGTTTTGGATACTTGTGGGGGGGACGACTTACCAGGGGTAAGCAATGGGGTTCAGGCCTTCGGCATGGAGCCTGTCCCCGTTGCTCAGAGGGAAGGGTGGCGAAGAGAAGAGCAATAGTTATTGGGGACTCGATAGTTCGGGGCACAGACAGGCGGTTTTGTGGGGGCGAGAGAGACTCACGTTTGGTATGTTGCCTCCCAGGGGCAAGGGGATGTGACGTCTCTGATCGTGTTTTCCGGGTCCTTAAGGGGGAGGGGGAGCAGCCCGAAGTCGTGGTTCACATTGGCACATAGGTAGTAAGAGGGCTGAGGATGTTAGGCAGGCTTTCAGTGAGCTAGGTTGGAAGCTCAGAGTTAGAACAAACAGAGTTGTTGTCTCTGGTTTGTTACCCGTGCAAAGTGATAGAGTCAAGACATAGAGAGAGAGAACAGTTAAATGCGTGGCTACAGGGATGGTGCAGGAGGGAGGGATTCCGTTATCTGGATAACTGGGGTTCTTTCTGGGGAAGGTGGGACCTCTATAAACAGAATGGTCTACACCTGAACCTGAGGGGCACCAGTATCCTTGGGGGGACGTTTGCTAGTGCTCTTGGTGGTGGTGGGGGGGGGGGGGGGGTTAAACTAACTCTGCAGCGGCATGGGAACCTAGGCTGTAGCTTTCGGGTGCAGAACCTGGAGTGTAGGGAGGTGAGGAACATGGCACCATTCTCAAAGGAGGGTGTCTGTAAACAGGAAAGTGGCTTGAAGTGTGTATACTTCAATGCAAGAAGTATACGAAATAAGGTAGGTTAACTTGCAGCCTGTGTTGGTACCTGGGATTTCGATGTTGTGGCTATTACGGAGACTTGGGTAGAAAAGGGATAGGATTGGCTGTTGCAGATTCCAGGGTTGAAGTGTTTCAGTAGGGTCAGAGGTGGGGATAAAAGAGGCGGAGGTGTGGCATTGCTTGTCAATGATAGTATTACAGCGGTGGAAAGGACGATGGATGAAGATTCGCCATCTTGGTAGTTTGGGCTGAGGTTAGGTATAGGAAAGGTGAGGTCACCCTGTTAGGAGTTTTCTACAGGCCACCTAATAATCCGAGAGATGTAGAAGAAAGGATTGCGAGGATGATTCAGGAGAAGAGTGAAAGTAATAGGGTGGTTGTTATGGGGGCTTTAACTTTTCTGATATTGACTGGGAAAGCTATAGCTCGCGTTCGTTAGATGGGTCGGAGTTTGTCCAATGTGTGCAGGAGGGTTTCCTGACACAATACGTAGACAGGCTAACAAGAGGTGAGGCCATACTGGATTTGGTTCTGGGTAACGAACCAGGACAGGTGTTAGAATTGGAGGTAGGTGAGCACTTTGGGGACAGTGACCGCAATTCGGAGACTTTTACTCTAGTGATGGAGAGGGAGAAGTGTGCACTGCAGGGCAAGACTTATAGCTGGGGGCAGGGAAATTATGACGCGGTGAGGCATGACTTAGGATGCGTGGCTTGGAAAAGTAGGCTTCTAGGCAAGGGCGCAGTTGATATGTGGAACTTGTTCAAGGGGCAACTATTGAGTGTCCTTGATAAGTATGTACCTGTCAGGCAGGGAGGAAAGCGTCGTGTGAGGAAGCCGTGGTTTAATGAGGAATTGGAATCCCTTGTTAAAGGGAAGAGGGCGGCCTATGTAAAGATGAGGCGTGAAGGTTCAATTGGTGCGATTGAGAGTTATAAGGTGGCTAGGAAGGATCAGAAGAGAGAGGTAAGAGCAGCAAGGAGTGGACATGAAAAGTCCTTAGTTGGTTGGGTTAGGGAAAACCCAAAGGCTTTCTATAGGTATGTCAGGATTAAAAGAATGACTAGGGTAGGAATAGGTCCAGTCAAGGATAGGAGTGGGAAGTTGCGTGTGGAGGCTGAAGAGATTGGGGAGACACTGAATGAATACTATTCGACAGTATTCACTCAGGAACAGGATATTGTTACCAATGTGAATACTGAGTCACAATTAATTAGAATGGATGGCTTTGAGGTATGTAGGGAAGAGGTGTTGGAAATTCTGGAAAGGGTGAAAATACAGAAGTCCCCTGGGCCTGATGGCATTTATCCTAGGATTCTCTCGGAAGCAAGGGAGGAGATTGCAGAGCCCTTGGCCTTGATTTTTATGTCCTCGTTTTCTACAGGAATAGTGCCAGAAGACTGGAGGATAGCAAATGTGGTTCCCTTGTTCAAGAAGGGATAACCCTAGTAACTATAGGCCAGTGAGTCTCACTTCTGTTGTGGGCAAAGTCTTAGAGAGAATTGTAAGGGATAGGATTTATGAACATCTGGATAGGAATAATGTGATCAAGGATAGTCAGCATGGTTTTGTGAAGGGCAGGTCGTGCCTCACAAACCTTATTGAATTCTTTGAGAAGGTGACTAAGGAGGTGGACGAGGGTAAAGTTGTAGGTGTGGTATATATGGATTTTAGTAAGGCGTTTGATAAGGTTCCCCATGGTAGGCTACTGCAAAAATTACGGAGGTATGGGATTGAGGGTGAGTTGGAGGTTTGGATTAGTAATTGGCTGGCTGGAAGAAGACAGAGGGTAGTAGTTGATGGTAAAGGTTCATCTTGGAGTGCAGTTACTAGCGGTGTTCCGCAAGGATCTCTTTTGGGACCATTGCTGTTTGTCATTTTTATACATGAACTGGAGGAAGGGTAGAAGTTTGGGTGATCAAGTTTGCGGATGACACGAAAGTCGATGGAGTTGTTGACAGTGAGGAAGGTTGTGTCTGGTTACAATGGGATATAGATTAGCTGCAGAGCTGGGCAGAAAGGAGGCAAATGGAGTTCAATGTAGGTAAGTGTGTGGTGATTCACTTTGGTGTGAGTAACAAAATGATGGGAAACTGGGCTAATGGTCGAATACTTGGTAGTGTGGATTAGCAGAGGGATATTGGTGTCCATGTACACAGATCTCTGAAAGTTGCCACCCAGTTAACTAGTGCGGTGAAGAAGGCATATGGCGTACTGGCTTTTATTGGTAGAGGAATTGAGTTCCGGAGTCCTGAGGTCATGTTGCAGTTGTATAAGACTCTGGTGCGGCCGCCTCTGGAGAATTGTGTGCAGTTTTGGTCGCCATACTATAGGAAGGATGGGGAGGCACTGGAACGGGTGCAGAGTAGGTTTACCAGGATGTTGCCTGGTATGGTAGGAAGATCGTATGAGGAAAGGCTGAGGCACTTGGGGTTGTTTCCATTGGAGAAAAGAAGGTTTATGGGTGTCTTGATAGACGTGTATAAGATGATTAGGGGTTTAGATAGGGTTGATCATGAAAACCTTTTTCCACGTATGGAATCAGCTACTACGAGGGGGCATAGCTTTAAATTAAGGGGTAGAAGTTATGGGAAAGATGTTAGGGGTAGATTCTTTACTCAGCGAGTCATGAGTTCATGTAATGCCATGTCAGTAGCAGTGGTGGACTCTCCCTCTTTATGGGCATTGCATAGGCATATGGAGGATAGTGGGCTAGTGTAGGTTAGGTGGGCCAAACGGCCTGTACTGCGCTGTACTTTTCTTTGTTCTATGTTCTATGTTCTAACCACAGGGGATAATAGTGGATTTCCCCATTTCCCCATTACCCCTAATCCCACCTTATCCTACTCCAACCTTCCAAGTCAGCACCGCCCTTTTGAATGTTCCTTTGTGTTCACCTTCCTTCCTTTCAATCTGGTCTACCCTCCTCTCCGACTATCACTTTCAACCCTACCTTCATCTACCTATAAAATTAAAGGAGGCAGCTGAGAAAAATGCCAAGTGTTGCAGTGAGCCAGTAGATTCAGAAAATTTAGGACCCAGTCACGGATGACCAAGAAACTGAGAAGAAAATCAAAAAAAGAAAAAGGGTTTAAACAAAAGAAAACCATAAAGACTGTTAAAAAAAATCTATCAATGTATGAAAAAAAATATAAAAACAAGGCCACATGTAGAATTGTTGGTGTGCATTCAGAATAATTTATTGCAGAGTACAGAGAAATCGCAGGGAAAAGAAACAGTTTCTTTGTGTCTATCTTCACGGAAGAATGTTCAGAAATTCTTCCAGAAATACCAAGCGACCATAGGACTTGTGTAAGTAAAGTCTAAGATCATTCTTTTCAGTGTTGGGGTCATCTTTGAAAAGAAAGCTGGATTGAGCATTGAGAAATCTGACAGACCAGATGTACTTCATACAAGAATTTCAGAGGAAGCAGCAATAGACATGTTGATTGCATCGCGGATTGTCACTTTAATTTCCGACACTTTCCCGAAAGGCATTTTGCCAATCTGGATAAGACAAAGGTTATAAATATTATCCAACAGTTTAACAAAGGATGAATTTGGAGGATGGTGAACTACAGACCAGTTATCTTGTCATCCGCAGCCGGGTTGGACTCGATTACAAAGAACATGCTAATAGATATTTAGTCGGTAATAACATAACTGGGGAGTGTGAGAATGTACCAATGAAAGGAAAACCAGAAGTGGCAAACATGTTTTTGGATTGGTTTGAAGTTGATTCTTGTGGTCATAGGCAATCAAGAACCAATGGAGAACGTATAGTTGGATATTCATGAGATCTTTTAAAAAAAAATCACAGTAAGCTCATAAGAAAAGTTAAAGCGAGAGGTATTTGGAAGAACATATGCAAATGGGAAAGTAAAACTTAGGTTTACATTCATGTGAAAGTGATTGGAATATAGAGGATGTCGTGCACAATAGTATCGAGTGTTCATGAGACAACACTTAGAGTATGTTGTATCGTTCGGAGTTCCAACTCAGAAAGAAGATATTGACTACAGAGGAAATGCAAAAGGTATTATCCAGATTATTGCCTAAAATGGCAAGATTGTCTGATTTGGAAACTGAGCCTGTGATCTCGAGTTTCAAAACATGAGAGTTGATTGCAGTGAAACTTAGAAACATAGAGGGGACTGAATAACAGAAGGACGTGTCGGCGAGATCAGGAAGAATCCCACGATATTCTACATGGACAAGCAGAAGAGAATAATCAACAAACAGTTCGTTTCCATTAGAAACCAAAGGGGCAATCTTTGGTCAAGCTGGAGAACATTGATGGATTGTTACATGAGACCTTCACATCTATTTCACTTGGGAGAGGGAGGAGTCAGATACAGAATTCAAGAAGATGGACGGTGAGGCTCTTCAACAGATTGATGTAAAATACGAGAAAGGGTTTGATGTTTTGTACAGTGTAAATTTGGACCATTCTCCATGTCTGAATGAGTTGTATCACAGGCGGCTGTTGGGGTCAAGGGAGGAAAGACCATGACTGAATATTTTAATTAGAATCTGACCATAGGGGAGGTGCCAGAGAACTGGAGAACTGCTAATACGATTCCACTTCACAGTAAGGGTGGGAGAGATAGACCAGGGAACAATAGACGAGCGAGTATTAGATCACTGTTAAGGAAACTACTGAAGAACATAGTGAAGGAGAAAATCCAACTCCAATCAGAGTCGCAAGGTTTGATCAGGGATAATCATCATTACTTTATCAGAAGGAAGTCACATCCAATCGATATGATTGAATTAGTTTGAGGAGGTCGGATATTTAGTTTTGTAGGGTGGCCTTTGACATATTTCCACCTGGGAAACTTAAAAATAAAGTAAAATCTCACAATATGAAGGAGAACTTGACAAGTTACAACATAAATTGCCTTAGTAGCAGGAGACAGGGTGGTGGGAGCAGGCTGCCTGTATGACTGGAGACCAGTGCCCCCTGGTGTACCACAGGTATCAGTGCTGTGTCCCTTATTGTTTGTGTTATTCATAAAAAAATACTGGTGTGAATGTGAAGGGGGCTAGGTGGAGAGTGGGGGAAGTGTGACAAGTAAATGTATGTTTGACATAAAGGTTTGCTGGGTGCTTAGCAGTGAAGAGGAAGGCCTTAAGTTACAGGAAGATGCAGATGGAATGGTCAGATGGGCAGATCAATGGCAGCTGGAATGTAACCCTGATAAATATGAGGTGATGCACTTTGGGAGAAGGAGCCAGACAGGGGAGGACTCAATGAATGGCAGCACATTGGGAACCTCAGAGGGTGCTTCTCCCCACATCGCTGAATGTAACTGGACTGGTTAATGGACTAGTTAAGATTTGGACCTTGGGTGTTCTGTTTCCTGAACAGGACGTAGATTATAAGAGTAATACAGGATTTGGTCCGGCCAAAATGGAGTACTATGTGTAACTCTGGGAGCCACATTCCAGGAAGGATGTGATTGTACTGGAGAGGTTGCAGAGATGATTCATCAGGATATTCCCTGGGATGAAGCATATCAGCTATGGAGAGAGGCTGGATAAGCTCGGGTTGTTTACTTTGAAGCAGAGAAGGCTGGGGGGGAATGTGATTCAGAAGGATAAGATTATGAGGGACATGGACAGGGTGGATAGACAGCAGCTGTTCCTTTTTGTCAGAGGGTCAAGAAAAAAGGAGCACACTTTTAAAGAGAAAAGATTGAGATTCATAGAGGATTTAAACCTTTTTTTCACCTGGAGGGTGTTGTGTTCTGGGATTGCTTCCTGTGAGGTGAATTATAACGGGTAACCTCACAATCATAAAAAGTAATTGGACGAGCACTAAAAAGTGTCTTATCATTCCAGACTATGGGTCTGGTGTAGGAAATTGGGATTAATTTAGATTGTGCTGTACTTCTGTTGGCACAGAGTCTATGCTTCTGTGAGTGTATGGTTTGGAACGTCAATTATTGAACAGTTTAAGGCAGGCATTGATGAGTTTATGAAGAGTACATTCACAAGGGTTAAAAGAGTGAACTGTAATAACTTGGTAAATCATGTCAATGTGAAAAATATGAGCAAACATTTTCAGTTTCCTTACAGTTTGAAACCAGAGAATGGAGAATGGGAAGCTGGGAAATGGCAGAACTATGAAGCCACTACTTCAGTTCTGTATTCACAGAACTTTCAAACAATACAAGGAAAACCAAGTCTGGTGTGGGAAAATGATAGAGTACATGGAACATAGAAAGTAGAAAGTAAATGGTTTAGGAGAAATTATTGGGGCTGAAAGTAATGGTCATAGACAACACCATTATAGACTTATGAAATGGGAATTATGTTTGAGACACAGACTGGGAGACGAATGAAAGAGAGGCAATGGATATAAAACAATTTGATTTTTAGAAAGATTTTGGAAACTCTCCAAGCCCAGTTTGCAAAATCAAATCTGAGTGGATTGGGGCGAATATATGTACATTGTTCTAGAATGGAACAGCCGGCTAGAATCAGTGATTTGAAATAAACAGAATCGTCAAGCCACAGCCTGACATTGTCTGTAAGGTATTATTCTGTAATGTAATATTCTGTAAAGTATAAGTCCTTCCACATCTTGTCAAGAAACGTTGGGGACAATTAAACAATTCACTGGAGGAAGAGATTCCAAAAATAACCCCATCCTCCATGCTGGAAGAACCCAGCACTTCAATGTATAAAATAAGGCTGATTCATTCGCAACAATCTTCAGTTAGAAGTGCTGAGTGGATGATCCAATTCAGACTATGTTCCAGACTCCCCATCACCTTCCCAGGATATCTCCTGTCTCATCAGCAGGACGGATACAGCAGAAGTGGCGGCATATTGGGATACAGTTGGAAGGGAATTGCTCTTAGAGTCCTCAACAGTGACTCCGTATCCCATGAAGTCTCATGGCATTAGTTTGCACATGGGAAAGGAAACCTCCTGTTGATTACCATGCAGCAGCCTCTCTCAGCTGATGAATCAGGACTCCTCCATGCTGACCAACACTTGGAGGAAGCACTGAGGGTAACACGGGCGCAAGATATACTGTGGGTGGAGGATTTCAATGTCCACCTCCAAGAGTATCTAAGCTTCAGCAATACTGATCGAGCTGGCAGGTTCCTAAAGGATATAACTGCTGGACTGGTTCTGCGGCAGGTAGTGAAGGCACCAACAAGAGGAAAATACATACTTCACCACGGCCTTACTAATCTGCCAGTTGCAGAAGTATCTGTCCAAGACAGTATTGGTAAGAGTGGCCACCGCTTTGTCATTGTGGAGACAAAGTCACACCTGCACATTGAGAATAACCTCCACCAATTTGGGTGGAACTATCACGGTGCTAAATAGGGCAGACTTCGAACAGATCTATCAGCTCAAGTGTGGGTGTCCATAAGGTGTTGTGGGTCATCAATAGCAGCAGAATTGTACACCAAAACAATCTCATGGCTTGACGTATCCCCCTCGCAACAATTACAATCAAGCTAGAGGATCATCCTTTGTTCAATGGAGTGTGCAGGATGGCGGGAGAAGCACCAGGCATACCTGACAATGAGGTGTCAGCCTGTTGAAGCCACCAAACAGGACAACGCGTATGCCAAACAGCATAATCAGTAAGTGATAGACAGAGCTCAGTGATCACACAAGCAAAGGATCAGACCTAAGTTCTGCAATCCTTCCACATCTAGTCGAGAAACGTTGGGGACAATTAAACAATTCACTGGATGAAGAGATTCCACAAATAACCCCTTGCTCCATGATGGAAGACCCCAGCACTTCAGTGTATAAGATAAGGCTGATCCATTCGCAACAATCTTCAGTCAGTAGTGCTAAGTGGATTATACACCTCAGACCCCCCCCTCCCCCCTTCAGTGGTCCACAGCGATTCAGTTACCAGTGGTCAGCCAATTCGATTCAGTCCACGCGATATCCGGAAACGGTTGGAGATACTGGGTACTCCAAAGGGTCCATACTCTGAAAACATTCTGGCGATAGTACTGAAAACTTGTGCTTCATAACTTGCCACTCCTCTAGCCAAACTGTTTCAATACAGTTCCAACAATGGATTTCCCCGATTATGTAGAAAATTACCCAAGTATGTCCTGTATACAAAAAGCCGAACAAATCCAATCCGGCCAATTACCACTCCATCAGTCTACTCTCGGTCATTAATAAAGTAGTGGAAGGTGTCAGTGGTTTGAAGCAGCACCTGCTCAGCAATAACCTGGTCAATGACGCCCAGTTTGGGCTCCACCAGGGCCACCCAGCTCCTGACTTCATTATTGTGGTTCAAACATGGACAAAAGAGCTGAATTCCAGAGGTGGGATGAGAGTGACAGCCCTTTAAATCAAGGCTGCCTTCCACGCAGTGTGTTATCAAGGGGCCTTGGTAGCACTGGAATCAATGGGTATCAGAGGCAAGCTTCACGCTGGTTAGAATCATACCTGACACGTAGGAAGATGGTTGTGGTTGATGAAGGTCATTCAACTCAGCTCCAAGTCTGTAGGAGTCCCTTGATCAGTGGTCGAAAACTTTTTCTGTGCTGCTTCATCAATGATCTTCCCTCCATTTTAAGGTCAGAAGTGGGGATGTTCGCCAATGATTGTACAATGTTCTGCAACATTTGTGGCTCCTCAGATACTGAAGCAGTCCATGTTCAAATGCGACAAGATCTGGACAGTATCCAGGCTGACAAGTGGTGAGTAATATTCAGGCCACGCAAATGCCAGACCGTGACCATCACCAATAAAATACAATCTAAACTGCCCCTTGGCATTCAATGGTGTTACTATCACTGAATCCCCCAGTATCAAAGTCCTGGTGGGTAATCATTGCTCAGAAACTCACTGGTCTCGCCACATAAACACAGTAACTACAAGAGCAGGTCAGAAGCTAGGAATACTGTGGCGAGTAACTCACATTCTGACTTCCAAACCTCTGTCCATCATTTACAATGCATAAGTCAGAAGTGTGATAGAAGACTCCTAATTTGCCTGGATGAGTGCAACCCCAACAACACTCAAGAAGCTTTATACCATCCAGGGCAAAACAACCAGTCTGACTGTCCCTTCATCCACAATGCTCCACCATTAACGCTCAGCAGCAGCAGCAGCAGCAGCAGCAGCAGCAGTGTTTTACTATCTACATGCTGCAATGAAATGATTCAGCAAAGATCCTAAGAGACCATCTTCCCAACTCACAACCACGTCTATCTAGAAGGACAAGGGCTGCAGATGTATGGAAATACCATCATTTTTATGTTCCCCTCCAAGCCATTCACCATCCTGACTTGGAAACATATCACTGCTCCTTCACAGTCGCTGGGTCAGAATCCTGGAATTCCCTCTCTCATTGGAGGTCAAACACAGCAGGCGGACTGCAGTGTTCAACAAGGCAGCTCACCACCACCTTCTCAAGGACAACTAGGGACAGGCAATAAATGTTGGCCCAGCCAGTGACTCCAAGATTCAAGAAATATATAAATACAATTTAACAGAGGAGGTTTGCTGAGGTGTCGCAGGGATCGGTGCTTGGGGCCCAGCTGTTCACAATGCCCTTTAAACATTTGGTTGCTGGAATCAGATACGATAAAGCCCAGCCTGCTGACAGCACTAACGGATGTCGGATTGTGAGTGGGTGAGGAGGATGTAAAAAAGCACCGAGAAGACTAAGACAAGTGGAGTGAATGGGTAAATACGTGAGAGATGGAGAACAATGTGGATAGAGGTGACGGTGTGCCCTTTGGTGGAAACGATAAATTGGCAGCCTACCATTTGAAAGGGATTGGTTGAAACATGTTGATCTACAAAGGGACGTATGTTCCTTTTTGTCGTTTCCTTCTGCAAAAACATCTGAGGCCCATGCAGTGCAGTGAGTTCGGCAACCAGAAATCAATACTGGGAATGGCATTGCCATGCTGACCAGTGTATATAGAACCAGCATGTAACACTGAAAAGGATCTGGATCTCCTTGTACAGCAGTCACTGAAAGCAATATTGCAGGAAAGAAAATAATTAGGAAGATAAATGTTGTTCTGACCTTCATTTCAGGGGGATTTGAGTCCAGGAGAAAGTGTGTCTTACTGCACCTGTCCAGGGCCTTGGTGAGACATCATCTCAAACATTGTGCAGTATATTGTGGGCGGTTTTGATCTCCATACCTAATAAAGGACAAACCTGACATTGAGGGAGAGCAGTGAAGGATGACCAGACTGATCTCTGGGGTGACGAGCTTGTTGTGGGAGCAGAGGTTGGGATGACTAGGCCAGTATTCAATGGGTTTGAGGAATTTGAGTGGAGATCTCAGTGAAATATACAAATCTCTGACAGAGTGAGACAGATTGGAAGCAGGGATGATAATTCCCTTGCCTGGGACCTCTGAAACAAGGTGCCACAGTATTAGGTACAGGCAGGTCACTCTGCATTGAGATGAGAATAAATGTCTGGATTCACTGACTGGTGAATATGGGCAATTTCTCTCGCACCTGGATACCAAGACATTGATTATAGATAAGGATTTAGAGACAGTAAAGGGATGGTGGGAGAGCAGGTGTACGGTGTGGAAATGAAGGGCCAACCAGCATTACATTGAATTGGTTAGCAAACTCGATGGACAAAACGTACTACTGCACCTCCTACTATATGGTTTTCCAAGGTTATTCACATTAACGGATGTGTATATCGTGTGAGGTAAGTGCATTGAGGAGATTTTTTTCCATGATCTAGAATGCGGAGGCTCAACGTGTTGTATGACCTACTCGTTTCCAGTTGTTTCTGTGCAGTCTGGGGGAAAGCTCAGTAAATGTTGTCACAAGCTCTCAGATGTTAAGAAGGGAGTCTTTGCAGGGTCGAGAGGACTGTGTTCCCATTCCCTTTTCCGACACTGATGCTGAAGTCGGGTGTTCTGTCCAGATTCATCCTTTCAGATCTCAGAGTAGTTTGACACAAATGAGTGCCCTTCCTTGGCCGTTTCAGAGACCATTGAAATGTTTATCTCTTCAGGGTCTTTGGAGTCCCTTTTAGGACAGATCAGGAAATCACGGGAGATTCAGTTCCTAAAAGTACATTGGAGAAGGAAATTCTGTTTACAATCGATATTGGCTTCAAGGTCACTATTACTGACAACAGATTTTAGATCTCAAAATTTTATTAATTGTTTTTAACTTCCACCCGCTGCCAGAGCATTAGCCTGGTCTGGATTAGTAATCCAAGGAAATTTCCACAACAGCACCATCTCCACATGGGGAGCGATCAGAGACCACACTGAGCAGATTATTTCTGTGCTGCTTGACAGCTCTGTCAAAAGGTACTCCCACCAATTTGACTGTGGTGATGGGACTGAGGTGGTGGTATTTGGTCAGATTCTAATTATTCCCGTCTTAGGGGACGGGACATGGCTGAGTAATTTTCCACATTGCCAGGGAGATGTCAGAGTTGGAGATGGAATGAAACGTCTTCCCCAGGGACGCGACTTATTGTGCAGTACAAGTCTTCAGTCCCATTGCAGGAATGGTGTCACGATCCATTGCGTTTGTCGTATCTACTGTGCTCAGCAGTTTCTTCACCTCACATGCAGCAAATCTAATTAGTTGAAGACTGACATCTGTTATTTGTGGGCATCATGATGAGGGTGAGGTCTATCATCGAATCAACACTTCTGGCAGAGGATGGTGCAGATAAAATGTCCTTCTCTTTTACACTGATGTGCAGGTCTGTTCCATTATTTAGGATGGGGATGTTTATGGAGCCCTTTCCTCCAATCATTTGTTTAATCGTCCATCACCATTTATAACTGAATTTGACAGGACTGCAGGGCTTCGTTCAGATCTGTTTGTCAAGACTGGTAGCTTTGATGAGTTACACATCAGTTTAAGGTTCATGTGATTCTGCCTCTGACATGTTCACCCACGCTCGTCACTGAGCCATAGATGGTGTTGATGGTAATGGCAGACTGAGGTGTCATCCTGGCAAAACGTTACAGGTTGTGGTTGAATGGTGTTCTGCTTCTCCTGCTGCTGTGGTCTACAGCACTACATGAATAAGCAGTTTCGAGCTGCAATACCTGCAATTCAATTCTGCTGTCTGTTCCCCAATTCTCACTGAGACCCATTCACCCATCAGCCCTGCACTCAGTGACATAATCTGGTTTCTGATGTGGAAATACTTACAATTTCATACTCTCATCCTGCTGAGGGTCTGGTTCCCCGGGTCTTGCTTCCAATCTGACACATTCTGCAAAAGCATTTAACTGATCTTAATTCAAATGTTTAATTCACCTGAATCGTTTTCCTTGAGAAATGTTGTCCTCTGTGTTTAAAGTGAATGTGTTCCCTTTATTTCTCTCCCTCACCATGACTAAGAGCTCTGTAGTGTCAATGATGCCAGCCATGTGTAGTTTCAGAGCCAATAAATTCTCTGGATTCCCAATCATCTTCACCACATTATATGTTTTCTATTTTGGTTTGATGCCTTATCGCTCATGATTGCCTTGTCTTCCCATGAATATGTTTCATCTGCTTGGGGTTGCATTTCCAGTGTTATCTTACGAATTATCCCCAGAACCTCCTCCAATTGCTGATCCATGGTATTTTCTGCTAATCTCCCCTTCCATTTAACTCTGGACAGCTACGCCCGCATGTCTTTGTAGTTACATTGCTTAATTATAACCACATTACATCTTGAAGAGAGCTTTAGATATAAACTGAAAGAAGGAGTTTTGAGGGATGGGACACGAAGAATAATTGGTGGATTTCTTAACTAGATACAAAGTGAGAACGAGAGAGAGGATATAGATATGGAGATACGGAAAATGAGAAAACTAGATTATCGAAAGAAGTAGATGTACTTCCCTCAAAGTTTTGGCAATTCCTGTGGTCCTTTGTACAGTGCACATACAGCAGAGCAATATGTTCAAATGCTGGGTCTGATGCTATAACTTTTCTCTCAAATAATATGACAGACACTAGTTTTGGAAAGAATCCAGCAGGCCAATATATTTAATTGCTGGTAGAAAGGGGATTAACTGAAACAAATTCGGACACGAGAGGCAAAAATTTATAACACACATTCTGATAAGAATGAGAGATTAGAGTTGGGAATCCAAGAAAAGGGGAACGTTGAAAGAAAGGGAAGATATCACTTCAGATGAGGATCAAATAATCCTTTAATGCTTTATAAATGTTATACATCACATGCATCATTTTTCGTTAACTGTGTCTCCGTTGTTCATTCAGAATGTGTTGGACACATATGAACAATCTTCCTTATCTGAACACACACTGATTAAACAGTGTATATAAAATCATTTTTCCTCCTTTTCAAACTCTCCTGCTGTCATGCTAGCAGGATTTATGAACGCCAACTGGCCACCAAAAGACATGACCCACTATCACTAGTTTTCATGCATACAGACAAAGAAGGACAACACGTTGACTGTGACATCACATACCTCCTTGGACAAAGCCACGCACAAAAGTTCTTAGAAGCATGACATGCTAACCAGAAGTCCATCAATAAACACATCAACTTAGATCCTATCTACCTTCCCTAGAAACAAAAACTGGAAATTACATCACGCACCTTAAGAAACCAAGACCATTAAATAAAAAGACAGGACATACCACCAGCGTGTCAGCAGAGACTCTCACTGATGATGTTACCTGGTCATGGTGACGAGACATCTATAAACAAACCTTCAAGCTCAGCGAGCTAACTTACATACTTATAAATGGTTATTTTTCTCTTAATAGTGGAATTCGGGACCTCTCTGTCACTCGTGTTTTAACAGAGTACGAGGCGAGGTGAGCTTTTCTGGGTGTATGGCTTTAATTAACAGAGGGGTTTGACATCGACATCATAACGGTTTGAGGGCTTGTCGTATGGGGTTTGAACAGATTTGGGGTACTAAAGGTCCCAGGAGATTCCATCACTTGAGAGCTAGAGACCTAGATCCTCAAGTAAAACAGGTGACAAAATTCATTTAATTTTGTTTCCTTGTGGTTGGTTAAATTAAAAGAAATATCTTTTAACATTACTAAAGAGGTTCTGAGGTTTGAAGATGATTCCCAAGTTTGCCAAGAAAGTGTAAAAAGACAAAGGAACGACATAATTTTAGAATTAACATGTAGATTAGGATTGGGTTTCACCAGGGACAAAAGGACAGCTGTCATAATAATGGAGTTGGTCAAGCACTTTGGTGTATCACAGAAGAAGGCAACTGCAGTCGAGTTAGAAAAAAACTTAAATTGCAAGTGTGGCAACTGGAGTTAGAAAATAAAGGGAGAGACAGAAAGAGAGAGAGAACATAGAGAAAGAGAAAGAGAGGAAAAGGAAGAGAGGGAGAATTTGAAATTCAGACGTTTGGAATTAGATAATAAATTTAAATTAGCAGGATGAAGATGAAGGGAGAATGTAGGGATGTATACAACTATGTTAACGCATTGCCATATTTCTGTGAGAAAAATGCCAAACTTTTTTTATTTCATTTGCAAAATTGGTTCGGCAGATGGCGTGTCCAGTGAACTTGTGGGTAATACTACTACAGACTAAGATGTTTGGCAGTTTAAGAGGTATGGTGCAGTGCTGTCACATGAGGGAGCAAGAGACTATGCAGATGTCAGACAGGCTATTTTAGGTGCTTATGAATTGGTGCCAGAAGAATATAGACAGCTGTTCAGAAATATAGAGACGGAACCAGGTCAGAGTTATATTGAGTTTGAAAGAACTAACCACAGTCAATTTGACAAATGGGTGCATGTCTTAAAAATGACAAGACCTGTGAGGCCCGATAGGAGATTATGCTGCTGGAAGTGTTTAAGTACTCACTTCTAGAGATGGTAAGAATTCATGTGAATCAACAGGAAATTCAAGAAGTGAGAAGCGCAGCAGAAATGGCAGTTAAGTATGCATTGTTGCATGAGATGAAATTTAGCTTATGTGAAGATTGTCATCCTGTGAGGGATAGAAATTGGGAGAAGGGGAGATCCTACACTACAAAACAAAGAGAAAAGCACACTGGCAATAGTTTACCTCAGTTGGAAAAAGAAATCTAAAGGGTTTGAAAGGAAGTGAAAGGCCTCAGCTGTTAACACCACAACGTAGTGGAACACATAAAAATTACAGTGCCAATGGTTTAAGAAGGGCACTGGGAAAAGCTGTTTTCACTGCTGTAAGCTGGGACACACTGTGCTGGGGGTTGAAGGAAGACACTTTGGGAAAAGATGTGGTAGAAGAGTTTAAGCCAGTGGCATTTGTGAACCTGGAAAAGGAGCCACCATGTAGAGCCAAGGAGCTGCAGGAGTGTGCACAGCCGAGGCAGGTGCAAAGGTCACCGGGAGGGCGATACGAAAATTTCTGTGTGAGTGATAGTGATATGTTGGAGGGGAAGGTGGAGTGTATAGGTGGGAAGGAAGATGGACAGTTAGAACAGTTCAAGAGGACAGTGCGAAGTTGATCGGTTGAATCTGGGATGAGGTTGGGGAGGGGCGATTTGGAAACTGGTGAAATCAACGTTAATGCTGTATAGTTTGAGGGGTCCAGCTGTCCTACCACGTATCCACTTCACCCTCCTCTCCGACCTATCACCATCAGACCCCACCTACATCTACCTTCGCCTTCCAGGCTACCTTCCACCCAACTCCACCCCCACCCTCCTATTTAATTCTCAGCCCCTTTCCCCTCCCTTACCTCCCACTTTCCTGATGAAGAAATTATGCCTGAAACGTCAACTCTCCTGCCCCTCGGATGCTGCCGTCCTTCTGTGCTTTTCCAGCCCTACACTGTTCAACTCTGATCTCCAGCATCTGCAGTCCTCACTTTCCCTTGGCCTCTAATGGTAAGAGAAGTATTTTCATTCTTTCTGACATGTTACTCAACAGCTTGATAATTTGTGAAATTGGGACAGAAATTAAACATTCCCTTGTGCAACATCAGGTTGGAGTGCCAAATCAAGGTTAGGAAAGTATCAGTGAGATTGTGTGACAGACTGTCAGTTTCAGGAACACAGTTTGTTCTTGGGAATGATTTAGCAGGATTCAATGTAGGAGAGGCACTTCTTGTGGTGGAGAAGACAAAGTAAAACTAGGGAACTGGGGAATTGAAAGAAGAATACACAGGGATTTTTCCAGACTATGTAGTAATAAGATCCCATGGTCATAAGTTACAAGAGGAAGGAAAACCAAAAGAAAAAGCCAAAGGAGTTGATGCATGAAAGACTCAGGCTAAAGCATTTCTAGTGGATGGAATGCACAAGGACGTGGTTGATTTTTGTTGTACATGTCATACATGCCAAATGGTTGGTAAGTTACAGGCAGTATTAAAACCAGCACCTTTGTTGTCAATTCGTGTATTCGAAGAACCTTTCACGTGTGTTATGATTAATTGTGTAGCTCCCCTTTCTAAAATAAAAGTGGAAACCAATATCTGCTGATCATAATGGATGTTGCTACCCTATGTCCAGGGATAATTCCATTATGGGGTATTAAGGCAAAAAGGGAGGTGGAGGAGTTCGTAGTTTTCTGTACAGTGGGCTACACAGTGTGATTCAGTCAGACCAAGGGTCTCATTTTACCACGCAGCTGTTTAAGGACGTCATGGATAGTTTTGCCATACAGCAGTTTAAATCAAGTGTATCCCATCCATAATCCCAGTGAGTCTTGGAAAGTTGGCATCGGATGCTGAAGAAAATATTAACAGAATACTGTCAGAATTACCCGAATGATTGGAATAAAGGCTTCTCATTATATTGTTTGCCATTACAGATACCCCGAATAAATCTATTCACTTTCCTTCCTTTGAGTTACCATTCGTACATGAAGTGAGAGATCCTTTGAAATTAATTAAATATAAATTGACAGGACCGAAGTCGAAGATCACACACTTGGATTATGTATGTGAGGTGAGGGAAAAATTTAATGGAGAAGGTGAGTTAGCTAAAAAGCACCTGAAGAGGGCAGAGTATAGAGTGATGCAGGTGGCTGATAAAAACTCTGAAACTTTGACGATTTCCCGTGGCGATGATGTGTTAGCATTGCCACTAGTGGTAGGAAATCTCTTCAAAGCCAGGTTTAGTGTCCCCTTTCAAATAAAAAAAAATGTTGAGTCAGTTAAACTATCTGATAAAGATACCGGATATGATAAAAAAAAAAGTTAGAGTATGTCATATGAATGAATAATGCTCCAGCCATATTTAAGACTCAGGAACAGAGATGTGACCAGATGAACAAATTGTGCAGTTGATCTGTATAATGTAGTCATCTTTAGCAAGTGATTGAAAGCTCGGATATTACAGTTAGCAGAGCATGTTGAACGATTACAAGAAGAAAACTTGGTAATAAACTGAATTGACGAAGGTAGAGTGATATTCCTGGGACATTACATTGGACATGGAAGGTTGACCCCATGGAACACAAGGAATTTCCACAACCATCCTCGAAGAAAGAGGTGGTTCAGTTTTTGGAACTGTGGACTCTATCGGGCCTTTGTTCCAAACTTCAGCAGTGTACTGGCACCCCTGAGTAATTTACAAAGAAGAACACAGAATTGTGGTGGACAGAACAATGCCAGGAGGCATTTGAGAATTTTAAAGCAGGATTAATCACCACACCAGTTTTAACAGCACGAAATATTTTGAAACCCTTTGAAAATTGTGTTTGATGCTAGGGATATCGGGGGCGGAAATGTACTGATCCAGAAAGATGATGATGGAATTGAATGGCCAATTGCCTACCTTTTGAAAAAACTCAATATCCACCAGAAAAAAATGCACAATTCAAGTGAACAAGGAAGAATGGTTTTCATGGACGGTTTAGTTTCGTACTGGCCTGACAATATTTTAATGTTTATATGACAAACAAATTGTTGGAGTTGGATGTGGACAACAACGACAATCCTCTCGCAATATTTGGAATATTTTAAGACCAGAATATGAGACTATTTCATTGGGATCTTATGTTACAGACTTTAAACTTACAACATGTACATTCTGTGGGTCGTATGAATGTGATAGCAGATGTGTTTCACGGATTTAAAGGAAAATGTGTAGATAAAATTTGCCTTATTCCAGTGTTATATATGTGTGCAAAATTAACATGAATGGTACAACTTAGATAAATGACATTTGTATTTCATAATAATGGGATTAAGAATTAAAGGAAAGAAATGAAGCCATCTTTTTATAATGATGGTTCATTTTATTTCTGAAGAAGGAAGGTGTTATGAAGCCGAAAGCATGTCTGGTCAATTTAAGACAGAACGGGTTTTACTGAATAGAAAGTACAGCCACAGATGCTACCTAAAGGTCAGACTGTTCCAAATGTCACCATTATCTGGGAAATAGATACCTGAGTTTTGACAACAATTCAAATACAACCAAAGAGTTTAAATAACGCTTAGCATACCAGAAGCCAACGGAAATCGATATTATTGTTTGGACAACTGGAAAGTATGAGATGTATGGCAATATGGGAAGTATATAAACACAGGATTTTGAACACTACGGGAGAGCCACTGCCAGCCAACAGCACAGTAACTGCTGTAGAGCAGGAGTGTTAACTGGCCACCTGAAACACTCTCTATTAAAGGTACATGTTCATGTCAAACCTACTTGCAGTAAAAAAGAATGACCCAAGGACATCAGCAGCTGGAAGTGTGAACACAGCGGGGAAGATGGAGACTGTGTAGTCTTGAGATTGTAATGTTTAATATGTGGATTGTTGGAACAGCATAATTTTATAGAGTTGGAGTCAGATAGTAAGCAGTTAACAAAAGAGGGGCTAGTATTTGGGAATGGTTGTTGTTTAGTGTTCACTATTAAAATTAAGAAATAATTTTGTTAATTTTTCTTAATAATGGAAGATCTGTTTTAACACATTACAAGGTGAGGCGAGCTTTTCTCGGTGATTGGTTTTAATTAACAGAGGGATTCGACTCCACCTTGTAAATGTCCATCCACGCGAACCCCATTTCCCTTCACTTGGCTCATATCCTTCCAGTCCTTTCCTGTCTACATATTTATCCAAATGTTTTTGAAATGTTGTTAATGTAACCCCCTCAACCACATCTGCTGGCAGCTCATCCACATACCATCCCTCTATGTAAAGAAATGGCCCCTCAGGTTCCCTTTTATTCCTTCCCCTCTAACCTGAAACTGATCCCCTCGAGTCCGCGATTCTCTAAACTGTGGAAAAAGACCGAGAACATTCACCCTATCCACACCCGTCATGATCTTATACAGCTCTATAAGGTCCCCCCTCAGTCTCCTAACAGTGTAAAGAAAAGGTCCTAGCTTGTCCAACCTCTCCCTATAACTCAGACTATTGAGTCCTAGCAACGTCCTTGTAAATTTCGTCTGCACTCTTTCTAATTTAATAACATCCTCCCCATAACAAGGTGACAAAACTGAACACAATACTCCAAGTACGGCCTTACTCAAGTCTGGTGTAACTGCAACAAAAATTCCCAACTGCCATACTCAAAGTCTAGCCTGATGAAGGCCAGTCTGCCAAATGCCTTTTGCACTACCCTGTCTACCTGTGACTCCACTCTCAGAGAACCGTGCACCTGAAAAAAAAGGTCTTTTTGACCACGACGCCACTAAATGCCCTCCCATTCACCATGGAACTCCTACCTTGATTTAAGCTTCCAAAATGCAAGCCCTCACACATCTACACTACATCCCATTTGCCATTTCTCAGCCCACTTGCCCACCTGAATAAGGTCCTGCTGCAATTTCTGATAAACTTCCTCACTGATCACGATACCACTTATTTTAGTATCATCTGCAAACTTACCAATCATGCCTTGTACATGATCAACCAAATCATAGATAACAAATGGCTATGGACCCAGCCTCCAGTCTGACAAACATCCTTCCAATAAACCCTCTGCTTTCTATCATCAAGCCAATTGTGCATCCAGTTGGGAGTTCCCTCAGCAATCCACGCGGTATAACTATCCAGAGCAGACTGCCATGTGGAACCTTATCAAACACCTCACTGAAATCCATACAGACTACATTCTACCGCTCTGCCCTCATCAAATTTCCTGGTCATTTCATCAAAGAACGCTAACAAATTTAGGAAGCATGATCTCCCACTTACAAGTCTATGCTGACTGCTCTGTAAGTAAAGGGTGCACTCAATGGTATGCTGTCCTTCATTGTAAGATGATTCGAGTACATAAGTAAAGCCATCTTCCTGCTTTTGTATAGACTTGCTGTGAGAGTATTTGGGGCACTCTGTTCAGATTAGATCTCCTTTGTAAGTATTTATCTCCTTACTACAGACACGGGTGATGGTAAGATGAGAATAGACTGAAGAAGCTGAGTGTTTAATCTGTAGAGCTGTGAGAGACGAAGAAATGGTGACGCTGAAACACGAGGAGTGGCAGCGATCACTTATTTCCAAAACAGACATTGACAGGGAGAGAAATTCCATACTTTACCCAGGATTGATTGGTTTGATTTATTGCCATGTGTACCTCAGTACAGGGAAAAACTTTATTTGTGAGCAGTGGAGGAAGATCATAGTAAGCATGGCCAGACAGATCATTGGATAGAAATAGACTTGGACAGAGTAAGGCATACAGGTTACACTGAACAGGACGTGCACTAGACAATATCAACATGAACAAGTTCAGCATTACTAGAACTTAGGGAGTCCATTCATCAGTCTAACATGACTTTCCTAATAGTTTATATGCCTAAATTAACTCTCCCCATGTTATTGTGCAGTCGGCGTGTCAACCCGTACTGAACACCATGTTGCTCACAATCCCCAACAGCAGCCACAGTACCTTCCATCTGAAACAGGTAGCCATTCCCACCTGCTTCCGCCCTACATAGAGAACACCAAGCTGTCTTCTCGGAGATGAAAGATGCCTTCTTGAGAGTTCACACAAGACATATGACTTCCCTACCCAACGCGAGAAAACCACTTTAAAGTCCCACGTGTGTATCATAAGGAATGGAGCCATGAGGAACAATGTGGAGCAGTCTGTCTGTGCAACCTCTGCTCCACTTGCTCATCATGTTGGTGCATCGATTAGGAGACAATGAAGACTGCCGATGCTGGAGATCAGAGTTGAGAGTCGATTGCTGGAAAAGCACAGCATGTCAGGCAGCATCAGAGAAGCAGGAGAATCGACGTTTCGGGCATAAGACATTCATCAGGAATCATCATCAATTAACTCATTCTGGCCCTGTGTAAGTGCATTGAGGTGGGAATGGCCTCCTACTGTTCCTGTATAAGTGACTCAAGGGACTGATTGGTTTCTTCCTCGTCCGATTGGACAAGCCCAGGGGCCTGGCTGGGTTACCCCTGGTTACTGTATGACAGTTCGATGTGCTGACAAGCATGATGAAGCTGTAGCTTTAAAAGATTATTTTTGTCCTGGTTTCTTTTAGGAGTTAGATTGAACGATCGTTACCAAGCTGGTTAGTAAAGACTACTTGAGTAAAGAGCGAGAGAGGCGTTGGGTTTATTTTAATGCAGCTTGAATGGGTGTGGCCAGCTCTCACAGATTAGGATCACTGGGTTTTGGTTTCTCAGTAACATCAAAAACTATAGAGGTCTCCAGAGAGTTGGAAGCGTCAGGGAATGTCTCCTGGCTGCTACTCTCTCTGAATTTTCTCTTGGTGCTGATTTCAATTCCTGAATTTCCTTTTTGCCAAGGGCTGTGTGTATGGGAATTTCCTATGTTGGACTAATTCATTAGTAATAGCTCCTAGATCTATTATTGTGTTAAGTGTTCCAAAGGAATTACGTTATTCTAAATTGATCTTTATTTGGTTTTATTTCATCATAAATGGTGTTATGCTTCACACCAAGTACTTTGATCAGTCACATTGCATCTGGAACAGACACTTTGCATTTCCATTAAAATAAGAAAACATTAGAATCCAGGCTACTGCCTTCAAATATTTTCGAGGCGCTCTGGTGTGGTCCATCCCACTAGACGCCTTCTCTTCCTGAGTAATAGGCTGGAGGCACTGAATGGGCTGTCCCTGTTCTTCGCCAATTGTGTCAATGGGCTGAATGACTTCCTCATATTACTCTGAAGCCAGCGTTAGGTGCTGAATGAACTCTTATTTTACTGTGGCAATGTGCAGTGTCAGGCAGTGCTGTTACATGAATGTTACTGATACTTTAACAGAACAAGTCTCAATGGAGTCTGGGTCTTGTTGCACATGGACACAGACCAGTTCACGAGCTGATGGGGGATAAAATGTTCTGATTCTCCAGTGACCATCCCTATTTCTAATCTTATGGTGGGGAGGGTGGAGGCGGGGAGACATTGATGAAGCAGCTGAAGATGTTTGTAAAGAGGATGCTACCCTGAGGATCTGCCACAGAGGTGACCCAGGACTGAGATCATGACCATTTTCCTTTGTGCCATGTTTGACCCCAAACACTGGAGGGTTTAATCTGATTCCCATTAAGTCCAGTTTTGCTCAGCTCCTTGATGTCAACAGAAGTCAACCACCACCTTGATATCAGGGCCAGTCATTTTTACCTGAACCCTTGTGTCAACCTCTTTGGTTCATATCAATAGGCCATGATATAGGAGCAGCAAGTGTTTTCTTCAAACAGGGTGGCATTGAATGTCCAGATTTCTGTTCTCAAGAGTGTTCGGGGAGCTAGAGGACTGAAATTATATGAAGAGGAGGTAGATGGATATTGACCTGTCAGAGAGGTGAGGGCTATGAGGAAATGGTCATTAAAGAGGATTTTAGGCGGAGAGCAGATCAGCCACGATCTGAGTGAAGGGCACGGCAGGCTTGGGGAGTGAACGACCTGCCCCTGTTTCTGATGTTTTCACATTCTGTTATTGGAAGGTTAGTGGGTGTTATTTTCATGAATGTTTGTTATTGAATTTTGCAGTCAGGAAGACCAGACGATCTCGTGAGCCATCTCTGGGTGAGGTATAAGAGCTGTATTCTCAGTGAATTTGGGTCTACAACATGACAAACAAATGAAGCACAAGTTGCAGATGAGGGCCCTCTTTCATGCCCAGCGTGGGTTTTCCAATTACATTTCCCAAATCACGTCAGGGCGTGTGGGACAGTCTTGTGGACTGAATGGTCTCCTCTGTTTCTGTGCAACAGGTTATAGGAGTAAGTAGCCACCAATTGCTCCTGTCTAGCAGGTATGAGGGGCTGAATGGAACATAGGAACATGGGACTGAGGAGCAGGAGTGAGTCATTAGACACTTTGTGCCTTCTCTACCAGGCGCTAAGATTGTGGCTGATCAGGTTGTGGACTCAGCTCCACTTTCCTGTCTCCATCCTATTATGCATGACTCACTTCTCTGTCAAATATTTACCTAACGCAGTTTTCAATCAATGTGGACATAGAGGCACGAAATACTTCCAGTGAAGAGAATTCCCACTTGAAAGGTCCTTTCAGAACTTTTTGTCATCCCACTTATAGAATCAGAGAGTCATGCAGAATGGAAACAAGCCCGTTAGTCCAATCTGTTCACTCCGATCAGATATCAAATCTAATCCAGTCCCATTTGCTAGCATTTGGCCAATATCCCTCCTCTTTCAGATACTTTTTAAATCAGCGATTGCAACCGCCTTCACCACGTCCTCTGACAGCACTTTCTGTACACATCCCACTCTCTGTGTGAAACATTTATCTTCAGGTCCTTTCTAAATTAATCGCCCTCTCTCCTTCAACCTATGCTCTCTTGTTCTGGACTCCCCTACCTTGGGGAGCAGACCGTGGCTGTTCAGAATATCCATGTTCCTGATGATTTTATAAACCTCTATCATGTCACACCTCAACCTCTGACACTCCAGGAGAAAGCACCTCAAACTAATCAGCCTCTCCCCTCAGCTCAAACCTCCAGTCATGGAACATCTGTGTAACTTATCTCTGCAGAAAACCGAGTTGTCCGCAGTATTCTTAAAGTGACCTCACCAAAATCCTGTACAGATAAAACATACCACCATAACTCCTATACTCAATGCTCTGAATGATTAAGGCAAATGCGCTAAATGTGTTCTGCACCAATCTGTCTACCTGCGACACCACATTCAAGGAATAATGTACCTGCAGCCTTATGTCCCTTTTTTCCACAACACTCCCCAGGACCGTTCCATAAAGTGTATAATTTCTGCCCTGATTTGCCTTCCCAAAATACAAAACCTCGTATTTATCCAAATTACGCTTCATCTGTCACTCCTTGCCCCTTTGTCCCATCTAATTGTGGTCTCATTGTACTCTGAGATTATCTACTACACCACCTTTCTGATGTCATCTGTAAACTTACTATCTGTGGCCCCAATATTCGCATCCAAATCCTTTACATAAATGATGAAATGCAGTTAACTCAGTACCGATTCTTACAGCACACTGCTGCTCACAAGCCTCCAGTCTGAAAAATATCCCTCTTCCTTCAAGCCAATTGTGACTAGCTTCCTCTGTATCCCATGTGACTAAAACATACTAATCTGTCTACCAATCGGAATGAAATACTAGCTATGAAGAGAGGCTGAGTAGGTTAGGTTTATTTACACTAGAAAAAAGGTGATTGACCGGGGACCTGATTGAGATTTACAAAATCATGAAGTGTATAGACAGTGTGGATGCAGACAAGCTTTTTCCCAGAGTGAAGGATTCAAAATGAGAGGTGGGATGTTTAAGGGGGATACACGCGGTATGCACTTCACACAGAGGGTGGTGGGCGTTAGGAATGCGTTGCTAGCAGAGGTGGTAGAGGCAAGCACTGTAGATTCATTTAAGATGCATCTGGATAGATGCATGAGTAGGTGGCAGAGGGTTACCGATGCTAAGGAATTGACCAACAGATTTAGACAGTACATTTGGATCGGCTCAGGCTTGGAGGGCGAAGGGCCTGTTCCTGGGCTGTAAATTTTCTTTGCTCTTTATCCTTTAAATGAACACCTTGCTGCAGTCTACATCGACAATGTCTACCAAACTGCCTTCATCAATCTTCTTTGTCACCTCTTCAAAAAACTCAATCAAATTAATGAGACACGATTTTCCATGCAGAAAGCCACGTTGTCTACCCCAATCAGCCCTTGCCTTCCCAAATATATAAATCGTGTCCCTCAGAATCCCCTCCAACAACTTACCCACCACTGACATCAGGCTCACCGGTCGATAATTCCCTGGCTTTTTGGGTCACTGTTTCGTTTTCTCGTCCCACTCCTCCACTACTCACAACAAATGTTAAATGAACCACGTTGGTGATATGGCCGATAATATTGGTCTCAGACTGGGTCAGGGTCAGTTTTAGAAACAAGTCAGGCTAGTTTCTTGAATCTGCTAAAACAAAACGTTTATGATCCAGAGCAATGTTACTCAAACTATGATGGAAAGTTGAATGGCAAACTGTTTGGGTATTGCAAATATATGATCAATATTTCCCTTTCTAAAAACACACACGCACAAACACACACACACACACACTCACACACACACAGTCACACACACACACACTGACAAACCGATAATTGAAATCTCTGCAATATTAACTTGAAAGAGCTTTGTCCAGATATTATTGCAACTCATGACAAAAGGAAAAATTGTGAGATTGTCCCAAACGTTGTTCTGCTTCTGAAGATATTGTACTCACACAAGCTGCTAACAATGGGATTTCATCCTGGGAGAGTTGGATTTGGCTGAATTCCCTTTATTTAGGCAGTGAGTAGATTCCAATGAATTCTGCGCTGGGAGCACCCAAAGGTTAGCACGGTTGTTAACACTGCTGTCTCATAGCACCAGGGACTTGGGTTTGATTCCAGCCTTGGGTGACCGACCGTGTGGAATTTGCACATTCTCCCCTTGTCTGTGTGAGCTTCTAATGGGTGAACCAGTTTCCTACCACAAACTGTGTAGGTTAGGTGGATTGGTCATGCTAAATCGTCTTTAGTGTTCAAGGATTTCTAGGTTACGTGCAATAGTTAGGGGAATGGCTTGGGAAGGTTGGTATGGACTTGTTGGGTCGAAGGGCCTGTTTCAACACTGCAGGGATTCTATAAAAAATAAGAACGGTAACGATGACTTGAAAGTTTATTTTAGCTCGCACACATTGCTGTGGTGAGGAACAATGAAGGAGAGAGCGTGCAATAGGCTGTTCCTTCTCGGTCATATTACATTTTCTCCCTCTCTGAGCTGAATCACAGAGTAATGTCATCCTCTCCCAAACTGGACCATGTGAGGTCTCCTTGTACATTGTCCAAACTATGTCTCCATCACATTCCCTGTTCCATGTAGGTGCATCATTGCTGCTGTCATACACAGAACCAGACCCTTAGCAGAAAATGTTCTCGGTCGATTTGAAATATGTTTGCATGGTCCTGCGTCATTAAAACATAAGATGTTTTATTTATTCAGAATACCTGTGTTAAACGGAATGCATTTTTTAAAGAAATACAGAAATTGCTGAAAAACTCGCCAAGTCTGTCAGCAGCCAGATGCCTTTTACATGCTGTAGTTGTACCAGGCTGCATCTCTTCCTCTGGCAGCTCATTCCATACGCACACCACCCTCTGTGTGAAATGGTGCCCTTTAGGCCTCCTCATTACCTTGCCCCTCCCACTTTCCACCAATGCCCTCAGGTTTTTGGATGCGCCTAACCTGGGGAAAAACCCCTCAAGACTCACCATATCCATGACCATTCTGATTTTCCTTCTCCATCAAGTCACAATTCTAAATTTATTTTAATCAGTTTGTTCAGATGTATCACGAGATACAACTGTGGGCTTTAGACCCAGACATTTGTGCCCGGAGGTAGGGACACTAGCATCACTCAGCAATACCCATAAAGCTGTAACAGTATTCTCCTGTGTGTTTGTTCATCAGCCTGTTCTGACACGCTGTGGCATACCACTGCAACAGGCAGGACTTGAATCCAGAACTTCTAATCCAGAGCTTGGAACACCACCACGCACGTTCAGGAATCAAATCCAGAGCTCTGGCTCAGAGGCAGGGACACTCCCCAATACACTACCATTCACAGATTTTGGGTCATATTTTAGTGCCCACTTTCAACTTGGTGTGGATTTATTATAATCAGGTTACCATTAGTGAGCTACACAAAACATTTTGTATTGTCAAACAAATGCAAGATATTTGTCTCATCTGTAGGATATTGAGACCACGTGCTGTGCTATGCAAATTAACTATGAACATCTTTATTCGCTATTAACTGTCGTCTTCAATATTAGGGAAAGAAATCCTGCAGACACACTGTGCCCAATGAAGGGTCTCAAATAGATATTTATTCCTGAACACCAGAGACGAAGGTAGAGCTGAATTTCTGACCCCAAACACCGATCACGCTTAGCCACATCGAACGTGCGACTGCCCTCTTACTAAAACCATGAAATGATACCAGGCCAGTGATTACTGACATACATCTCCTCCCCACTGACTGTATGTGCAATCTGTTCCTCCTTTCCCTAACTACACAAGGCAACCCAAGCTCAGGGTTTTTATGAAAAGCAAGGCCGGAGTGTGCAGGCATCTTGGAGAGGGATGGGCATTTCAAAATTGAAGGGGGAGGCTGAGGAGTTGCAGATGGAATTTAGTTTGGATTAATGTGAGGTATTGGATTTGGTAAATCAAACAAGAGCAGGACCTATACAATTAAAAGCAGGGCCTTTGGCAGTGTTGTAGGTCAGAGACGTGGGCCGTCATGTTTAATTCTTTATAATTTGCATCTCATATCGATAGAGTGGTTAAGAAGGTGTTTAACACACTTATCTTCAAAGGTTAGATCTTTGAGTATCGGAATTGGGACGTCATGTTGAGTTTATACGGGATATTGGTGAGGCCTCTTCTGGATTACTGTGTCCAGTCCGGTCACCCTGCCCGCTCATTCTATAGGCACACCACCCTCTGGGTGAAAAAACTGCACCTTCGGTCACATTTAAACATTTCGCCTCTCATCTCAAGCCTATGTCCTCTAGTTTTGTACTCCCCTACCCTTCGAAAATACCTTGAATATTCACTTTGATATTATTGACCTTGATATTATTAAGCTGGAGAGGGTTCCGAAGAGATTAACCTGGATGTTGCTGGGAATGGAGGGAGTGAGCTATAAGGAGAGGCTGGATAGGCTGTGAATTTTTTCACTGGAGAGTATGAGATTAAGGGGTAACTTTACACAGATTTATAAAATAATGAGGGATTATAAAATAATAACAAATAAACTGAAGGGCTGATGTCTTTTCCCTAGAGTTGGGGATTCAAAACTGAGGGATATTTTAAGGTGCTAGGAAAAAGATTTACAAAAGTCACGAGAGGTAAATATTTTAGACAGAATTTGGCTTGTGTGTGGAATGAACTCCGAGAGGAAGTTGTGAAAGCAAGGACAGTTACAAAGTTTAAAGAACATTTAGATCAGTCCATGGATAAAACATCAATTTGGATGATGCTGTGAACCCCTGCCCTCTCCCTCCCCTCTCTGAATGAATCACTGTTGGTTTTCACCCTCTGCCAATGCCTGTGCAGTGGCGTGTGGTGCCCAGCAGAGGGTGGCATTGCATCACTTTAAGCACCACAGAGACTGCCAGACCTGCCCCACACAGAGGCACACAGATACACACACGGGAATAGTTAGGGCACGACATGAAGCTCATCTGGTAACATAAATGAAACATAAAGAAATGCGCAAGTCACCTCGTAAACTGTTAAAATATGAGGGACAGATCTGCTAAATTCCACCGTTTAAATAAAAACATCAATTTATTTTTTCACTCTGAAAGTGAACATTTTACATCAACTATTCACAACTCCGGGACACTCTGTCTCTTAACCACTTATTACCCGAATCCAGCTCTGCAGCAATATACTGTTTCTGGGTCTGCCATCCTCTCATGTCACAGGTGCTTGAAAGCTCTCAGTTCAGAACAGCATTCACCCCCGCTTAAAGGTACAGTACACATCTTCAAATTAATCACATTATACCCTGATGAATATAAATAAATGGAACCAATCCGATTTTTCTTGCTCTGAGGCTTGTCATCATTTCATCTACTCTGTCTCGTATGTGTCAGGGGTTTTGTTGCTCCATTGACAGCATGTCATTATTCGACACTGTCCGTGAGAATATATTAGTATTTCACTTGCTCACACTATTGAGAATGGCAGGATTTCAGTTGTTTCATGGGGACTGTGATGCTATGACAATTTCAATGTTTGTAGGTGGCACCGAACCTGGAAGAACTTTGAAGTGTATAGAGGAGAGTGTGGAACTCTAACAGGACAATCACACGTTGATGTAGTGTTCAGGTTTATGGCAGATGGGCATCAATGCAGAGCAGTGTGAGGTGATGCACTTTGGTCGGAAAGACAATGAAAAACAGTTTAAAACAGGCTGTGCCATTATAAAGGGGCTGTAGGAACAGAGAGCGTAGCATGTATATGAACACGGATTTTGAAGATATCAGGACAAGTAGGGAGAGCAGTAACTTTTACAAGTTAGTTTCAGTATCTGAGCTGTTTACAGGGGGAGGTGTGGGAGGGAGTCTCGGTGCTCCCTTCCTGGGAGGTGCTGGTGACGATGTGTTGTGTGCCCACCCTCCTGCCCACCGAGTCCATGGGGATTCAATTTGTACCAGCTCGACACAAAAGGAAGATGGCATCAGGGCCACGGCTCTAAGTTGTGCCGGGGGGAAACGGAGCTTCCAGTGGGTTTAAAGTAAGAATTGCCCTTCACTGATCGTTGCTCCTTACTCGGTCGGTGGGACGTGGATGTTTCAGAATCTCCACACGAGGCGTCCCCGTCCTTTCCGGCTCGTACCAGGGTCCTCTCCACATGGCAGGGAGAGGGGGGCTAGGGAACGGATATCGGGCACTCCACAACCCGGAATTGGCCCTTTCTGTGCTATTCCAGGCTGTTTCTCCTGGAATGGTAGAAAGGGATGGAGGGTTGGAATGGGTGGCCCTATTGAAGTGCTGGTGTAGTTGGGGGACATGGGGAGGGGTCCGGAGGGAGTCAGTCCACAGTGTTAGATCCATGAAGTGTTATTAGTGTGAATGGTAAAGTGGAGGGAGGGAGTGACAGAGAGAGAGAGAGAGAGAGAGAGAGAGAGAGAGAGAGAGCGCCCGGCGGGGTGGGGGGGGGGGGGGAGGGTGTAAGGTGCGATAACAGATATGCAGTGAGTGTGAAGGAGCAGAGAGAATACAGTGACCCTTATCCTGACAGAGCGGGGATGGATATTGATGCTTGTCCTGTATTGCTGGAAATTTCTTCAGATCGCAAATACTGCACTTAGCTGGGTGGTGAGCTCAGACCATGTTCGCTGGGTCTGGTGGTGTGGACCCCTCTGGGAAGAGAATAGTCCCCCTCTGTACTATCCCATCCACCAGGCCCTGCGTACCCCTGTCGACAAACCATGGTGTAATTGCCACTTATCTCCGAACAGAGAAAGCTCAACTGCGTGCCCATTTGCCTTTTAAAGATTGCACCAGTGCCAGGGATCACGGAATACCCAGGGGTAACCGGGCGATGGTGAGTACCTTCAGTCATGATGTGTGGGAGAATCAGGCTGGCATTGAATGAGAGGGACACCATGGGGTGGGGTGGGGTAGGTAATTCATAAGGTGAGTCCGATAAGATAACACTAGGAAACTAGCTCGGTCTCGCACAGATAATCCCTCTGTCACACTCAATGAAAATGGCACTGAGAGAAATTATTGTTAGAATCTGCACAATGAGTGTTGGACTCTGTTGAAACGAGTCCCATTTACAACGCTGTAGAACAAACGTCCATTCAAAACTCTCCATCATTTCACCTCACACCAATATCCCCTTTTCCCATATTTCCTGGGAAGACGGGCTCATGTTACAGGATGCTATCGAAGTGTCGACATTTCAGCAATCTGAAACCTTGGAACACATCCTTCCATGACACTGTCTCTCAGTCTCCCCCTCTCTGTCTATTTCCCAAACCCCTCCCATGTGGTGATATTTAAACTGATTCCCCTGCCATCTCTCTCTGGCAGTGAGTTTCACACCCACAGCACCCCCTTGTCATGGCACAATGGCGATATGAAGCTGTAAATGCGTGGGAGCTGCACATCCTGTCACTTCCAGCATGGGTTGCAAGTTGCCCCACGCTGGGCAGGGATCTAACACAGTGTTACTGAGCAATGCACTGGGATGGCGTACACAGTCCTACATGCTGGGAGGATAAATGATCCTGGTTTACAGATCAATGCACTGGGATGCTGTACACAGTCCGACATGCTGGGAGGGTAACTGCTCCTGGCTTTCAAACTAAATCACGGGTGATCACTGCACGGGTCGCTGTGCTGATCAGACTATCTGGTTGAGGTTTTAGATAATGCAGTGATGTGGTTTGTGTAGCTCCTTATGCTGGATGGATATTTGTTTCAGGTTCACACATTAGTGCCCTGCTGTGGTCTGCACAGCTGGACAGATATCTAGTCTGGGTTTATAGATCAATGCACAGCTGTGGTCTGCACAGCTCACCCCACTGGACAGATATCTCGTCCGCGTTCATAGATCAATGCATGGGTGTGGTCTACACTGCTTTCCCTGCTGAATACTTGCTGGATGAACACAGCCACCCAGGCAGCATCAGGAGGTGTAGAATTTGATGTTTTGGGTGTCGCCGTCCTTCAGGATTCTTGTAGAAGGGTTACACCTGAAATGTCGATTTCTCCACCTCCTGATGCTGCCTGGCTTGCTGTGTTCTTCCAGCCTCGTGCCTGTCTACTTTGGATTCCAGCATCTGCAGCTTTTCTGTCCGTATCCCAGTTTTCCATAGTGCACAGTTGTCTAGTCTGCATTTGAAGATGCGTGCACTGACATGATCTGTGCAGAATTTCACTCTGGACAGATTGCTGGATTGTATTGACCAGTGTAATGGATGAATGTGGACAGATTGCTGGGTTGTACTGAGTAGTGCACAGGCCTGGATTGCACAGTGTTCCACGGTGAACAGATATCTCCTCTGGGTGTATGGTGTCTGGGCTGGTTCTGTGGGGTGGATTGAGAATGTGGTATATCTAACCATTTTAGCTGATCAGGCAATGCCTTTAGTTCCCATTCCTGGGATTGGACGCTCCCTCTCTCACCCCATTAATGTGACAGTGTGCCCAGGCACAGTCCATCATGTTGGTGGGGTGGATGGGGGTGGGGGAGCAAAAATGATGGACAGGTCAAAGAATTCCCCAGAACGTTCTGTCCACGACATTCTATAACTGACATTCCTGGAACGTTCTGTCCATGACATTCTATAACTGACATTCCCCGGAAAGTTCTGTCCCTGACATTGTTCGTGAACGGCCGGATGTCAGTGAATTGAACAAATGATAAGAGCCCAAGGCAAGAGATCCCGTTCCAGGGAGAAGGAGACACTGTTCCGAAGGCCCTTCATGCAGTTAAAGGGGTGAATACATTTTCCCTGCATTTACATTTCTTCACGACACAGGATCGACCACAATTTACATCAAAATACAGGAATTCCCAAACTCCGTTTGTTTTCTGGAAACTGAGAGAGAGTCCTACAGGAGAGCAATATTTCCACCCTCCGTATTAGAAACTGGGAAGGAGTGACCTGTGTCTCCTCCCGCGTGATCGAGTATGTGGGAATGTTCGAGAAACCATCTGTCCTTATGGATGTGTTGCTGTGTGTTTGGGTAGGGAGGGTTTATTGTGGTTTATGTCACATTTTTGTCAGTAATTCCGACCTTCCCATTTGTTATTCCAGCTCCAATTATTTTAATAAATCCCTGAATACAGGGACACATTTGAAAATCTCACTGGGTCTCCAGTCCAACGGATCCCTTTGCCTCCAGGCTGATGGATAATGGGTTTGTTTTCCATCCTCACAATTAACGTAGAGACCATCTACGTCCTGCTTTATAAAGATTGTGGATTGTCTCCATGTGTCAGACGTTACCTGGGGGCCATGGCAGCGGCGGATCTCCTGGTCATTATCCTCGAAATGATCCTGAGACACATTCCCATTGTTTATCAGGAAAAGTTTTATTTCCTGAGGGTCTCCGTCCCTATGTGTAATTTCCACACCGTCCTGCTTTATGCAGCCACTGACTGCTCTGTCTGGTTCACCGTCACTTTCACCTTTGATCGGTTTGTGGCCGTTTGTTGCCAGAAGCTGAAAAGTAAATATTGCAGTGAGAAAGGGTGGCTGTGGTTCTGGGAGCAGTGACTGGGCTGAGCTGGTTAAAGAACATTTCTTGGTATTTTCTGTTCATGGCTCGGTATTGGCTGGTGAACGACCCCTGGTTTTGTGATGTAACCGATGCTGTTCGATTCTCCAGTGTCTGGGTCACAATCGAGTTCCTCCACCACATTCTAACCCCATGTGTCCCATTTCTCCTGATTCTGCTGCTCAACGTTCTCACCGTCAGACACATTTTAGTTACCGGCAGAGTCCGCAGGAGACTCCGTGCTCACACCAATGGGGACGCTCAGTCTGACACTGAAATGAGAAATCGAAAAAAATCCATCATTTTACTGTTTGTGATCTCGGCCAATTTCATCCTTTTATGGTCAACTTTCATGCTGTATTCTTTATGGAACCGGATATTTTATATTGTGTATTACTCTGTGTGTCTGCATCCCTTTGTACGGGAATTGGGCTTCATGCTGCAGCTCCGTAGTTGCTGCACAAACACCGTCATTTATGCCGTGACCCAGACTAAGTTCAGGTAGCAGCTGAAGAATGTGCTGAAATATCCCTTCACCTAAATCCATCCATCCATCAAATTAAATCATTAATCAATCCATCCGGGATTTTCTCATTTCAGTTCAGTGTTTCAGTGATGGAGCAGCTGTCACTATGGTAACAGACTGAGGATAGCGCTGGTTTTTTAACATCCTTACCCCACAGCGGGGGTGACAAGTACACATTTCAATGCTTCTCTCAACTCAGGGGCCAGTGAGAAAAGGCACCATCCCACTGATTGTATCCATCACTTCCATTTATAAACAATAAAAATGTTGATTAAAGCGGGCCGAGCAGCAGAGTGACCGATGTTGTTGTGTGTCTTTGTGTTGGAGAAGCTGAGCTGGAGAGAGACAGACTCAGCCCCAAGTCCTTGTCCTCAGGGAAGGGGAGGGCACCGCGCCCTGAGATCCGGAGCCGGGTTTAACTCCCTCTGTCCTTACTTTCCCTTCTGGGTCTCCCACTCCAACTTGGCTCTCAGCAGAATTCACCTTGCTCCCTTTGTCCCTCTCCCTCCATATATCCCTCCCACTCACACTCTACGCTGCTATTTCTCTCTCATTTTCCCATTTACACACTCAATTCCACTGTCCTTGCCTTCCCCAATCTCATTCACTCTCTCTCCATCTTGCGATCATAACCTCCCAATGTTACTGTCTTCCACGAATCCTTCGGTGGGCTGGGGGAACAGAAGAGGGTTGTCAATCTTCAGACCAATGTTATGTAACAGAGATTGGGACGGCAGATCAGGCCATTGTCAAAGCAATAGTATGGGGCTTGGGCCAAACGCCATTGCTCGGGGACATAGTGGGTGTGAGAACATGAGCCATTACTAGGGGGTAATAGGTGGAGTGGCACCATAGGCTTGGGCTGAGACTGGTGCAACAGGATATCACAAACAGAACACATTGTGTGGGACATACTCAGGGAATTGAATGGGGATGGGGTTAAAGGTCATTTAGAGGGGATCAACTGGGTCGGTGTTCACAGGCAGGAGCTCAGTTTAAGGTGTGTGAGGGGTGTGATGGTGGGAGATTGCGTGGGCGTGTGAGTGTGATGCTGGGGGCTGTGCGAGGGAGTGAGCATGATGGTGGGGGCATGTGTGAGGGACTGAGTGTGATGCAGAGAGAGTGTGTGAGGGATTGAGCCTGATGGTGGGGGCATGTGTGAGGGAGAGAGCGTGACAGTGGGAGAGAGTGTGGTGAAGTGAGAGTGATGCTGGGGGCATGTGCAGGGGTGTGAACGGGACAATGGGATAGTGTGGGAGAGTGAGCATGATGGTGGGGCAGTGCACAGGGTCTGAGACTCAGGGTGGGGCTGGGTGTGAGGGATTGAGCGATACAGTGGGGGAGAGTGTGCTTGAGTGAGTCTGATGGTGAGGCTTTGTGCAGGATGAGTGAACATGACAGTGGGGTTATGTGTGGTGGAGGGTGTGTGAATGTGTGCGACTATGGAGGGGAGTGAGCATGACGGTAGGGGAGTTTGTGGGGGTGAGCGTGACAGTGGGTGTTGTATGGGGCAGTGTGTGTGACTGTGGTGGAGTTTTTGGGGGTGAGCTTGGGTTGGAGCAATGTTTATGATTGTGGTAGATTGTCTGGGTGTGAGCATGATGGTGGCGATGGTGTGGGGTAGTGTGTGTGAGGGTGGTGGAGTGTTTGGGGGTGAGCGTTATGGTGAGGGTGGTGTGAGACAGTGTGTGTTAGTGTGGTGGAGTGTGTGTTGGTGAGCGTGGCGGTGAGGGTGTTGTGGGGCAGTGTGTGTGATGGTGGTGGAGTGTGTGGGGGTAAGCGTGACAGTGAGGGTGGTGTGTGGCGGCATGTGTGATTGTTGTGGATTGTGTGTGGGTGAGTATGATGGTGAGGGTGGTGTGGGGCAGTTAGTGTGAGGGTGGTGGTGATTGCGTGGGTGAGTGTGACGGTGGTGGTGGTGTGGGGCAGTGTGTGTGAGGGTCGTGGAGGATGTGGGGGTGAGCGTGATGGTGAGAGTGGTGTGTGGCAGTGTGTGTGAGTTTGGTGGAGTGTGTGGGGGTGAGCATGATTGTGGGTGTGGTGTGGAGCAGTGTGTGTGATGGTGGTGGAGTGTGTGGGGGTGAGCGTGACGGTGAGGATGGTGTAGGGCAGAGTGTGTGATGGTGGTGGAGTGAGGGGGGGTGAGCTTGATTTTGGGAGTGGTATGGGGCAGTGTGTGTGATGGTGGTGGAATGTGTGTGAGAGAGCATGACGGTAAGGGTGGTGTAGGCCAGCGTGTTTGACGGTGGTGGAATGCGTGGGGGTGAGCATGATGGTGAGGGTGACGTGGGGCAGTGTGTGTGAGTGTGATGGAGTGAGTGGGGTGAGCGTGACAGTGGGAGTGGTGTGTGGCAGTGTGTGTGATGGCGGTGGAGTATGTGGGGGTGAGCGTGGTGTGGGGCAATATGTGTGATGGTGGTGGAGTGTGTCCAAGTGAGAGTGACGGTGGAAGTTGTGAGGGGTATTGTGAGACGTATGAGTGTGAGGGGTGTCAGAGTGTTGGTGACGGAGTGACTGTGAGGGGGTCAGGGCGACGGTGATGGAGTGAGTGTGAGCGGGTCAAAGTGATGGAGAGGAAGTGAGTGTGTCGGGGTCAGGGTGACAGTGATCGAGTGAGTGTGAGGGGTTCAGTGTAACGGTGATGGAGTGAGTGTGAGTGGATCACGTTGACGTTGATGGAGTGAGTGTGAGGGGATCAGGTTGAGGGTGATGGAGAAAGTGTGAGGGGGTCAGGGTGATGGTGATGGAGTGAGTTGAATGGGTCAGGGTGATGCTGATGGAGTGAGTGTGAGGTTGCAAGGGGGCCGGTGATGGAGTGAGTGTGAGGGGATCAGTGTGAAGTTGATGGAATGAGTGCAAGAGTGGCAGGATGACGGTGATGGAGTGTGTGTGAGGGGGTCAGGGTGACCGTGATGGTGTGAGTGTGAGGCGTTAGTGAGACGTAGATGGCGTGAGTGCGAGGGTGTCAGGGTGACAGTAATGGATTGAGTGTGAGGGGATCAGTGTGACGGTGATGGAGTGAATGTGAGATTGTCAGTGTTACGGTCATGGAGTGAGTGTGTGGGAGTCAGGGTGAGGATGATTAAGTGAGTGTGAGGGGGTCAGTGTGACTGTGATGGAGTGATTGCGAGGGGGTCAGAATGATAGTGCTGGAGTGATTGTGAGGGGTCAAGATGACGGTGATGGAGCGAATATGAGGGTGTCAGGTTGATGGTGATGGAGTGAGTGATGGGGTCAGGGTGACTTTGAAGGAGTGAGTATGAGAGGATCAGTACGATGGTGATGATGTGAGTGTGAGTGAGTCAGGGTGAGGGTGATGGATTGAGTCTGAGAGTGTCAGTTTGATGGTGATAGAGAGAGTGTGGGGGGTCAAAATGATGGAGAAGGAGTGAATGTGTCGGGTCAGTGTGACAGTGATGGAATGAGTGAGAGGGGGTCAGGGTGACGGTGATGGTGTGAGTGTGAGGATGTCAGGGTGACGGTGATGGAGTGAGTGCGAAGGAGTCAGTGTGAGGGTGATTGAGTCAGTCTGAGGGGCTATGGATGATGGTGATGGAGTGAGTGTGAGGGGTTCATTTTGACGGTGATGGAGTGAATGTGAGGGGGTCAGGTTGACGGTGATGGAGTGAGTGTGAAGGGGACAGAATGATGTTGATGAAGTGAGTGTGAGGGGGTCAGTTTGACGGGGATGCAGTGAGTGTGAGGGGGTCAGTGTGAAGCTGACGGAGTGAGTTTAATGGGGTCAGTGTGAAGGAAACTGAGTGAGTGTGAGTGGGTCAGGGTGACGGTGATGGAGTGAGTGTCAGGGGGTCAGCTGACGCAGATGGCGTGAGTGTGAGGGGGTCAGGGTGAGGATGATGAAGTGAGTGTGTGGGGCTCAGGTTGACTTTGATGGAGTGAATGTGAGGATGTCAGGGTGAGAGTGATGGAGTGAGTGTGAGGGGGTCAGGGTGAGGGTGATGGAGTGAGTGTCTATGGGTCAGTGTGACGGCGAAGGAGTCAGTGTGAGGGGGTAAGGGTAAAGGCGATGGAGTGAGTGTGAGGTTGTCAGGCTGCCGGTGATGGAGTGAGTGTGACGGTGTCAGAATAATGTTGATGAAGTGAGTGTGGGGGGTCAGTTTGACAGGGATGGAGTGAGTGTGAGGGTGTCAGTGTGAAGTTGACGGAGTGAGTTTAATGGGTTCAGTGTGAAGGAGATTGAGTGAGGGGGTCAGGCTGACCGCGATGGAGTGAGTGTGAGGGGGTCAGGTTGAGGGTGAAGGATTGAGTGTGTGTGAGTCAGTGTGACAGTGATATAGTGCAACTGAGGGGGTCAGTATGAGGGTGATGGAGTGAGTGTGTGTGTGGGTCAATATGATCGTGATGGAGTGAGTGTGAGGGAGTCAATGTGACAGTGATATAGTGCATCTGAGGGGGTCAGTGTGAGGGTGATGGAGTGAGTATAAGGGGGTCAGTGTGACGCTGATGGAGTGAGTTTAATGGAGTCAGTGTGACGGAGATGGAGTGAGTGTGAAGGGGTCAGGGTGAAGGTGAAGCAGTGAGTGTGATGGCGTCAGTTTGACGGTGATGGAGTGAGTGTGAGGGGGTCAAAGTGACGGAAAAGAAGTGAGTGTGTCGGGGTCAGGGGGACAGTGATGAAGTGATTGTGACATGTGCACTGTGATGCAGATGGCGTGAGTCTGAGGGGGTCAGGGTGATGGTGATGGAGTGAGTGTGTGGGGTTCAGTTTGACGGTGATGGAGTGAGTGGGAGAGTGTCAGTGTGACGGAGATAGAGTGAGTGTGAGGCGGTCAGTGTGACGGAGATGGAGTGAGTGTGAGAGGGTTCGGGTGACTGTGATGGTGTGAGTGTGAGTGGAACAGGGTGAGCGTAATAGTGTGAGTGTGAGCGGGTCAGGGAGACGATGATGGAGTGAGTGTGAGGATGTCAGGGTGACGGTGATGGGGTGAGTGTGAGGGGATCAGAATGACGATAATGGAGTGAGTGCGAGAGGGGCAGGATGACGGTGATGCACTGAGTGTGAGAGGGTCATGGTGACGGTGATGGAGTGAGTGTGAGGTGGTCAGTGTGACGGAGATGGTGTGATTGTGAGGGTGTCAGGGAGACGGTGATGGAGTGAGTGACAGGGGTTCAGGTTGACGTTGACCGAGTGAGTGTGAGGGTGCAGTGTGACTGGGATCGCTGAGTGTGAGGGGGTCAAGGAGACGGTGATAGAGTGAGTGTGAGGTTGTCAGGGTGATGGTGATGGAGTGGGTGTCAGGGGATCAGTGTGAAGTTGACGAAGTGAGTGCGAGACGGTCAGGATGTTGTTGATGGAGTGAGTGTGGTGAGATGAGTGTGATGGTCAAGGAGACGGTGACGGAGTGAGTGTGAGGGAGTCATGGTGACGGTGATGGAACGAGTGTGAGGGAATCAGGGTGGCAGTGACCGAATGAGTGTGAGGGGGTCAGGGAGACGGTGTTGGAATGAGTGTGAGCTTGTCAGGGTGATGGTGAAGGAGTGGGTGTCAGATGATCAGTGTGAAGTTTATGGAGTGAGTGTGAGTGGATCAGTGTGAAGTTTATGGAGTGAGTGTGAGGGGATCAGTGTGAAGTTGATGGAGTGAGTGTGAGAGGGTCAGGATGACGGTGATGCGATGAATGTGAGGGAGTCAGTGTGACGGTGATGGAGTGAGTGTGAGGGGATCAGGGTGACTGTGATGGAATGAGTGTGAGGGGGTCAGGACGGTGTGGATGGAGTGATTGTGGGGAGATGAGTGTGATGGTGATGGAGTGAGTGTGAGGGGTTCCGGGTGACTGAGATGGAGTGAGTGTGAGGGCGTCAGGTTGACGGTGATGGAGTGAGTGTGAGTGATTCAGAATTACGGTGATGAAGTGAGTGTGAGGGGATCAGTTTGATGGGGATGGAGTGAACGTGCGGGGGTCAGGGTGATGGTGAAGGAGTGTTTGTGATGGGATAAGGATGACACTGATGGAGTGAGTTTGAGGAGGTCAGGGTGATGTTGCTGGAGTGAGTTTGAGGAGGTGAGGGTGATGGTGATTGAGTGAGTATGAGGGGGTCAAGGTTTCGGTGAAGGAGTGAGTGTGAGGGGGTAAGGATAATCATGCTGGAGTGTGTGTGAGGGGGTCAAGGTGACGGTGATGATGCAAGTGTGAGAGGGTCAGGGTGACCGTGATTATGTGAGTGCGAGGGCATAAGTGTGACGGTAATGGAGTGACTGTAAGGGGATCTGGGTGAAGGCGATACAGTGAGTGTGAGGGGGTTCAGTGCCACGGTGATAGAGTGAGAGTGAGGGGGTCAGTGTGACGAGATGGCGTGAGAGTGAGTGGGTCAGGGTGACGGTGATGGAGTGAGTGTGAGGGGATCGGCGTTAAGTTGATAGAGTGAGTGCGAGAAGGTCAGGATGACGGTGATGCAGGGAGTGTGAGAGGGTCATGGTGACGGTGATGGTGTGAGTGTGAGGGTGCCAGGGAGACGGTGATTGAGTGAGTGTGAGGGAATCAGGGTGACGTTGACTGAGTAGATGTGAGGGTGCAGTGCGATTGGGATCGCGTGAGTGTGAGGGGGTTAGGGAGACGGTGAAGGAGTGCTGGTGAGCGAGTAAGCGTAATGGGAATGCAGTGAGTGTGAGGCTGTCATGGTGATGGTGACGGAGTGAGTGTGATGGGGTCAGGGTAACGGTGATAGAGTGAGCATGAGGGGGTCAGGGAGACGGTGATGGAGTGAATGACAGGGGTTCAGGGTGACGTTGACCGAGTGAGTGTGAGGGTGCAGTGTGACTGGGATCGCTGAGTGTGAGGGGGTCAGGGAGACGGTGACGGAGTGAGTGTGAGGGGGGCATGGTGACGGTTATGGAACGAGTGTGAGGGAATCAAGGTGGCGGTGACCGAATGAGTGTGAGGGGGTCAGGGAGATGGTGGTGGAATGAGTGTGAGGTTGTCAGGGTGATGGTGATGGAGTGGGTGTCATGGGATCAGTGTGAAGTTGATGGAGTGAGTGTGAGGGGATCAGTGTGAAGTTGATGGAGTGAGTGTGAGAGGGTCAGGATTACGATGACATGGTGAATGTGAGGGAGTCAGTATGACGGTGGTGGATGAGTGTGAGGGGGTCAGTGTGACGGAGATGGTGTGAGTGTGAGGGTGTCAGGGAGACGGTGATGGAGTGAGTGACAGGGGTTCAGGGTGACGATGACCGAGTGAGTGTGAGGATGTCAGGGTGACAATGATGGGGTGAGTGTGAGGGGATCAGTGTGACGGAGATGGTGTGAGTGTGAGGGTGTCAGGGAGACAGTGATAGAGTGAGTGAGAGAGGTTCAGGGTGACGTTGACCTAGTGAGTGTGAAGGTGTAGTGTGACTGGAATCGCTGAGTGTGAGGGGGTCAGGGAGACAGTGACGAAGTCAGTGTGAGGGGGTCATGGTGACAGTGATGGAACGAGTGTGAGGGAGACAGGGAGACAGTGATGGAGTGAGTGAGGGAATCAGGGTGGCGGTGACCGAGTGAGTGTGAAGGGGTCAGGGAGATGGTGATCGAGTGAGTGTGAGGTTGGCAGGGTGCTGGTGATGGAGTGAGTGTGAGGGAATCAGGATGACGGTGATGAAGTGAGTGCGAGAGGGTCAGGATGACGGTAATGCAGTGAGTGTGAGAGGGTCATGGTAATAGTGATGGGGTGAGTGTGAGGGGGTCAGTGTGACGGTGATGGAGTGAGTGTGAGGGAATCAGGACGGTGGGGATGGAGTGAGTGTGGGGAGATAAGTGTGATGTTGATGGAGTGAGTGTGAGGGGGTCAGGGTGACGGTGATGGAGTGAGTGTGAGGGGGTCCGGGTGACGGAGATGGAGTGAGAGTGAGGGGGTCAGGGTGACTGAGATGGAGTGAGTGCGAGGGCGTCAGGTTGACGGTGATGGAGTGAGTGTAAGAGGTTCAGAATTACGGTGATGAAGTGAGTGATTGTGAGGGGATCAGTTTGACGTGGAAGGAGTGAGTGTGAGGGGGTCAGGGTGTTGGTGAAGGAGTGCTTGTGAGGGGGTCAGGATGACACTGATGGAGTGAGTTTGAGGAGGTCAGGGTGATGGTGATGGAGTGAGTGTGAGGGGGACAGAGTGACGGTGAAGGAGCGAGTTTAATGGGGTCAGGGTGGCAACGATGGAGTGATTGTGAGGCTGTCACGTGGACGGTGATGGAGAGAGAGTGATAGGTTCAGAATGACGGTGATGAACTGTGTGTGGGGGGTTAGTTTGACGGGGATGGAGTGAGTGTGAGGGGTCAGGGTGATGGTGAAGGAGTGTTTGTGAGGGGGTCAGGGTGACGGTGATGGCGTGCGTGTGAGGGGGTCATGGTTACGTTGATGGTGTTGATGTGAGTGCGAGGGGATAAGTGTGACGGTAATGGAGTGATTGTGAGGGGATCAGGGTGAAGTTGATGGAGTGAGTGCGAGAAGGTCAGGATGACGGTGTAAGTGTGAGGTGCCAGGGATACGGTGATTAAGTAAGTGTGAGGGAATCAGGGTGACGTTGACTGAGTGTGTGTGAGGGTGCAGTGTGATTGGGATCGCGTGAGTGTGAGGGGATTAGGGAGATGGTGAAGGAGTGCTTGTGAGGGGGTCAGGGTGACACTGATGGATTGAGTTTGAGGAGGTCAAGGTGACACTGACTGAGTGAGTGTGAGGGGGTCAGGGTGATGGTGTAGCAGTGAGTGTGAGGGAATCAGGGTTACGGTGAGCGAGTGAGTACGAGTGGTTAGGGAGACAGTGATGGAGTGAGTATGAGGGAATCAGGGTGATGGTGACTGAGTGAGTGTGAGAGGGTCAGGGTGACTGAGATGGAGTGAGTGTGAGGGCGTCAGGTTGACGGTGATGGAGTGAGTGTAAGAGGTTCAGAATTACGGTGATGAAGTGAGTGATTGTGAGGGGATCAGTTTGACGTGGAAGGAGTGAGTGTGAGGGGGTCAGTGTGTTGGTGAAGGAGTGCTTGTGAGGGGATCAGGATGACACTGATGGAGAGAGTTTGAGGAGGTCAGGGTGATGGTGATGGAATGAGTGTGAGGGGGACAGAGTGACGGTGAAGGAGCGAGGTTAATAGGGTCAGGGTGACAACGATGGAGTGATTGTGAGGCTGTCACGTGGACGGTGATGGAGAGAGAGTGATAGTTTCAGAATGACGGTGATGAACTGTGTGTGGGGGGTTAGTTTGACGGGGATGGAGTGAGTGTGAGGGGGTCAGGATGATGGTGAAGGAGTGTTTGTGAGGGGGTCAGGGTGATGGTGATGGAGTGAGTGTGAGGGGTCAAGGTGACGGTGATGGCGTGCGTGTGAGGGGGTCATGGTTACGTTGATGTGAGTGCGAGGGGATAAGTGTGACGGTAATGGAGTGATTGTGAGGGGATCAGGGTGGAGTTGATGGAGTGAGTGCGAGAAGGTCAGGATGACGGTGTAAGTGTGAGGTGCCAGGGATACGGTGATTAAGTAAGTGTGAGGGAATCAGGGTGACGTTGACTGAGTGTGTGTGAGGGTGCAGTGTGATTGGGATCGCGTGAGTGTGAGGGGATTAGGGAGATGGTGAAGGAGTGCTTGTGAGGGGGTCAGGGTGACACTGATGGATTGAGTTTGAGGAGGTCAAGGTGACACTGACGGAGTGAGTGTGAGGGGGTCAGGGTGATGGTGTAGGAGTGAGTGTGAGGGAATCAGGGTTACGGTGAGCGAGTGAGTACGAGTGGTTAGGGAGACAGTGATGGAGTGAGTATGAGGGAATCAGGGTGATGGTGACTGAGTGAGTGTGAGAGGGTCAGGGAGACAGTGATGGAGTGAGTGAAAGGGAGACAGGGAGACAGTGATGGAGTGAATCAGGGAATCAAGGTGATGGTGAAATAGTGAGCGTGAGGGGTTCAGTGTGACTGGCATCCCGTGAGTGTGAGGGGGTTAGGGCGATGGTGAAGGAGTGCTTGTGAGGGAGTCTGGGTGACACTGATGGCGTGAGTTCGAGGAGGTCAAGGTGACACTGATGGAGTGAATGTGAGGGAGTTAGTGCGATGGTGATGGAGGGAGTGTGGGGTGTCATGGTGACGGTGCTGGAGCAAGCATGATTGGGTCAGGTTGATTGTGATGAAGTGAGTGTGAAGGGGCCAAGGTGACAGTGATGGCGTGAGTGTTAGGGGATCAGGGTGACACTGATGGAGCGAATGTGAGGGAGTCAGTGTGATGGGAATGCAGTGAGTGTGAGGCAGTCATGGTGACGGTGACAGAGTGAGTGTGAGGGGGTCAGGGTAATGGTGATAGAGTGAGTGTGAGGGGGTCGGGTGACATTGATGGAGTGAATGTGAGGGTGTCAGGGTGAGGATGATTGAGTGAGTGTGGGGGGTCAGAGTGACGGTGATGGAGTGAGTATGAGGGGGCAAGGGTGATTGTGAAGGAGTGTTTGAGAGGGAGTCAGGATGACACTGATGGAGTGAGTTTGAGGAGGTCAGGGTGAAACTGATGGAGTGAATGTGATGGAGATGGCGTGAGCGTGAGGGTTTCATGGTGACGTTGATGGTCTGAGTGTGAGAGCGCCCGGGTGACTGTGATGATGTGAGTTTGAGGGGATAAGTGTGACGGTGATGAAGTGACTGTGATGGATGAGGGTGAAGGAGATGGAGTGAGTGTGAGGGGGTCAGATGCACGGTGATGGGGTGATTGTGAGCGGGTCAGTGTGACAGAGATGGCGTGAGAGTGAGGGGGTCAGCGTGACGGTCGTGCAGTGAGTGTCAGGAGGTCATGGTGATGGTGATGGAGTGAGTGTGAGGGAATCAGGGAGACAGCGATGGAGTGAGTGAGGGAATCAGGGTGACGGTGACCGAGTGAGTGTGAGGGATTCAGTGTGACTGGGATTGCGTGAGTGTGAGTGTGTCATGGTGACGTTGATGGTTTGAGTGAGATTGTCAGTGTGACGGTGCTGGAGTGAGAGTGAGGGGATGAGTGTGACGTTGATTGAGTGTGGGTGAGGGGATCAGCGTGTTGGTGTTGGAGTGAGTGTTTGGGGGTCAGATTGAGGGAGACGGAGTGTGTGTGAGGGGTTCAGAGTGACGGTGAAGGAGTGAGTGCGAGTGTGTCAGGGTGATGGTGATGGAGTGAGAGTGAGGGGGTCAGAGTGACGGTGATGGAGTGAGTGTGAGGGGATCAGGTGATGGTGATGGAGTGAGAATGAGGCAGTCTAGGTGACAGTGATGGAGTGAGTGTGTGTGAGGGTCAGGGTGAGGGTGCAGTAGTGAGTGTGAGGGGGTCAGAGTGACGGTGAAGGAGCGAGTTTAATGGGGTCAGGGTGACCACGATGGAGTGAGTGTGAGGTGGTCAGGGAGATGGTGATGAGTGAGTGTGAGGGGGTCAGGGTGACGGTGACTGAGTGAGTCCGAGGGGTTAGGGAGACGGTGATGGAGTGACTATGAGGGAATCAGGGTGACGGTGACTGAGTGAGTGTGAGAGGGTCAGGGAGACAGTATGGAGTGAGTGAAAGGGAGACAGGGAGACAGTGATGGAGTGCGTCAGGGAATCAGGGTGAAGGTGACGGAGTGAGTGTGAGGGATTCAGTGTGACTGGCATCCCGTGAGTGTTAGGGGGTTAGGGCGATGGTGAAGGTGTGCTTCTGAGGGGGTCAGGGTGACACTGATGGAGTGAATATGAGGGAGTCAGGATGAGGATGATGGCGTGAGTGTGAAGGGGTCAGAGTGACGGTGATGGAGTGAGTAGGAGAGAATGAGTGTGACGTTGATGGAGAGAGGGTGAGGGGATCAGTGTGATTGTGTTGGAGTGAGTGTGAGGGGGTCAGGGTGACGGTGACGGAGTGAGTGTGAGGGGGTCAGTCTGATGGAGGTGGAGTGAGTGTGAGGGGGTCAGTGTGATTGTGAAGGAGTGTTTGTGAGGGAGTCAGGATGACACTGATGGAGTGAGTTTGAGGAGTTCAGGGTGAAACTGATGGAGTGAATGTGAGAGAGTCATGGCGATGGTGATGGCGTGAGTGTGAGGGTGTCATGCTGACGTTGATGGTGCGAGTGTAAGAGGGTCAGGGTGACAGTGATGATGTGAGTGTGAGGGGATAAGTGTGACGGTAATGGAGTGACTGTGAGGGGATCAGGGTGAAGGAGATGGAGTGAGTGTGAGGGGGTCAGTATCACGGTGATGGATTGAGTGTGAGCGGGTCAGTGCGATGGAGATGGTGTGAGAGTGAGGGGGTCAAGGTGACGGTGATGCAGTGACAGTGAGGGGGACTTGGTGATGGTGATATGAGTGGGTGTGAAGGAGGCAGTGTGACGGAGATGGAGTGAGTGTGAGGAATCAGGGTGACGTTGACCGAGTGAGTTTGGGGGATTTCGGGGGACGGTGATGGAGTGAGTGAGAGGGACTCAGTGTGACATTGGTGGAGTGAGGGTGCGGGGATCAATGTGATGGTGTTGGAGTGAGTGTGTGTGTGTGGTCTGGGTGACGGTGAAGAAGTGTTTGTGAGGGTGTCAGGGTGACACTGATCGAGTGAGTTTGAGAAGGTCAGCGTGACGTTGATGGAGTAAATGTGAGGGAGTCAGGGTGATGGTGATGGAATGAGTGTGTGGCAGTAAGGGTGAAGGTGATGGAGTGGGTGTGAAGGAGTCAGTGTAACAGTGAAGGAGTGAGTGTGAGGTTGACCAGTTGATGGTTGTGGAGTGAGTGTGAGTGGATTAGTCTGATGGTGATGGAGTGAGTGTGAGGGGGTCAAGATGAGGGTGATGGAGTGAGTGTGTGGGGGTCAGTATGACTGATGGAGTCAGTGCGAGGGGTTTATGGTGACAGTGATGGAGTGAGTATGGGGGGTCAGTGTGACGGTGATTGAAGTGAATGTAAGGCGCTTATGGTGACTGTGATGGAGTGAGTGTGAGGGGGACAGGGTGAGGATGTTGGAGTGAGTGTGTGGGGGTCAGGGTGAGGATGTTGGAATCAGTGTGTGGGGCTCAGGGTGACGGTGACGGAGTGAGTGTGAGGGCTTCAGTGTGACACTGATGGAGTGAGTGTGAGAGGGTCAGGGTGACACTGATGGAGTGAATGTGAGGGAGTCAAGGTGACTGTGATGGAGTGAGTGTGAGGGGGTCAGGGTGACGGTGAAGGTGTGTGAGGTGATCAGTGACCCCCTCACACTCCACCACCATCACCCTGACCCCCTCACACTCACTCAATCACTTTCACCGTGATCACCTCACACTCTTTCCATCACTGTCACCCTTAACCTTGCACAATCATCTCATCACCGTCAGCATGAACACTTCACACTCCCTCCCTCACATTCACCCTGACCCCCTCACACTCACGCCATCTCCATCACCCTGATCTCCTCACATCTCACTCCAGCACGGTCACCACGACACGCTCACATTCACTCAAACACATTCACCCAGATCCCCACAATCACTCCATAACCATCACCCTGACGACCCCCACTCATGCGATCACAGCAACACTGACCCCTTCACACTCACTCCATTACCGCCACCCTGACACCCCCACACTCACTCCAGCACCATCACATCGATCCACTCCAACTCACTCCATCACCGTCACACTGATCCCCTCAAACTAATCCATCACCGTCACACTGACCCACTCACACTCACTCCATCACCGTCATCCTGAAAGCCTCAAACTCACTCCATCATCTTCACCCTGACCCCATCACGCTCACTCCATCACCGTCACGCTCTCCCACTCACACTCACTCCATCACCGTCACCCTGACCCCTCACACTAACTCCATCACCAGCACCCTGAACCACTCACACTCGCTCCATCACCGTCACCATGAACCCCTCACACTCACTCCATCACAGTCACACTGATCCCTTCACACCTACTCCATCACCGTCACTGTGACCCTCTCTCACACATTCCAGCAGCATCACACTGACCCCCTCACACTGACTCCATCCCCTTCACATTAATCCCCTCACACTCACTCCATGACCGTCAAACGGTCAACCTCACACTCACTCCTTGACTGTCACACTGACCCACATACACTTCACTCCATCACAGTCACCCTGACCCCCTCACACTTACTCCATCACCGTCACCTTTAACTTCTCACAATCATTCCATCACCGTCCCCAAGACCCCTTCACACTCACTTCATCACCTTCATGCTTACCGACACACTCTCACTCCATAACCGTCACCCTGACACACTCACTCTCACTCCATCACCATCACCCTGACCATGTCAGAATCACTCCATCACCGTCACCCTGATCCCGTCACACTCACTCCATCAATGTCACAGTGACCCACTCACACTCAATTCATCATCATACTGACCTCCTCACACTAACTCCATCACTGTCACCCTGACTCCCTCACAATCACTCCTTCACAGTCACCCTGATCCCCTCAGACTCACTCCATCACCATCAACCTGACTCCCTCACACTCACGCCATCACTGTCACACTGACCCGTTCACACTAACTCCATCGCCGTCATAGTGATCCCATCACACTCACTCCATCACTGTCACCCTTACACTCTCACATACACTTCATCACCAACACCCATACACCTCACACTTACTCCATACTCTCACACTGATCCCCTCACACTCACCCCATCGCCATCACACTGAGCACAGCACACACACTCCATCACTGTCACCCTGACCTCCTCACACTCACTCCATCACTGTCACCCTGACCCCCTCACACTCACGCCATCTCCATCACCCTTGATCTCCTCACATCTCACTCCAGCACTGCCACCATGACACGCTCACACTCACTCAAACACATTCACCCAGATCCCCACAATCACTCCAGCACCATCACATCGATCCACTCCCACTCACTCCATCACCGTCACACTGATCCCCTCACACTAATCCATCACCGTCACACTGACCCCCTCACACCCACTCTATCACGGTCACCCTGACACACTCACACTCATTCCATCACCGTCACCCTGGCACCCCCCACACTCACTACAGCATCATCACACTGATCCACTCCCACTCACTCTATCACTGTCACCCTGACCGCCTCACAATCACTCCATCACCGTCACATTAATCCCCTCACACTCACTCCACGACCGTCAACCGGACAGACTCAAACTCACTCCCTCACCATCACACTGATCCTCTCACATCACTCTATCACTGTCACACTGTCCCTCTTACATTCACTCCATCACCGTCATCCTGAAACCCTCACAATCACTCCATCACCGTCACCCTGGCCCACTCACACTCACTCCATCACCGTCATCCTGAAAGCCTCACACTCACTCCATCACCTTCACCCTGACCCCAACACGCTCACTCCATCACCGTCACGCTCTCCCACTCACACTCACTCCATCACCGTCACCCTGACCCCTCACACTAACTCCATCACCAGCACCCTGAACCACTCACACTCGCTCCATCACCGTCACCATGAACCCCTCACACTCACTCCATCACAGTCACACTGATCCCTTCACACCTACTCCATCACCGTCACTGTGACCCTCTCTCACACACTCCAGCAGCATCACACTGACCCCCTCACACTGACTCCATCCCCTTCACATTAATCCCCTCACACTCACTCCACGACCGTCAAACGGTCAACCTCACACTCACTCCTTGAATGTCACACTGACCCACATACATTTCACTCCATCACAGTCACCCTGACCCCCTCACACTTACTCCATCACCGTCACCTTTAACTTCTCACAATCATTCCATCACCGTCCCCAAGACCCCTTCACACTCACTTCATCACCTTCACGCTTACCGACACACTCTCACTCCATAACCGTCACCCTGACACCCTCACTCTCACTCCATCACCGTCACCCTGACCATGTCAGAATCACTGCATCACCGTCATCCTGACCCCCTCACATTCACTCCATCACTGTCACAGTGACCCAATCACACTCAATTCATCATCATACTGACCTCCTCACACTAACTCCATCACTGTCACCCTGACCCCCTCACAATTATTCCTTCACAGTCACCCTGATCCTCTCAGACTCACTCTATCACCATGAACCTGACTCCCTCACACTCACGCCATCACTGTCACACAGACCCGTTCACACTCACTCCATCGCAGTCATAGTGATCCCATCACACTCACTCCATCACTGTCACCCTTACACCCTCACATACACTCCATCACCGACACCCAGACACCTTACACTCACTCCATACTCTCACAATGATTCCCTCACACTCACCCCATCACCATCACACTGAGCCCCCCACACACACTCCATCACCATCACCCTGACCTCCTCACACTCACTCCATCACCGTCACCTTGACACCCTCACACTCAATCCATCAGCGTCACCCTGACACCCTCACACTCACTCCATCACTTACACCCTGACACCTCCACACTCACTCAATCACTGTCACCGTGACAACCCCCACACTCACTCCATCACCACCCTACTGACCCCCTCACACTGACACCATCACTGTCATTTTTACCCCTTCACACTCACACCATCACCGTCATACTGAGCCCCTCACATTCACTCCATCACCGTCCCCCTGACCCCCTCACACTCACTCCATCACCGTCAACCTGACCATAAGACCATAAGACATAGGAGTGGAAGTAAGGTCATTCGGGCCATCAAGTCGACTCCACCATTCAATCATGGCTGATGGGCATTTCAACTTCACTTACCCGCATTCTCCCCGTAGCGCTTAATTCCTTGTGATGTCCAGAATTTATCAATTTCTGCCTTGAAGACATTTAGCGTCCCGGCCTCCACTGCACTCTGAGGCAATGAATTCCATTGGCCCACCATTCCCCTGCTGAAGAAATGTCTCCGCATTTCTGTTCTGAATTTGCCCCCTCTAATTCTAAGGCTGTGTCCACGGGTCCTAGTCTCCTCACCTCACGGAAACAATTTCCGAGCGCCCACCCTTTCCAAGCCATGTATTATCTTGTAAGTTTCTATTAGATCTCCCCTTAACCTTGTAAACTCTAATGAATACAATCCCAGGATCCTCAGCCATTCCTCATATGTTAGACCTACCATTTCAGGGATCATCTGGGCGAATCTCCACTCCAGTGCCAGTATGTCCTTCCTGAGGTGTTGTGCCCAAAACTGGGTACAGTACTCCAAATGGGGCCTAACCAGAGCTTTATAAAATCTCAGTAGCACAACTGTGCTTTTATATTCCAACCTTCTTGAGATAAATTACAACATTGCATTCACTTTCTTAATCATGGGCTCAACCTGCATGTTTACGTATAGAGAATTCTCGACTGGCACTCCCAGATCGCTTTGCACTTTGGCTTTATGAATTTTCTCACTTTTAGAAAGCAGTCCGTGCTTGTATTCTTTTATCCAAAGTGCAAGACCTCGCATTTGCTCACATTGAATTCCATCAGCCATTTCCTGGACCACTCTCCCAAACTATCTAGATCCTTCTGCAGCCTCCCCACTTCCTCAGTACTACCTGCCTGTCCACTTAACTTTGTATCATCAGAAAACTTAGCTAGAATTCCCCCAGTCCCTTCATCCAGAACATTAATATATAATGTGAACAGCTGCGGCCCCAACACTGAACCCTGCGGGACGCCGCTTCTCACAGCTGCCATTCTGTAAAAGAACCTTTTATCCCAACTCTGTCTTCTGTCAGACAGCCAATCCTCAATCCATGCCAGTAGCTCACCTCGAACACCATGGGACCTCACATTGCTCAGCAGCCTCATGTGTGGCATCAAAGGCCTTTTGGAAGTCTAGATCGACCACGTCCACTGGGTTTCCCTGGTCTAACCTACTTGTCACCTCTTCAAAGAATTCCAACAGGTTTGTCAGGCACGACCTCTCCTTTCTAAATCCATGTTGACTTGTTCTAATCTGACTCTGCTCTTCAAAGAATTTAGAAACCTCATACTTAATGATGGATTGTAGAATTTTACCAACAACTGATTTTAGGCTAATTGGCCTACAATTTTCAATCTTTTGTCTCGATCCTTTCTTGAACAAAGTGTTACAACAGCGATCTTCGAATCATCCGGGACTTTCCCTGACTCCAGTGACTTTTGAACGATCTCAACCAACGCCTCAGCTATTTCCTCAGCCACCCCCCTCAGAACTCTAGGAGGTAGCCCATCGGGGCCAGGAGATTTATGAATTTTAAGACCTTTTAGCTTTTCTAGCACTTTTCCCATTGGAATGGCAACCATACTCAAAACAGCCCCCAGACTCCCTTTAATTGTTGAGATATTACTCATGTCTTCCACTGCGAGACTGATGCAAAGTACTTGTTTGGTTCTCCTGCTATTTCCTTATCTCCCATCATGAGGCTTCCAGCATCAATTTGAAATGGCCCAATATCTACTTTTGCCTGTGGCTTGTTTCACATGTATTGAAACTCACTACATCACCGTCATCCTGACCCTCTCACAGTCGTTCCATCAACTTCACCATGACCACCTCACACTCACCCAATCTCCATCACACTGACCCCGTCACACTAACTCCATCACAGTCACCCTGACCCCCTCGCACTCACTCCATCTCAGTCACTTGACCCCCTCACTCTTACTCCATAACTGTCACACTGACTCTCTCACACACACTCCATGACCATCAAGCTGAGCACAGTCACACTCACTCCATCACCGTCACACTTAAACCCTCACATTCACTCCATCACCGTCACCCGGACCCTCTCACACTCACTCCATCACCGTCACCCTGACCACCTCACGCTCACGATTACAGTGACACTGACCCTTTCACACTTACTCCATCACTGTCTCCCTGACCCCCTCACACTCACTCCAGCATCATCACACTGATCCCATCACACTCTATCACTATCTCACCGTCCCCCGCACACCCACTCTAACACTGTCATCCTGACCTCCTCACACTAACTCCATCAACATCATCTGACACCCTCACACTCACTCCGTCACCCTCATCGTGACCACCACACATACTCCATCTCCGTCACTCTGACCTCCTCACACTCACTCCATCACTGTCACCCTGACCCACTCTCAATCTTTCCACACTGTCACCCTGACATCCTCACACTCTCTCCATCACCATCACCCTGACCCCCTCACACTCACTCCATCTCTGTCACACTGACCTCCGCACACTCACTTCATCACCAACACCCTAACCCCGTCACACTCACTCCATCACCGTCACACTGATCCCCTCACACTCACGTGATCACAGTCACACTGACCCCTTCACACTTATTCCTGCACTATCCCACTGACCCCCTCACACTCACACTATCACTGTCACACTGACCCCCACACACTACCAACTTCACCGCCACCCTGATCCCTCACACTCACTCCATCACTGTCACCCTCACCATCTCAGACTCTCTCCATCACTGTCACGCGGATCCCCTTACATTCACTCCATCACTGTCACACAGACCACTCACACTCACTCCATCACTGTCACACTGACCCCCGCACACTCAATCCACCACTGTCACCCTGACCACCTCACACTCACTCCATCTCCGTCACACTGACACCCTCAAAATCACTCCATCACCGTCACCCATATCTTCTCTCACTCACTCCATCACCGTCACCGTAACCCCCTCACACTCATTCTATCACTGTCACCCTGACCTCCACACACTCACTCCATCACTATCACATTGATTCCCTCACACTCACTCCTTTCCCGTCACACTGACTCCCTCGCACTCACTCCATGACAGTCACACTGACCCTCTCACTCCCACTCCATCACCATCACCCTTAACCTCTCACAATCATCCCGTCACCGTGAACATGACCCCATCACACTCACTCCATCATCGTCACCCTGACCCCCTCACCCTCACGCGATCACAGTCATACTGCCCCCTTCACACTCACTCCAGCACCGTCCCACTGACCACCTCACTCTCACAATCTCTCTGTCACCCTGACCCCCTCAAACTCACTCCATCCCCATCACCTTAACCCCCTCACACTAAACAACTTCAGCGTCACCCTGACCACGTCACACTCACTCCATCACCATCACACTGACAATCTCACACTCACTCCATCACCATCACCCTGACCACCTCACACTCACTCCATCAACTTCACACTGATCCACTCAAACTCAATCCATCACTGTCACCCTGACCCCCTCACACTCACTCTATCACTGTCACAGTGATTGCATCACAGAAACTCCGTCACCGTCATCCTGACGCCCCACACACTCCATTAGCGACCCTCTGACCACCTCACACTCACTCCATCACACTCACGTGACCCCCTCACTCTTACTCCATAACTGCCACACTGACTCTCTCACACGCACTCCATTACCATCAAGCTGAGCACGTCACACTCACACTCTCACCGTCACACTTAAACCCTCACATTCACTCCATCACCGTCACCCTGACCCTCTCACACTCACTCCATCACCGTCACCCTGACCCCCTCACACCCGCGATCACAATGACACTGACCCCTTCACACTTACTCCATTACCATCACACTGATCCTCTCACACTCACTCCAGCATCATCACACGGATCCCCTCACACTCTATCACCATCACACCATCCCCCTCACACCCACTCTAACACTGTCATCCTGACCCCCTCACACTAACTCCATCAACATCATCTGGCCCCTCACACTCACTCCGTCACCGTCATCCTGACCACCACACATACTCCATCTCCGTCAATCTGACCTCCTTACACTCACTCCATCACCGTCAACCTGACCCCCTCACAATCTTTCCAAACTGTAACCCTACATCCTCACACTCACTCCATCACCGTCAACCTGACAACCCGAACACTCACTCCCTCACGACCCTCCTGACCCCCTCACAATCTTAGCATCACTGTCACCCTGACAGCCTCACACTCACATCATCACTGTCACCCTGACCCCCACACACTCGCTCCATCACCGTCACCATGACCAACTCACACTCCCTCCATCACCGTCACCCTGACCCACTCACACTCACTCCATCACCGTCACCCTGACCCCCTCAACTCACTCCATCACCATCACCCGGACCACCTCACACTCACTCCATCAACTTCACACTGATCCACTCAAACTCACTCCATCACTGTCACCCTGACACCCTCACATTCACTCCATCACTGTCACAGTGATTGCATCACAGAAACTCCGTCACCGTCATCCTGACGCCCCCACACACTCCATCATCGACCCTCTGACCACCTCACACTCACTCCATCACACTCACTTGACCCCCTCATTCTTACTCCATAACTGCCACACTGACTCTCTCACACACACTCCATCACCATCAAGCTGAGCACGTCACACTCACACCATCACCATCACACTTAAACCCTCACATTCACTCCATCACCGTCACCCTGGCCCTCTCACACTCACTCCATCACCATCACCCTGACCCCCTCACATTTGCGATCACAGTGACACTGACCCCTTCACACTTACTCCATCAATATCACACTGATCCTCTCACACTCACTCCAGCATCATCACACAGATCCCCTCACACTCTATCACCATCACACCATCCCCCTCACACCCACTCTAACACTGTCATCCTGACCCCCACACACTAACTCCATCAACATCATCTGTCCCCCTCACACTCACTCCGTCACCGTCATATGACCACCACACATACTCCATCTCCGTCACTCTGACCTCCTTACACTCACTCCATCACCGTCAACCTGACCCCCTCACAATCTTTCCATACTGTAACCCTACATCCTCACACTCACTCCATCACCGTCACCCTGGCCCCCTCACACTCACAACTTCACCGTCACCCTGACCCTCTCACAGTCGTTCCATCAACTTCACCATGACCACCTCACACTCACCCAATCTCCATCACACTGACCCCGTCACACTCACTCCATCACCGTCACCCTGACCCCCTCGCACTCACTCCATCGCAGTCACTTGACCCCCTCACTCTCACTCCATAACTGTCACACTGACTCTCTCACACACACTTCATGACCATCAAGCTGAGCACAGTCACACTCACTCCATCACCGTCACACTTAAACCCTCACATTCACTCCATCACCGTCACCCGGACCCTCTCACACTCACTCCATCACCGTCACCCTGACCACCTCACGCTCACGATTACAGTGACACTGACCCCTTCACACTTACTCCATCACTGTCTCCCTGACCCCCTCACACTCACTCCAGCATCATCACACTGATCCCATCACACTCTATCACTATCTCACCGTCCCCCGCACACCCACTCTAACACTGTCATCCTGACCTCCTCACACTAACTCCATCAACATCATCTGACACCCTCACACTCAATCCGTCACCCTCATCCTGACCACCACACATACTCCATCTCCGTCACTCTGACCTCCTCACACTCACTCCATCACTGTCACCCTGACCCACTCACAATCTTTCCACACTGTCACCCTGACATCCTCACACTCTCTCCATCACCATCACCCTGACCCCCTCACACTCACTCCATCTCTGTCACACTGACCTCCGCACACTCACTTCATCACCAACACCCTAACCCCGTCACACTCACTCCATCACCGTCACACTGATCCCCTCACACTCACGTGATCACAGTCACACTGACCCCTTCACACTTATTCCTGCACCATCCCACTGACCCCCTCACACTCACACTATCACTGTCACACTGACCCCCACACACTACCAACTTCACCGCCACCCTGATCCCTCACACTCACTCCATCACTGTCACCCTCACCATCTCAGACTCTCTCCATCACTGTCACGCGGATCCCCTTACATTCACTCCATCACTGTCACACAGACCACTCACACTCACTCCATCACTGTCACACTGACCCCCGCACACTCAATCCACCACTGTCACCCTGACCACCTCACACTCACTCCATCTCCGTCACACTGACACCCTCAAAATCACTCCATCACCGTCACCCATATCTTCTCTCACTCACTCCATCACCGTCACCGTAACCCCCTCACACTCATTCTATCACTGTCACCCTGACCACCACACACTCACTCCATCACTATCACATTGATTCCCTCACACTCACTCCTTTCCCGTCACACTGACTCCCTCGCACTCACTCCATGACAGTCACACTGACCCTCTCACTCCCACTCCATCACCATCACCCTTAACCTCTCACAATCATCCCGTCACCGTGAACATGACCCCATCACACTCACTCCATCATCGTCACCCTGACCCCCTCACCCTCACGCGATCACAGTCATACTGCCCCCTTCACACTCACTCCAGCACCGTCCCACTGACCACCTCACTCTCACAATCTCTCTGTCACCCTGACCCCCTCAAACTCACTCCATCCCCATCACCTTAACCCCCTCACACTAAACAACTTCAGCGTCACCCTGACCACGTCACACTCACTCCATCACCATCACACTGACAATCTCACACTCACTCCATCACCATCACCCTGACCACCTCACACTCACTCCATCAACTTCACACTGATCCACTCAAACTCAATCCATCACTGTCACCCTGACCCCCTCACACTCACTCCATCACTGTCACAGTGATTGCATCACAGAAACTCCGTCACCGTCATCCTGACGCCCCCACACACTCCATTAGCGACCCTCTGACCACCTCACACTCACTCCATCACACTCACGTGACCCCCTCACTCTTACTCCATAACTGCCACACTGACTCTCTCACACGCACTCCATTACCATCAAGCTGAGCACGTCACACTCACACTCTCACCGTCACACTTAAACCCTCACATTCACTCCATCACCGTCACCCTGACCCTCTCACACTCACTCCATCACCGTCACCCTGACCCCCTCACACCCGCGATCACAATGACACTGACCCCTTCACACTTACTCCATCACCATCACACTGATCCTCTCACACTCACTCCAGCATCATCACACGGATCCCCTCACACTCTATCACCATCACACCATCCCCCTCACACCCACTCTAACACTGTCATCCTGACCCCCTCACACTAACTCCATCAACATCATCTGGCCCCTCACACTCACTCCGTCACCGTCATCCTGACCACCACACATACTCCATCTCCGTCAATCTGACCTCCTTACACTCACTCCATCACCGTCAACCTGACCCCCTCACAATCTTTCCATACTGTAACCCTACATCCTCACACTCACTCCATCACCGTCAACCTGACAACCCGAACACTCACTCCCTCACGACCCTCCTGACCCCCTCACAATCTTAGCATCACTGTCACCCTGACAGCCTCACACTCACATCATCACTGTCACCCTGACCCCCACACACTCGCTCCATCACCGTCACCATGACCAACTCACACTCCCTCCATCACCGTCACCCTGACCCACTCACACTCACTCCATCACCGTCACCCTGACCCCCTCAACTCACTCCATCACCATCACCCTGACCACCTCACACTCACTCCATCAACTTCACACTGATCCACTCAAACTCACTCCATCACTGTCACCCTGACACCCTCACATTCACTCCATCACTGTCACAGTGATTGCATCACAGAAACTCCGTCACCGTCATCCTGACGCCCCCACACACTCCATCATCGACCCTCTGACCACCTCACACTCACTCCATCACACTCACTTGACCCCCTCATTCTTACTCCATAACTGCCACACTGACTCTCTCACACACACTCCATCACCATCAAGCTGAGCACGTCACACTCACACCATCACCATCACACTTAAACCCTCACATTTACTCCATCACCGTCACCCTGGCCCTCTCACACTCACTCCATCACCATCACCCTGACCCCCTCACATTTGCGATCACAGTGACACTGACCCCTTCACACTTACTCCATCAACATCACACTGATCCTCTCACACTCACTCCAGCATCATCACACATATCCCCTCACACTCTATCATCATCACACCATCCCCCTCACACCCACTCTAACACTGTCATCCTGACCCCCACACACTAACTCCATCAACATCATCTGTCCCCCTCACACTCACTCCGTCACCGTCATATGACCACCACACATACTCCATCTCCGTCACTCTGACCTCCTTACACTCACTCCATCACCGTCAACCTGACTCCCTCACAATCTTTCCATACTGTAACCCTACATCCTCACACTCACTCCATCACCGTCACCCTGGCCCCCTCACACTCACAACTTCACCGTCACCCTGACCCACACACACTCACTCCATCTCTGTCACCCTGACCCCCTCACACTCACTCCATCACCATCACACTGACAATCTCACACTCACTCCATCACCGTCACCCTGAGCCCCTCACACTCAGTCCATCAACGTAACTTTCATCCCCTCACACTCACTCCATCACTGCCACCCAGACCAACTCACACGCATTCCATCACCGGCACGCTGATACCCTCACAATCACTCCTTCAATGTCACCCTTTCCCCTCACTCTCACTCCATCACCGTCACCCTTAAACTCTCACAAACACCCCGTCACTGTCACCATGACCCCGTCACACTCACTCCATCAATGTCACTCTTTCACCCTCACACTCAGTCCATCACCGTCACCCTGACCCGCACACACTCGCTCCATCTCCATCACCCTGATCCCCTCACACTCACAACTTCACCGTCACCGTGACCCACACACACTCACTCCATCTCCGTTACCCTGACCCCTCACACTCACTCCATCACCATCACCTTGAGCCCCTCACACTCACTACATCACCGTCACCCTGACCCCCTCACACTTATAACTTCATCATCACCCTGACCACCTCACACTCACTCCATCACCATCACACTGACAATCTCACACTCACTCCATCACCATAACCCTGACCACCTCACACTCACTCCATCAACTTCACACTGATCCACTCAAACTCACTCCACCACTGTCACAGTGATTGCATCACAGAAACTCCGTCACCGTCATCCTGACACCCCCACAGACTCCATCACCAATCCTCTGACCACCTCACACTCACTCCATCACACTCCATCACTGTCACACTCCCTCCATAAATGTCACTCTTTCCCCCTCACACTCAGTCCATCACCGTCATCCTGACCCGCACACACTCGCTCCATCTCCATCACCCTGACCCCCTCACTCACAACTTCACCGTCACCGTGACCCACACACACTCACTCCATCTCTGTTACACTGACCCCTCACACTCACTCCTTCACCATCACCTTGAGCCCCTCACACTCACTCCGTCACCGTCACCCTGACCCCCTCACACTTACAACTTCATCATCACCTTAACCCCCTCACACTCACAACTTCAGCGTCACCCTGACCACCTCACACTCACTCCATCACACTCACTTGACCCCCTCACTGTTACTCCATAACTGCCACACTGACTCTCTCACACACACTATATCACCATCAAGCTGAGCACGACACACTCACACCATCACCGTCACACTTAAACCCTCACATTCACTCCATCACAGTCACCCTGACCCTCTCACACTCACTCCATCACCATCACCCTGACCCCCTCACACTTGCGATCACAGTGACACTGACCCCTTCACACTTACTCCATCACCATCACACTGATCCTCTCACACTCACTCCAGCATCATCACACGGATCCCCTCACACTCTATCACCATCACACCATCCCCCTCACAACCACTCTAACACTGTCATCCTGACCACCTCACACTAACTCCATCAACATCATCTGTCCCCCTCACACTCACTCCGTCACCATCATATGACCACCACACACACTCCATCTCCGTCACTCTGACCTCCTTACACTCACTCCATCACCGTCAACCTGACCCCCTCACAATCTTTCCACACTGTAACCCTACATCCTCACACTCACTCCATCTCCGTCAACCTGACCCCCTCACACTCACAACTTCACCGTCACCCTGACCCACACACACTCACTCTATCTCCGTCACACTGACCCCCTCACACTCACTCCATCACAATCACTCTGAGCACCTCACACTCACGCGATCACAGTCACACTGACCCCTTCACCCTTACTCCAGCACCATCCCACTGACTCCCTCACAATCTCGGGATCACAATCATACTGCCCCCTTCACACTTCCTCCATCACAGTCACACTGATCTCCTCACCCTCACTCCAGCACCGTCCCACTGACCACCTCACACTCACAACTTCACTGTCACCCTGACCCCCTCACACTCACTCCATCCACATCACCTTAACCCCCTCACACTCACAACTTCGCTGTAACCCTGACCACCTCACACTAACTCCATCACCATCACACTGACAATCTCACACTCTCCATCACTGTCACCCTGACCACCTCACACTCATTCCATCAACTTCACACTGATCCCCTCACACTAGCTCCATTACTGTCTCGCTGACCCTCTCACACTCACTCCATCACCGTCACAGTGATTGCATCACAGAATCTCCGTCACCGTCATCCTGACACTCCTACATACTCCATCACCGTGACACTGACCCCCTCACACTCACTCCATCATCGTCACCCTGACACACACACTCAATCCATCACTGCCACCCTGACCTCCTCACACTCACTCCATTACCATCACCCTGACAACCCGAACACTCACTCCCTCACGACCGTCCTGACCCCCTCACAATCTTTCCATCACTGTCACCCTGACCGCCTCACACTCACACCATCACTATCACCCTGACCCCCAGACACTCGCTCCGTCACCGTCACCATGACCATCTCACACTCCCTCCAACACTGTCACTCTGACCATCTCACACTCCCTCCATCACCGTCACCCTGACCCCCTCAACTCAATCCATCACCGTCACCCTGACCCCCTCACACTCATTCCATCACCATCACACTGACAATCTCACAATAACTCCATCACCATTACCCTGACCCCCTCACACTCACTCCAGCACCATCACCCTGACCGGCTCACACTCACTCCATCACCATCACCCTGAACCCCTCACACTCACTCCATCAACGTAACTTTCATCCACTCACACTCACTCCATCACTGTCACCCAGACCTCCTCACACGCATTCCATCACTGGCACGCTGATACCCTCACAATCACTCCTTCAATGTCACCCTTTCCCCTCACTCTCACTCCATCACTGTCACCCTTAAACTCTCAAAAACACCCCGTCACCGTCACCATGACCCCGTCACACGCACTCCATCAATATCACTCTTTCCCCCTCACACTCACTCCGACACCGGCACCCTGACCCACACACACTCACTCCATCTCCATCAAACCGGCCCTCTCACACTCACTCCATCACCATCACCCTGAGCCCATCACACTCACTCCATCACCGTCACCCTGACCCCCTCACACTCACGCGATCACAGTCACACTGCCCCCTTCACACTTACTCCAGCACCATCCCACTGACCCCCTCACACTCACGTGATCACAGTCATACTGCCCCCTTCACACTTCCTCCATCACGGTCACACTGATCATCTCACACTCACTCCAGCAGAATCCCACTGACCACCTCACACTCACAACTTCACTGTCACCCTGACCCCCTCACACTCACTCCATTCACATTACCTTAACCCCCTCACACTCACAACTTCACCGTCACCCTGACTACCTCACACTCACTCCATCACCATCACACTGACAATCTCACACTCACTCCATCACCGTCACCCTGAACCCCTCACACTCACTCCATCAACGTAACTTTCATCCCCTCACACTCACTCCATCACTGTCACCCAGACCACCTCACACGCATTCCATCACCGGCATGCTGATACCTTCACAATCACTCCTTCAATGTCACCCTTTCCCCTCACTCTCACTCCATCACTGTCACCATTAAACTCTCACAAACACCCCGTCACCGTCACCATGACCCCGTCACACTCACTCCATCAATGTCACTCTTTCCCCCTCACACTCACCCCATCACCGTAACCCTGGCCCCCTCACACTCTCGCGATCACAGTCACACTGACTTCTTCACACTTACTCCATCACTGTCACAGAGATCCCTTCTCACCCACTCTATCACTGTCAACCTGACACACTCAGAATCACTCCATCACCATCACCATGGTACCCTCACACTCACTCCTCATCGTCACCCTGATCCGCTCAGACTCAGTCCATCACGGTCACTCTGACCCCCTCACACTCACACTCACTCCATCATTGTCACTCTGACCTCCTCACACTAACTCCATCATTGTCACCCTGACCCCCTCACACTCACTCCATCACGGTCACTCTGACCCCCTCACACACACTGCATCATTGTCACCCTGACCGCTTCACACAAACTCCATCGTTGTCAAAATGAATGCCTCACACTCACTCCATCACCGGCACACTCACCCTCTCAAACTCACTCCATAACTGTCACCCTGACTCTCTCACACTCACTCCATCACCATCAACCTGACCATCTTACACTCTCTCGATCAATGTCACGCTGACCCCTCACACTCACTCCAGTACAGTCACACTTGCCTCCTCACACTCACTCCATCACCATCACACTGACCCCCTCACACTCACTCCATCACCGTCACCCTGACCAAATCGCAATCACTCCATCGTTGTCACCCTGCTCCATTCACATTCACTCCATCATTGTCACCCTGCTCCCCTCACACTCACTCCTTCACAATCACTCTGGCGCCCTCACACTCACTCCATCACTGTCAGACTGGCCCCCTCACACTAACTCTTTCACCGTCACCCTAACCCCCTCACACTCACTCCATCACCGTCACACTGACCCCCTCACACTCACTCTTTCACCGTCACCCTGACCCCCTCACACTCACTCCATCACCGTTACACTGACCCCCTCACACTCACTCCATCACTGTCACCCAGATCCCCTCACATTCACTCCATCACCGTCACCCTGACCCCCCCACACACACAACTACACCGTCACCCTGACACACACACACTCACTCCATCTCCGTCAAACTGACCCCCTCAAACTCACTCCATCACCCTGAGCCCATCACACTCACTCCATCTCCGTCACCCAGACCCCTCACACTCACAACTTCACCATCACCCTGACTCCATCACAATCACTCCATCACGTCACACTGATCCCCTCACACTCACGCGATCACAGTCACACTGACCCCTTCACACTTACTCCCGCACCATACCACTGACCCCCTCACACTCACGCTATCACTGTCACACGTAACCCCAAACACTACCAACTTCACCGTCACCCTGACCCCCTCACACTCACTCCATCTCCGTTACCCTCACCATCTCAGACTCTCTCCATCACTGTCACCCTGACCCCCTCAGATTCACTCCATCACTGTCACACAGACCACTCACACTCACTCCATCACTGTCACACTGACCCCCGCACACTCAATCCACCACTGTCACACTGACACCCTCAGAATCACTCCATCACCGTCATCCTGATCTTCTCACATTCACTCCATCACCATCACCCTGACAACCTCACACTCACTCACTCCATCACCGTCACCCTGATCTTCTCACACTCACTCCATCACTGTCACCCTGACCCCCTCCCAATCTTTCCACACTGTCACCCGGATATCCTCACAGTCACTCCATCACCATCACCCTGCCCCACACACACTCGCTCTATCACCGTCACCCTGACCCCCTCACACTCACAACTTCACCGTCACCCTGGCCCACACACACTCACTCCATCTCCGTCAAACTGACCCCCTCAAACTCACTCCATCACCATCACCCTGAGCCCATCACAGTCACTCCATCTCCGTCACCCAGACCCCTCACACTCACAACTTCACCATCACCCTGACTCCATCACAATCATTCCATCACCGTCACATTGATCCCCTCACCCTCACGCGATCACAGTCACACTGACCTCTTCACACTTACTCCAGCACCATCCCACTACCCCCTCACAGTCACGCTGTCACTGTCACACTGATCCCCACACACTACCAACTTCACCGTCACCCTGACCCCCTCACACTCACTCCATCACCGTCACCCTCACCATCTCAGACTCTCTCCATCACTGTCACACAGACCACTCACACTCACTCCATCAGTGTCACCCTGACCACCTCACTCTCACTCCATCTCCGTCACACTGACACCCTCAAAATCACTCCATCACCGTCATCCTGATCTTCTCACATTCACTATATCACCATAACCCTGACCCCCTCACACTCAGTCCATCACCGTCACCCTCACCATCTCAGACTCTCTCCATCACCGTCACCCTGACCTCCACACACTCACTCCATCACTGTCACATTGATTCCCTCACACTCACTCCTTCCCCGTCACACTGACTCCGTCACACTCACTCCATGACAGTCACACTGACCCCCTCACTCCCACTCCATCACCATCACCCTTAACCTCTCACAATCATCCCGTCACCGTGACCATGACCACATCACACTCACTCCATCACAGTCACCCTGACCCCCTCACACTCACGCAATTACAGTCATACTGCCCACTTCACACTTACTCCATCACGGTCACACTGATCACCTCACTCTCACTCCAGCACCATCCCACTGAACACCTCACACTCACAACTTCACTGTCACCCTGACCCCCTCACACTCAATCCATCACTCTCACCCTGACCTCTTCACACTCACTGTTACCGTCACCCTGACAACACGAACACTCACTCCCTCACGACCCTCCTGACCCCCTCACAATCTTTCCATCACTGTCACCCTGACCTCCTCACCCTCACACCATCACTGTCACCCTGACCCCCCACACACTCGCTCCATCGCCGTCACCATGACCATCTCACACTCACTCCATCACCATCACACTGACAATCTCACAATAACTCCATCACTGTCACGCTGACCCAATAACACTCACTCCATCACCGTCACCCTGACCCCCTCGCAGTCACTCCATCACTGTCACCCTGAACCCCTCACACTCATTCCATCAACGTAACTTTCATCCCCTCACGCTCACTCCATCACTGTCACCCAGACCGCCTCACATGCATTCCATCACTGTCACGCTGATCCCCTCATAATCAATCCATCAATGTTACCCTTTCCCCCTCACTCTCACTCCATCACTGTCACCCTGCTCCACTCACATTCATAGAACATAGAACATAGAACAATACAGCGCAGTACAGGCCCTTCGGCCCTCGATGTTGCGCCGATCAAAGCCCACCTAACCTACACTAACCCACTATCCTCCATATACCTATCCAATGCCCGCTTGAATACCCATATAGAGGGAGAGTCCACTACTGCTACTGGCAGGGCATTCCATGATCTTACGACTCGCTGAGTGAAGAACCTACCCCTAACATCAGTCCTATATCTACCCCCCCTTAATTTAAAGCTATGCCCCCTTGTAATAGCTGACTCCATACGCGGAAAAAGGTTCTCACTGTCAACCCTATCTAACCCCCTAATCATCTTGTACACCTCTATCAAATCACCCCTAAACCTTCTTTTCTCCAAAGAAAACAACCCCAAGTGCCTCAGCCTTTCCTCATAGGATCTTCCTACCATACCAGGCAACATCCTGGTAAACCTCCTCTGCACCCGTTCCAGTGCCTCCACATCCTTCCTATAGTATGGCGACCAAAACTGCACACAATATTCCAGAAGCGGCCGCACCAGAGTCTTATACAACTGCAGCATGACCTCAGGACTCCGGAACTCAATTCCTCTACCAATAAAAGCCAGTACGCCATATGCCTTCTTCACTGCACTATTTACCTGGGTGGCAACTTTCAGAGATCTGTGTACATGGACACCAAGATCCCTCTGCTCTTCCACACTACCAAGTAGTCTACCATTAGCCCAGTAATCCATCCGCTCACACGTACTCCATCACCGGCACATGGACCCTGTCACATTCACTCCACCACTGTCACCCTGACCCCCTCACGCTCAGTCTATCCCAGTCACCCTGATTCCCTCACACTCACTTCATCACCGTCACCCTGACCACCTCACACTCACTCCATCTCCGTCACCCTGACCCCCTCACACTCACTCCATCACCGTCACCCTGACTCCCCCACACTCACTCCATCATCGTCACCCTGACCCCCTCACAATCACTCCGTCACCGTCACACTGACCATCTCACACACACTCCATCATTGTCACCCTGGTCCCCTCACACTCACTCCATCACAATCACTCTGGCGCCATCACACTCACTCCATCACCCACAGCCTTAAACCCTCACACTCACTCCATCACTGTCAGACTGGTCGCCTCACACTAACTCTATCATCGTCACCCTGACACCCTCACACTCACTCTATCACCGTCTCACTGACCCCCTCACACTCACTCTTTCACCGTCACCCTGACTCCCTCACACACACTCTATCTCCGTCACACTGACCCCCGCATACTCATTCTTTCACAGTCCCCTGACCCCCTGGTACTCGCTCTATAAGTCATCCTGACTCCCTCACACTCACTTCATCACTGTCACCCTGACCACTTCATATTCCCTCCATCATCGACAAACTGACCCGCTCACACTCACTCCATCACCGGCACATGGACCCTGTCACATTCACTCCACCACTGTCACCCTGACCCCCTCACGCTCAGTCTATCCCAGTCACCCTGATTCCCTCACACTCACTTCATCACCGTCACCCTGACCACCTCACACTCACTCCATCTCCGTCACCCTGACCCCCTCACACTCACTCCATCACCGTCACCCTGACTCCCCCACACTCACTCCATCACTGTCACACTGACCCTCTCACACTCACTCCATCATTGTGACCCTGCTGCCCTCACTTCATCACCATCAACAAGAACCCCACACACTCACCACTCACTTCATCATTGTCACACCAGTCCACTGACACTCATTCCATCACTGTCACCCTGCCCCCTCACAGTCACTCCATCACTATCACCCTGACCCCCTCACACTCACTCCATCACCGTCACCCTGACCACCTCACACTCACTCCATCTCTGTCACCCTGACTCCCTCACAGTCACTCCATCACCGTCAAATTGATTCCCACACACTCAATCCATCGCCGTCACTCTGACCCCCTCACACTCACTCCATCACCGTCACCCTGACTCCCCCACACTCACTCCATCACCGTCACACTGACCCTCTCACACTCACTCCGTCATTGTGACCCTGCTCCCCTCACACTCACTCTATCACAATCACTCTGGCACCATCACACTCACTCCATCACCGTCACCCTTACCCCCTCACACTCACTCCATCCACGTCACCCTCACCCCTCACTCACTCCATCGCCATCACCCTAAAACCCTCACACTCACTCCATCACCATCACACTGACCCCCTCACACTCACTCTTTCACCGTCACCCTGACCCCCTCACACACACTCCATCTCCGTCACACTGACCTCCTCATACTCACTCTATCACAGTGATCCTGACTCCCTCACACTCACTCCACCACTGCCACCCTGACCACTTCATATTCACTCCATCATCGACAAGCTGACCCCCTCACACTCACTCCATCACCTGCACACTGACCCTGTCACACTCACTCCATCACTGTCACCCTGATCCCCTCACGCTGAGTCTATCCGAGTCAGCCTGATTCCCTCACATTCACTTCATCACCATCAACAAGACCACCACACACTCACTTCATCACTGTCACACAAGTCCACTCACAGTCACTCCATCACTGTCACCCTGACCCCCTCACACTCACTCCATCACCGTCACCCTGACCACCTCACACTCACTCCATCTACGTCACCCTGACTCCCTCACAGTCACTCCATCACCGTCACACCGGCCGACTCACACACAATCCATCACTGTCACCCTGCCTTCCTCACACTCACTCCATCACCGTCACCCTGACTCCCCCACACTCACTCAATCACCGTCACACTGACCCTCTCACACTCACTCCGTCATTGTGACCCTGCTCCCCTCACACTCACTCTATCACAATCACTCTGGCACCATCACACTCACTCCATCACCGTCACCCTTACCCCCTCACACTCACTCCATCCACGTCACCCTCACCCCTCACTCACTCCATCGCCATCACCCTTAAACCCTCACACTCACTCCATCACCATCACACTGACCCCCTCACACTCACTCTTTCACCGTCACCCTGACCCCCTCACACACACTCCATCTCCGTCACACTGACCTCCTCATACTCACTCTATCACAGTGATTCTGACTCCCTCACACTCACTCCACCACTGTCACCCTGACCACTTCATATTCACTCCATCATCGACAAGCTGACCCCCTCACACTCACTCCATCACCTGCACACTGACCCTGTCACACTCACTCCATCACTGTCACCCTGATCCCCTCACGCTGAGTCTATCCGAGTCAGCCTGATTCCCTCACATTCACTTCATCACCATCAACAAGACCACCACACACTCACTTCATCACTGTCACACAAGTCCACTCACAGTCACTCCATCACTGTACCCTGACCCCCTCACACTCACTCCATCACCGTCACCCTGACCACCTCACACTCACTCCATCTACGTCACCATGACTCCCTCACAGTCACTCCATCACCTTCACACCGGCCGACTCACACACAATCCATCACTGTCACCCTGCCTTCCTCACACTCACTCCATCACCGTCACCCTGACTCCCCCACACTCACTCCATCACCGTCACACTGACCCTCTCACACTCACTCCGTCATTGTGACCCTGCTCCCCTCACACTCACTCTATCACAATCACTCTGGCACCATCACACTCACTCCATCACCGTCACACTTACCCCCTCACACTCACTCCATCCACGTCACCCTCACCCCTCACTCACTCCATCGCCATCACCCTTAAACCCTCACACTCACTCCATCACCATCACACTGACCCCCTCACACTCACTCTTTCACCGTCACCCTGACCCCCTCACACACACTCCATCTCCGTCACACTGACCTCCTCATACTCACTCTATCACAGTGATCCTGACTCCCTCACACTCACTCCACCACTGTCACCCTGACCACTTCATATTCACTCCATCATCGACAAGCTGACCCCCTCACACTCACTCCATCACCTGCACACTGACCCTGTCACACTCACTCCATCACTGTCACCCTGATCCCCTCACGCTGAGTCTATCCGAGTCAGCCTGATTCCCTCACATTCACTTCATCACCATCAACAAGACCACCACACACTCACTTCATCACTGTCACACAAGTCCACTCACAGTCACTCCATCACTGTCACCCTGACCACCTCACAATCATTCCATCAACGTCACCCTGACTCACTCACACTCACTCCATCACCGTCAAATTTATTCCCACACACTCACTCCATCACCGTCATCCTGACCCCCTCACACTCACTCCATCACCGCCACCCTGACTCTCTCACACTCACTCCATCACCGTCACACTGACCACCTTACACTCACTCCATCACCGTCACCCTGACCCACTGACACTCATTCCATCACTGTCTCACTGACCCCCTCACACTCACTCCATCACCATCATCCTGACCCCCTCACATTCACTCCATCACCGTCACCCTGACCACCGCACACTCACTCCAACACTGTCACCCTGACCCTGTCACACTCACTCCATCTCTGTCACACTTAAACCCTCACAATCACTCCATTAATATCACGCTGACCAACTCACAATCAATCCATCACCGTCACCCTGCCCCCCTTGCTCAACCCATTACCGGCACCCTAATCGCTTCACACGCACTCCATGCCCATCACACTTACACCATAACATTCACTCCATCACCATCACACTGGCCCCCTCACACTCACTCCATCACTGTCAAACTGACACCCTCACACTGATTCCATCACCAACACTCTGCCCCTCTCACACTCACTCCATCAGCGACACCCTGACCCCTCACACTCACTCCATCACCGATACCCTGAACGCTCACAATCACTACATCACCATCAACATGACCCCCACACACTCACTCCATCACCGTCACACTGGCCCAATCACACTCACTCCATCACTGTCACCCTGCCTCCCTCACACTCACTCCATCACCGTCACCATGACCCCCTCACACTCACTCCATCACAGTCACACTGACCCCCTCACACTCACTCTGTCACCGTCACCCTGACCACCTCACAATCACTCAATCACTGTCACCCTGCCCCCTCACACTCACTCCATCACCATCACCCTGACCCCATCACACTCACTCCGTCACCATCACCCTGACCACCTCACAATCACTCCATCACTGTCACCCTGCCTCCCTCACATTCACTCCATCACCGTCATCATGACCTCCTCACACTCACTCCATCACCGTCACCATGACCTCCTCACACTCACTCCATCACAGTCACACTGACCCCCTCACACTCATCCCATCACCGTCACCCTGACCTCCTCACCCTCACACCATCACTGTCACCCTGATCCCCTCACATTCAATCCATCAACGGCACACTCATCCTCTCACTCACACTCCATAACTGTCATCCTGAATCTCTCACACTCACTCCATCACCATCAACCTGAACAACTCACACTCTTCCCATCACTGTCACACTTAAACCCTCACACTCACTCCATCAATGTCACCCTGACCAACTCACACTCACTCCATCACCATCACACTGACCCCCTCACACTCACTCCATCACCGTCACACAGACCCCCCTCACAATCACTCCATCACCGTCACCCTGAACCCCTCACACTGACTCCATCACTATCACACTTACCCTCTCACACTTACTCCATCATTGTCACCCTGCTCCCCTCACATTCATTCCAACAACGTCATACAGACCACCTCACACTCACGCTATCACAGTCACCCTGACTCCCTCACACTCACTTCATCACCATCAACATGACCCCCACACACGCACTCCAACACCATCACACCGGCCCACTGACACTCACTCCATCACTGTCACCCGGCCTCCCTCACACTCACTCCAACACCGTCACCCTTGCCCCCTCACACTCGCTCCATCACAATCACACTGACCCCTTCTCACTCACTCCATAACTGTCAACCTGACATGCTCACACACACTCCATCACCATCACACTGACCCTCTCACACTCACTTGATCTTGTGTCATCCTAACCCCCTCACACTCACTCGATCATTTTCACGCTGACCCCTCACACTCACTTCTACACTGTCAGCCTGATCCCCTCACACTCACTCCAGCACAGTCACACTGACCCCCTCACACTCACTCCATCAGCGACACCCTGACCCCCTCACTCTCACTCCATCACTGTGACCCTGATCCCCTCACACTCACTCCATCTCAGTCACTCTGATTCCCTCACACTCACTCCATCATTGTCACCCTGATCGCGTCACACTCACTCAATCACCGGTGGGCTCAATCTCTCACAAACACTCCATAACTAATCCTGACTCTCTCACACTCACTCCATCACCACCAACCTGAGCACCTGACACTCTCTCCATCACCGTCACAATTAATCCCTCACACTCACTCCATCACCGTCACCATGACCCCCTCACACTCACTCCATCACTGTCCCCTGACCCCCTCAGATACACTCCTTCACCGTCACACAGAGACCCTTTCACTCTCACTCCACCACCATCACACTGATTCTCTCAAACTCACTCCATCACCGTCACCCTGAACCCCTCAGATACAGTCCTTTACCGTCACACAGAGACGCTTTCACTCTCACTCCACCACCGTCACACTGATTCTCTCAAACTCAATCCATCACCATCACCCTGACCCCCTCACACTCACTAAATCACCATCATACTGACGCTTTCACACTTACTCCATCATTGTCACCCTCCTCCCCTCACACTCACTCCAAGAACGTCATCCTGACCCCCTCACACTCACTCCATAGAATGTCACCCTGACCCCCTCACACTCACTCCATCACCGTCACCCTGACCGTGTCTCACTCACTCAATCACTGGCACACTCACCCTCTCACACACACTCCATAACTGTAATCCTGACTCTCTCACACTCACTCCATCACCATCAACCTGAGCACCTCACACTCTCTCCATCACCGTCACAATTAATCCCTCACACTCACTCCATCAATGTCACCCTGCCCAACTCGCACTCAATTCATAATGTCACCCTGACCCTCTCGGATTCACTCCATCACCGTCACCCTAACCCCAAAACACTCTCTCAATCACCATCACACTTACACCCTCACACTCACTCCATCACCATCACACTTACACCCTCACACTCACTCCATCACCGTCACACTGACCCCCTCACACTCACTCTATCACCATCGCCTTGACCCCCTCACATACACTACTTCACCATCACACAGACCCCTTCACACTCACTCCACCAACGTAACACTGATTCCCTCAAACTCACTCTATCACCGTCCCCCTGACCCCCTCACACTTACTCCATCACCGTCACCCTGAGCCCCTCACTCTCACTACATCACCATCATACTGAGGCTCTCACACTTACTCTATCATTGTCACCCTGCTCCCCTCACACTCACTCCAATAACGTCATCCTGACCCCCTCACACTCAGTCTATCACAGTCACCCTGAGTCCCTCACACTCACTTCATCACCATCAACATGACCTCCACACATTCACTCCATCACCGTCACACCGGCTGACTCACACACAATCCATCACTGTCACCCTGCCTTCCTCACACTCACTCCATCACCATCACACTGACCCCCTCACACTCACTCCATCACAGTCACACTGGCCCCCTCACACTCACTCCTTCACTTTCAACCTGACATGCTCACACACACTCCATCACCATCACACAGACCCTCTCACACTCACTTGACCTCTGTCATCACTAGCCCCTCACACGCACTTGATCACTGTCATGCTGACTCCTCACACTCATTTCAACACTGTCAGCCTGATCCCCTCACACTCACTCCAGCACAGTCACACTGACCCCCTCACACTCACTCCATCAACGACACCCTGACCCCCTCACACTCACTCCATCACTGTCACCCTGAGCCCCTCACATTCACTTCATCACTGTCACACTGACCCCCTCATACTCACTGCATCATTGTCACCCTGACTGCGTCACACTCACTCAATCACTGGCACACTCACCCTCTCACACACACTCTATAACTGTAATCCTGTCTCTCTCACACTCACTCCATCACCATCAAGCTGAGCACCTCACACTCTCTCCATCACCATCACAATTAATCCCTCACACTCACTCCATCAATGTCACCCTGACCAACTCACACTGAATCCATCACAATCACCCTGACTCCCTCACACTCACTCCATCACTGTCACCCTGACTCCCTCACACTTACTCCATCACCGTCACATTGACCCTCTCACACTCCAGCACCGTCACCCTAACCCACGCACATGCACTCCATCACCGTCACACTTATACAGTCACACTCACTCCATAAACGTCACACTGATCCCCTCACACTCACTCCATCACCATCACACTGATCCCCTCACATAAACTCCTTCACAGTAACTCAGATCCCCTCACCGTCACTCCAACACCATCACACTGACCCTCTCACAATTACTCCATCATTGTCACCCTGCTCCCCTCACACTCACTCCAACAACTACATCCTGACCCCCTCACACTCACTCCATCACCATCACACTGACCCTCTCACACTCACTCCATCATTGTCACCCTGCCCCCTCACACTCACTCCATCACAATCACCCTGACCCACTCACACTCACTCCATCACCGTCACACTGACCCACTCACACTCAATCCATCACCGTCACCCTGACCCCCTCACATACTCTCCTTCACGGTCACACAGATCCCCTCACCCTCACTCCATCACCATCACACTGACGCTCTCACACTTACTCCATCATTGTCACCTTGCTCCCCTCACACTCACTCCAACAACGTCATCCTGACCCCCTCACACTCACTCCATCACCGTCACACTGACCCTCTCACACTCACTCCATCATTGTCACACTGCCCACTCACACTCACTCCATCGCCATCACCTTTAAACCCCTCACACTCACTCCATCACCCACAGCCTTAAACCCTCACACTCACTCCATCATTGTCAGACTGACACCTCACAATCACTCTATCTTCATCACACTGATCCCCTCACACTCACTCCATCACCGTCACACTGACCCCCTCACACTCACTCCATCACCGTCACACCGGCCCACTTGCACTCACTCCATCACTGTCAGCCTGCCTCCCTCACACTCACTCCATCGCCGTCACCCTGACCCTCTCACACTCGCTCCATCACTGTTGACCTGACATGCTCACACACACTCCATCACCGTCACACTGACCCTCTCACACTCACTTGATCTCTGTCATCCTAACCCTCTCACACTCACTCGATCAATGTCACGCTGACCCCTCACAATCACTTCAACACTGTAAGCCTGACCCTCCACACTCACTCCAGCACAGTCACAGTGACCCCCTCACACTCACTCCATCACCATCAAGCTGAGCACCTCACACTCTCTCCATCACCGTCACAATTAATCCCTCACACTCACTCCATCAATGTCACCCTGACCAACTCACACTGAATACATCACAATCACCCTGACTCCCTCACACTCACTCCATCACTGTCACCCTGACTCCCTCACACTTACTCCATCACCGTCACATTGACCCTCTCACACTCCAGCACCGTCACCCTAACCCACGCACATGCACTCCATCACCGTCACACTTATACAGTCACACTCACTCCATAAACGTCACACTGATCCCCTCACACTCACTCCATCACCATCACACTGATCCCCTCACATACACTCCTTCACAGTAACTCAGATCCCCTCACCGTCACTCCAACACCATCACACTGACCCTCTCACACTCACTCCATCATTGTCACCCTGCCCCCTCACACTCACTCCATCACAATCACCCTGACCCACTCACTCTCACTCCATCACCGTCACACTGACCCACTCACACTCAATCCATCACCGTCACCCTGACCCCCTCACATACTCTCCTTCACGGTCACACAGATCCCCTCACCCTCACTCCATCACCATCACACTGACGCTCTCACACTTACTCCATCATTGTCACCTTGCTCCCCTCACACTCACTCCAACAACGTCATCCTGACCCCCTCACACTCACTCCATCACCGTCACACTGACCCTCTCACACTCACTCCATCATTGTCACACTGCCCACTCACACTCACTCCATCGCCATCACCTTTAAACCCCTCACACTCACTCCATCACCCACAGCCTTAAACCCTCACACTCACTCCATCATTGTCTGACTGACACCTCATAATCACTCTATCTTCATCACACTGATCCCCTCACACTCACTCCATCACCGTCACACTGACCCCCTCACACTCACTCTATCACCGTCACACTGAACCCCCTCACACACACTTAATCACCCTCACACTGACCTCCTCACACTCACTCTTTCACAGTAACACTGACCCCCTCACACTCACTCTATCACAGTCACCCTGACTCCCTCACACTCACTACATCAGTGTCACCCGACCACTTCATATTCATTCCATCACCGACATACTGACACCCTCACACTCACTCTATCATTGTCACCCTGCTCCCCTCACACTCACACCATTCCAATCACCCTGACCCACTCACACTCACTCCATAACCGTCACCCTGACCCCCTCACTCTCACTACATCACCATCATTCGGCGCTTTCACACTTACTCCACCATTGTCACCCTCCTCGCCGCACACTCACTCCAATTACGTCATCCTCAACCCCTCACACTCACTCCGTAGAATGTCACCCTGACCAACTCACACTCAATCCATCACCCTCAAACTGACCCCCTCACACTCACTCCGTCACCGTCACTCTGACCCCCCACATACACTCATTCACCGTTACACAGACCCCCTCACAATCACTCCATCACCGTCACACTGTTTCCATCACAATCCATCACCGTCCCCCTGACGCCCTCACACTCACTCCATCACCATCACCCTGACCCCCTCACACTCATTCCAACAACGTCATACTGACCCCCTCACACTCACGCTATCACAGTCACCCTGACTCCCTCACATTCACTTCATCACCATCAACATGACCCCCATACACTCACTCCATCACCGTCACACCGGCCCACTTGCACTCACTCCATCACTGTCACCCTGCTTCCCTCACACTCACTCCATTGCCGTCACCCTGACCCTCTCACACTCGCTCCATCACTGTTGACCTGACATGCTCACACACACTCCATCACCGTCACGCTGACCCACTCACACTCAATCCATCACCGTCACCCTGACCCCCTCACATACTCTCCTTCACGGTCACACAGATCCCCTCACCCTCACTCCATCACCATCACACTGACGCTCTCACACTCGCTCCATCACCGTCACCCTGACCTCCTCACACTCACACCATCCCCGTCACCCATAACCCCTCACACTCACTATATCGCCATCACCCTTAACCACCTCACACTCACTCCATCACCCACACGCTTAAGCCCGCACACTCACTCCATCACTGTCACCCACATTCCCTCACACTCACTCTATCACCAACACACTGACTCCCTCACACTCACTCCATCACTGGCACACTGACCCACTCACGCAACTCCATCACTGTCACCCTGACCTCCTCACATTCACTCCATCACCATCACACTGACCCCTCGCACTCACTCTATCACCATCAACCTGATCACCTCACACTGACTCCAACACTGTCACTCTTACTAACTCACACTCACTCCATCACAATCAATCTGAGCACCACACACTCACTCCATCACGTTCACACTTAATCCCTCACACTCACTCCATCAATGTCAATCTGACCAAAACACACTCAATACATCTCCGTCACTCTATCCCCCTCAAACTCACTCCAACACCGTCACACTGATTCCCTCACACTCACTCCATCCCGATCACTCTGACACACTCACACTCACTCCATCACCATCACCTGACCCTCTCACACTCACTCCATCACCATCACATTGAACCTCTCACACTTACTCCATCATTGTCACCATGGCCCCCTCACACTCACGCCATCACCGTCACACTGACCCTCTCAGACTCACTCCATCCCGGTCACCCTTAACCGCTCACACTCACTCCATCACCCACACCCTTAAGCCCTCACACTCACTCCATCACTGTTACCCTGATTCTCTCACACTCACTCCATCACCGAAACACTGACCCACTCGCACTCACTCCATCACTGTCACACTGACCACTTCACACTCACACAAGCCCCGACACACTGACCGCCTCACATTCACTCCATCACGATCACTCTGACTCCCTCACACTCACTCCATCACCATCACCATCACCCTGACTCCCTCACACTTACTCCATCACCGTCACCCTGACCCACTCACACTCACTCCATCTCTGTCACACTGATTCCATCACACTCACGCCATCACCGAAACACTGACCCCCTCACACTCACTCCATCTCTGTAACACTGATTCCATCACACTCACTCCATCACCCTCACTCTAAACCACGTGCACGCACTCCATCACCGTCACACTTACATCCTCACACTCACTCCATCAATGTCACCCTGATCAACTCAAACTCACTCCATCACCGTCACACTGATTACCTCACACTCACTCCATCACTGCACTCCATCACCCTCACCCTAACCCACGCACACGCACTCCATCACCGTCACACTTACACCCTTACACTCACTCCATCAATGTCACCCTGATCAACTCAAACTCACTCCATCACCGTCACACTGATTACCTCACACTCACTCCATCACTGTCACCCTGACCACGTCACATTCACTCCAACACTGTCACCCTGACCCCCTCACACTCACTCCATTCCCGTCACCCTGACACCCTCACACTCACTCCATTCCCATCACCCTTAACCCCTCACACTCACTATATCGCCGTCACCCTTAACCACCTCACACTCACTCCATCACCCACACTCTTAAGCCCTCACACTCACTCCATCACTGTCACCCTGACCCCCTCACACTCACTCCATCACAGTCACCCTGACCCCCTCACACTCACTCCATTCCCGTCACCGTTAACCCCTCACACTCACTATATCGCCGTCACTCTTAACCACCTCGCACTCACTCCATCACCCACACTCTTAAGCCCACACACTCACTCCATGACTGTCACCCTGACCCCCTCACACTCACTCCATCACCGACACACTTACCACCTCACGCTCAATCCATCACTGGCAGACTAACCCACACAAACTCCCTTCCTCACTTTCACCCTGACCACTTCACATCACTCCATCCCCGACACACTGACCGCCTCACACTCACTTTATCACCGTCACCCTGACACCCTCCCACTCACTCCATCACCATCACTCTGACCCCTCACATTCACTCCATCACTGTCACACTTACTCCCTCACACTTACTCCATCACCGTCACACTGACCATCTCACACTCGCTCTATCACAATCACCCTGACCCACTCATACTCACTCTGTCTCTGTCACACTGATTCCCTCTCCCTCACTCACTCACCATCACACTCACTCCATCATTGTCACTATGACCCCCTCACACTCACTCCATCTCTGTCGCACTGATTCCCTCACACTCACTCCATCACCATTCCCCTGACCCCTCACACTCACTCACTCACCATCACCCTGACCCCGTCACACTCACTCCATCATTGTCACTATGACCAACTCACACTCACTCCATCACCGTCCCATTGACACTCTTGCACTCACTCCATCACCATCACACTGACCCCCTCACACTCACTCCATCAATGTCAGGCTGACCAACTCACACTCATTCCATCACCGTCACTCTATCCCCCTCACACTCACTCCATCAACGTCACACTGACCACCCCACACTCACTCCATCAACTTCACACTGAACCCCTCACACTCACTCCATCACCGTCACCTTGACCCCCTCACACATACTCCATCACCATCACACTGACCCCCTCACACTCACTCCATCACCATCACTCTGACCCCCTCACACTCGCTCCATCACCGTCACCCTGACCCACTCACACTCACTCCATCATTTTCACTATGACCCACTCACACTCACTCCATCACCGTCCCACTGACACTCTCACACTCACTCCATCACCGTCACACTGACCCCTTCACACTCACTCCATCCCCGTCACCCTAAACCCCTCACAGTCACTCCATTGCCGTCACCCTTAACCCCCTCACACTCACTCCATCACTGTCACCCTGATTCCCTCACACTCACTCCATCACCGACACACTTACCCCCTCACACTCACTCCATCACTGGCACACTGACCCACTCACGCTCAATCCATCACTGACACCCTGACCACTTCACACTCACTCCATCCCCGACACACTGACCGCTTCACACTCACTCCATCACCGTCACCGTGACTCTCTCACACTCGCTCCATCTTCGTCACCCTGACTCCCTCACACTCACTCCATCACCGTCACACTGACCCCCTCACACTCACTCCATCACCGCCTCACTGAACCCCTCACACTAACTCCATCACCGTCACACTGACCCCCTCTCACTCACTCTATCACCATCACTTTGACCCCCTCACACTCGCTCCATCACCGTCACCCTGACCCACTCACACTTACTCTATCTCAGTCACACTGATTCCCTCACACTCACTTCATGACCGTCACCCTGACACTCTCACACTCACTCCATCACCGTCACATTCACTCCATCACCATTCCACTGACCCCCTCGCACTCATTCTCACACCATCAACCTGACAACCTCACACTCACTCCAACACTGTCACCCTGGCCCTCTCACAATCACTCTATAACTGTCACCATATCTCTCTCCCACTCACTCCATCATCATCAAGCTGAGCACCACATACTCACTCATCAGCGTCACACTTAAACCCTCACACTCATTCCATCAATGACACCCTGACCAACTCAAACTCACTCCATCACCGTCACACTGACGTCCTCACATTAACTCCATCACTGTCACACTGACCGCCTCACACTCACTCCATCACCATCAACCTGACCTCCTCACTCTCACACCAACACTGTCACCCTGACCCCCTCACATTCACTCTATCACAGTAACTTTGACCCCCTCACACTCACCTCATAACTGTCACCCTGGCTCTCTCACACTCTCTCCATCACCATCAAACTGAGCCCCTCACATCACTCCATCACCGTCACAGTTAAACCCTCACACTCACTCCATCAATGTCAAGCTGACCAACTCACACTCATTCCATCACCGTCACTCTATCCCCCTCACACTCACTCCATCACCGTCACACTGACCACCCCACACTCACTCCATCAACTTCACACTGAACCCCTCACACTCACTCCATCACCGTCACCTTGACCCCCTCACACACACTCCATCACCATCACACTGACCCCCTCACACTCACTCCATCACCGTCACACTGACCCCCTCACACTCACTCCATCACCGCCTCACTGAACCCCTCACACTAACTCCATCACCGTCACACTGACCCCCTCTCACTCACTCTATTACCATCACTCTGACCCCCTCACACTCGCTCCATCACCGTCACCCTGACCCACTCACACTTACTCTATCTCAGTCACACTGATTCCCTCACACTCACTCCATGACCGTCACCCTGACCAACTCAAACTCACTCCATCACCGTCACATTCACTCCATCACCATTCCACTGACCCCCTCGCAATCACTCTCACACCATCAACCTGACAACCTCACACTCACTCCAACACTGTCACCCTGACCCCCTCACAATCACTCCATAACTGTCACCATATCTCTCTCCCACTCACTCCATCATCATCAAGCTGAGCACCACATACTCACTCCTCAGCGTCACACTTAAACCCTCACACTCACTCCATCAATGTTACCCTGACCAACTCAAACTCACTCCATCACCGTCACACTGACGTCCTCACATTAACTCCATCACTGTCACACTGACCCCCTCACACTCACTCCATCACCATCAACCTGACCTCCTCACTCTCACACCAACACTGTCACCCTGACCCGCTCACACTCACTCTATCACAGTAACTTTGACCCCTCACACTCACCTCATAACTGTCACCCTGACTCTCTCACACTCTCTCCATCACCATCAAACTGAGCACCTCACATCACTCCATCACCGTCACAGTCAAACCCTCACACTCACTCTATCAATGTCAGGCTGGCCAACTCACACTCATTCCATCACCGTCACTCTATCCCCCTCACACTCACTCCATCAACTTCACACTGAACCCCTCACACTCACTCCATCAATATCACCCTGACCAACTCACACTCACTCCATCACCGTCACCCTATCCCCCTCACACTCACTCCATCACCATCACACTGACCCCCTCACACTCACACCATCACCGCCTCACTGAACCCCTCACACTAACTCCATCACCGTCACACTGACACCCTCACACTCACTCCATCACCGTCACACTGACCCCCTCACACTCACTCCATCACCATCACACTGATTCCCTCAAACTCACTCCATCACCGTCCCCCTGACCCCCTCACACTCACTCCATCACCACCACACTGACCAACTCACACTCACTCCATCATTGTCACCATGACCCCCTCACACTCACTCTATCCCTGTCACACTGATTCCCTCACACTCACTCTATCAATGTCAGGCTGGCCAACTCACACTCATTCCATCACCGTCACTCTATCCCCCTCACACTCACTCCATCAACTTCACACTGAACCCCTCACACTCACTCCATCAATATCACCCTGACCAACTCACACTCACTCCATCACCGTCACCCTATCCCCCTCACACTCACTCCATCACCATCACACTGACCCCCTCACACTCACACCATCACCGCCTCACTGAACCCCTCACACTAACTCCATCACCGTCACACTGACCCCCTCACACTCACTCCATCACCGTCACACTGACCCCCTCACACTCACTCCATCACCATCACACTGATTCCCTCAAACTCACTCCATCACCGTCCCCCTGACCCCCTCACACTCACTCCATCACCACCACACTGACCAACTCACACTCACTCCATCATTGTCACCATGACCCCCTCACACTCACTCTATCCCTGTCACACTGATTCCCTCACACTCACTCCATCACCATTCCCCTGACCCCTCACACTCCCTCACTCACCATCACCCTGACCCCTTCACACTCACTCCATCATTGTCACTATGACTCCCTCACACTTACTCCATCACCGTCCCTCTGACACTCTCACACTCACTCCATCACAATCATCCTGACGCCATCACACTCACTCCATCACCGTTACACTGACCGCCTCACAGTCACTCCATCCCCGTCACCCTTAACCACCTCACACTCACTCCATCACCCACACTTTTAAGCCCTCATAATCACTCCATCGCTGTCACCCTGATTACCACACACTCACTCCATCTGCGACTCACTTACCCCCTCATACTCACTCCATCACTGGCAGACTAACCCACACAAACTCACTCCATCACTGTCACCCTGACCACTTCACTTCACTCCATCCCCGACACACTGACCGCCTCACACTCACTCCATCACCGTCACCCTGACCCACTCGCATTCACTCCATCACCGTCACCCTGATCCACTCGCTCACTCCATCACAGTCACTCTGACCCCCGCACATCCACTCCATAACTGTCACCCTGATCCTCTCACACTCACTCCATCACCATCAAGCGGACCACCACACACTCACTCCATCACCGTCACACTAAAACCCTCACACTCACTCCATCAATGTTACCCTGACCAACTCAAACTCAATCCATCACCGTCATACTGACCCCCTCACATTCACTCCACCAACATCAACCTGACACACACCCCAACACTGTCACCCTGACCCTCCAAACTCACTCCATGACAGTCACTCTGACACCCTCACACTCACTCAATAACTGTCACCCTGCCTCTCTCACACTCAATCCATCGCCATCAAGCTGAGTACCTCACACTCACTCCCTCACCATCACACATAAACCCTCACACTCACTCCATCAATATCACCCTGACCAACTCACATTCACTCCATCACCGTCACCCTATCCCCCTCACACTAACTCCATCACCACCACACTGACCAACTCACACTCACTCCATCATTGTCACCATGACCCCCTCACACTCACTCCATCACCATCACACTGATTCCCTCAAACTCACTCCATCACCGTCCCCCTGACCCCCTCACACACACTCCATCACCGCCTCACTGAACCCCTCACACTAACTCCATCACCACCACACTGACCAACTCACACTCACTCCATCATTGTCACCATGACCCCCTCACACTCACTCCATCACCATCACAGTGATTCCCTCAAACTCACTCCATCACCGTCCCCCTGACCCCCTCACACACACTCCATCACCGCCTCACTGAACCCCTCACAATAACTCCATCACCACCACACTGACCAACTCACACTCACTCCATCATTGTCACCATGATCCCCCTCACACTCACTTCAGCACCGTCACCCTGACACCCTCACACTCACTCCATCACCGTCACACTGACCCCCTCACACTCACTCCATCACCGTCACACTGACCCCCTCACACTCACTCCATCACCGTCACACTGATTCCGTCAAACTCACACCATCACCGTCCCCCTGACACTCTCACACTCACTCCATCACCACCACACTGACCAACTCACACTCACTCCATCATTGTCACCATGAACCCCTCACACTCACTCCATCACCGACACAATGACCCCCTCATATTCACTCCATGACTGGCAAACAGTCTCTCTCACACCATCACACTGATTCCCTCAAACTCACTCCATCACCGTCCCCCTGACCCACTCACACTCACTCCTTCACCACCACGCTGACCAACTCACACTCACTCCATCATTGTCACCATGGCCCCCTCACACTCACTCGAGCACCATCACCCTGACTCCCTCACACACACTACTTCACCATCACACTGACCCCCTCACACTCACTCCATCATCGTCACACTGATTCCCTGAAACTTACACCATCACCGTCCCCCTGACCAGCTCACACTCACTCCATCACCACCACACTGACCAACTCACACTCACTCCATCATTGTCACCATGACCCCCTCACACTCACTCCATCACCGTCGCACTGAACCCCTCACACTCACTCCATCACCACCACACTGACCAACTCACACTCACTCCATCATGGTCACCATGAACCCCTCACACTCACTCCATCACCGACACAATGACCCCCTCATACTCACTCCATCACTGGCAAACTGTCCTTCTCACACTCACTCCAGCACTGTCACCCTGACCGCCTCACACTCAATCCATCACCGTTACCCTGACTCCCCTCACACTCACTCCATCATCATCACTCTGACCCCCACACACTCACTCCATCACCCACACCCTTAAGCCCTCACACTCACTCCATCACTGTCACTCAGACCTCCTCACACTCACTCCATCACCAAAACAATGACCCGCTCATACTCACTCCATCACCGTTACCCTGACTCCCTCACACTCACTCCATCACTGCCAACCTGACCCCCTCAAACACACTCCATCATCATCACTCTGATCCCCTCACACTCACTCCATCACCGTCACCCTGACTCCCTCACACTCACTCCATCTCCGTCACCCTGACCCACTCACATTCACTCCATCTCTGTCACACTGATTCCCTCCCACTCACTCCATCACCGTCACCCTGACCCCCTCACAGGCACTCCATCACCCTCACACTTACACACTCCCACTCACTCCATCACCATCACACTGATTCCCTCAAACTCACTCCATCACCGTCCCCCTGACCCACTCACACTCACTCCTTCACCATCACACTGACCATCTCACACTCACTCCATTATTGTCACCATGACCCCCTCACACTCACTCCAGCACCGTTACCCTGACACCCTCACACACACTACTTCACCGTCACACTGACCCCCTCACACTCACTCCATCACCGTCCCCTGACCCTCTCACACTCACTCAATCACCACCACACTGACCCCCTCACACTCACTCCATCACCGTCACACTGATTCCCTCAAATTCACACCATCACCGTCCCCTGACCACCTCACACTCACTCCATCACCACCACACTGACCAACTCACACTCACTCCATCATTGTCACCATGACCCCCTCACACTCACTCCATCACCATCGCACTGAACCCCTCGCACTCACTCCATCACCAACACACTGACCACTTCACACTCACTCCATCACCGATCACACTGACCCCCTCACACTCACTCCATCACCGTCACACTAATTCCCTCAAACCCCTCCATCACCGTCCCCCTGACCACCTCACACTCACTCCATCACCACCACACTGACCAACTCACACTCACTCCATCATTGTCACCATGACCCCCTCACACTCACTCCAGCACCGTCACACTGATTCCCTCAAACTCACTCCATCACCGCCCCCCTGACCCACTTACACTCACTCCATCACCACCACACTGACCATCTCACACTCACTCCATCATTGTCACCATGACCCCCTCACACTCACTACAGAACCGTCACACTGACCACCTCACACTTACTCCATCACCGTCACCCTATCTCCCTCACACTCACTCCATCACCGTCACACAGACCCCCTCACACTCACTCCATCACCGTCACGCTGATTCCCTCAAACTCACTCCATCACCATCCCACTGACCCACTGACGCTCACTCCATCACCACCACATTGACCAACTCACACTCACTCCATCATTGTCACCATGACCCCCTCACACTCACTCCATCACCGTCACCCTGACAGTCTCACACACACTACTTCACCATCACACTGATTCCCTCAAACCCACTCCATCACCGTCCCCCTGACCACCTCACACTCACTCCATCACCACCACACTGACCAACTCACACTCACTCCATCATTGTCACCATGACCCCCTCACACTCACTCCAGCACCGTCACACTGATTCCCTCAAACTCACTCCATCACCGTCCCACTGACCCACTGACGCTCACTCCATCACCACCACATTGACCAACTCACACTCACTCCATCATTGTCACCATGACCCCCTCACAGTCACTCCATCACCATCACCCTGACAGTCTCACACACACTACTTCACCATCACACTGATTCCCTCAAACTCACTCCATCACCGTCCCCCTGATCCCCTCACACTCACTCACTCAGCGTCACCTTGAAACCCTCACACTCAAACCATCACCACCACACTGACCAACTCACACTCACTCCATCATTGTCACCATGACCCCCTCACACTCACTACAGCACCGTCACACAGACCCCCTCACACTCACTCCATCACCGTCACGCTGATTCCCTCAAACTCACTCCATCACCATCCCACTGACCCACTGACGCTCACTCCATCACCACCACATTGACCAACTCACACTCACTCCATCATTGTCACCATGACCCCCTCACACTCAGTCCATCACCGTCACCCTGACAGTCTCACACACACTACTTCACCATCACACTGATTCCCTCAAACTCACTCCATCACCGTCCCCCTGATCCCCTCACACTCACTCACTCAGCGTCACCTTGAAACCCTCACACTCAAACCATCACCACCACACTGACCAACTCACACTCACTCCATCATGGTCACCATGAACCCCTCACACTCACTCCACCACCGACACAATGACCCCCTCATACTCACTCCATCACTGGCAAACTGTCCCTCTCACACTCACTCCATCACTGTCACCCTGGCCGCCTCACACTCACTCCATCACCATTACCCTGACTCCCTCATACTCACTCCGTCATCATCACTCTGACCCCCACACACTCACTCCATCACCCACACCCTTAAGCCCTCACACTCACTCCATCACTGTCACTCAGACCTCCTCACACTCACTTCATCACCGACACAATGACCGCCTCATACTCACTCCATCACCGTTACCCTGACTCCCTCACACTCATTACATCACTGCCAACCTGACCCCCTCAAACACACTCCATCATCATCACTCTGATCCCCTCACACTCACTCCATCACTGTCACTCAGACCTCCTCACACTCACTTCATCACCGACACATGACCCCCTCATACTCACTCCATCACCATTACCCTGACTCCCTCACACTCACTCCATCACTGCCAACCTGACCCCCTCAAACACACTCCATCATCATCACTCTGATCCCCTCACACTCACTCCATCACCGTCACCCTGACTCCCTCACACTCACTCCATCTCCGTCACCCTGACCCACTCACATTCACTCCATCTCTGTCACACTGATTCCCTCCCACTCACTCCATCACCGTCACCCTGACCCCCTCACAGGCACTCCATCACCCTCACACTTACACACTCCCACTCACTCCATCAACGTCACGCTGACCCCCTCACACTCACTCCATCAACGTCATGCTGACCCCTTCACACTCACTCCATCACAGTCACAGTGACCCCCTCACACTCACCCCTTCACCATCACACTGACCCCCTCACACTCACTCCATCACCATCACACTGATTCCCTCAAACTCACTCCATCACCGTCCCCCTGACCCACTCACACTCACTCCTTCACCATCACACTGACCATCTCACACTCACTCCATTATTGTCACCATGACCCCCTCACACTCACTCCAGCACCGTTACCCTGACACCCTCACACACACTACTTCACCGTCACACTGACCCCCTCACACTCACTCCATCACCGTCCCCTGACCCTCTCACACTCACTCAATCACCACCACACTGACCCCCTCACACTCACTCCATCACCGTCACACTGATTCCCTCAAATTCACACCATCACCGTCCCCTGACCACCTCACACTCACTCCATCACCACCACACTGACCAACTCACACTCACTCCATCATTGTCACCATGACCCCCTCACACTCACTCCATCACCATCGCACTGAACCCCTCGCACTCACTCCATCACCAACACACTGACCACTTCACACTCACTCCATCACCGATCACACTGACCCCCTCACACTCACTCCATCACCGTCACACTAATTCCCTCAAACCCACTCCATCACCGTCCCCCTGACCACCTCACACTCACTCCATCACCACCACACTGACCAACTCACACTCACTCCATCATTGTCACCATGACCCCCTCACACTCACTCCAGCACCGTCACACTGATTCCCTCAAACTCACTCCATCACCGCCCCCCTGACCCACTTACACTCACTCCATCACCACCACACTGACCATCTCACACTCACTCCATCATTGTCACCATGACCCCCTCACACTCACTACAGAACCGTCACACTGACCACCTCACACTTACTCCATCACCGTCACCCTATCTCCCTCACACTCACTCCATCACCGTCACACAGACCCCCTCACACTCACTCCATCACCGTCACGCTGATTCCCTCAAACTCACTCCATCACCATCCCACTGACCCACTGACGCTCACTCCATCACCACCACATTGACCAACTCACACTCACTCCATCATTGTCACCATGACCCCCTCACACTCACTCCATCACCGTCACCCTGACAGTCTCACACACACTACTTCACCATCACACTGATTCCCTCAAACCCACTCCATCACCGTCCCCCTGACCACCTCACACTCACTCCATCACCACCACACTGACCAACTCACACTCACTCCATCATTGTCACCATGACCCCCTCACACTCACTCCAGCACCGTCACACTGATTCCCTCAAACTCACTCCATCACCGTCCCACTGACCCACTGATGCTCACTCCATCACCACCACATTGACCAACTCACACTCACTCCATCATTGTCACCATGACCCCCTCACAGTCACTCCATCACCATCACCCTGACAGTCTCACACACACTACTTTACCATCACACTGATTCCCTCAAACTCACTCCATCACCGTCCCCCTGATCCCCTCACACTCACTCACTCAGCGTCACCTTGAAACCCTCACACTCAAACCATCACCACCACACTGACCAACTCACACTCACTCCATCATTGTCACCATGACCCCCTCACACTCACTACAGCACCGTCACACAGACCCCCTCACACTCACTCCATCACCGTCACGCTGATTCCCTCAAACTCACTCCATCACCATCCCACTGACCCACTGACGCTCACTCCATCACCACCACATTGACCAACTCACACTCACTCCATCATTGTCACCATGACCCCCTCACACTCAGTCCATCACCGTCACCCTGACAGTCTCACACACACTACTTCACCATCACACTGATTCCCTCAAACTCACTCCATCACCGTCCCCCTGATCCCCTCACACTCACTCACTCAGCGTCACCTTGAAACCCTCACACTCAAACCATCACCACCACACTGACCAACTCACACTCACTCCATCATGGTCACCATGAACCCCTCACACTCACTCCACCACCGACACAATGACCCCCTCATACTCACTCCATCACTGGCAAACTGTCCCTCTCACACTCACTCCATCACTGTCACCCTGGCCGCCTCACACTCACTCCATCACCATTACCCTGACTCCCTCATACTCACTCCGTCATCATCACTCTGACCCCCACACACTCACTCCATCACCCACACCCTTAAGCCCTCACACTCACTCCATCACTGTCACTCAGACCTCCTCACACTCACTTCATCACCGACACAATGACCGCCTCATACTCACTCCATCACCGTTACCCTGACTCCCTCACACTCATTACATCACTGCCAACCTGACCCCCTCAAACACACTCCATCATCATCACTCTGATCCCCTCACACTCACTCCATCACTGTCACTCAGACCTCCTCACACTCACTTCATCACCGACACATGACCCCCTCATACTCACTCCATCACCATTACCCTGACTCCCTCACACTCACTCCATCACTGCCAACCTGACCCCCTCAAACACACTCCATCATCATCACTCTGATCCCCTCACACTCACTCCATCACTGTCACTCAGACCTCCTCACACTCACTTCATAACCGACACAATGACCCCCTCATACTCACTCCATCACCATTACCCTGACTCCCTCACACTCACTACATCACTACCAACCTGACCCCCTCAAACACACTCCATCATCATCACTCTGATCCCCTCACACTCACTCCATCACCGTCACCCTGACTCCCTCACACCTACTCCAACACCGTCACACTGACCACCTAACACTCACTCCATCACTGTCACCCTGACCCACTCACATTCACTCCATCCCTGTCACACTGATTCCCTCCCACTCACTCCATCACCGTCACCCTGACCCCCTCACAGGCACTCCATCACCCTCACACTTACACACTCCCACTCACTCCATCAACGTCACGCTGACCCCCTCACACTCACTCCATCAACGTCACGCTGACCCCCTCACACTCACTCCATCACAGTCACAGTGACCCCCTCACACTCACTCCATGACCGGCACCTTGACCCCTCACATTCACTCCATCACAATCACACTGACCATTCGCACTCACTACATCACCATCAATTTGACAACCTCACACTCACTCCAACACTGTCACCCTGACCCCCTCACACTCACTCCATCACCATCAAGCTGAGCACCTCACACTCACTCCATCACCGTCAAAAATAAACCCTCACAATCATTGCATCAATGTCAGCCTGACCAACACACACTCACTCCATCACCGTCACCCTATCCCGTTCACACTCACTCCATCACAATCATACTGACCCCCTCGCACAAACTCCAACACTGTCAGCCTGACCCCCTCAGACTCACTCCATTACAGTCACTCTGACCCTCTCACACTCACTCCATAACTGTCACACTGACTCTCTCACACTCACTCCATCACCATCAAGCTGAGCACCTCACACTCATTCGCTCACCGTCACACCTAAACCCTCAAACTTACTCCATCAATGTCACCCTGACCAACTCACACTCACTTCATCAATGTCACCCTGACCAACTCACACTCACTCCATCACCGTCACCCTATCGCCTTACACTCACTCCATCACAATCACACTGACTGCCTCACACCAACACTGTCACCCTGACTCTCTCACACTCACTTCATCGCCATCAAGCTGAGCACCTCACACTCACTCCCTCACCGTCACACTTAAACGCTCACACTCACTCCATCAATGTCACCCTGACCAACTCATACTCACTCCATCACCGACACCGTATCCCCCTCACACTCACTCCATCACAATCACACTGACCCCCTCGCACTCATTCCATCACCATCAACCTGACCACCTCACACTCACTCCAACACTTTAACCCTGACCCACTCACACTCACTCCATCACAGTCACTCTGTAACCCTCACACTCACTCCATAACTGTCACCCTGACTCACTACATGACCATCAAGCTGAGCACCTCCCACTCACTCCCTCACCGTCACACTTAAACCCTCACACTCACTCCATCAATGTCACCCTGACCACTTCACACTCACTCCATCACCGTCACCCTATCCTCCTCACACTCACTCCATCACCGTCCCACTGACCCCACACACTCACTCACTCACCTTCACGCTGATCCCCTCACACTCACTCTGTCACCATCACACTGACCCTCACACACTCACTCCATCATTGTCACCATGAACCCTTCACTCACTCCATCAGCGTCACACTGACTCTCTCACACTCACTCAATCAAAATGACCCTGACGCCCTCACACTCACTCCATCACCAACACCCTTAAACCCTCACACTCACTCCATCGCCGTCACCTTGACCCCATCACACTCACTCCATCACTATCACCCTGACCACTTCACACTCACTCCATCACTATCACCCTGACCACTTCACACTCACTCCATCCCCGCCACACTGAACCCCTCAAACTCACTCCATCAACGTCAACCTGACTACATCACATTCACTCCAACACTGTCACCCTGACCCCCTCACACTCACTCCATCACAGTCACTCTGACCCCCTCACACTCACTCCATAACTGTCACCCTGACTCTCTCACACTCACTCCATCACCATCAAGCACAGCACCTCACACTCACTCCCTCACTGTCACTCCTAAACCCTCACACTCACTCCATCAATGTCACCCTGACCAACTCACACTCACTCCATCACCGTCACCCCATCCCCCTCACACTCACTCCATTACAATCACACTGACCGCCTCGCACTCACTCCATCACCATCAACCTGACCCCCTCACACTCACTCCATAACTGTCACCCTGACTCTCTCACACTCAATCCATCGCCATCAAGCTGAGCACCTCACACTCACTCCCTCACCGTTACACTTAAACCCTCACACTCACTCCATCAATGTCACTCTGACCAAATCACACTCACTCCATGACTGTCACTCTATCCCCCTCACACTCACTCCATCACCGTCACACTGACCCCCTCACACTCACTCCATCACCGTCACACTGAACCCCCACAGTCATCCATCACTGTCACCCTGACCATCTCACACACAACTTCACCGTTACACTGCCCCCTCACAATCACTCCATCACTGTCACCCTGATTCACTCACACTCACTCCATCACCGATACACTGTCCCCCTCACATTCACTCCATCACTGGCACACTGACCCACTCACACTCACTCCATCACTGTCAACCTGAGCACTTCACACTCACTCCATCTCCGACACACTGACCGCCTCACACTCGCTCCATCAACGTCACCCTGACTCCCTCATACTCACTCCATCACTGTCACCCTGACCCGCTCACACTCACTCCATCCCCATCACTCTGACCCCCTCACATTCACTCCATCACCGTCACGCTTAATCCCTCACACTGTCTACATCACCGTCACCATTAACCACCCCACACTCACTCCAACCCCCCACCCATAATCCCTCACACTGACTCCATCACTGTCACCCTGATTCCCTCACACACACTCCATCACCGACACACTGATCCACTCACACTCACTCCATCACTGTCACCCTGACCACTTCACACTCACTCCATCCCCGACACACTGACCGCCTCACACTCACTCCATCACCATCACCCTGACTCTCTCACACTCTCTCCATCACCGTCACCCTGACTCCCTCACACACACTATTTCACCGTCACACTGATTGCCTTACACTCACTCCATTACCATCCCCCTGAATCCCTCACACTCACTCACTCACCATCACCCTTACCCCCTCACACTCACTCCATCACCACCACACTCACCAACTCACACTCCATCATTGTCACCATGACCCCCTCACACTCACTCAATCACCGTCACACTGTCCGTCTCACACTCACTCCATCACAATCACCCTGACGCCATCACACTCACTCCATCACCGTCACATTGACCCTCTCACAATCACTCCATCCGCATCACCCTAAACCCCTCACACTCACTCCATCGCCATCACCCTTAATCCCATCACACTCACTCCATCACCCACACGCTTAAGCCCTCACACTCACTCCATCACTGTCACGCAGACCCCCTCACACTCACTCCATCACCGACACAATGACCCCCTCATACTCACTCAATCACTGGCCCGCTGACCCACTCACACTCAGTCCATCACTGTCACCCTGACCACTTTAAACTTACTCCATCCCCGACACACTCACCGCCTCAAAATCACTCCATCACTGCCACCCTGACTCCCTCACACTTACTCCATCACCGTCACACTGACGACCTCACTCTGACTCCATCACAATCACCCTGACACCCTCACACTCACTCCATCCCCGTCACCCTAAACCGCTCACACTCACTCCATCGCCATCACCCTTAACCCCGTCACACTCACTCCATCACCCACACCCTTAAGCCCACACACTCACTCCTTCACCAACACAATGACCGCCTCAAACTCACTCCATCACCATCACTCTGACCCCCTTGCATTCACTCCATCACCGTCACCCTGACCCACTCACACTCGCTACATTTCTGTCACACGGATTCCCTCACACTCACTCCATCACCATCACCCTGACCCCCTCACACGCACTCCATCACCGTCACACTTACACCCTCACACTCACTCCATCAACGTCACCCTGACGAATTCAAACTCACTCCATCACCATCACCCTGACGCCCTCACTTTCACTCCATCACTGTCACCCTGATCCCCTCACATTCACTCCATCACCATCACACTGACCCCCTCGCACTCACTCCATCACCATCAACCTGACCACCTCACACTCACTCCATCACAGTCACTCTGACCCCCTCACACTCACTCCTTAACTGTCACCCTGACTCCCTCAAACTCACTCTTTCACAGTCACCCTGACTCCCTCACAATCACTGCATCACTGTCACCCTGACCACTTCATATTTACTCCATTACCAACACAATGACACCCGAACACTCACTTCATCAGTGGCACACTGACTCCCTCACACTCACTCCATCACTGTCACCCTGACCCCCTCACACTCACTCCATATCCATCACCCTGACTCCCTCACACTCACTCCATCACTGTCACCCTGACCCCCTCACACTCACTCCATATCCATCACTCTGACCCGCTCACACTCACTCCATCACCATCACCCTGACTCTCTCACACTCACTCCATCACCGTCACCCTGACTCCCTCACACTTACTCCATCTCCATCACCCTGACCCACTCACACTCACTCCATCTCTGTCACACTGATTTCCTCTCACTCACTCCATCACCGTCATCCTGACACCCTCGCTCAATCCATCACCATCACACTTACATCCTCACACTCACTCCATCAACGTCATACTGACCGCCTCACACTCACTCCATGACCATCACACTTATTCCCTCACACTCACACCATCACTTTCACCTTGACCCCCTCACATTCACTCCATCACCATCAAACTGACCACCTCACACTCACTCCAACAATGTCACCCTGACCCCCTCACACTCACTCCATCACAGTCACTCTGACGCCCTCACACTCACTCCATAACTGTCACCCTGACTCTCTCACACTCACTCCATCACCATCAAGCTGTGCACCTCACACTCACTCACTCACCGTCACAGTTAAACCCGCACACTCACTCCATCAATGTCACCCTGACTAACTCACACTCACTCCATCACCATCACCCTATCCGCCTCACGCATACTACTTCACCGTCACACTGACCCCCTCACTCTCACTCCATCACCTTCACACTGATTCCCTCACACTCACTCCATCACCGTCCCCTGACCCCCTCACGCTCACTCACTCACCGTCACCCTGACCGCCTCACACTCACTCCATCACCATCACTCTGACCCCCTCACACTCACTCTTTTACAGTCATCCTGACCCCCTCACACTCGCTCTATCACAGTCACCCTAACCCCCTCAAACTCAATCCATCCCCGTCACTCTTAACCCCTCACACTCACTCCATCGATGTCACCCTGACCAACACACACTCACTCAATCACCATCACCCTGACTCCCTCACACTCACTCCATCACCGACAAACTGCTTCCGTCACACTCACTCCATCACCGTCAGCCTTAACTCGTCACACTCACTCCACGCCCTTCACACTTAACCCCCTCACACTCACTCCATCAATCTCACTCTGACCCTCACAAACTCACTCCATCACCGTCACCCTGACCCCTCACACTCATTCCATCACTGTCAACCTGACACGCTCACACACACTCCATCACCATCACCCTGAACCCCCTCACACTCACTCATTCACCCACAGCCTTAAACCCTCACACTCACTTCATCACTGTCACACTGACCGCCGCACACGCACTCCATCACCGACACACTGACTCCATCACACTCACTCCATCACCGTCACACTGGCCCAGTCAAACTCACTCCATCGCTGTCACCCTGCCCCCCTCAAAATCACTCTATCACATTCACCCTTTCTCTCTCACACTCACTTCATCAACTTCACCATGACCCCTCACACTCACTCCGACACTGTCGCTCTGACCCCCTCACACTCACAACATCTCCGTCACCCTCATTCACCCACACTCACTTCATCACTGTCACCAGGAAACCCATAGACTCACTGAATCACCGTCACACCGGCGCACTCGCACACACTCCAACACCGTCACCCTAACCCCCTCATACTCATTCCATCACTGTCACCCTGTCACCCTCACCCACACTCCATCACCGTAACCCTCACCCCCTCACACTCACTCTATCACCATCACACTGACCTCCTCACATTCACTCCATCACCGTCACCCTGACCCCCTCACACTAACTCTATCACCATCACTCTGACCCCCTCACATTCACTCCATCACAGTCACACTGATTCCCTCACACTCAATCCATTACTGTCCCCTGACCCCCTCACACTTACTCCATCACCATCACTCTGACCCTCTTTCACTCACTCCATCATTGTCACCCTGCTCCCCTCACACTCACTCTATCACCGTCACCCTGACCCCCTCACACTCACTCAGTCTTTGTCACATTGATCCCGTCACACTTACTCCATCAACATCACCCTGACCTCCTCACAATCACTCCATCACCTTCACCCTCACCCTCTCACACTCACTCCATAACTGTCACCCTGAATCTCTCACACTCACTCCATCACCATCACCCTGACCCCCGCACACTCACTCCAAGACTGTCACCCTGCCCCCCTCACACTCACTCCATCACCATCACACTTAAACCATCACACTCATTCCACCAACGTCACCCTGACCACCTCACACTCACTCCATTACCGTCACCCTGACCCCCTCACACTCACTTCATCACCGTCACCCTGACCCCCTCACACTCACTACATCACCGTCTCCCTGAACCCCTCACACTCACTCCATCGCCGTCACCCATAACCCATCTCACTCACTCCATCAATGTCCCCCTGGCCAACACACACTCACTCCATCACCGTTACCCTGACCCCCTCACACTCACTCTATCACCGTTACCCGGACACCCTTGCACTCACTCCATCACTGTCACCCTGACCCTCTACCACTCACTCAATCACTGTCACCCTGGCCCCCTCACACTCACTCCATCACCATCACCCTGACCCCTTCAGACTCACTCCATCACCATCACCCTGTCCCCCTCACTCTCATAAGTCACAACCTGCCCCGCACCACCCCCACCTTCATGCTCACCACCTCACACTCCACCACCATCACACACACTGCCCTACACCATCCGCACCTTCACACTCACCCCATCACACTCCACCACCATCAGACACACTGCCCCACACCTCACCCACCGTTACTCTCACCCCCTCACACTCCACCACCATCACCGTCACGCTCACCCACTCATACTCCACCACTCTTACAAACAATGCTCCACACCTCCCCACTGTCACGCTCACCCCCATTCCATCCACCACCATCACACACACTGCCCCAAACCACCCCCACTCTCACGCTCACACCCACTGCCCCACTACACCCTTACCGTCATGCTCACCCCCACACTCTATACCAACCTGACACACACTAACCCACTCCACCCTCACCCTCACACTCAACCCCACACCGTCTACCACCATCACACACAGTGCCCCACACCTCCACCACCGTCACGCTCATTCCCACGCACTCCACTACCCTCAAAAACACTGTGCAACACCTCCCCCACCGAGATGCTCACCCCATAAACTCCACCACACTCACACCCACTGCCCCACTCCACCCTCAACGTCACGCTCACCCCCACGCACTCCACCACCCTCACACACACTGCCCCTCACCACCCTCACCGTCACACTCAGCACCACACACTCTACCAGCATCACACACACTGCCCCACTCCACCCCCACTGTCACACTCACCCCAAAAACCCCACCACCCTCACACACACTGCCCCACACCACCCTCACCGTCACACTCACCACCACACACTTCACCACCCTCACACACACAGCTCAAAACTACCTCTCCCTCACACTCAACCCCACACATTTCACCACCCTCACACACACTGCCACACACAACCCCCACCGTCACGCTTACCCCCGCACACTCCACCAACATCACACACACGGCCCCACACCTCCCTCACCGTCATCCTCACCCCTCACACCCCCACACCCCACCACTATCACACACACAAAACCCCACACCAACCCCACCATCACGCTGACCTCCGCAAACTCCACCACCATCACACATACTGCCCCACACAATCCCCCACCATCAGGGTCAATCACCTGCACACTCCCCTTGCATCACGCTCACACGCCAACGCAGGCTCGCACCATCACACCCCTCACACATCTTAAACTGAGCTCCTGCCTGTGAACACCGACCCATTTGACCCCTTCTAAATGGCCTTTAACACCATCCCCATTCTATTCCCTGAGTAACAGACAGTATGTCCCACACAATGTGTTCTCTGTGTGATATCCTGTTGTACCAGTCTCAGCCACAGCCTACGCTGCCACTCCACCTGTTAACCCCTCTTAATGGCTCGTGTTCTCACACCCACTATGGCCCTGAGCAATGGCGTTTGGCCCAAGCCCCATACTATTGCTCTGACAATGGCCTGATATGCCGTCCCAATCTGCGTTCGCTAACATCGGCCTGAAGATCGACAACCCTCTTCTGTTCCCCGGGCACCAAACGATTCGAGGAAGACGGTAACATTGGGAGGTTATGATCGCAAGATGGAGAGAGGGAGCATGAGATTGGGGAAGACAGGGACAGTGGAATTGATTTTTAATGGGAAAATGAGAGAGAAATAGCAGTGCAGTGTGAGAGTGGGAGGGATACATGGGGGGAGAGGAACAAAGGGAGCAAGGTGAATTCTGCTGAGAGCCAAATTGGAAGGGGTGACCCAGAGGTGAAAGTAAGGACAGAGGGAGTTAAACCCGGCTCCTGAGCTCAGGGCACGGTGCCCTCCCCCTTCCCGAGGACCAGGCCTTGGGGCTGTCTGTCTCTCTCCAGCTCAGCTTCTCCAACACAAAGACACACAACAACATCGGTCACTCTGCTGCTTGGCACACTTTAATGAACATTTTTATTGTTTACAAATGGAATTGATGGATACAATCAGTGGGATGGTGCCTTTTCTCACTGGCCCCTAAGTTGTGAGAAGCATTGAAATGTTTCCCTGTAACCCCTCTGTGGAATAAGGATGGACAAACCAGCTCTATTCTCAGTCTGTTATCATAGCAATAGGCTGCTCCATCGCTGAAACACTGAACTGAAATGAGAAAATCCCGGATGGATTGATTAGTGCGGGAATTTGATTGATGGATGGATTTGGGTGAAGGGATATTTCAGCACATTCTTCAGCTGCTGCCTGAACTTAGTCTGGGTCACGGCATAAATCGCGGTGTTTGAGCAGCAACTGAGGAGCTGCAGCATGAAGCTCAATTCCTGCACAAAGTCATGGAGATGCACAGACTGATACCCAATATACCACATCCGTCTCCATATAGAATACAGCATTAACGTTGACCATAACACGATGAAATTGGCCGAGATCACAAACAGTAAAATGATGGATTTTTTTCGGTTTCTCATTTCTGTGTCAGACTGAGCATCCCCATTGGTGTGAGCGCGGAGTCTCCTGCGGGCTCTGCTGGTCACTAAAATGTGTCTGACGGTGAGAACATTGAGCAGTAGAATCAGGAGAAATGGGACACACGGGGTTAGAATGTGGTGGAAGAACTCGATTGTGACCCAGACAATGGAGGAGAGAACAGCGAATTTTACATCACAAAACCAAGGTGCGTTCTCCAGCCAATACCGAGACTTGAGAATAAAATACCAGGAAATGTTCTTTAAACAGCTCAGCACAGTCACTGCTCCCAGAACCACAGCCGCCGTTTTCTCACTGCAATATTTACTTTTCAGCTTCTGGCAACAAATGGCCACAAACCGATCAAAGGTGAAAGTGACGGTGAACCAGACAGAGCAGTCAGTGGCTGCATAAAGCAGGACAGCGTGGATATTACACACGGGGAAGGAGTCCATCAGGAAATAAAAATTTTCCTGATAAACAATGGGAATGTGTCTCAGGATCAGGTCGAGGATAATGACCAGGAGATCTGCCGCTGCCATGGCCCCCAGGTAACGTCTGACACATGGAGACAATCCACAATCTTTATAAAGCAGGACGTAGATGGTCACTACGTTAACTGTGAGGAAGGAAAACAAACCCATTATCCATCAGCCTGGAGGCAAAGGGACCCGTTTGATTGGGGACCCAGTGAGATTTTCAAATGTGTCCTTGTATTCATGGATTTACAAAAATAATTGGAGCTGGAATAACAAATGGGAAGGTCGGAATTACTGACAAAAATGTGACATAAATCACAAGAAACCCTCCCTCCGAAAACAAGCAGAGACACATCCAAAAGGACAGATGGTTTCTAGAACATTCCCACACACCTGATCACTCGAGAGCAGGCACAGGTCACTCCTTCCCAGCTCGTAACATGGAGAGTGGAAACGATGCTGTCCTGAAGGATTCTCTCTCAGTTTCTTGAAGACAAACGGAGGTTGGGAATTGTTGTATATTGGTCTAAATTGTGGTCGATCCTGTGTCGTGGAGAAATGTAAACGCAGGGAAAACGAATTCACCCCTTTAACTGCCTGAGGGGCCTTCGGAACAGTGTCTGCTTCTCCCTGGAACGGGATCTCTTCCCTTGGGATCATATCGTTTGATCAATTCACTGACGCCCGGCCGTTCACAAACAATGTCAGGGACAGAACGCAGAACGTTCTGGGGAATGTCAGTTATAGAATGTTGGGGACAGGACGTTCCTGGGAATGTCTGTTATAGAATGTTGGGGACAGGACGTTCCTGGGAATGTCTGTTATAGAATGTTGGGGACAGGACGTTCCTGGGAATGTCTGTTCTAGAATGTTGGGTACAGAACGTTCCGGGGAATGTCAGTTTTCAAATGTCGGGGACAGAACGTTTCGGGGAATGTCAGTTATAGACTGTTGGGGACAGAACGTTCCGGGGAGCTCCTTGACCTGTTTATCACCTTTCCCCCCTACCCACCCCATCAACATGATGTAATGTGCACAGGCTACATATCTGTCCAATACGGGGAACTGCACAAATTACATCATTGCATTATCTAAAAACCTCAGCCAAACAGTCTGACCAGCACAGCGACCTGTGCAGTGATCACCCGTGAATTAATCTGTAAACCAGTTACCCTCCCAGCATGTAGGACTGTGTGCACCGCCCCAGTGCATTTATCTGTAAACCAGAAGCAGTTACTCTCCCAGCATGAATGACTGTATACACCACTCCAGTGCATTGCTCAGTAACACTGTATTAGATCACTGCCCAGCGTGGGTAAATTTGAAGCCCATGCTGGAAGTGACAGGATGTATAGCTCCCACGCATTTACAGCTCCATATCTCCGTTGTGCCATGACAAGGGGGTGTTGGGGTGCGAACATCACTGCCAGAGAGAGATGGCGGGGGAATCAGTTTAAATATCAGAACATGGGAGGAGTTTGGGGTATAGACAGAGAGGGGGAGACTGAGACAGTGTTCCCAGGATTCAGAATGCTGAAATGTAGACACTTCGATAGCATCCTGTAACATGAGCCAGTCTTCCCAGGAAAGATGGGAAAAAGGGATATTGGTGTGAGGTCAGATGGTGGAGAGTTTTGGATGAACAGTTGTTCTACAAATTTGTAAATGGAAGTAGTTTCAACAGAATCTATGATTCACTGGTCTGAATCTAACAATAATTTGTATCAGTGCCATTTGCATTGTGTGTGACAGATGGATTGTCCTTCGAGGCTGAGCTAGTTTCCTGGTGCTAATCGTACCGAAGTCATCTCATTAACTACCCACCCCACCCCATGGTGTCCCTCTCATTCAATACCAGCCCGATTCTCTCACCATCTCCCGGATGCCCCTGGATATTCCACGATCCCTGACACTGGGGCTACCCCGACCATGACCGATAAGGGATAATTACATCATGGTTTCTCGAACGGGGCACGGAGGTCCTGGTGGATGGGCTAGTATAGGGGGACCATTGTCTTCCCAGAGGGTGTCTCATTATCAGACCCATCTGGCATGTTCTGAGGTCCCCACCCAGCTCAGTGCAGTATCTGCGGTGTGAAGAAATGTCCAGCAATACAGGACAAGCATCAATAACCTTCCCCACTCTGTCAGGGTAACGGTAACCATAATCTCTCTGCTCCCTCACCCTCACTGTATATCTGTTACAGCACCGACACCCGAACAAGGATGATGCTCCACCACTCTCAATACTGCATGCAGCACCTTCCCTCTCTCTCTCTCCACCCCACTTCTGTCTCTCTCTCTCTCTCTCTCTCTCTCTCTCTCTCTCTCTCTCTCTCTCTCTCTCTCTCTCTCTCTCTCTCTCTCTCTCTCTCTCTCTCTCTCTCTCTCTCTCTGTCACCCCGTCCAGCTTACCCCCCACATCAATTACACTGCATGGATAGAACATAGAACATAGAACAATACAGCACAGAACAGGCCCTTCGGCCCACGATGTTGTGCCAAACATTTATCCTAGCTTAAGCACCCATCCATATACCTATCCAATTGCCGCTTAAAGATCAACAATGACTCTGACTCTGCGACTCCCACAGGCAGCGCATTCCATGCCCCCACCACTCTCTGGGTAAAGAACCTACCCATGACACCCCCCTATACCTTTCACCCTTCACCTTAAATTTATGTCCTCTTGTAACACTCTGTTGTACCCGGGGGTAAAGTTTCTGACTGTCTACTTGATCTATTCCTCTGATCATCTTATAAACCTCTAACAAGTCACCCCTCATCCTTCGCCGTTCCAATGAGAAAAGGCCGGGCACTCTCAACCTATCCTCGTACGACCTATTCTCTATTCCAGGTAACATCCTGGTAAATCTTCTCTGTACCCTCTCCAAAGCTTCCACATCTTTCCGAAAGTGAGGCGACCACAATTGCACACAGTACTCCAAATGTGGCCTAACCAAAGTCCTGTACAGCTGCAACATCACTTCACGACTCTTGAATTCAATCCCTCTGCTAATGAACGCTAATACACCATAGGCCTTCTTACAAACTCTATTCACCTGAGTGGCAACTTTCAAAGATCTATGAACGTAGACCCCAAGATCCCTCTGCTCCTCCACCTTACTAAGAACCCTACCGTTAACCCTGTATTCCGCATTCTTATTTGTCCTTCCAAAATGGACAACCTCACACTTGACAGGGTTGAACTCCATCTGCCACTCCTCAGCCCAGCTCTGCATCATATCTAAGTCCCTTTGCAGCCGACAACAGCCCACCTCATTATCCACAACTCCACCGATCTTCGTATCATCTGCAAAATTACTGACCCACTCTTTGACTCCCTCTTCCAAGTTATTAATAAATAATAAAAATTACAAACAGAATAAAAATTACAAACAGTATAAAAACGACAAACAGTAACAGGATACAGTGCTGTTGACAGACTCCCTCTGAAAAGCTCACCATTTGCCATCATCCCCACCTACACCAGCACCAGCAGCAGGGCCACCCACTACCACACTCATTCCCTCCCTCGCTTTCTCCAATTCCAGGAGAAACTGCCTGAAATTTGACAGAAATGGCCAAGCTGGGTGGTGGAGTGCCCGATATCCGTTCCCTCCCCCCTCCCCCCGCCATGTGGGGAGGACCCTGGTACGACCCAGAGAGGACCGGGACACCTCGTGTGGAGATTCTGAAACATCCACGTCCTACCGACCGAGTAAGGAGCAATGTTCAGTGAAGGGCAATTCTCACTTTAAACCCACTGGCAGCTCCGTTTCCCCCCGGCACAACTTAGAACCCGTGGCCCTGATGCCATCTCTCTTTTGTGTCGAGCTGGTACAAATGGAATCCCCACGGTCTCGGTGGGCAGGAGGGTGGGCTCACAACACATCATCACCACCACCTCCCAGGAAGGGAGCACGGAGACTCCCTCCTACACCTCCTCCTGTAAACAGGTCAGATGATGAAACTAATCTGTGATAGTTACTGCTCTCCTCACCTGTCCTGACATCTTCAACAATCTGTGCTCATACACACGCAGCTCCCTCTGTTCCTGCAGCCCCTTTATAATGGCACAGCCTGTTTTAAACTGTCTTTCATTGTCTTTCCTACCAAAGTGTATCACCTCACACTGCTCTGCATTGGTCCCCATCTGCCATAAACCTGAATACGACATCAACGTGTGATTGTCCTGTTAGAGTTCCACACTCTCCTCCATAGACTTCAGAGTTCTTCCAGGTTCGGTGCCATCTACAAACACTGAGATTGTCATAGCGTCACAGTCCACATGAAACAACTGAAATCCTGCCCCACATACACGAGTGTGAGCAAGTGAAATACTGATATATTCTCACGGACAGAGTCGAATAATGACATGCTGTCAATGGAGCAACAAAAGTCCTGACACAAACCAGACGGAGCAAATGAAATATTGACAAACCAAAGAGCAAAAAAATCCGGATAGGTCCTAATTATCTATATTCATGAGGGTATAATGTGATGAAGTTGAAAGTGTGTACTGTACCTTCAAGAGAGAGGGAATGCTGTTCTGAACTGAGAGCTTACAAGCACCTGTGGTATGAGAGGTTGGCAGATCCAGAAACAATGCATTTCTATAGAGCTGGAGTCGGGTAATAAGAAGTTAAGAGAAAGATGGTCCCAGAGTTGTGTAAAGTTGATGTAAAATGTTCACTTTCAGAGTGAAAACAATAATTTGATGTTTTTTATTTAAACAGTGGAATTTGGCAGATCTGTCACTCACATTTTAACAGTTTACAAGGCGAATTGAGCATTTCTTTATGTTTCTTTTAAGTTGCCAGATGAGCTTCACGTCGTGACCTAACAATTCCCGTGTGGCTATCTGTGTGTTTCTGTGTGGGGCAGGTCTGACAGTCTCTGTGGTGCTTAAAGTGACGCTTGCCACCCTCTGCTGGCCTCGCCACGCCACTGCACAGCCATTGTAAGAGGGTGAAAACCAACAGGGATACATTCAGAGAGGGGGAGGGAGAGGGTAGCTGCTCAAAGCACCATCCAAACTGATGTCTTATCCATGGACTGATCTAAATGTCCATTAAACATTGTAATTGTCCCTGCTTTCACCACTTCCTCTACAAGTTCATTCCACACACAAGCCAGCTTCTGTCTAACATAATTACCTCTCGTGACTTTCGTAAATCTTTTTTCCTCAGACCTTAAAAATCCCTCAGTTTTGAATCCTAAACTCCGGAGAAAAGATATCAGCCCTTCAGCTTCTCTGTAACCCTCGTTATTTTATAAACCTATGTAAAGTTACTGCTTAATCTCATATTCGTCAGTGAAAAAGTCCCACCCTATCCAGCCTCTCGTTATTGCTCACTCCCTCCTTTCCCAGCAACATCCAGGTTAATCTCTTCTCAATCCTCTCCAGCTTAATAATGTCAACGACAGTAATATCAAAGTGAATAGTCAAGGTATTTTCTAAGGGTAAGGGGAGTCCAGAACGAGTGGACATAGGCTTAAGGTGAGAGTGGAAACATTTAAAAGTGACCTAAGGGGCAGCCTTTTCACCCAGAGGGTGGTGCGCCTATGGATTGAGCGAGCAGCGTGACCAGACTGGACACAGTATTCCCGAAGAGGTCTCACCAATGTCCTGTACAACCACAACATAACGTCCCAATTCCGATACTCAAAGGTCTGTCCTATGAAGACATGTGTGTTAAACACGTTCTTAACCATACTATCTATATGAGATGAAATTTTAAAGAATTAAATCTGACGGCCTAGGTTTCTGTACTGCAGCACTGCCAAAGGCTCTACATTTAATTGTATAGGTCCTGCTGTTGTTTGATTTACCAAACCCAATACCTCGCATTAGTCCAAACTAAAATCCATCAGCCACCCCTCAGCCCAGTGAGTGATATTACTGTCACCTCCCCCTCCCCCTTCAATTTTAAAACGCCTATCCGTCTCCAGGATGCCTACAGACTCCGGCCTTGATTTTCACAAATACCCTGAGCTTGGGTTGCCTTTTGTGGTTTGGGGGATGAGGGACAAATTGCAGACACAGTCAGTGGGGAAGAGAGGCTGGACAGTAATCAACGGCCTGTATCATTTCATGGTGTTCGGAAGAGGCAGTCACACGTGAGAGTTGGGTAAGAGTGATCAGCGTTTTGGGGTCAGAAATTAAGCTCTTCCTTCGTCTCTGGTGTTCAGTAATAAATATCTATTTGAGACCCTTCATTGGGCAGAGTGTGCATGCAGGATTTCTTTCCTTAATATTGCAGACTACAGATAATAGCAATTAAAGATGTTTATAGTTAATTTCAATGGCGCAGCACGTACACTCAATATCCTACAGTTGAGACAAACATCTTACATTTGTTTAACAATATAAAGTGCTTTGTGTAGTTCCGTAATGGTAACCTGATTATAATAACTCCACACCGGGCTGAAAGTGGGCACTAAAGTATGACCCAAAATCTGGTTATGGTAGTGTAGTGGGTAGTGTCCCTGCCTCTGAGCCAGAGCTCTGGATTTGATTTCAATTCCTGAACTTGTGTGATAGTGTTCTTCGCTCTGGGCGAGAAGGCCTGGATTTAAGTCCTGCCTGTTGCAGAGGTATGTCACAGACAGTCTAATGAACAAACACACTGGCAAATACTGTTACAGCTTTATGGGTATTGCTGAGTGATGCTAGTATCCCCACTTCTGTGCGCAAAGATCGAGGTGTAATGCCCACAGAATTGTCTCATGATACCTCTGAGCAAACTGATTAAAATGGATTTAGAATTGTGACTTGATGGAGAAGGAAGAGGTGTCAGTGTTGCATTTCAGAATTTAGGCGCAGGATGACTGAAAGTACAGCCATTCGTGTTGATTGGGGTCACATTTTGCAGCAGGAAAGGTTTATAAAATCAGAATGGCCATGGATAGGGTGAGTAGTCAGGGGCTTTTCCCCAGGTTAGGGGCGTCCAAAACTAGAGGGCATTGGATGAAAGTGAGAGGGGCAAGGTTTTGATGAGGCCTAAAGAGCACAATTTCACACAGAGGGTGGTGTGCGTATGGAATGACCTGCCAGAGGAAGTGGTGGAGGCTGGCACAACTACAGCATCTGGGTACTGAGAGACCTGGCGAACTTTTCCAGCAATTTCTGTATTTCTTTTAAAAATGCATTCAGTTTAACACAAGTATTTTGAATAAATTAAACATTTTGATTTTTTAAATGACGCAGGGACAAATAAACATATCTTCAAATTCACTGAGACCATTTTCTGCGAAGGGTATGGCTCTGTGTATGACAGCAGCAATGATGCACCTACATGGAACAGGGAATGTGATGGAGACATAGTTTGGACAATGTACAAGGAGACCTCACATGATCCAGTTTGGGGGGGGATGACATTACTGTGTGATTCAGCTCAGAGAGGGACAAAATGTAATCTGCCTGAGATGGAATGGCATATTGCACTCTCTCTCCTTCATTGTTCCTCATCACAGTAATGTGTGCGAGCTAAATAAAAACCTCTATGGTCATCGTTACCATTCTTATTTTTATGGAATCCCTGCAGTGTTGAAACAGGCCTTTCGCCCAACAAGTCCATACCTACCTTCCCAACCCATTTCCCTATATTTAACCCTGACTATTGCACATAACCTAGAAATCCCTGAACAGTCCGGACAATTTAGCACGACCAATCCGCCGAACCTACACAGTTTGTGGTAGGAAACTGGATTACCTTTTAGAAGCTCAAACAGACAAGGGGAGAATGTGCAAACTCCACACAGACAGTTACACAAGGCTGGAATCGACCCCACGTCCCTGGTGCTGTGAGGATGCAGTGCCAAACACCGTGTTACCCTTTGGATGATCCCTAACAAGAATTCACTGGAATCTACTCACTGCATAAAGCAAAGGGAATTCAGTCAAATCCAAACTCTCTCAGGATGAAATCCCATTGCTAGCAGCTGGTATGACTACATTATCTTCAGAAGCAGAATAACGTTTTTGACAATCTCACAATTTTTCCTTTGTCATGAGTTCCAATAATATTTGGACCAAGTTCTTTCAAGTTAAAATTGCAGAGATTGTGTGTGTGTGTGTGTGTGTGTGTGTGTGTGTGTGTGTGTGTGTGTGTGTGTGTGTGTCAGTGATTTTAGAAAGGGAAATATTGATTATATAATTTCAATACCCAAACAGTTTGCCATTCATCTTTAAATCATAGTTTGAGTAATATTGTTCTGGATCATGAACATGTTGTTTCAGCAGATTAAAGAAACTAGCCTGACTTATTCCTAAAACTGACCCTGATCCAGGCTGAGACCGATATCATCGCCCATATCACCCACCTGGTTACATTTAACATTGGTTGTGAGCAGTGGAGGAGTGGGACTAGAAAACGAAACAGTGAAACAAAAAGCCGGGGAACTATAGACCAGTGAGCCTGATGTCAGTGGTGGGTAAGTTGTTGGGGGGATTCTGAGGAATATCATTTACATATATTTGGGAAGGCAAGGACTGATTGGCGTAGACAACGTTGCTTTCTGCATGGGAATTATATCTCATTAATTTGATTGAGTTTTTTGAAGAGGTGGCAAAGAAGATTGATGAAGGCAGTCTGGTAGACATTGTTTATATGGACCTCAGCAAGGTGTTCTTTTAATGAACAAAGAGCAAAGAAAATTTACAGCCCAGGATCAGGCGCTTCGCCCTCCAAGCCTGAGCCGATCCAAATGTACTGTGTAAATCTGTCGGTCATTTCCTAAGCATCTGTATCCCTCTGCCACCTACTCATGCATCTATCCAGACGCATCTTAAATGAATCGACCGTGCCTGCCTCTACCACCTCTGCTAGCAACGCGTTCCAAATGCCCACCACCCTCTGTGTGAAGTACTTACCGCGTGTATCCCCCTTAAACTTTCCACCTCTCACTTTGAAAACACGACCTTTCGTTATTGAATCCTTCAACCTGGAAAAAAACTTTTCTGTATCCACCCTGGCTACACACTTCATGATTTTGCAAACCTTAATCAGGTCCCCCTTCAATCTCCTTTTATCCAGTGAAACTAAACCTAACCTAATCAGCCTATCTTCATAGCTAATATTTCATTCTGATTGGTAGACAGATTATTCAGTTTCAGTCACATAAGATGCAGGAGAAGCTAGTCACAAATGGTTTGAAGGAAGAGGGATATTTTTCAGCCTCTAGGCTTGTGAGCAGCAGTGTGCTAATAGAATCAGTACTGAGTTCACTGCATTTCATCATTTATGTAAAAGATTTAGATGTGAATATAGGGACAATAGTTAGTAAGTTTATAGATGACATCAGAAAGGTGGTGTAGTAGATTATCTCAGAGTACAACAAGACCACAATTAGATGGAACATATAGGCAAGGAGTGACAGATGAAGTTTAATTTAGATAAACATGAAGCTTTGCATTTTGGGAAGGCAAATCAGGGCAGATATTATATACTTCATGGTCAGGTCCTGGGGCATGTTGTGAAGCAAAGGGGCATAGGGCTGCAGGTGCATTGTTCCTTGAAAGTGGAGTCGCAGGTAGACAGTGTGGTGCAGAACACATTTGGCACATTTGCCTTAATCAGTCAGATCAGTGAATATAGGAGTTGTGGTGGTATGTTTTATCTGTACAGGATATTGGTGTGGCCACTTTCAGAATAATGCGTACAACTCGGTTTTCTGCAGAAATGACTTACACGGATGTTCTAGGACTGGAGGTTTGAGCTTTCGGGAAAGGTTGATTAGGTTGAGGTGTTTCCCCCTGGAGTGTCAGAGGCTGAAGGGTGACATTATAGACGTTTATAAAACCATCAGGGGCATGGATATTCTGAACAGCCACGTTCTGCTCTCCAGGATAGGGGAGTCCAGAACAAGAGGGCATTGGTTGAAAGCGAGGGGGGAATGGTTTAGACCGAAACTGAAGGTAATTGTTACATAGAGAGAGGGGTGTGTGTACAGAAAGTGCTGTCAGATGAAGTGGTGAAGGCGGTTACAATCGCACATTTTAAAAGTATCTGAAAGAGAAGGGATATTTACCAAATGCTGGCAAATGGGACTGGATCAGATTTGATATCTGATCGGAGTGAACAGATTGGACTAACGGGTTTGTTTCCATTCTGCATGACTCTCTGATTCTATAAGAGGGATGATGAAAAATTCTGAAAGGTCCTTTCAAGTCGTACTTCTCTTCTCTGGAAGTTTATCGTGCCTCTATGTTTACATTGATTGAAAGCTGCGTTGGTTAAATATTTGACAAAGAATTGATTCACGGATAATGGGATACAGACAGGAAAGTGGGGTTGAGACCCCAACCTGATCAGCCACAATCTTATTGCCTGGTGGAGAAGGCTCAAAGTATCTAATGACACACTCCTGCTCCTCAGTACCATATTCCTAGTTCCATTCAGCCCCTCATACCTGCTGGACAGGTACAGTTGGAGGCCGCTTACTCCTATAACCTGGTGCACAGAAACAGAAGAGACCATTCTGTCTTTCAAGACTGTCACACACGCTTTGAGGTGATTTGGGAAATGTAATTGGAAAATCCAGACTGGGTATGAAAGAGGCCCGTCACCTCTCTTTAGAAAGCTTCCCCTATCTGCAGCTTGTGCTCCATTTCTTGGTCATATTGCTTCACTGTGAATACAGCACACATACCTCACCCAGAGATGGCTCACAAAATCATCTGGTCTCCCTGACTGCAGTATGTAATACAAGAACATTCATAAAAATAACACCCACCATAAGATCAGAAGTGGGAATGGTCACTGAAGATTCCACAATGTTCAGAACATTTTGTCCCCCGTCAGCTCCTGAACTGGTATTTGTCCATGTGCAGCAAGACCCAGACTCAATTGAGGCTTGCGCTGTTAAAGTATCAGTAACATTCATGTAACAGCACTGGCGGGCACTGCACATTGCCACAGGAAAACAAGAGTTCATTCAGCACCTCACGCTGGTTTCACAGAAATATGAGGAAGTCATTCAGCTCATTGACGGTATTAGAGTAGAACAGGGACAGCCCACTCAGTGCCTCCAGCCTATACTCAGGAAGGGAAGGAGTCTAGTGTGATGGACGACACAGAACCCCTCGAAAATATTTGAAGGCGGTAGTATAGGTTCGAATGTTTTCTTATTTTAAAGGAAATTTAAAATGTCTGTTCCAGATGGCATGTGACTGGTCAAACTACTCAGTGTGAAGCAAAACACCATCAACTTAAACATGAAAGCGAAAATGGAACCAAAGAAAGAGGAATTTAGAATAACGTAATTCTATTGGACAAGTTAGCAGAATAATAGATCTAGGAACTATTACTAATGAACTGTTCCAATTTAAGAAAATCCCATGAACGCAGCGCTTGGCAAAAAGGAATATTCAGACAAAGCTTGTCACAATCATTTCACCAATCCAGGAATTAAAAGCAGCATCAAGAGAAATTCCAGAGAGGGTAGCAACCAGGAAACATTCACTGAAGCTTCCAACTCTGTGGAGACCCCAATAGTTTCTGATGTTACCGAGAACCCAAAACCCAGAGATCCTAATCTGTGAGAGCTGGCCACACCCATTCAGGCTGCATTAAAATAAACACAAGGACTCCCTAGCTGTTTCTCAAGTGGTCTTAACTAGCCAGTTTGGTAACGATCATTCAATCGCTCTCTTAAAAGAATCCAGCATAAAATAACAGCTCAAAGCTGCAGAACTGTCACACTAGTCAGTACAATGAGCTGCCAAACAGGAACCAGGGGTAACCGGTCAGGCGCTTGGTCCTGTCCAATCGGACGAGTTTGAAGCCAATCACTCCCTTGAGTCACTGACACAGGAACAGCAGGAGGTAATTTCCACCTCAATGCATTTACACGGGGGCAGAATGAGGTAATTTTGGCTGATTCCTGATGAATGTCTTATGCCCAAAACGTCGATTCTCCTGCTCCTCGGATGCTGCCTGACCCGCTGTGCTTTTCCAGCAATTGATGCTCTACTCTGATCTCCAGCATCGGCAGTCTTAAGTGTCTCCTAATTGATGCTCGAACATGATGAACAAGTGGGGCAGAGGCTGCACACACAGACTGTTCCACGTTGTTCCTCCTGGCTCTGTTGCTTATGATACACATATGGGACATTAACGTGGTTTTCTAGTGGTGAGCAGGGAAGCCATATGTCTTGCGTGAAGTCTCAAGAAGGCATCTTCCATCTCCAAGAAGACAGTCTGGTGTTCTCTATGTAGGGCGGAAGATGGTGGGAATGGCTACCTGTTTCAGACGGAAGGTATTGTGGCTGCTGTTGGGGATTGAGAATAACCTGACGTTCAGTACAGGGTTCACACGCCAACTGTACAATAAATTGGGGAGAGTTAATATAGGCATATAAACTATTAGGAAAGTCACGTTAGACTGATGAATGGACTCTCTAAGTTCAAATAATGATGATCTTGTTCATGTTGAACTTGTCTAGTGCACGTCCTGTTCAGTGTAACCTGTGTGCCTTACTCTGTCCAAGTCTATTTCCACCCTATGATCTGTCTGGCCATGCTTACTATGATCTTCCTCCACTGCTCACAAATAAAGTGTTTCCCTGTACTGAGGTACACGTGACAATAAATCACACCAATCAATCCTGGGTAAAGCATGGAATTTCTCGCCCTGTCAATGTCTGTTTTGGAAATAAGTGATTGCTGACACTCCTCGTGTTTCAGCATTGCCATGTCTTCGTTTCTCACAGCTCTACACATAAACACTCAACTTATTCACTCTATCCTCATGTTACCATCACCCGTGTCTGTGCTAAGGGAATCATTCCTTACAAAAGACATCAAATCTGTATAGAGTGCCCAAATCCTCTCTCAGCAAGGCTCTACAACAGCCTGAAGATGTCTTATCTTATGTACTGTAATCATCGTACAAATAAAGACAGCATACCATTGACTGCACCCATTATGTACACTGGGCTTGATTCAGAACAGTCAGCATAGACCTGTGAGTGGGAGATCATGCTTCCCAAATTTCTTAGAGTCCTTTGTTGAAGTTACGAGGACGTTTGATGAGGGCAGAATGATAGATGTAGTCTCTATGGATTTCAGAAAGGCCTTTGAGAAAGTTCCACATCGCAGGCTGCTCAGGAAGGTTACATTTCGTAGAATGCGGGGGGAACTGGCCAATTGGGTACGCAGTTGGCTTGATGGTAGGAAGCAGAGGTTTGAGTGGAAGGATGTTTGTCAGACTGGAGGCTTGGTCCATTGCTGTTTGTTATCTATGATTTGGTTGAGAATGTACAAGGTCTGATTAGTAAGTTTGCAGATGACACTAACGTAATTGCGAGCATGATCAGTGAGGAAGTTTATCAGAAATTGCAGCAGGACCTCAAACACGTGGGAAATGGGCCGATAAATGGTAAGTGGAATTTAATATAGAAGCGTGAGGTCTTGCATTTTGGAAACTCAGATCAAGGTAGGAGTTTCATGGTGAATGGGAGGGTCTTAAGGGGTGCAGTGGGCAGAGTGACCATGGTGTTCAGGTGCACGGTTCTCTAAGAGTGGAGTCACAGGTAGACATGGCAGGGAAGAAGGCTTTTGTCACATTGGCCTTCATCAGGCAGGATATTGAGTATAGAAGTTGGGAATTTGTGTTGCAGTTACACAGGACTTTGGTAAGGCCGCATTTGGAGTATTGTGTTCAGTTTTGTCGCCGTTTTATGGGGAGGATGTTATTAAATTAGAAAGAGTGCAGAAGAAATTTACAAAGACGTTGCCAGGACCCAATGTTCTGAGTTATAGGGAGAGGTTGGACAAGCTGGGACCTTTTCCTTAGCGTGTAAAAGACTGAGGGAGTCCACATAGAGCTGCATAAAATTACGAGGGGTATGGATAGGGTTAATTCTCTCAGTCTTTTTCCAAGGTGCAGAGAATCGAGGATTAGAGGGGAATCAGTTTATGGTTAAAAGGGAAGGGATAAAAGCAAACCTGAGGGGCCACTTCTTTATACAGAGGGCTGGTACATGGATGAGTTGCCAGCAGATGTAGTTGAGGGGGGTACATTAACAACATTTCAAAAACATTTGGACATATATGTGGATAGGAAAGGACTGGAAGCATATGTGCCAATTGCAGGGAAATGGGGTTAGCGTGGATGGATATTTGCAAGGTGGACTCGAACCCCTCTGTTAATTAAACCCAAACACCCAGAAAAGCTCACCTCACCTTGTAGTCTGTTAAAATATGAGCGACACAGATGTCGTACATTCCACTATTTAAACAAAAAATATCAAGTTAGTTTCTTAACTTTAATAGTGAACACTAAACAACAACGATTCACAAATACATGCTCCTCTTTTCTTATCGACTTACTATCTGACTACAACTCTGTAAACATATGCTGTTCCAACAACCCACATATCTCGGACCGTGTCTTCAGAATCCTTAAGGGGGAGGGTGTGCAGCCAGAAGTCGTGGTACACATTGGCACCAACGACATAGGTAGGAAGAGGGGTGGGGAGGTCATTCAAGAGCTCAAAGAGTTAGGCTGGAAACTAAAAGCTAGGACAGACAGAGTCGTCATCTCTGGGTTGTTGCCGGTGCCACGTGACAGAGAGGCAAAGAATAGGGAGAGAGTGCAGTTGAACACGTGGCTGCAAGGATGGTGTAGGAGGGAGGGCTTCAGATATTTGGACAATTGGACTGCATTCTGGGGAAGGTGGGACCTGTATAAACAGGACGGGTTGCACCTGAACCAGAAGGGCACCAATATCCTGGGGGGTAGGTTTGCTAGCACTCTTCGGGGGGGTTTAAACTAATTTGGCAGGGGGATGGGATCCGGACTTGTAGTCCAGCAAGTAAGCTAGCTGTGTGTCAGGATGTCCAAGACTGTAGGGAGGCTGTGGAGAAGGTAGCACTGACAGGGACTACTTGCGGACACAGAGATGGGCTCAAGTGCGTATACTTTAATGCAAGGAGTATCAAAAATAAGGTGGGTGAACTTAAGGCGTGGATCGGTACCTGGGACTACGATGTTGTGGCCATCACGGAAACATGGATAGATGAGGGACAGGAATGGCTGTTGGAGGTTCCTGGTTACAGATGTTTCAGTAAGATTAGGGAGGGTGGTAAAAAAGGAGGGGGGGTGGCATTGCTAATTAGAAATGGTATAACGGCTGCAGAAAGGAAGTTTGAGGGGGATCTGCCTCTGGAGGTAGTATGGGCTGAAGTCAGAAATAGGAAAGGTGCAGTCACCTTGTTGGGTGTTTATTATAGGCCCCCCAATAGCAGCAGAGATGTGGAGAAACAGATTGGGAAACAGATTTTGGAAAGGTGCAGAAGCCACAGGGTCGTAGTCATGGGCGACTTCAACTTCCCAAATATTGATTGGAAGCTCTTTAGATCAAGTAGATTGGATGGGGCGGTGTTTGTGCAGTGTGTCCAGGAAGCTTTTCTAACGCAGTATGTAGATTGTCCAACCAGAGGGGAGGCCATATTGGATTTGGTACTCGGTAACGAACCGGGACAAGTGGTGGGCTTGTTAGTGGGTGAACATTTTGGTGATGGCGACCACAATTCTGTGACTTTCACCTTGGTTATGGAGAGAGATAGGTGCGCACAACAAGGAAGTTTTTACAATTGGGGGAAGGGAAATTACGATGCTGTAAGACAGGATTTGAGGAGCATACGTTGGGAGCATAGGCTGTCAGGGAAGGATGTGGTGGAAATGTGGGACTTTTTCGAGGAGCAGATACGACGTGTCCTTGATATGTATGTACCGATCAGGCAGGAAAGAAATGGTCGTGTGAGGGAGCCTTGGTTGACGAGGGAGGTTGAATGTCTAGTAAAGAGGAAGAAGGAGGCTTACATAAGGTTGAGGAAACAAGGTTCAGACAGAGCAGTGGAGGGATACAGGATAGCCAGAAGGGACCTGAAGAAAGGGATTAGGAGAGCTAAGAGAGGGCATGAAAAATCCTTGGCGGATAGGATCAAGGATAGCCCCAAGGCATTCTATGCGTATGTGAGAAACCTGAGAATGACGAGAACGAGGGTAGGTCCGATCAAGGACAGTGGTGGGAGACTGTGTATTGAGTCGGAAGAGATAGGAGAGGTCTTGAACAAGTACTTCTCTTCAGTATTTACGAACGAGAGGGACCGTATTGTTGAAGAGGAGAGTGTGAAACGGACTGATAAGCTAGAAGAGATACCTGTTAGGAAGGAAGATGTGTTGGACATTTTGAACAACTTGAGGATAGACAAGTCCCCCGGGCCTGACGGGATATATCCTAGGATTATGTGGGAAGCAAGAGAGGAAATTGCAGTACCGTTGGCAATGATCTTCTCGTCTTCACTGGCAACTGGGGTGGTACCAGTGGACTGGAGAGTAGCGAATGTTGTGCCCCTGTTCAAAAAAGGGAATAGGGATAACCCCGGGAATTACAGACCAGTTAGTCTTACTTCTGTGGTAGGAAAAGTAATGGAAAGGGTACTGAGGGATAGGATTTACGAGTATCTGGAAAGACACTGCTTGATTAGGGACAGCCAGCACGGATTTGTGAAGGGTAGGTCTTGCCTTACAAGTCTTATTGAATTCTTCGAGGAGGTGACCAAGCATGTGGATGAGGGTAGAGCAGTGGATGTAGTGTACATGGATTTTAGTAAGGCATTTGATAAGGTTCCCCATGGTAGGCTTATTTGGAAAGTCAGGAGGCATGGGATAGAGGGAAATTTGGCCAATTGGATAGAAAACTGGCTAACCGGTCGAAGTCAGAGAGTGGTGGTAGATGGTAAATATTCAGCATGGAGTCCAGTTACAAGTGGAGTTCCTCAGGGATCAGTTCTGGGACCTCTGCTGTTTGTAATTTTTATTAATGACTTAGAGGAGGGAGTCGAAGGGTGGGTCAGTAAATTTGCAGATGATACAAAGATAGGTGGAGTTGTGGACAGTGAGGAGGGCTATTGTCGGCTGCAGAGGGACTTATATATGATGCAGAGCTGGGCTGAGGAGTGGCAGATGGAGTTCAACCCTGCCAAGTGTGAGGTTGTCCATTTTGGAAGAACAAATAAGAATGCGGAATACAGGGTTAATGGTAGGGTTCTTGTTCAGGTGGAGGAACAGAGGGATCTTGGGGTCTATGTACATAGATCTTTGAAGGTTGCCACTCAGGTGGATAGAGTTTGTAAGAAGGCCTATGGTGTATTAGCGTTCATTAGCAGAGGGATTGAATTCAAGAGTCGTGAGGTGATGTTGCAGCTGTACAGGACTTTGGTTAGGCCACATTTGGAGTACTGTGTGCAGTTCTGGTCGCCTCACTTTAGGAAAGATGTGGAAGCTTTGGAGAGGGTGCAGAGAAGATTTACCAGGATGTTGCCTGGAATGGAGAGTAGGTCGTACGAGGATAGGTTGAGAGTTCTCGGCCTTTTCTCGTTGGAACGGCGAAGGATGAGGGGTGACTTGATAGAGGTTTATAAGATGATCAGAGGAATAGATAGAGTAGACAGTCAGAAACTTTTTCCCCGGGTACAACAGAGTGTTACAAGGGGACATAAATTTAAGGTGAAGCGTGGAAGGTATAGGGGAGATGTCAGGGGTGGGTTCTTTACCCAGAGAGTGGTGGGGGCATGGAATGCGCTGCCCGAGGGAGTGGTAGAGTCAGAATCATTGGCGACCTTTAAGTGGCATTTGGATAGGTACATGGATGGGTGCTGAATCTAGGATAGAAGTGCGGCACAACATCGTGGGCCGAAGGGCCTGTTCTGTGCTGTATTGTTCTATGTTCTATGTTCTATGCTCTATTAAGTACTACAATCTCAAAACCATACAGTCTCTATCTTCCACGCTGTGGTCACTCTTTCAGCTGCTGATCTCCCCGGGTCTTTTTTTATTGCAAGTAGGTTTACATGAACATGTGTCTTTGATAGAGAGTGTTTGAGATGGTCAGTTAGCACTCCTGCTCGACAGCAGTTACTCTGCTGTTGGATGGCAGCAGCTCTCCCTCCAGTGTTCAAAATGCTGGGTTTATATACTCCCCATGATATAATAATTCTCATAATTTGATTGCTGTCTAGGTGTCCAAACAATAATATTCAAATTCTGATCGTTTCTGGTATCTTGAGCCTTATTTAAACTCTTTGGTTGCATTTTAATAGCTGTCAAAACAGCAACCAAAACTCAGGTGTCCATTTCTCAGCTATTGGTGACATGTGGAACAGTGTGACCTTTAGCTGGCATGTGTGGCTTTAATTTCTATTCAACAAAACCCGATCTGTTTTAAAGTGCCCATACGTGTTTTTGGCTTCATAACATCTTCCTGCTTCAGAAAATAAAATGAACCAGCAGGATGAAACGATGGCTACATCTCTTTTCCTCTAATTCTTAATCCCAATTATATGAAATACAAAAGTATTAATCTCAGTTATATCATTCATATTAATTCTGCACACCAATACAACACTAGAATTAGTCAAATCCTATCTACACTGCTTTCCTTTAAATCCGCGATAACCCATCTGCTATCACATTTTAGGAGCCACAGCCTGTACAGTTTGTGAGTTTAAAGTCGGTAAGGTAAGACTCCAATGAAATAGTCTCATATTCTGGTCTATAAATATTTCAAAAGATGGAAGAGATTTGTCGTTGTCCACCACCATCTCCGACAATTTGTTTCTCATATATACATTAAAATATTGTCAGGCCAGTGTGAAACTTAATCATTCTTGTTCAATAAAGGAGATTTTTTTTTTTCTGGTGGATATTGAGTTTTTTCGACAAGTAGCCAATTGGCCATTCAATTCCATCATCCTCTTTCTGTATCAATACATCTCTAACCCCTATATCCCGATCATCAAACACAATTTTCAAAGGGTTTCAGAATATCTGGTGTAGCTAAATCTGGTGTGGTGAATAATCCTACTTTAAAATCCTCAAATGCCTCCTGGCATTGTTCTGTCCACCACAATTCTGTGTTCTTCTTTAGTAAATCCATCAGTGGTGCCAATACGCTGCTGAAGTTTGCAACAAACTTCCGATAGAATCCACTTAGTTCCAAAAATTTAAGCACCTCTTTCTTCGAGGGTGGTCGTGGAAATTCCTCAAAGCCCTTCATTTTTATGTTCCATGGGGTCTACCTTCAATGTCCAATGTAATGTCCCAAGAACGTCTCCTCTGCCTTTGCGAAATGAAGTAAAAAAGGTTTTGACATTTTTCTCAACGAAATATGGCAAGTTTACGAACTTAATTGTATACATTCCTACGTTCTCCCTTCATCTCCATCCTGTTAATTTACATTTCTTGTCGAACTCCCAACTTCTGAATTTCAAATCCCATCTCTCTTTCTTTTCCTCTCTTTCTCTTTCGTCTCTCTCTGTTTCCGTCCCTTTGTTTATCTTCTAACTCCAGTTGCCACATTTGGAACTTAAGTTTTTATAATACTACTGCAGTTGCCTTTTTCTCTGATACATCAAAGTGCTTAACCAACTCCATTACAATTTCAACTTCTCTTTTCTCCCTGGTAAAACCCAATTCCACCCTATTTGCTAATTCTAAAAAATGTCCTCCTTCTGTCTTTCTAAACTTCCTTGGAAAATTTGGGAACATCTTTCGTAATGTTTAAAGTGTTTTCCCTCACTTTTCATTTAACCAACCACAAATAAGAAAATTAAATGAATTTTCCCACTGGTTTTATTTGAAGATCAAAGTCACCAATTGCAATGAGTTGGAATTTGCTGGGACCTGTTGTATCTCAAATCTGTTCAAGTCGGTCCAAGTGCCACACGGCAAGACCCCAAACTGTTATGACATCAATATCGAATTAATTAAAACCACACACCTAGAAAAGCTCACCTCACATCATAATCTGTCAAAACGTGAGCGACAGAGAACTCTAAATTCCACTAATAAACAAAAAATAACAATTTATATGTGTGCAAGTTAACTCGCTGAGCTTGAAGGTATATTTTCAGAAGTTTCATCACCATGACTAGGTGACATCATCAGTGAGAGTATCTGCTGAAGTGCTGGTGGTAAGTCCCACCTCTCTATTTATACTTCTTGGTTTCTTAAAGTGGGTGATGTCATTTCCGGTTATTTTAACAAGAGACTATAGACAGGATCTAAATTGATGCATTTACTGATGGACTTCTGGTTAGAATACCATTCCTCTAAGAAGGTCCTTGCGTGTCTAAGTATGTGTGTGTGCTTTCTCCCAGTCAAAGTGGTGCCCTTCTTTGTCTGTATGTATGGAACATAGTGATCGTGCGTCATGTCTTTTGGTGGCTAGTTGGTGTTCATGTATCCTCGTAACACAACAACAGGACAGTTTCAATGGTGAAAAAATGATTTTATATCCACCGTTTAATCAATGTGTGTATGCAGATAAGTCGCATTTTTCATATGTGCCCAACACATTGTAAATGAACAACAGAGACACAGTTAATGAAAAATGATGCATATGATGTATAAAATTGATAATTCATTAAAACATGATTTGATCCTCTCAACGTTCCCTCATTTTGTGGGATTCCCAACTCTAATCTCTCATTCTTACCAGGGATGTGTGCTCCAAATTCTTGATTCTGGTGTCCAACTTATTTCAGTTAATCCCCTTTCTACCGGTACTTCAATATGTTGGCCTGCTGGGTTCTTTCCAAAGCTAGTGTCTGTCATATTATTGGAGATAAATATTCTGGCATCAGACTCAGCATTTGAACATATTACTCTGATATCCATGCACTGTACAGAGGACCACAGCACACAGGCATTACCAAAACATTGGGGGATGTTCATCTACTTCTTTCGATAATGAAGTTTTCTCATTTTCCACATCTCTATATCTATATCCTCTCTCTCGTTCTCCCTTTGTATCTAGTTAAGAAATCCACCAATTATTCTTCGTGTCCCATCTCCCAAAACTCCATCTTTCCGTTTATAACTAACGCTCTCTTCAACATGTAATCTGGTTGTAATTAAGCAATGTAACTTCAAAGACATGTGGGCGTAGCTGGCCAAAGTTATTTGGAAGGGGAGCTGAGCAAGAAAGACCATGGAGCAGCAATGGGAGGAGGTTCTGGGGATAATTCAGAAGATAATACCAGAAATTCAACCCCAAGAACTTGAAACATACTCATGGGAGAACAAGGCAGCCATGAGTGATAAGGCATCAAATCAAAGCAGAAAATATACAATGTGGTGAAAATGATTGGGAATCCAGAGAATTCATTGGATCTGAAACTACATAAGGATTAGATTAGATTACTTACAGTGTGGAAACAGGCCCTTCGGCCCAACAAGTCCACACCGCCCCACCGAAGCGCAACCTACCCATACCCCTACATCTACCCATTACCTAATGCTACGGACAATTTAGCATGGCCAATTCACATGCCCTGCACATCTTTGGACTGTTGGAGGAAACCGGAGCACCCGGAGGAAACCCACGCAGACACGGGGAGAATGTGCAAACTCCACACAGTCAATCGCCTGAGGCGGGAATTGAACCCGGGTCCCTGGCGCTGTGAGGCAGCAGTACGAACCACGGTGCCACTGTGCCGCCCACAAGTGTTGAATTCACCTGGCATCACTGACACTACAGAGCTCTTAATCATGGTCAGGGAAAGAAACAGAGGCAAAACATTCACTTTAAACACAGAAGGGTGTATTTCTCAAGGAAAAAGATTCAGGTGAATTCAACATTTGAATTAAGATCAGTTAAATGCTTTTGCGGAATGGGTCAGATTGGAAGCAAGACCCGGGGAGAGAGAACCTCAGCAGGATGAGAGTATGAAAATGGAAGCATTTCCACATCAGAAACCAGGTTAGATCACTGAGTGCAGGGCTGATGGGTGAATGCGTCTCAGTGAGAATTGGGGAACAGACAGCAGAATTGCATTGCAGATATTGCAGCTCGAAACTGCGTATTTATGTAGTGCTGTAGACCACAGCAGCAGGAGAAGCAGACATGCATTAAACCACAACCTGTAACTTATTGCCAGGCTAACACCTCAGTCTGTCATTACCATCAACACCATCTATGACTCAGTGATGAGTGATTCTGACGTACCGGAGTCAGAATCACATGAACTTTAACCTGATGCTAACTCATTAAAGGTACCAGACTTGACCAACAGATCGGATTGAAGCACTGCAGTCCTGTCACATTCAGTCATAAATGATGATGGACGATTAAACAAATGACTGGAGGAGATGGCTCCACAAACATCCCCATCCTAAATAATGGAACAGACCTGCACATCAGTGTAAAAGAGAAGGATGTTTTATTGCACCATCTTCTGTCAGAAGTGTTGAGTCGATGATACACATCACCTTCATCATGATGCCCACGAAATCACAGATGGCAGTCTTCAACCAATTTGATTCGCTGCACGTGACATGAAGAAACTGGTGAACACCGTCGATACAACACAGACAATGGGTCCTGATCCCATTCCTGCAATAAAACTGAAGACTTGAGCTGCACAGCAAGCCGTGTCCCTGGGGAAGATTTTTTCATTCCAGCTCCAATTCTGACATCTCCCTGGCAATGTGGAAAATTACTCAGGTAAGTCCAGTCCCCTAAGACGGGAATAATTACAATCTGACCAATTACCACCTCCTCAGTCCCATCGTGACAGTCAAACTGGTGGGAGTTCTTTTTAACAGAGCTGTCAAGCAGCACAGAAATAACCTGCTCAGTATGGTTTTGGCCAGGTCCCCATGTGCAGATGATGCTGTTGTGGAAACATTACTGGATTACTAATCCAGACCAGGCTAATGATCTGGCAGCGGGTGGAAGTTAAAGACAATTAATAAAATATCGAGATCTGAAATCTGGGGTCAGTAATAGTGACCTTGAAGCCAATATGGATTGTAAACAGAATTTCCTTCTCCAATGTACTTTTAGGAAGTGAATCTCCCATGATTTCCTGGGCTTGCCTAAAAGTGACTCCAAAGACGCTGACATGTGGTAAACATTTAAATGGTCTCTGAAATTGCCAAGCAAGGGCACTCATTTGTATCAAACTACTCCGAGGTCTGAAAGGATGAAACCGGACAGAATACCTGGCCTCAGCATCAATGTCGGAAAAGGAAATTGGAACACAGTCCTGTCGACCTTGCAGAAACCTCCTTCCTAACATCTGAGAGCTTGTGACAGCATTTACAGGGGTTTCCCACAGACTTCACAGAAACATCGGGAATGGAAAACACGTTTATCCTCCCCATTCTAGTTCATGGAAAAAAATCTCCTCAATGCAGTTACCTCACACGATATACATATCCGTTAATGTGAGTAACCTTGGGAAGCTATAAAATACGCGTTGCAGTAGTTCATTTGGTCCATCGAGATTGGTAACCAATTCAATATAATGATGGTTGGCCCTTCATTTCCATACCGTATTCCTGCTCTCCCACTATCCCTTTACTGTCTCTAAATCCTTATTTATAATCATTGTCTCGGTTTCCAGGTACGAGCGAATTCCCCAGGTTCCCCAGTCAGTGAGATCAGACATTTATTATCATCTCAATGCAGAGTGACTGCCTGTACGTAATACTGTGGCCCCTTGTTTTAGAAGTCCCAGCCAGGGGAATTATCATCCCTCCTTCCAGTATGTCTAACCCTGTCAGAGTTTTGTACATTTCACTGAGATCTCCACTCATTTTCCTAAAGCCCACGGAATACTGGCCCAGTCACCCCAAACTCTGATTCCCCAACAAGCCCGTTATCCCAGAGATCAGTCTGGTCATCCTTCACTGCTCTCCATCAATGTCAGGTTTGTCCTTTATTAGGTACGGAGATCAAAACTGCACACAATACTGCACGATGTTCAAGATGATATCTCACCAAGCCCCTGTACAGCTGCAGTAAGACACCTTTTCTCCTGGACTCACATTCCCCTGAAATGAAGGTCAACACACCATTTATCTTCCTCACTGCTTTCTGTTTCTGCAATATTGCTTTCAGCGACAGGTGTACAAGGAGATGCAGATCCTTTACAGTGTTGCAGCTCCCCAGTTGCTGGCTCTATATACACTGGGCAGCGTGCCAATGCCATGCCCAGTATTGACTTATGGTTGCAGGACTCACTGCGCTGCAGCGGCCTCAGAGGATTATGCAGAAGGAAACAACAAAAAGGAGCATTCGTCCCTTTGTAGATCAACATGTTTCAACCAATCACTTTCACATGGTAGGCTGCCAATTTATCATTTCCATCAAAGGGCACGCCGTCACGTCTATCCATATTGTTCTCCATCTATCACGTATTTACCCATTCACTCCACCTGTCTTAGTATTCTCGGTGCTTTTTTACATCCTACTCACGTTATAAGAAACATCTTTTCTTATAACGAAAGGATGATCAGGTTGACCCAGTAGCCATTGGAGTTTACAAAAATTAAAGATGACCTTATTTGAACATAGCTGACAGAAGGAGTTAACAAGTAAAGTGGATTACACAGGTAATGGAGAAATCCATTCTGTTCTCCAGCCTGTTACACAGGAACAACAGGAGGATATTCAGGCCTTCGAACCTGTTGCACCAAAACAGAACTAGGCTATTCGAACCCCTATACATTTACAGAAGGAGGCCAATCAGACACTCGAGCCTATAACTGTAGGTCATGCTGCACCAGTACCTTGTTAACCAAAACATGATCAGTTCATTCAGCCTACTCAAGTCTGTAACATAGGAACTGGAAGAGGTCACACAGTGAGTGGAGATTGTTAAACTGGGATAACAGGAGGCTATTCAGACCCACCGAGCCTATTGAAAGGGAATTGGAAAAGGATAAAATCTATCTGAGACTTCTTTCATGAGAAAGGAAGAGGTAATTTAGACAAGTGTCTGTTGTATGGGATCAAGAGAAGACCAATCAATCCCTCGGTCCCATCTCCGGGATATATGAGGAGACCGTTCAGTATTTTCACCTGTTATGGAGAAGTATGAGAAGACCCATCAGCCCCTCAAAATCTTACACAGCAACAGAAGATTCTATAATCTCACAATCCTCTAAAGCAACAACAGGAGTAGGTCATTCTGGCCTTGGAGATGGAAACATGGGAACACCAGAAAGACATCAGCCCATCGAGTTTGTACACCAGAAGGATGACGGGTCCATTCAGTCACACATGGCTCTTACACTGCAACTGGAGCAGATCTCTTTAAAACGAGTGCCCATTAAATAGGAATTCAAAGAAAACTTAAAGGCTTCCGAAAGGGAAGAGCTTGTAATAATAGTATACATTAGGGAGTAACGTGTAACAATAAACTATTGTAATTTAAGGAAAATTGTTAGAGTCCATTGTTCAGGACATTTGCAAAATCAAACCACAATTCGTCAGAGTCAACATGGTTTTACGAAGGCTAAATCGTGTTTGAATTGTTTGCTTGAGTTATTTGAAGATGTCACAAACAAGGTGGATAGTGGGAATCCTGGAGATGGAACATTTCTGGTTTTGCTGAAGGCATCGGATATGTCGCTTCTCCAAAGAGTAAATGGTAAGATCAGATAACATGGGTTTAGGAACAATTTATTAGCTTGGATGGAGAATTGGTTTACCAACAAAATGGAGTCAGATGGAAAAATTTTTTTTTGGCAAATGCAGTTTGTGCCATTGATTTCAGTACTCATGCCTCAAGCATTTGCAATAGATGCTATCACTGTACTCGGTTGACGGAAGACAAAATACAATGCCACATTTTCAGATGACACTATCATCGATGGGAAATTACTTCGAAATGATGATGCAAGAGATGTTAAAACTATATGGATGAGTAAGGAGAATGGGCCAATATTTAGCAAGGAAAATTAAAGTGAATAAAAATGGGGCTATTCAAGTTGGCCAGTATAATAGAAAGACAAATTATTATCTAAATGGAGAGAAAGTTCAAAGTGCTTATGTGCAGAGGGATCTGGGTGTCTGCTTACATATCACAGAAAACCTGCATGTGGGTAAAGCAAGTAATGAGAAATGCAAGCATAATTTCAGTGGGTGTTTATATAAGGATAGAGTAGAAATATAGGGACTGTTGGTGTAGCTATGCAAGGCTTTAGTGAGATTGCAACAGGAGTACAGTTTGGGTGTCCTGCATAATGAGGTATTTCCATTGGAGGAAATTCAGAAGACCTTCATTAGATTGATTCCATATTTGAAGTGGTTGTCTTATGAAAAGTAATTGAGCAGTTTAGGCCTATACTCTAGACTTTATAAGAATGAAAGGAGATCTCATTGAGGTCTGTAAAATGCTAAAAGTAATTGAAAGTATCGGTGTGGAGTGGATTTTGTTTTTATTGAGGCACAATCTACAACAAGAGACTAGAGGCTTAGGATGGAGAGATGGCAGGAAAGTGGAACATCAGCCTCATCGAGGGGCTGGATACCTCACAGATGCTCCTTGTTCTTATTCAACTCTTCGACTGTGTTGCACAGGAATGGGGCAGGACTGGGTATCACTCAGGAGCAGGCACTCAGGATAAATCAGTTAGAGTGAACGTTACCAGTAGGGTCACACAGTGAACAGCGCTGGGTTCTCAACTATTTACAGTCTATATTAATGATCAGGAGGATGGAAAAGATATACAGATGCTGCGTTTGGTGATGTCCATAAGACCATGAGGCCATAAGACATAGGAGTGGAAGTAAGGCAATTCGGCCCATCGAGTCCACTCTGCCATTTAATCATAACTGATGGGCATTTCAACTCCATTTACCCGCATTCTCCCCATAGCCCTTAATTCCTTGTGACATCAAGAATTTGTCAATTTCTGCCTTGAAGACATTTAGCATCCCGGCGTCCACTGCACTGCGCAGCAATGACTTCCACAGGCCCACCACTCTCTGGCTGAAGAAATATCTCTGCATTTCTGGTCTGAATTGACGCCCTCTAATTCTGAGGTTGTGCCCACGGGTCCTAGTCTCTTCGCCTAACGGAAACAAGTTCCTAGCGTCCACCCTTGCCAAACCATGTATTACCTTGTAAGTTTCTATTAGATCTCCCCTTAATCTTCTAAACTCTAATAAATACAATCCCAGGATCCTCAGCCATTCCTCGTATGTTAGACCTACCATTCCAGGGATCATCCGTGTGAATCTCCACTGGACACGCTCCAGTGCCAGTATGTCCTTCCTGAGGTGTGGGGCCCAAAACTGGACACAGTACTCCAAATGGAGCCTAACCAGGGCTTTATGAAGTCTCAGAAGCAAATCGCTGCTTTTATATTCCAACCCTTTTGAGATAAATGACAACATTGCATTCGCTTTCTTAATCACTGACTCAAGCTTCATGGTTACCTTTAGAGAATTCTCGACTAGCACTCCCAGATTCCTTTGTACTTTGGCTTTATGAATTTTCTCACCGTTTAGAAAGTAGTCCATGCTTGTATTCTTTTTTTCAAAGTGCAAGACCTCGCATTTGCTCACATTGAATTCCATCAGCCATTTCCTGGACCACTCTCCCAAACTGTCTAGATCCTTCTGCAGACTTCCCACTTCCTCAGGATGACTTGCCTGTCCACCTAACTTTGTATCATTGGAAAACTTCGCTAGAATACCCCCATTCCCTTCATCCAGATCATTAATATATAACGTGAACAGCTGCGGCCCCAACACAGAACCTTGCGAGACACCGCTTTTCACCTGCTGCTATTCTAAAAAAGAACATTTTATCCCAACTTTCTGCCTTCTGTCAGACAGCCAATCCTCAATCCATGTCAGTAGCTCACCTCGATAACCATGGGCCCACACCTTACTCAGCAGCCTCTCGTGTGACACTTTATCAAAGGCCTTTTGGAAGTCTAGATAGACCACATCCACTGGGTTTCCCTGGTCTATCCTACTTGTCACCTCTTCAAATAATTGTTATGTCGCTGTGATAAGCAAGACATTAAATTATCAAGAGAGGGTGGAGAGTCTGCAAATATATTCAGAGAGGTAAAGACAATAAATAATAGTTTGGCAGGTGGAATTTAACATTATATAACCTGTCATTTCAATTACAGGAATAATGGAAGGCAGTGTGTTACTGAAATGGAGAGAGATTACAGGACCTTATGATACTGTGTCCTGCGGGGTTCACTCAGATCCGTTCAGACACGGGAGGTTTTGCTCCATCCCTGATCGTCAGCTCCCAGACACTCCAAGTGACCCCATTGCTCTCCGCACACATGGAATACTTTGATGTGGTTGATTGGTGGTGGGGATGGTGTTTTGAAACGTGCATCAAGGGGACGGCCTTTATCCAAGATGTATTCATTTCTTTCTACGTGGAGACCCGATGACGATGGGAATGGCTGACTGCTTCTGAATGCAGAGGCCGTGACTGCTGCCAGGACAGTGGTTATTCACGAACATGATGTACTGTGCATGGGTACACTGTAACATGTACAGAGAGAGAGCTCCTTCAGTTCCTCTACCTCTCCCCATTGACATGCATATTCTGCAGATTCCAGGCACACCATCGGGAATACCACTATACTGGATACACCCGGCAGCTCCTTGCTGTGGGAGAAACAATCTATTTACCTCATCCACCAAATATATCCTCCATCACCGAATGGTGACATTAATGTTGAAGATACTGGGAGATGATGAATATGTCACCTAGTCTTGCCTGGAAAGTTCTGGATTATAGGAGCTGAATGAAACAGTGACCCTCACAGCCACTGGCAGCACCACACTCCCCCTGGTGTGATGCTGCAGGACGTGTTGAAGGAGGTGACACCGCTCTGTGACCAGCTCCTTGTTCAGTCAGGGTCCCCTCACTATCTGCTCCTGTGTTAAGTGTAGCTTGGGAAGCTGTTCCTGGAATATTTGATGTGGATACAGCAGATCCTTTTCCCCACACACACTCACTCTGTGGTTTCAGAGCTTCCCTTCTCTGCAGCCTCTGCTTCATTTGTTGTTCATGTTGCAGGCTCAGATGCTGTAACTACAGTCCCCATGCTCCATCTAGAGGTGGGTCACCAAATCCTCAGGTCTCCCTGAATGTCTGAGGCAGCTTACAGCACAACTTCCAGCAAACCATCCCCAGCAACTCCACTAAATTTTTAATAACAGGAGTCAATCAGAAACCCCTCGGCTACAAGTGTTGTGGACCAGACCAAATCCCTGCAAAATATTTTAAGAAGGCCGCTTAGGCCCAAACCTTTCCTTATTTTGAATATAGATTGAATTGTGCTTTCTAGATATATTGCGACTGGTCAAACTACTCGACCTTAAGCAAAATATAATGTATTCAAATACTTTAGTTAAAATACGATCAAAGAAAAGAAACAATTGGGATGGCTTATATGTTGGAACACTTACACAAACAATAGATACCGTACCTTCTTGGTTTACACTGCTTGGCACAAATATGTATTCAAATCTATTCAGATGCATACAGCAGTTTTCCAATCCAAGAGGAAACAACATCAACAGAGATCTGAGAGAAAAAACTGCTAGGGATCATGTATTTATACTTCCAACCAATCAGCTCATGGTCAAAGGGATCTCCCACAGTTGTGACTTGTCTGCTTCAGCCGTAGATATTTGTCAGGCATGAGATGGAAACAATGGAAGGAAGTGGAGTTTGTAACCAGAACAGTAGAGAGGTACCTCCATGCTGTTAATATTTAATTAACAAAGGCAATGATACAATAAATTGTAGTTCTCCACTGAAATTGAGTAGATCAACATTGAGACTCATGTTTAACACTGCCAGAGCAGACAGGGAGACAGTAATTGAGCACATTCCTTGATGTAGTTATTCGTGTCTGTCGAGTGAATATATGGATCGAGAGTTTCAACAGTGACAATAATAGTGACAAGAAGTGAAGACGATATAAAAGAACAGTAATACAGTCATAACTGGTTTATAGGAAAAAAAATCTGGACAGCAACACTTAACTGGAACACAGACGATAGCCAGGAAAAGATAATAAATATATTGAATAATGAGAAGAGCGTAATAGATCGGCAATGATAATGACAGCCAATAAAATGCAGAAAGATACCAAACATAATTGGATAAACTCCTGTCTATTGTTGAAACATGCCAGACTAATGTTCCCAGATTCTGATACATTTTTGGAACATTCCAGTCGAATGTTCTCAGATTCTGATCCATTGTTGGAACATTCCAGTCTATTGTTCTCATATTCTGATCTCACCTCCCCATCTCTCCAAATTTGCTGATCCCTGTCAGTGCAGACGGTGATGTTCCAGCCCATGTTATGGGATAACACATTGAACGGCGCGCATTTATCATTTAAAGATGGAAATCCTCCACTGGAATAAGTGGAATCCATGGAGATTGGCATTAATCACAGTCACTGAACAAACACTGGGTAACCGAGCAACGGCTACGAGAACAGATGAATGGGCACCGCACAACAATCAACAGACAGGAGTGTTCCCTCCCAGTTGGGGAACACTTCAGTGGTGCTGGATATTCAACTTCGGACTTTCTGGTGACTATCCTCCAAGGCGGACTTCAGGACAAGCAGCAGTGAAAAGTGGCCGAGCAGAGGCTGATAGCGAATTTCGATACACATAGTGAGGGCCTCAACCGGGACCTTGGGTTCATGTCACGTTACAGGAGACCACCATTGCACTATACACACACACACAGGAACTCCTTGACACACACATACATACGGACACACATGTACACAGACATGTACACAGACACTCACACACACCCTTACAGACACACACACTCCCACACTCACACGGCACTCTCTCAGAGACTTACACCACTCTACACTCATGCACACACATATACACTCTCTCTCATTGATACTCAAAAAAACCCACCCCAGACACGCACACACACTCCCACACTCACACATGCACCCCCTCACAGACTTAAGACACTCTACATCACTACACACACATATACATTCTCTCTCACACTCACAACCCCCCAATCCAGACAGACACACACGCACATATACAAACCGGCAAAGACCCACATGCGCACATATATTTTGTGGGATGAATTTGTGCTTGCAGAGTTACATTGTATTTTGTTCAAAAACTGCATGAATTCATGTAAATCTCTGAGCTCAAAAACTGCATGGATTCATGTAAAACTCTGTTATCTCACTTTTCAGATTAGAATCAATCTACCCATCATGGCATAGACAGAGAACACAGGGGGATAACACCTTCAATATATTGTCTTCCTAACACTCACTGTTACAACTAACCTGAGAATGAAGAAGTGAAACTCTCATGGTATTCGAACAGATGAAAGACTCAACAGACAATCAAGGTATTTTTCAAGGTATACTTTCAATTACATTTTGCTATAAATTCTGTGCCTTAGAATTGTGTCCTCCACTATCACCTGATGAAGGAGTGGCGCTCCGAAAGCTAGTATGATTCCAATTAAACTTGTTGGACTATAACCTGGTGCTGTGTGATTTTGAACTTTGTACATCCCAGTCCAACACCGGCATCTGCAAATCACGACTGAGCAAACAGGCTCAATTAACCAATTCCACAAATCATTTTTCATATAACTACAAAAGAAAACATTTTCTGGGTTTGGATGGAATGGATGAGGGTTGCTGAGGGATGGACCATAAGTCTTTAATTTTTTTTAAAATTTGGAAATGAGAGTATTAACAGAACACTGCAGGGGTCTATATATGTTTCACTCTGTTTATGAAAGAGACAGTTATAAAATAACAGATCGGTTGCATAAAAAAAAACTTGGGTGGGCAAGTTTCTAAATTCCTTATTGACCAGTGTGAGGCTACTCCTGGTTTTAAGCTCCCTGCTACCAAATCCTTCTATAACCTTGAGACAGAGCATTGAGACTGCTGCTCAGGAACAGGCCGAAGCAATTCTGTCCCTATGGACCTCTTAGAGAGGTATAAGAGAAGGCCATTCAGCCAATATTAGCCTGTTGCTACTTGAAACGGTGGAAATCTAGAACATTGGCACATTTTGCCAACAAGGCGTAAGTGAGGATTGCAGATGCTGGAGATCAGAGCTGAAAAATGTGTTGCTGGAAAAGCGCAGCAGATCAGGCAGCATCCAAGGAGCAGGAGAATCGACGTTTTGTGCTTTTCCAGCAACACATTTTTCAGCACATTTTGCCAACAGAATCATTCGAAACAAAGAGATGTGTCTCTGCATCTGTATGAGATGTTACTGAGTGGGCACCGGGAATACATTGTGTTGGTTGTGTTACAGTAACTGAGAAGGGATGGACCTCCATCAGATACAGTTTAACGTCTGCTCGTAATCCATGGATTGCTCTCTCATTTAATGTCTCGGGTCTGTTACACAAGGACAGGACGAGGCCATTCAGCCTTTCCAGTCTATTACAGAGTGCCACGAGGAGCCCATTCAGCCTCTCGAGCCTGTTACAGAGGGGCAGAAAGTGTTTCTTTAATTTACTTTTACGCATAAATATTAGTTTTAAATTAGTTGTGGAATAGGAAAGACCTGATGTAAACATTAAAGTTCTAACTTTGAACAAGGCCAATTTTAAAAGTGTTAGGCGAGCCCTGTGAAAGGTTGATTGGAACACCCTATTCACAGGTAAAGGGATGGTTGGAAAATGCAAGGCCATCAAAACGTGGTTTCAGAGAGTCCAGAGCCAACGTGTTCCTATTAGTGAGAGGGGCAAGTCTGGTGGGTGCAGGGAGTGCTGGATGGCTAGATATATAGATGCTCTGGTCAAGGTAAGGAAGGAGGCATATGTCAGGTAAACAGAGCTGATATCAAGTAAATCCCGAGAGGTGTATAAGGGCAGCAAGTGCATAGACAATGCGAAATCGGGCCAGAAAAATGTGGACATGAGATGGCTTTAAAAATAGGGTTAACGAGGCATTGAAGAAATTCTACAAATCCATTAATGAGAAAAGATTAACTTGGGAGAGAACAGGGCCCCTTAGAGGTCAGGAAAGTTACCTATGTGTGGAACCACACGGGATTGGAGGGATACGAAACAAAACTTTCTCCTCAGTATTTAATGAGGACGTTACAAGAGCGAGAGAATGATTAAACATATAGTGATACATTTAAAAGTGTCTATATTACAAGGAGGTGTTGGACATTTTAAAACACATAAAGGTGAACAAATTACTGGCACCTGATCAATTGCATCCCAAATGTTTGTGGGAAGCCAAGAAGGAGATTGGTCAGTATTTTGATGATGTATTTGTATCATTGATTTCCACAGTTGAGGTGTCAAAAGACTGGAGGGCTGCTAACATAGTGTCATTATTTAAGAAAGGAAGGAAAACAAAACAGGTAACCATAGATCGCTGAGCCTGACGTCAATGGTGACTAAATTGTTGGAGGGGATTTTGTGAGAAAGGATGTGTATGCATTTGAAAAGACAAGGACTGAAGAGGGCTTTGTACATTGGAGATCACGTCTCACTGACTCGGTATAATCTTTTGAGGAAGTGATGAAGATGGTTGATGAAGGTACGACAGTGGATGTTGTCTTTATGGAACTCAGTAAGAAAACCAAAATGTCCCAGATGGTAGACTGGTTAACAAGGTCAGACTGCCTGGGATCCAGGAGAGCTCGTCATTTAGATCCAAAGTTTTCTTGAATATTGGAGACAGGCCGTGAGAGTGGACATTTGTTCATTAAACTTGGAGACCTGTGACCAGTGATGTGCCGCAATGATCAATAGTGGGTCCAGTGCCTTTTGTCACTTATACAAATCATTAGCATTTGAGTATATGAAGTCTGGTCAATAAGTTTGTAAATAATAACAGATTTCGTGACCGTGAAGAATGATCTCTCAGACGATAATGGGACCTTGTTTAGGTGAGCCGAGGAGTGGCAGATAGAGTATATTTTAGTTTCATGTGAGGTGTTGCATTTCGGCAAGACAAATCAAGGCAAGACATGATAGAACTCCATAGAAATTATCGAATCCCCACAGTTAGGAAACAGGCTTTTCGGCCCATGGAGGCCACACCGACCCTCTAAACAGTATACCACTGGACAAACCCATAGCCTATCCCTCTGAGCCTGCATTTCCCATGGCTAATCCACCTTCCCTGCACATCCCTGCGTACGATGCGCAATTTAGCATGGCCAATCTACCCTTACCTTTATCTCCTTATACTGTCGGAGTAAAACATAGCACCCGCAAACTCACACAGACGCGGGGAAAATGTACAAACTCCACACAGCGAGTCATTCAAGGATGGAATTAAACCCAGGTCGCTGCCCTGTGAGGCAGCAAAGCTAACCTCGTGGTGCAGGTTCTCCGTTCCATGAAAGTGCCGTCACAGGTCGACAGCGCAGTGATGAGGGCATTTGGTGATCTTCCCTTTATTGGTGCGTGCTTTGAGTCGTAACATTTGCATGACAAAATCTGTCCAGAACATTGGTTTGGCCAATGTTGTAATATTACATTTAATTCTGGTCTCCCTGCTGTCGGAAAGGCGTTGTCAAACTTGAAAGGATGCAGAAGAGATTTAAAAGAATGTTGCAGCTATTGGAGGGTTAGAGTTACAGGGAGAGTTTGAATAGGCTGGTACTATTTTCAAGTAATGAGACTGAGGGGTGATCTTAAAGGGGTTTATAAAATCATGAGGTGCATAGATAAGGTAAACAGTCAATGTCTTTTCCCAGGATAGACGAGTCCAAAATTAGAAGACAAAGGTTTATGGTGAGAGGAGAAAGATTTAAAAAGGGACACGAGGAAAACATTTTCACACAGAGACTGCTGTGTGTATGGATTGAAGAGCCAAAAGAGGTGGTGGAGGGAGGTACAGTTACACCTTTTAAAAATCATTTGGATGGATATATTCATGGGAAGTGTGTAGAGGGAGATGAGCCACCTGCTGGCAAGGGGGACGAGATTAATTTAGGATATTTGACGGAATGGATGACATCTTTTCCTTGCTGTACATCTCTGAGAGTCTATTGACTCTTCAGTGTATAACACTGGAACAGGAGGAGGCTATTCAGCATCTGAATTCTGCCAGTCGGCTTGTTTGCTCAATTACTGAGAGTCAAATACAAAAATTCAGAATTTGATGGTGTTTTACAGAAACAGGAGAAAGTCAAGAAAAGCTGTAAAGAATGTGAAAAGGCCATTCGGTCCCTCACCTCAATTCCACAGGAGCAGCAGGTGAGCACAGAGCTATTGGAACCTGTAACTAAGGAGGAGGAAAAGGACATGTATTTTCACAAATGTGGGATCAGGAGGGAATCATTCAACTGCTCGAAACTGGGACACAGGAACAGGAGGATCAACTGTTCGAGACAAGGACACAGGAACAGGAGGCAGTCACTCAACTGCTCAAAACTGGAGCACAGGAAAATCTGGAGGCTACTGAGCCCCAAGGATCCTGTTACGCAGGAACAGAAGGAGGTGACTCACTCCCCAGCAGTATGGGACACTGGGAGAGAAGGGGAGTTTGCTTGGAACAAACAGAAATATACGAATAAATTGCATCAGTGGTCCATTCAATCCTGCCCCAACATTCACTAAGACCACGGCTGATCTGATGGTGATTCCCTCATTCCATTTTACGGAGACGGTCCTCTCTGCAGCCTCTGCTCCATTTGTTGGTCATGTGGCCGACACAGATGCTGTAACAACAGTTACCTTGACTCATCCAGAGGGATGGGTGAAACCGGATGAGTCAGGATTTGAAGAGTCCAATCACAAGAATTAAAACACAAAATAAAGGCAATGCCAGATGTTTAGTTCTCTCACATTCGCAATTTAACTCACCTAACCAGCCCATCCATTACATATTCAGGATGGAGCACTGTCTGGATCTGGCTAGTTTATAGCTGTATGTAACCCAGCAATGTCCAGAGTGAAACTCTGTGCAGCCCACACCAATGCTTGATCTATAATCCTGGACTAAATGTCCAGAATGGGGAGCTGTGCAGTCCGCACTGGTTCATTCATATATAAACCCAGGCTGTTGCATTGTTCGGTAACATTGTGTTAGATCGCAGCTAAGTGTGGGGAAACTTGCAGCCAATTTTGGAACTGACAGGATGTGCAGCTCCCATCCATTTACAGCTCCATATCTCCACTGTGCCTTGACCAGGGGTGCTGCAAATGTGAAAGTCACTGCGAGGAAGAGATGTAAATGGAAACGATTTAAATACCAATGGTTCTGATTAAGGCGCGTATCACTCTAGTATTTAAAGATGAAATAACTGAGATAATATCTAATGCGATTTTGTAAATGATGCAAAAAAAGTACGAGGGGGATGTTGATGTAATAGTGGTTGTACTACACGCCTTCAACTAATCAATGGGAATTAGATGAACAAATATGCAGGGAGATAGCTGAGACTTGCAGGAGCAATAGGGTTGTCATAATAGGTGATTTAAATTATCCTAACACAGACTGGGACTTCCAGATAGTTAAGAATTTAGATGGAAAGCAATTTGTTAAGTATGTTCAGGAACGTTTCCACAAGCAATATATAGAGTATCCTACTCGGGAAGGGACAAACTCGACCTACTGTTGGTAAATAGGGATGGATAGGTGACTGAGATAAAGTGGGGAAGCATTTTGGGAAAAGTGACCAGAGCTGTATTAATGTTAAAATAGGTATGGTAGGGACAAAATTGGTCCACAGATTCAAGTTCTAAACTGGGGTAAGGCAAATTTTGTTGGGATTAGGCAGGAGATTGCAGGGCTTGATTGGAGAAGTGTGTTTCCAGGTAAAAGGTTCCCGGGAAAGTGGGAGGGCTTCAAAAGTGAGATAGCTCGAGTTCAAGGTCGATATGTTCCTGTGAGGGTGAAGGGAAACTGAGGCTGGAAGAGAGAACCCTGGATGACAAGAGATATTGAGGCTCTGAGCAGAAAAAAATGGAGGTGTCGCTCAGGTACAGGTAACTGGGACCAAGGGAATCTCTGGAGGTACACAGGGGATACAGGAGTTTACTGAAGAAGGAAGTCAGCAGGGCTAAAGTGGGGTATGAGATAGCCTTGGCTGAGCAGATTAGGGTGAATCCAATTCAGTATAGTAAAGAAAAAGAACAACGAGAGAGAGAATACGACGCCTTGAAATCCAAATGGGCATGTTTGTGTAAAACCTCAAGAGATGGGTGAAGTCCTCAATTTCCCCTCTGTGTTTATCATGAAGAAAGACATGAAGACATGTGATGTTTGGGAGGTTAGTGCGATATCTTGGTCCAGTCCATATCACAGTAGAGGTGCTGTTGGACATATTAGAATGCACAAAGTCAGATAAATCTCTTGAACCTGACCAGATATATCGAAGAGCACTGCACGAGGCGAGAGAATATAGTTCAGGGGCAAGGTCCCAGAAGACTGGGCAGTAGCAAATGTTTTGCCCTTATTCAGAAGGGCTGCAAAGAAAAGCCTGGGAAATACAGACCAGTAAGCTTCACATCCGTTTCTGGAAACCACTTGAGAAGGTACGGAGATATAAGATATGCATGCATTTGGGAAGACAGATTTGTATTGGAGCAGTCAGCATAGCTGACAACTTTTGTCATGCCTGACAAATTTTGGTAGAGTTTCTGAGGAAGTGACCAGGAAGGTTGACAAGGGCAGGGTAGTCGACATATTCTATATAGATTTCAGTAAGGCCTTTGATAAGGTTCCACATGGTAGGCCGCTCTGGAAGGTTAGATTACATAGACTCCAATGTAAACTGGCAAATTGGCGACACAGTTAGCTTGACGTTGTGAAGCAAATGGCTATGGTGGAGGTATGCTTGTCGGACTGGAGGCCTGTGACGAGTGGAGTGCCTCAGGGATCGGTCCTGGGCCCATTGCTGTTTGTTATCTATATCAATGATTTGGAACGGAGTGCACAACGCAATGTTAGTAAGTTTACAGATGTCACTAAATTAGGAGACATCATTTACAGTGAGGAACATTATCAGAAATTGCAGCGGTACGCTGATCAGCTGAGGAAGTGCGCTGAGAAATAGCAAATGGAGTTTAATATAGATAAGTGTCTTGCATTTAGGAAAGTCAAATTCAGGTAGGAATTTAATGACGAATGATAGTGCATTAAGGCGTGTAGTGCAACAAAAGGACGTTGGAGATCAGGTGCACGGTTGTCTGAAATTTGAGTCGCAGATGCACAGGACAGTGAAGAAGGCTGTTGGCACATTGGCCTTCATCAACGCTTTGAGTATAGACGTTGGGACATTATGTTGCAGTTGTATAGGATGTTGGTAAGGCTGTATTGGGGTATTGTGTTCTGCTTGCTCTAGAAAGGATATTATTGAACAAGAAAGTACGTAGAACAAATTTCCAAAGATGTTCCCTGGGATAAAGTCTCTATGTTATAGGCAGAGGTTGGACAGGTTAGAACTTATTTCTTTACAGCGTAGGAAACTGAGAGGGTTCTTATAGAAGTGTAGCCCTTATAAAATCATGAGAGGCGTGCATGGAGTGAATACTTCAATTTTTTTTCCCAAGGTTGTGGAATCGAGGACTAGAGGACATCCATTAATGTGTGGAAACGATAAAAAATATAAAAAGGAAACTGAGGGGCAACTTTTTTACATAGAGTGTGGTACACATATGGACTGAGCTGTCAGTGGAAGTGATTGAGGTGGGTACAATAACAACATTGAAAAGGCATTTGGACAAATACACAGAAAGGAAAGGATTAGAGGGATACAGAACAAGGGCAGGGAAATGCGGTGAGTCTGGATGGACAGTTTGGTTGCCATGGACCAGCTGGGCCAAATGGCCAGTCATACTGGCAGTCTCGTGCAATATGACTCTAAATGAGTGTGTTTTGGGGTGAAGACAGGGTGTGTGTGTGGGGGTGGGGGTGGGGGGGAGACTGAGATAAAATGTCATGGAAGAATATGTTCACAAGTTCAGAATGCTGTAATGAAGGCATTTCGACAGTATCATGCAACACGGGTCAGTATTTTGAACAATGATGATTGAATGGAATATTGCTGTGAGTTCAGGCAATGGAGAGTTTTGGATGAGCAATTGTTCTGCAGCTTTGTAACTGGGAGTGAGGACAGCAGAGTCTTCGCCTTACTGGGCTGAATCTAACAAAAAACTGTCTCAGTGACATTTTCATTGAGTGTGACAAAGGGGTTGCCTGCACGAGGCCGAGCTATTTTCATGGTGCTATCTTACCAAACTCATCTTATTAACTACACATCCTACTCCATAGTGTCCCTCTCATACAATGCCATCCCGATTCTCCCACCCATCATTACTGGAGATACTCAAAGTCGCCCCGATGCCCCTGGATATTCCGTAATCCCTGACACTGGTGCCATCTTTAAAAGATCAATGGGCACATGGTTGCGCTTTCTCAGTTTAGAGCGGCCCTGCACATTTTCCCCAAGCATGGCAATGAAGGGGAAATTACACTAAGGTTTGTCGACAAAAGCACGGAGGTCCTGGTGGATGCGCTAGTACAAAAGGGGACCATTCTCTTCCCAGAGGGGACCAGACTACCAGATCCACCGAGCATAGGCTGAGCTCACCACCCAGCTCAGTGCAGTTTTTGGGGTCTGAAGAAATGTCCAGCAAAACAGGACAAGCATCAATAAGCTTCCCCACTCTGTCAGGACAAGGGTCACCATATTTTCTCTGCTCCCTCACACTCATTGTATATCTGTTATAGCACCGACCCCCGAACAAGCCTCATGCTCCACCACTCACACTACTGCGTGCAGCACCTTCCCTCTCTTTCTCTCTTGCCTTTCTAATGCCCCCTACATAGTTGGAGAATATTCTGTAGAATGTCAATTATGGAATGTTCCAGGTATTGTTCCAAATTATTCCCAGTTTCAGGAACACGGCTGTGCCCCAGTGCGTAACACGGAAGAGGATGGAGTACAGATGTACGTTTTTCAAATCACACACAATTAAAATCCATCATGAGGCCATTCAGTACTTCAAATATGCTCCAACGTTCAATTCGTTTGGGGGTGCTCTGATGGTTTTCTCAGCTCCATGTTACAGGAACTTCCAGTCATTCAACCACGAGGTTCCTATTACCGAGCAGACGATTTTCAGACACTTCATACCACGGGTTTCTTCTAGCATCTGTTCAGTAGGCATTTCTCATGGGGACGGACTCTCCTTACAATATATTTCATCTGATTTACAAATTTATGCAACAGTCTGCATGCTTTCCACAGACCAATCAAAAACATGCACTGATTTTATGGTTATCGATACCCAATCACAATTAGTCATTCTGGTTATTTCACTTGTCTCACCTTATTGTATTCAACCAAAGACAGCTTCCAAACACTTGTCTCATTATAAAATATAATTTCTAGCAGAGAACATCTTTATCTCGAATCCACCTTTTCCCTTGTCATTAAAATTTCTCTTGCCCTTTTTTGTAACTGATTCTGTGTGCAACATTGCACAGTCTCCCACTCAGTTGGAAGGATGGTTGGTTTGTGATGCAGAGGGAGGCCACCAGCGCATGTTCAATTCCCCACACTGACAGAGGTTACCATGAAGGGGACGCTCTCTCAACATCACCCGCGTGGGGACCTTCAACGTAAACCACCATGAGTGGTCTCTCTCATGAGAGTTCTTTGGGACTCTATTCTATCAATGTTAGCATTTTAATTTTTTAACAATTTTTGTTATTGAAAAAGATATTTTATTATTCTATAAAACCAATAACAAAACAACTCAGATAACTGACCAAAATTGCACCCATGTGCATGATTATACAAAATAAGTTAGTCTCGAAACGGACAGAAGAAAACCAAAAATAAACAATAAATAATAAATAAATAATACGGCTCAGCATAACAAAGTGATAGCTCTCGTTCTTCGAGAGCATGAACTGACACACATTCATGCGTTCATAATTCTTAATATGTGATTCATTAGACAATATCGTCATGTCTTATTACAAGCCCATTTTAGAGTGCCAGATAAGCCTGTATCGTTTTAATCCAAAAAAAGGGTTGCCATGTCTTATATAAATCTCTGCTTGTCGGTGTACCATACTGATGAGAATGTGCAAAGGGATATTGTCCATGACGAGCTTAAAACCACCCAACAGACCCGGAGGTTTTTCAGACATCCAACACAACAGAATATTTTTACTAGCACAGGAAGTATGGGGGAGATACCAAAGGAGTATTGTGCATCAGTAGTTACTGTGGAAAAGGATATGGAAGATATATAATGTAGGGAAATAGATGGTGACACCTTGCAAAATGTCGATATTACTGAGGAGGAAGTGCTGGATGTCTTGAAACGGGTAAAGCTGTATAAACCCCCAGGACCTGATCAGGTGTACCCTAGAAATCTGTGGGAAGCTAGAGAAGTGATTTCCGGGCCTCTTGCTAAGACATTTGTAATATAGATAGGCACAGGTGAGGTGCCGGACGACTGGAGGTTGGCTGACGTCGTGCCATTGTATAAGAAGGGTGTTAAGGACAAGCCAGGGAAATATAGACTAGTGACCCTGACGTTGGTGGTGGGCAAGTTGTTGGAGAGAGTCCTGTGGGACAGGATGTGCATGTATTTGGAAAGGCAAGGACTGATTAGGGATACTGGATTAGTGGTGCTGGAAGAGCACAGCAGTTCAGGCAGTTTCCAACGAGCAGCGAAATCGACGTTTCGGGCAAAAGCCCTTCATCAGGAATAATTTTACCTCCCTGATTAGGGATAGTCAATATGGCTTTGTGCGTGAGAAATCATGTCTCACAAACTTGATTGAGTTTTTTGAGAAAGTAACAAAGAGGATTGATGAGTGCAGAGGGGTAGATGTGATCTATACGGATCTCAGTAAGGGTTTTGATGAGGTTCCCAATGGGAGACTAAATGGCATGGTTAGATCTCATGTAATACAGGGAGATCTAGCGATTTGGATACAGAACTAGCTCAAAGGTAGAATACAGACGGTGGTGGTGGACCGTTGTTTTTCAGACTGGAGGCCTGTGACAAGTGTAGCGCCACAAGGATCGGTCCTGGATTCACTACTTTTTGTCATTGACATAAATGATTTGGATGCGAGCATAAGAGGTACAATTAGTAAGTTTGCAGATGACTCCAAAATTGTAGGTGTAGTGGAGAGCGAAGAGGGTCACCTCAGATTGACTAAATGGCCAATGGGCTGATAAGTGGCAGATGGAGTTTAATTCAGATAAATGCGAGGTTCTGCACTTTGGGAAAGAAAATCTTAGCAGGACTTATACACTTAATGGTATGGTCGCAGTGAGTGTTGCTGAACAAAGAGACATTGGAGTGCAGGTTCATAGCTCCTTTAAAGTGGAATCGCAGGTAGAAATGATAGTGAAGAAGGCATTTCCTTTATTGGTCAGAGTATTGAGTACAGGAGTTGTAAGATCATGTTGCGGCTGTACAGGACACTGGTTAAGCCAGTGTTGAAATATTGCGAGCAATTCTGGTCTCCTTCCTATTGGAAAGATGTTGTGAAACTTGAAAGGGTTCAGAGAAGATTTCAAGGATGTTGCCAGCGTTGGAGGATTTGAGGTATAGTTGAGACTGAACAGTCTGGGGCTGCTTTCCCTGGAGCGTCGGAGGCTGAGGGGTGACCTTATCCAGATTTACAAAATTATGAGGGGCGTGGATGGGGTAAATAGGTAAAGTCTTTTCCCTGGCGTCGGGGAGTCAGAACGAGAGGGTATAGTCTTAGGGTGAGAGGGGAAAGATATTATTGAGAACTACAGGGCAACTATTTCACACAGAACGTGTATGGAATGAATTGCCAGAAGATGTCAGGGAGGCTGATACAAGTGCAACATTTAAGAGGCATTTGGATTGGTAAATGATTAAGATGGGTTTGGAGTGTTATGGGCCAGGTGCTGGTAGGTGGGACTAAATTGGTTTGGGATATCTGGTCGGCATGGTTAGGTTGGACCGAAGGGACTGTTTCCATGCTGTAAGTCTCCATGATTCTATGATTCTATGACTTATATTAGTCTCTGTTTTTTGGTGCACCATGCTGGTGAGAAAGTGCAAAGGGATATTCTCCATGATGCGCTTACAAAGTCTCAACAGACACGGGGTGTTTTCAGACATACAACACAACATGATATTTTTCCGAGCATAGAAAGCAAGGAAATATTATTTTTTTTCCCATGTGCATCTGCGCAAGATACTCTGGGCAGGCCCAGGTAAAGAGAAACCGGGTCCATCTCCAATTCGGTCCCCAACACCCACTCTACCACACCTAAGGCAGAGCTCCAATATATACGAAGCCTGCAGCAGGACCACATGCAATGAGTAAGAGTGTCTATAGTCATTCTGCATTTAAGACATGCCGAAGATAATCCCACTTTGAATTTTGAGAGAAAATCTGGAGTCAGATAGAACTTATGAAGATTTTTCAACTGCATGGAATGGGTCCTATTACAGATCAAAATCCTTCGAGCATTTTCACAAATATCCTCGCATGTCTCCGAAAAGATCTAAAGCCCCAACTCTCTCGTACAGACGTCACGAAGCTGCACAGTCTTGTCTGCGGGGACACTCTCCAACAAATTGTAAAGGGTACTGACAGAGAGTGTATTCTTTACAATAATCACCTGCTTCTCTGTATCAGATCTGCAAGTGTATTGTAAAATTGTGTTTTTAATCAATGCTCTAATCTGAAAAATAAACAGAAGAAGTCTCTACTAGGTAGTCCATACTTATGAGTTATTTGATCAAACGCTATCATTGTTTCTCCTTCAAGTAACACGTGGTGGCTCGGTGGTTTGCACTGCTGACTCACCGCTCCAGGGTCACAGGTTTGGTTCCAGCCTTGGGTGACTGGCTGTGTGGAGTTAATATATTCTCAATTGTGTCTGCGTAGGTTTCCTCCCACAGTCACAAACATGTGCATGTCAGATGACTTGGTCATTGCTCAATCGCTCATAGTGTTCAAGGATCTGTAATTTGGGGCATTACTCAGGGTAAATATAAGATGGTAGGGGAATGGGTGTGGGTGGGTTACTCTTCAGAGGATCGAAGTGGACTTGCTGGACCCAAACCCTGTTTCCACACTGTAGGGATACTACTTATTCTATATTACCCAAACAAGGTATCCCCCTTGCTGCCCACAGTTTACACCTGGAATCCATTATCCCCGGTATACCACTTATAGGGTAAGAAACATGGTTTTGGCTGTATTGCCTCGATCTGACACATTGTCCTTCAAGTTTTAAACAGTATTGATAATCATTATTTTATGATAATATTCCATAAATGTTGTCATTTTATCTAAGAACAATAGACTAATAAGGGTACACTTTGTCTGAGAGGGCTCAATGTCTGTCCATATTGATGCCGAGACCTCAGCGGCCCAGGCACTAACATACGATGAAACAAAAACTTAATTTATTGCTTTTAATCGGGGAGATCTACTCCTCACAATCTGTGAGGCAGTTGCAATATTGTTAGCTAGATAAAGAATCGCTTTTGGTGCCAAATGAAAGAGCTAAACCAGCCATTATGTTTCCAAAATATCTGTCTGGGAAACATCATAGAAAGCATTTGAACTGGGTGTAGGAAATGAGGAAGGACATTCAGTTTAATAACAGCTATCTGACCGAGCCAGGATATTGGAAATGCGTCCCATCTTTGAAGGTCTTGTTTAATTTTGTCAAGCAAATGGACATAGTTCACGTTAAATAAAGGATCAAAGAGAAATGTAATGAATATACTGAAATTGGGAAACCACCCCCGTGACCATTTAAAAGGAAACCAGGATTTGCCCTCAGTATCAGGTATTTCCCTAAGACCTCCCATAGGCATGGCCTCCAACTTTGTAAAATTAATCTTATCGCCCGGAAAGGCAACAAGCGAATTAATGCATTGCATCACATGAACTACCGAAATTGCGGGATTTGACAAAAACATAAGACCCTAATCTGCATACAATGTAATCTTGCGAAACTTCGATCCCACCTCTGGGGCAGATATGTTGACATCCCTACGGATGGCCTCCGCCAGTGTCTCAATCCCCAACTTAAACAAGAATGGCGAAAGGTGTCAACCTTGTCGGCTGCCTGGAGAAATGTTAATATTACTGGTTGGCACACCATTAGTGAGACCGCAGCCAGAAGATCGCGGTAAAGGACCCTCACCCATTTGATAAAAACTTTGCGTCGACCAAACGATTCTAGGTACAGAAGAGATCCGGCCACTCAACCCAATCAAATGCCTTCTCTCATATAAAGAGATCATTAATCCATGGTCAGATTGTTGTTGACACTCTTGCATCATATTGAGTAAATTCTTAACATTGTAGGAAGATCTGCGGCCCTTTATAAAGCATGTTTGGTCCTCTTTAGTAACGGAAGGCAGCAAAGTTTCCACCATAATGCACTGATCTCAGGCAGGATTTTGAGACCAACCTTTAAAAGTGAGATTGGCGTGTAAGAAGCACAATCTATCAGGGTCTTCCTTTCTTCAGCATCAGAGCGATATGAGCCTCAAAAAAGGATGGAGAGAGGGGTTTGTGACTGTATGAGTGACGGAACACGTTAAACATAATTCCTGACAATAGGTTTATACATTTTTTATAAAATTCACTCGGAAATCCGTCAGGGACGTGCACCTTTACATTCTGAAGCTGGTTCAGACCTTCCTGCGCTGACAATAGTGCATTAAGGCACAACACCTATTCATGGGTTACTCCTGGAAGACCCAGGTTCTTGAAAAATGACTCCATCCTAATCCCTCTATCATCAAAATGTTCAGTCTGAAATAATTAGGTGAAAAATCTCGAACAGGAGACAACAATTTTTTTGGAATTGAAGGTAATATCCCAATACCTTCCCTAATTGAGGTAATGGCTTGAGAGGGGCGAACGTTTTCCGAGCAAGATAGAATAAATACCTGCCTGGCTTATCACCATCTTCAAATAGACTTTGTTTTGCAAAAAAAGTAAGTTCCTTCTTGGCTGTCTGTGTGAGCGTGGAATTCACTGTCGGCCAAAGCATTGTAATCCTCTGCAGCTTAGCCTCTGAGGGTCAATCACACTATGTCCTCTCGGCTGCTCTCATCTTTTCCTCAAGCCACCGTTCCTGCTCCCCCTTCTGCTACATCATAAGGAATAATTATTCCTTTGGCATAAGCCTTAGCAAGTACACATAGAGTGGATGAGTTACTGGTTGAATCTGAATTAATGGTTAAGAAAAATCTGAATTCATTGCAGTGGTCAGCAGAGTGGCACAATGGTTAGCACTGCGCCTGAGACCTGGGTTCAATTCCTGTCTCAGGTGACTGTCTGTGTAGAGTTGACACATTCTCCCTGTGTCTGCATGGGTTTCCTCCCATAGTCCAAAAATGTTCAGATTAGGTAAATTGGCCATGCTAAATTGCCTGTAGTGCTAGGTGAAGGGGTAAATGTCAGGGGGTGGGTCGGTGTGGACTTTTTGGGCCTGTTTCTACAGTGTAAGTTTTCTAATCTAACTACTCAATTAATCAAATAGTCTTAAGAATAAAGGGATACGTTCGCTAGTGTCTCGAATCTATTATATTGCCCTTAATCTTAATCAATAAGTATACTGCTTCAAGGTCAGAAATGGTAATATTCCCAATTGTGCAGGATGCCACCGAATCTAAGATTGTTGCAGGAATGGGGAAGATATCAACCCTCGTGTGGCATTTATGACGGTTAAAGAAGAAAATAAATCCCTACTTGTGATGTGGATCTGCCACCAGACATCCACCAGCTCTCGTTCTGCACATATATCCACGAATTGCTTACATTATAACGAGGCTATTAGGGCACCTTTGGACATTCTGTCCTCCGTGGGGTCCATAAGACTTTCGAAAACTTCTATAATAATGTGCCATGATGCAAGATATCTGAATTTGGAAAATGCATCTACCAGGATTTTAAGAGGGTGCGCCGGGGGTGGGGGCAGTGAAATTTCAAAATACTATATTCTTTACTATAGTTCAAGGCTTTGGGTATTATGAGCCTCCCGTGAGTGTCAAATACAATCTATTAGGTTAAATGGAACCTTCTTTTTATCCATTATTGCTTCTCCCCTCCTCATAATATTAAAAGACGAGAAATAAACCCAATCAAGCCCGACCTGCTGTAATGTCAAAGGTTCCTTATCATCAAGGTGCATCTCCTGCAATAGGACAACATCCACCCTCTCTTTTTAAGACGAGAAACTAAATCTTTCCTCTTTTCTGGTCAATGGCTCACCTTAATGCTCCAGGTAGATTATTTAAACACATCGTTACCCAGAACACACTGTAGCAACATTTGAACTCGAGAGAGGAAGAACTCGAATTACTGATCATTAATAAACAAAGTCTCATAGAGCTTAAAAACTACCCAAACTAAGGCTACTACAACTGCCAACTCTCAAAACTAAGCATTTTAAGTAAATAGCTTGGATGGATTCGGTTAGGGAACCACTTTGCCCGTGCTGTGATGCAGAGCCCAACAAAGCAGACCTTCCATATCGCCACCATCTTGGATTTCCCCTTAACATTTTATCGATATTATAATTTCATTTTGCATTATATTCCTGGATGTGCTGGAGCAATGTTTTTTTTTACCAGTGTCAGCATTTCGCCAACACTGCACACTCCTGCCCTTCCCCGATAATCCTTGACTCCGTTATTCTTTATGGATCTTCTGTCTGTGCCGCAAACATATTCAATATCTCTGCCTCCAATGCTCTGCAGGGAAGAGAGTTCCAAATAATCTCACCATTGAGAAAACAAAAAATAACTTCATCTGTGTGAGACATTATTTTTGTCTCCTTACCGGAGAAACGATATAATTAAATTGGAAGCAGTTCGGAGATGTTTCACTTCATGTATTCCAGGAATGATGGTCTTATGTTATGAAGGCTTTAACAGGTTACTCCTGGAATGAGAGGCGATCTTATTGTAACATACAAAACCGAGAGGAGAGTGATCAGATAGATACCCAGTGGGTGTTTGCATCGTCCAAACTTCTTGTTGTTTTTATAGAATCTCTACAGTGTGGAAGCAGGACATTCCGTCCATCAAGTTCACATTGACCCTCGGAACAGTATGCCCCCCGGATCTGCCCCCCTACTCTATCCGTGTAACCCTGCCTTTCCCATCACTAACCTATCTAACCTACACATCTCTGGGCACTATGGGCAATTTAGCATGGCCAATCCGCTCTAAGTTGCATATCTATGAACGATGGAAGGATACTAGAACATTGGGAGGAAATCCACACAGACATGGGGAGAATGTTCAAAATCAACATCGAGGGTTGCCCGCGGTTGGAACTGAACGCAGCTACATGGTGACGTGAGGTATCAGTGCTAACCACAGATCCACCATGCGTATCTGTTAGTTCTATTAGTTACTTGCGGCTAACTAAAGAAATCTGCCTGACTTGTTCCTGTCACTGAACCTGACTCAGTCTGAGAACTTTATCATCGGCCATATCACCAATCTGGTTACATTTAAAATTTGGTGTCAGCAGTGGAGGAATGGGACGAGAAAAGGAAACAGTGACACCCTCCAAACTCCGTCAGAGTAGGAATTAGGAGAACTGCACAAAGTGGGATTTCAGTCAAGTGGGAATTCTCTTCCCCAGAAGTTTTGGGTGGCTGGACCTTTATAATACATCGAGGTTGGCTTTGTCTGATTTTCCATGGACAGGTGAATCAGGGATAATGGTGCATGGAAAGAAAAGTGCAGCTGGGACCGCAATGAGATGAGCCATGACCTTATTTACTGGTGGAGTAGTGTGAACGGGCCGAATGGCCCACTTGTTTCCCTCAGCCCTTTGTTCTGATGATCAATTCAGCCCTCGGACATGCTAAACAGGGTCAGATCGAGGCCACTCCAATGGTTAGGTGTAGTTTTGGAAATGTACTTGGAAAATCCAGGCTGGATCAGGAAGTGACCACCACCCCCACAACCCCCCCCCCCCCCCCCCAGTCCCTGTTTCCAGGCTTTCCCTCTCTGTAACTTCTGCTCCAGATGTGGGTCATGTTGCAGCCCCAGATACGCTGGGAGTACAGCCACATACCACACCCAGGATTAAAACAACAAATCCTCTGCTCTCCCTGAATGCAACATTTTACAACACGATTCCCAGCAAAATAACCCATTACTTTCCAAAAGCATAACATGTGAAATCAATAAATAGGAACTGGAGTAGGTCAATTGACCTCTCAAGCTAACCCTGTCATTTAATAAGAACATGGTTGATATATTCCAGGGCTCAACTCCACTCTCTTGCCGACTCCTTGTATCCCACCACACCTCTCTGAGTTAGGGAATTCCAGACATTCACTACCTTCGGAGAAAAGACATTACTCTGCATCTCAGATTGAAATCAATGTTCCTTATTTAGTATCTATATCATCGAGTTCGACATTTTGCTCAAGAATAGAAAAAACGTCTCAACATCTACTTTCTCTAACCCCTTCTGTGTCTTGTAGGTTTCAGCATTATCACTCCTCATTCATTTAAGCCCCAATGAATTATCGCCTCACCATCTTAGAGGTTCTCAATAACACAACCCTTTCTTCCTAGGAAACCGCCTAATGTACCAACCAAGTTACTTGCTGCATCATCATGCTGACTTTATGTTTCATACACAGGAAGACTCCAAAGCCTTTACTGTTCCTTTTCTGGAAGTCCTCTCCATTAAGTAACAGCCTGCCTTTTGATTCTCAGTGTCATCCATAAACTCGGATGTATATTGCACTCAACTCCCTCCTTCAGGCTGGCAGCTTAGATCACAAATAACTGATGCCATCAGACTGATATTTGTGGTACTCCAGCAGATAAACCTTTACCGTAAAGATCATTAATCCTGACTTTCCGATTTCTGTGCTAACCAATCATCATCCCATGTTAATACAGTATCCGACATCCTGGAGCTTCTGTATTGTGTAAGAACTTTTGTTTTGTAATACCTTGTGGAAAATCTCTGGAAAGCCTCGTGTCCACCAGATCCCCTTTATCAGGTCCATTGTTACATTTTCAGGCATCTCCAGAAATACTTTGCATGATTTTACAGGGCAAAGTATCATTTCCCTTTCACAAAACCACCCTGACTCTGCGTGAAGCTTTTTAAATGTCCATGCTTGCTAGGTTTTCCAAACTATACTAGTCCCATCTGTTTTCATTAGGTCCATGTGCCTCTAAATGCTTCCCATTCATATGTTTGTCCAAATGAGTTTTACATGTTGTAGCTGTACTTGCATCTCCCATTCTTCTTCTGGAAGCTCATTCCATACCTACACCGCCCTCTGTGTAAAACAAGCTGCCCCTTAGTCCATTTTAAATCTACTCTCTTTCACCTTAAACTTATTCCCTCTATGTTTGGATTCCCCTACCCTTTGGAAAAGACCTTGGCTATTCACCCTATCCATACCTCACATGACTTTATAAGTTTCTATAATGTCACTCCTTAACATCCTACACTCCATCTGATGCTAACTTCAAGAACAGGCGTTTAAAGATAAGCACTGCAAAATTGAAACAATATTAAAAATGACAGGTAACCAACACTCAGCCCAAACGTCATACTGTGATTTTTTTTCTCCATATTACAATACTAGGGCTGCATGAAACGCTTACTATTGCCAATAAGAAGTCAAGCACCTGAATTCCTTTAACTAAAGGGGGTGATGACGACGACAGTGAAAACGTATCTGTGGCCTGATCTATATAATACCACATGGTCAACATTTTCCCTCCTGGCCTACGTATAACTTTGTGTGCATGTGTCTTTTTTATCTTGCATTCAATAGAGAGAACCTCTTTCCCCCATTCACACATCAAATTCGACTGGTTATACAGAATATTTTCGTTAGCACTGCTGAAAGCCCGTTTTTCTTTTGCCACACCCTATTTTCGCTGCCACCCATCCTCCACATCTGGCAAGTGATTAAAAGACCATTTTGCAATTGTATTCAGTTTTAAAGAATTGTCACACTGGCCTGGAAACGCTAACTCTGTTTCTCTTCCTCTGCAGATGTTGACATACCTGCTGAGTTTCTCCAGAAATGGATAGGCACAGAACAATTTTTCAATTAAACAAATAATTATGGATACTGGAAATAAGAATAAAAATAAACCTTCATAGAAGATTCACTGGACCTGAAAGTTTAAGTCTGTATTAACTCCAGAAAATTCTGCAACATCTTTAGCAATTTCTTCTGTAATTTCTGTTTATGAACAATTTGCAACGACATATTGACAAAGATGCCCAAGCATCCTGTCCAACATGGAGTGCCGTACACTGGGAACTGAACAGTAACGCATGGTGACACTCTGAAACTGAATAAAGTTGGCATCACTGATACAGCATAGCTCTGAATCATGGTCAGGGAGAAAAACCGAAGGAAACACATTCACTTCAAATACAGAAGATGACATTACTGAATGGAAAAGATTCAGATTAGTACCTTAAATGGATATTGTTTATGTAACAAATTGGAGGCATGACACCAAGGAAAGACTTCCAGCAGAATGAGAATATGAAAATGGAAGTATTTCCGCATCAGAAACCAGAATAGGTCACTGAGTACAGAGCTGATGAGTGAATAGGTCTCGGTGTGAAATGGGGGGCTGTCAGTAGAATTGAATTGTAGATATTGCAACTAAAACAGGGTTATCATCTGATGCTGTAGATTTCAATGACTATCTGTCACGTTTCCTCCAGGCTAGTCCATCCATCTACCATTTCCATCAAGCCGATCCATGGGTCAGTGACGAGTGTGGGTGAACATGGTCGGGTCGGAATCACGTGGACCTAATTCTGATGACAATCCATTAAAGATACCACACTTAACTGGTTACACTACGAACAGCAAGACTAACATCTGATACGGAGAGAGAGATATTCCCAAGACTAACAAATCAGATCTAAGCTCTCTCGTCCTGTCAAATCCATGCATAAAAGTCGATGGAACATTAAACAACTTAGTGGAGGAGAGGACTGCACAAATATCCCCATCCGAAATAATGGAACAGCCATGTGCATCCATGTAAAAGATGGAGTATCTGCACCATCCTCAGCCAGAAGTGTTGAGTCGATTACCAAGCTCACCTTCACTATGATACCCTCAGAATCACAGATACCCGTCTTCAACCAATTCAATTCACTGAACGTGACATGAAGCAACAGCTGGACACTGTAGATATGACAAAGGAATTTGTCCCTGACACCATTCCTGCAATAGGACTGAGGACTTTTGCTACAAAACAAGCCGTGTACCTGAGGAAGCTGTATCATTCCAGCTCCAACTCTGACAACTTCCTGGCAATGTGGGTAATTATTTTCTCCTAATGTGGGCAATTACTCAACTAAATCCCATCCCCTAAGAGGGGAATAATTAATATCGGACCATTTACCACGCCCTCAGTCCCATCGTGATAGTCAAATTGGTTGGGGTTATTTTTGATGGAGCTGTCACACAGCACAGAAATAATCGGTTCAGTGTGGTTTCCGATAGGCCTCCATGTGGAGATGGTGCTGTTGTGGAATTGTCATTGGATTGCTAATCCAGACCAGGATAATTCCCTGGCAACTGGTGCAAGTTAAAAACAATTAATAAAATATCGAGATCTAATACCTGGTGTCAGTAATAGTGATCGTGCATTCAATGTCGAGTATAGACGTCGATCTCCTTCCCCAATGTACTTTGAGGAAGTGAATCTCCCGTGCCTTCCTGGTCTGGCCTAAAAGTGACTCTAGACACACAGACATTTGATACACTCTTCAATGGTCTCTGAAACGACCAAGCAAGGAACTCAATTGTATCAAACTGCTCCGAGGTCTGAAAGGATAAACTCGGAGAGAAGCCGGCACCAGCCTCGTTATCAGAAAAGGGAACTGGAAACACAATCCTGTAGACCCTGCAGAGACCTCCTTCCTAACAGCTGAGAGTTTGTGACAACATTTACAGAGCTTTCCCACACACTGCACAGAAGCATCGGGAAAGGAGTACATCATACAACTCATTGAGCTTTCCCTATTCTAGTTAATTGCCGAACATCTCCTCAACGCAGTGTTCCCCATATAATATACATATCCCTTAATATGTTTAAACATTGAGAAACATAAAATGAGAACTGCTGGAGTCTATTCAGCCCATCAGTTTTGCGCCTCCATTCTATGTAAAGGCAGTTCACTGTTAACGCATGTTGATTACATACATTTCGGCTGCAATGCAATTCATGAACCTTTTTCTATAAAGTGAACTGGCGTTCACTGTAACACGATTCCTTGTCGGGCACCAACTGAACAGCAAATCCTGCCTCAGAAACCCTCTGTCTACAAAAGCTACAATCAATGCGTTCAGCAAAAACAGGAATGCAATCGACTCTGCAGGCCTTGAAACTGAGCCTGAAAGTGGGAATTGTAGTCTATATTTCGAAAGAACTTTATTTCAAACTGTGGGGTGAATCTTGGGGAGAACTGGAATTCGGTATCGGTATCACATGGTCAGTCAGCCCAGCGCTCTTTCTGGTGAAGATTGTGGTGAAAGGTACGGTGCACCAGTGAGTGACTGTCGTGTGAAAGCGTTACATTTACAGCACTGTTCCATTACCGCATGTAATTTAAAGATTTATTTAGACTGTCCGATTGAGTGTGTTAGATCAAATTTAATTTTTGTTTTTTACTGATATTTTTGGGTGTTCGCCAATTACCCTCTTTATTCCATACATCCCATTATTAATATTGCACGATTTTGTACAACACCGTGTTGCACAGGAACACAGTTATTGCGTTATTGGAGAACAACCTGGAATGATAGCTGAGTTTCTATCTTCACACCATACTGCTGCTCTCTCCCTATCCCTTTAGTTTCCAGAAATACTTATTTATATTCAGCCCCTTGACTTCCACAGCCTGATCTGGGAGAGAGTACCCCTGGTTCACCACTCTCTGAGTGCAGGCATTTATTCTCATCTCAATGCAAAGTGGCCTGTTTGTACCTAATATTGTCGCCCCTTCTGTTAGACTTCCCAGCGACGGGAAATATAATCCCTGCTTCTAATCTGTCTCGCCCAGTCAGAGTGTTATGTATTTCACTGAGATTTCCACTCATTTTCCTAAACTCCATTGAATACAGGTCCAGTTGCCCCAAACTCTGCTCCAACAACCACTCTGTCGTCCCAGAGATCAGTCTGGCCATCCTTTGCAGCTCTCCCTCAATGTCAGGTTTGTCATCTCTTAGGAAAAGGTAAAAAAACAGCGCACAATGCTGCACAATGTGCGAGATGGGGGTCTCACAATGCCTTGTACAGCTGCAGTAAGATACATTTATTCCTGTACTCAAATCCCCCTGAAATGAAGTTGAATACAGCATTTATCTTCCTTCCTGCTTTCTGCTCCTGCAATATTGCTTTGAGTGATTGGTGTACAGGGAGATCCAGATTCCTTTCAAAGTTACAGTTCCCCATGTGCTGGGCCTACATACAATGGTCAGCGTGCCAATGCCATTCCCAGTATTGACCTCTGGCTTCAGAACTCACTGCCACATATGGACTCGGAGGGCTACGCAGAAAGAAACAAAAATGCAGCTTAAGTTCATTTATAGTGCAAAGTTTTTCAATCACTACTTTTTCAAATGAGAGGCTGCCAGTCCATTGTTTCCATCCAAGTACACAACATCTCATCTCCCCCATTACTCTCCACCTGCCACGTATTTGCCGAGTCACTCTACTTGTCTCAATCACCTTGGAACTTTTTTATATCCTCCCCATGCACTCACAGGCTGACATCATTTAGTGCTGTCAGCAGACTTGGGAATATTGCATTTGTGCCCCTCACCCAAAGATATAATGTGTATTGGGAATAGCTGGAGCCCAAGACACGATCTTTACAATATCCTCCAATCCTTCCATTTAAAAATAAAACATTGTTTTATTCCTACTCGCTGTTTCCTGTTAGCTCTCCCATTCTAAATCAATGACCATATATTAGTCCGAGCCCCATAGGATTCGAGTTTGCGCAATAGGCTTGGGGCTTTATCAAAATTCTTTCTGAGATTCCACTCGCTTGACATTGATACCTCCTACATAATTTTACTAAAAGCCACTTTCTCAAATATGATTCCCATTTCATAAATCTCTGTTGATTTTGTCTATGCCCATTAATTTCAGTCCAATACTTTTTCTAAACTGTTTAGTTGCTGTTTACACTCTATTCCCCTTTTCTCACAGGAACAAAGTTCCCTAACATTGCTAGGAAGTTTTCTTTTTTGTTTTGTTTTCTTCTATGAAGGCATAATTAAAGTATTTGCTCCATAGTTCTGCTATTTCCCGGTCCCCAATTATCTGGTATCAGACTGTAAGAAATCTGCAACTCTTTTCTCTTACTTTTGCCATTGACGTATTTCCAGAAAATATTACAAGTTCTCTCTTATCAACTTTGTTAAGATAATCTTCAGAAACCCATCAATTCCTACCTTAAGCTACTCAATGATTGACCTTCCACAGCAATACAATCACAGAAGCACAGACTCTGTATTACCAGAAATACAGCACAGTCTACATTCGGCCCACTTTCCGACAGAAGACCTTAGCCATGAATCTTAAAGCATTTGAAGTGCACAACAGTGTCGTTTCTAATGGTTTGAGTTTAGCATGACAACTCCACACTTAGGAAGTGCATTCCAGACCCCAACACACTCTGGTTGAAAAACAATCCTCAAATCTTCACTAAATCGCAAATCCTTCACTTTTAAAGTGTGGTACTTTGAGTAACAGCAACAGCTGCTCTCTATCCACCCTGTCCATGTACCTCGTAATCCTATCCTTCTGAATCACAGACCTCGCAGCCTTCTCTCCTCCGAACTAAACAACCTGAGGGTTATCCGACCTCTCTCCATAGCTGATATATTCCATCCTAGGGAACATCTCTGCACCCCATCCACTACAATCACATCCTTCCTGTAATGTTGTTCCCAGACCTACACACAGTATTCCATCTTGCCCTCACCAAAGTTCCGCAGAGTTCTTATAATCTATGCATCGATTAAGAAAGGCTATGTTTACATTCCCCTAGCCTTTTCCAGATTGTGTATTAACCTGTGCAGTCACTTTCAGCGATGTGTGGAGAAGCACCCTCTAGGTTTTCTAGTGTGCTGCCATTCATTGAGCACTCCCACTGTCTGGTTCCTTCCTCCAAAGTGCATCACCTCATAGTTATCAGGGTTACATTCCATCTGCCATTGATCCACCCATCTGACCATTCCATCAGTATCTACCTGTAACATAAGGTTTTCTTCATCACTGCCAAAAACCCGGTCAATCTTTGTATCAAATATAAACTTATTTATTACACACCCCAACCCTCGTTCATATTCACAGCTTCCTCATTTATGAATACCACAAATAATAAGGATAAAAATCTCTCAACATCAATTGCATCATGTGGTTGTGCACTTTGGTGAAGAAGCAGCATTTCTAACGCTCGTGCTGCAGAATAAACCTGTTAGACTATGGTCCGGTGTAATGCTATTTTTAGATTTGTCCAACGCAGCCCAACACTAGCACCTCCGAATCACAAATAATAAGGTACCCATCACTTATGCCCATAGTCCAGCATTGGACACTAGCCTCCAGTCACACAAACAGCCTTCTACCACTCCCCTCTTTATCCTACTACTAAAGTTGATTTAGATGCAACTTGGCGAGTCACTAATGAGTCCTACGTGTTCAATGGTTATTCTGTTCCACTTGACACACTTGTAGGTTATCTGGGGATTCTCTGTAATCTTGTCCATAAGACCATAAGACCATAAGACATAGGTGCGGAAGTAAGGCCATTTCGGCCCATCGAGTCCACTCCGCCATTCAATCATGGCTGATGGGCATTTCAACTCCACTTACCCGCATTCTCCCCGTAGCCCTCAATTCCTTTTGGCATCAAGAAATTATCAATCTCTGCCTTCAAGACATTAAGCGTCCTGGTCTCCACTGCACTTAGCGGCAATGAGTTCCACAGGCCCACCACTCTCTGGCTGAAGAACTCTCTCCACATTTCTGTTCTGAATTTACCCCCTCTAATTCTAGGGCTGTGCCCACGGCTCCTCGTCTCCTCGTCTAACGGAAACAATTTCCTAGCGTCCAACCTCTACAAACCATGTATTTTCTTGTAATTTTCCATTAGATCTCCCCTTGATCTTCTAAAGTCCAATAAATACAATCCCAGGATCCTCAGCCGTTCCTCATATGTTAGACCTACCATTCCAGGGATCATCCCTGTGAATCTCCGCTGGAAATGGTTCAGTGCCAGTATGTCCTTCCTGAGGTGTGCGGACCAAAGCTGGACACAGTACTCCAAATGGGGCCTAACCAGAGCTCTATAAAGTCTCAGTAGCACAATGGTGTTTTTATATTCCAACCTTCTTGAGATAATTGACAACATTCCATTCGCTTTCGTAACCACGGACTCAAACTGCATGTTTACCTTTACAGAATCCTCAACTAGCACTCACAGTTCCCTCTGTATTTTGTCTTTATGAATTTTCTCACCATTTAGAAAGTAGTCCATGCTTGTATTATTTTTTTTTATTTCTTTTGTCCTGTCTTGCCCTTGTGTTATTCAGTTCCCCTTCTCGCACAGAATTTCCCCCTTATCGCAGTCATCAATGGTTTGTCCCTTATCCTGTCATTATTTGCCTTGAATGTGGATTAGACAGCCTGATAAATTTCCTGTTAATTTGCAACTTGCCGTATGTTTTGTTGGTTTTATAAAGTTCACAGTGACCCACCGCTGATTCGTTGAAACTGTAGAGAACACAGGCCGAGTTTCCTCATCACGCAATCTCGCCATCTGAGGGATTTATCTGGATAAGGTCCATTACACTTCCTCTGTGGTCAATATATTCTTTCTTAGAATTGGTCACCAAAACTGTTCTCAATACTCCAGGTACAGTCTCACCAACACTCTGTGAAACTGCTTCAACATGTCTTTACATCGATATTCTGACTCCGTTAAAGGAAGGCAAACCAAACTTTAAATTTACACTGACATATATGCCTCCAAATACCCTTCACATCATTGCATTTTCGAACTCACTGTGTGAGTTCTTATAGAAAGTCTTCTGATAATCTAAAATATGTCAATTCTTCTGGATCCCCATTATCTATGCTGTAAGAATCAACTTCAAACAATTCCAAAGTTTGTCAAGTATGATTTCCCTTTGAGAAATGCATACTACGTCTCGCAAAGTTTGTTGTTAATGTCTAAATATCTAATAGCACATCCTATATAATATATTCCAAAAGTTTCCAGACAAATGTCGAGTTAATTTGTCAGCAGTTCTACACACGATCTCTTCTTCCCCTTGTAGATGCTTGGACCCTTACCATTCATCTATAGTGCTTGGATCACGTTTACTAATGTACATTTATCTACACCAGCTTCCAGACTCTGCAGAATGTACAGGAAAATAGAACACAGTCATCGACAATGCAATCAATACTTCTATTTGTGATTTATTTCTGAAGATTTTGGTATTAAGTACATCTGGTTTGTCAAGCTTCGCAATGCTCAATCCAGCTGCATGTTCAATATTGCCTTGTTACTGATATGAATTGACTTTATGTCTTTACTTCCACAAGTCCTATACGATCACTTCGTATTTCTGGGTGATTTTCTGAATCTTACTCCATTAAGACAGATGTAAAGTAACTGGTCATTTGCTTTGCCATTTCCCTGTTATCCACCATAAACTCGTCTCTCCCGATTGCAAATTTCCGCATTTGACTATGTTTCTTTTTCTTTTGAAATATAGATCATAGATTTTTGCAGTCTTTGTGTTCCTATTGTTGGCATGCATGTTCGCTTTTTGATTTCCTGATCTGTTTCATGGTTTTCCTTTTCTGGAGTGCAATTTTCTGAGAATTCTTAGGATTCCACAATGTCTGGATTTCTTCTGAAGTCACTTCCTGTGTTTAATATATTCCTTGATTTGTTATGTTAATCATCATTGAGTCACTTACTCACTCTTTGGTGTTTTCACCTGAAATAAGTAGACATATCTTTCAGACTATGCAGTATTTCTATGAATCCCCTGGTCCTGACCAGATATATTGAGGAACACTGCAGGAGGACAGAGAAGTAATAGTGGGGGCCCTAGTTGGTACTTTTGTATCATCAGTAGCCAACGGGTGAAGTCCCGGAGGACTGGAGGGTAGCGAATGCTGTGCCCTTATTCAAGATGATCTACAAAGAAAAACCTGGGACCTACAGACCAGTAAACCTAACATCTCTCGTAGGTAAGTTTCTTGAGAAGACTCTGAGAGAGACGATATGTATGCATTTGGCAAGGCAGGGTGTGATTATGAGCAGTCAGCACGTCTTTGTGCGTGGAGGATCATGGCTCAAAAATTTGTGAGAGTGTTTTGATGAAATGAGCAGTAACTTTGAAAAGGGCATGGTGGTGTACGTAGTGTATATGGATTTCAGTAAGGCCTTCAGTAAGGTTCCACATGGTCGGCTTCTCTGGAAGTTGAGATCATATGGAATTGAGGAAGAGCTGGAAAATCACATCCAAAATGCTTGATGGTAGGAAACATAGAGTAATAGTGGAAGCATGCTTGTCAGACTGAAGGCCTGTGATGAATGAAATGCCTCAGGAGTCGTTTCTGGGACTATTATGTTTTATGCATGTATATTGTATATATATTTACAGATAAATGTCCGTTCCTGCATTTTGGAAAACCAAGTCAAGGTAGGAGTTTCATGGTGAATGGCAGGATCTAAAGGAGTGTAAGGTCCAAAGGGACCTTGGAATTCAGTTTCAAGGTTCCCTGAAAGTGGAGTCACAGGTAGATAGGGCAGTGAAAAAGCATTTGGTACAATGGCCTTCATCAGTCAGAGAAATGAGTATCGAAATTAGGAGGTTATGTTGCAGTTATACAGGATGCTGGTGAGGCAATACTGGTAGTGTTATGTTCAGTTTTGTTCACTTTGCTATAGGGAGAATGTTAAAAAACTGGAAATCGTGCAGAAGAAATTTATAAGGATGATTCCCGGACTCAATGGTCTGAGATATAGTGAGAGGTTGGGCAAGCTAGGAGATTTTACTTTAGAGTGTATGACACTGAGGGGGATCTGACAGAAGTGTATAGGATCATGGGAAGCATGGATAGAGTGAATGCACTCAGTCTTTTTTTCCACAGCATTGAGCAACCTATGGACTAGAGGGCATCAATTTAAGATCGGAGGGGAAAGAGGAAAAGTGAACCTGAGGGGCAATTTCTTTTACATACAGGGTGGTATACACATGGAATGAGCTGCCAGCAGAAGTGGATGAGGGAGGTACGTTCACAAAATTTAAAATGCATTTGGACAAATACACGGATAGGAAAGAATAAGAAGGATATGGGGCAAGGGCAGGGAAATGAGGTTAATGTGAATCGACATTTTGTTTGGAATGGAGCAGTTTGGGCTGAAGGGCCTTTCTCTGTGCTGTCGGATTCTATGACTCTCACAATCATTGCTTCTCCCATTGAATGTTATATTATACTTCCCCAATTCATTGGAGCGAACTTGACCCTCTCGCCTCCGGGCTTCCATGATGTTTGAACAGAATGATCAAACATTCGATATTGTATTCAGACGCTGTGTAAAAATGCAACATATTGATGTCACTATTCCTCCAAACTGCTTCAGAGCAAGGTTATTAATTAGTCCTCCTGACCACACAACACCAAATCTGAAATAACCTGCTCTCTAGCTTGGTTCACAACATACTGTTCAACCTGTCTAATACACACTTACGGAAGTTTTTCTTCACTGCATTAGAAGTCACTACAGTTTCAGTGCAATTTGAGACCATCCATTATTCCTGCAGCACCCACGATTATTTGTTACTCATTCATAGGATGTGGGCGTCACTGGATAACCAGTATATATTGTACATGCCAGAGGGCAGTTAAGAGTCAGCAGCGTTGTCTTGTGTCTGGGGTCACGTGCAGGCCACACCAGGTAAGGACAGCAGTAGCCTTCCCTCAAGGACATCAGTGAACCAGATGATTTTTTCCAACAATCGACAATGGATTCCTGGTCATCATAAAACCCTTGATTCCAGATACATATTGAATTCAAATTCCACCATGGCAGAATTTGAATTGATCTCCCCAGAATATTACCTGGGTCGCTGAGTTAAGAGCCCAGCGATAATATCACTGTGTCAATGCTCCCCCTTGCATATACTTGCATACCTAATTTCCAGAGCATATGTTGTAAAGTATTTACGTGACAGATTTGGTTTTGATATATAACACACTAATGTTTGCTTTACCTTGCTATTTGTAAGATCCAGCCAAACTGATTCTGTGGGAGGTGATGGAAAGGGTCTGTGGCGTTATTACCGATAGACTTGGACAAGACGTTCAGGGACACTCACCTAAACGCTGAGATAATCTGAAGAATTGGTCGGGAGGAGGGACTTAGGGGAGGGGCGTTGGGAATGCGACAGTTGGAAGGAGGTTAAGGTGCTGGTGATAGGCCGGAGAGGGGGTGGGGTCAGACAAGTCGGGAAGAATATTGCAGGTCAAGAAGGCGGTGCTGAGTCCGAGGGTTGGGACGGAGAAAAGGTGGGGGAGGGGAAATGCGAAAACTGGTGAAATCAGCATTCATCCCTTGTGTTTGGCGGGTCTCTAAGCGGAAGATGAGGCGCTCTTCCTCCAGGCGCCGTGTTGCCATGGTCTGGCGATGGAGGAGGCCAAGAACCTGCATGTCCTTGGCAGAGTGGGAGGGGGAGTTAAAATGTTCAGCCACGGGGCGGTTGGGTTGCTTGGTGCGGGTATCCCAGAGATGTTCTCTGGAATGTTCCACAAGGAGGCGGCCTGTCTCCCCAATGTAGAGGAGGCCACATCGGATGCAGCAGATGCAGTAAATAATGTGTGTGCAGGTGCAGGTAAATTTGTGACGGATATGAGAGGAACCCTTGGGGCCTTTTGAGGGAAGTGCGGGGAGATGTGCGAGTGCAAGTATTGCATTTCTTGTGGTTGCAGGGGAAGGTTCCGGGAGTAGAGGTTGGGTTGGTGGGCGGTGTGGACCTGACGAGGGAGTCGCAGAGGGAGTGATTTTTTCTGCAACACTGACAGGGGAGGGGAAGGAAATATATTCTTGGTGGTGGGGTCTATTTGGAGGTTGCAGAAATGAAGAAGGATGATACAATGTATCTTTAGGTTGTTGGAGTGGTAGGTGAGGACGACTGGGGCTCTGTCCTGGTGGCTATTGGAGGGGCGGGGTTCGAGGGCGGACGAGCAGGAAGTGGAGGAGATGCGGTGGAGAGCATCGTCAACCACGTCTGAGGGGAAATTGCGGTCTTTGAAGAAGGAGGCCATCTGGGTTGTTTGGTATTGGAATTGATCCTCCTAGGAGCAGATGCGGTGGAAGCGAAGGAATTGGGAATATGGGATGGCGTTTTTACAGGGGGTAGGGTGGGAGGAGGTGGAATCTAGGTAGCTGTGGGAGTCGGTCAGTTTATATTAAACGTCCGTGTTGAGTCGGTCGTCCGAGATAGAAATGGAGAGGTCTAGGAAGGGGAGGGGGGAGTCTGCGACGGTCCAGGTAAATTTGAGTTTGGGGTGAAAGGTGCTAGTAAAGTGGACGAACTGTTCAACCTCCTCGTGGGAGCACGAGGTAGCGCCAATACAGTCATCAATTTAGCAGAGGAAAAGGTCTGGTATGGTGCAAATGTAGCTGGACTCTTACACATATCTGATGAAGAGGCAGGCATAGCTGGGAACCATGCGGTTGCCCATGGCTACTCCTTTGGTTTGGAGGAAGTGGAAGGATTGAAAAGACAAGTTATTCGGAGTGAGGACCAGTTCAGTCAGTCGAAGGAGGATGTCAGTGGAAGGGTACTGTTTGGTCCGGCGGGAAAGGAAGAAGCGAACGTCTTTGAGGCGTAGTGGCGTTATTTGTTCCAAACGAAATGGCTGCGTGTCCAACAGCAGCAGTGATGCACCTACATGGAGCAGGGATGTGATGGAGTCGTACAGTTCAGACACTGTTCAAACAGACTTCATTTGGTCCAATTTGGGGCCGGATAACGTTATTGTGATTCAACTCAGAGAGGTAGGAAATGCATCCTTCCTGAGAAGTAACAGCTTGTTACTCCCTCTCTCTCTCTGATCCACTTCCCAGCAATGTGTGTCAGCTGAAAACTCCTCAGTCGTCTTTACCACACATGGCGGAGTCCTGTCGAGGATTGATTGGAATCGCCCCACTGCCTGAAGTAAAGGCAATCCAATTAAATCCACCTGTTCCAGGAAGTTATCCCATTACCAGAAGCTTGTAAGAGCAGAGTAGCTTCATAAGCTGAATGATGTTTGGAACTATCACTCATGTTTCCTCTCGTCATGAGTGAAATTAATATTTGGGCACAGTTCTTTCAAGTTAACGTTCTGCAGAGATTATGTTTTTCAGTTTGTCATCAAACGTGTGCATGTATCAGTATTTTTAGAGAGGGAAACATCGACGCACAGATTTGTCATTCATCTTTCCATCCTAGTTTGAAGAACTTTCTTTCAGTCATAAATTTGTTAATTTTAGCAGATTAAAGAATCCTGCCTGACTCGTTCCTAATCCTCACACAGTCTGAGACCTATTGTATTGATCATATCACTAACCTTTTACATCAACATTTGCACTGAGCAGCGGAAGCGTGGGACGAGGAAATGGAACAGTGACTTGAACGATAGATCAGTGAGCCTGACGTCATTGGTGGCCATATTGTTCGTTAGCATTGAGAGGGGTAGGATTTACATGTATTTGCAAATGCAACAACTGATGAAGGATTGTCAACATGGCTTTGTGCATGGGGAATCATTTTTAACAAAGTTGATTGCATTTTGTGAAGATTTGACAAAGAATATTGATGATGGCAGTTTGGTATACGCTGTCTATATAGATTCAGCAAGGCAGTCGACAGGATCCCACATGGCAGACAAGTTCGTACGGTTAGGTCATAAATAGATCCAAGATAAGCTAGGCAATTGACGACAAAATTAGAGTGAAGGTTGGAGACAGTGGTGGCAAAGGACTGTTTTTCAGACTGGAGGTCTATGACCAGTGATGTAACACAAAGAGCCGTAATCAATCCACTGCTTTTCATTATTTATATAAATGATTTGAATGTGAATATTTGCCTGTTTATTATGTTTACAAATGACATTAAAATTGGAGGTGCAATGGCCAGCAAGTTTTACCTCAGAGTACAATGAGACCTTGGTCAGATGGGTCAATGGGCCAAGGAGTGACAGATGGAGTTAAATTTAGATAAATGTGATGTATTGCATTTGGTAAGGTAAAATAGGGAAAGACGTATGCAATTAATGGTGAGGTCATGGGGAGCATTATTGAACAAAAGGGCCCATGATAATAGATTCTTGAAAGTGAAGTCGCATGTCGACAGGGTGGTGAAGGTGGGGTTTGGTATGCTTGCTTTTCTTGATCAGTCCATTGAGTATGGGAGTTGGGAGATCATGTTGCGACTGGGCAGGATGTTGCTGAGGCCAGATATAGAATACTGTGTTTAATTCAGTTCGCTCTCCTACAGAAAGGATGTTGTTAAACTTGATAGGGCGCACAAAAGATGTACAAGGATATTGCTGGGCATGGAGGGATTAGGCGACAGGGAGAGGCTGGACAGACTGGGCCTTGTTTACTCTGGAGCATCGGAGGCTGAGGCGTGACATTATAGAGGTTTATAAAATCATAAGGAACATGGATAATCTGAATAGCCAAGGTATTGTTTTCCCACGTTAGGGGACTCCAAAGCTATAGGACAAAGGCTTTAGGTGAGAGGAGAAATAAAGTAAAGGGTCAATGTTTTCATGCAGGTTGTGTAGTGTGTATGGAATGAGCTCTCAGAGAAAGTGATGGAGGCTGGTACAGTTACAACATTTAAAAGGCATCTGGATATGCATATTACTAGGAAGGATTTAGAGGAATATGGGACAATTGCTGACAAGTAGAACGAGATCAGATTGGGATGTCTGAGTTATGTGGACAGTTCTCTGTGCTGCATGACACTGTAAGGGAGATGAGGAGAAATTCTAAAAGGACCATTTGAGTGGGAATTCTCTTCTCCAGAGGTATGTGGTGCCTCTTTGTTCACATTTATCCAAAGCTGAGTTAGTTAAATATTTGACAGACAGGTGAGTCACAGATGATGGGATACAGACAGGAAAGTGGGGCTGAGACCACAACCTGATCAGCCACAATCGTAGTGCCTAATGGAGAAGGTTTATAGTGTCTAACGATCGAACCCTGCTCCTGTTCTGATGTTCCATTCAGATCCACCAACTTGCTTGGTGGCCACTTACTGCTATAGCTCCCCTGACTCTCTGGAATAGAGAATTCCTCACATTCACTACCCCCGTTTGAAGAAATCACTGCCTGCTCTTACACGATGCCCTATTGATTTGAGCGATAGAGGTGAATACAAGGACTTAGCAAAGAGCGACTGGCCCTGATATCAAGGCAGATTTTAACATCAAGGAGCCAGAGCAAAATTGCACTTCATCAGGATCCATTGCAAACTCTCCAGTGTTTGGAGACATCCACAGCACAATGGAACGTGTTTATCATCGGTGGGCATCAATCATCTCAGCCGTGGGACATCTCTGTAGGAGTTCCTCAGGGTAGCTACCTCTGCCCAGGCATCCCCAGTTTGTCAGCAGGGAATCCCTGCTGTGAGGAAGCAGGCCATTCATCCCATTGAGCCCACATCGATCAGAAGTGGGGATATTTACTGTACATTTCACAATACTCAGAAAACTTCGTCATCCTTGACCTCCTGATGCAGTCTGTGTCCATGTGCAACAAGACTTAGACAACGTTCAAGACTGTGCTGTTAAACTGTCGGTAACGTTCATGAAACAGCGCTTCTCATTTCCACAGTAAACGGAGGAGTTCACTCAGTACCTCAATCTGGCTTCACAGGAATATAGGAAAGTCATTTGGCCCATCAAAACTACTGGACAAGAAGAGGGATAGCCCATTCAATCCTTTCTGCCATTACACAGGAAGACAAGGAGTCTGCTCACTCCCACACATCTTTTACACGGGATCAGCAAGTAACCATTTCACACTTGAAGTCGCTTACAAAGGAACAGGAAGAGGCCATTCAGCTTCTCAAGATACTAACACAAGAACAGGAATGTGTCAGAGATGCTTCAGCATAATATACAAATAGAGCAGGAACTGCACAGATGGACTGTTCCATGGTATTCCTCGTGGTTTCATTATTCGTAGTGCATCAGAGTTATGTTAGCATGCTTTTCTGGCAGTGGGAATGAAGCTATTTTTTTAACCAGTCTCAAAGGCATCTTCCGTCGCTGAGAGAGCAGACCTATGCTCTCTCTGGAATTCAGAAACTGGTGGGGAATGGCTAACTGTTTCAGAATGAAGGTGTTGCGGCTGCTGACAGGATTATGGACTATGTAACGTTGAGTGGAGGGTCACACAGTAACTGCGCAATACAGTGTTCAGAGTTCATTCGGAGCCTGTACCTCTCTGTTAATCGAAATGAAGTCTATGCACTGGCACGTAAACTATTGGGAATCAAGCAACCTATGGAAAGTATGAAATTTTTCACCTTATCATTGGCCGCTTGGGACAAAATGAGTGTCTGTCCATAACCGTCAAGTTTCACCTTCATATTCTCTCACAGTGCTACAGGTTAACTACATAGTTACCGCTCTCTCTCCTGATGATACCATCATGCCAGGATCATTATTTTTGAAGTAGACTCAGTCTGTACATAATACCCAAATGCTCTTTCAACAAAACACCACCGTTGAGTAAGGTATATTTAATGTGGTACTTCAAGTATTTTGCATGAAAGACCAGATATCATTTCCAGTTATAATTAATTACTGTCACATCTGAATTCTGTTAGTGACTTATAACCAAGGACATCCAGGTTTATTTCAACAACAGAACTTCCCAGCCTCTCACCATTTAATAAACGTAAATGAGAATCATTTTATTTGTTGTTCCCACCTGAATCATGTTATACCTTGCGAACAGCTATTGCCCAAGCACTGATCCTTCTGATACCCCACAAGCCTTCCACCCACAGAAAAACACTACTCTCTTCATTTTGCCCATTAACCAATTTTTCATCCATTCTGTGTGTTTCACCCCTACCTACCCATGGACTCTAACATTCCCAACTCACCAGTATTCAACCGTGTCAAATGTTTTCTGAAAATTCAAATCCTCTACCCCCACTTGTTGTCCATTTTCGATGTCACAACGGACAATCTCCACAAACTGAAGCAAGTTTATCAAAGATCATTTCCCTTTCCTGAATCTATGCTGACTATACCAAATCATATCATTATTTTCCAAATGTCTAGTTGTCACATTCCTTATAAAAAGGTTACAATGCTTTTCTTACAGCTGACATCAAACTATTTAGTTTTCTGTTTGCCCTCTCCGTACTGTTTTAAATGATTAGGTTTACAATAGCTGTTTAACAGTCTGCAGGATCCTTTCCAGAATCTAACCAGTTTTGACGAATCGTCAGTAGTTCTTTCACTAGCTCTGTTCCCACCTCCTCAATACTCGGCGATGTAGCTAATCAGTTCAAGCAAAATACCAATATTCAATTCAATTAGGTTTTCTAAGACATACATTTCATTAATTCTAATTTCGTGCAGCCCCTCATTTTCACCAGGGACCCTGTTCCCTAGTATTTCTGGAAGTTAGTTTCTGCACCTTTTTCTGTTGAGTCAGAATCAATGTATTCCTCTCAGCAGGCAGGTAGCTTCTATCAGCTAGTGATATATCAGAGGACTGAAATCCGGTTATGTTACGCATTCCTGCCTGGAAAGTTCCAGACTCAAACCAATCCACTTAATTGTGATGGATGTGTCATCCACCCTTGCCTGGAAATTTCCAGAAACATTCCAGTTCACTTCATGGTGAGTGTCAGCACAGTCCAGTCCCTGGTGTGAGTTTGAAGGAGGGGACACAGCTCAGTCGCTACCTCATTTTTAAAAGAGGCTGGGTTCACATTTTACACTTGGAATGGGTCCAGCTTAGACACATATTCTTGGAAATTTCTGGTAGGATCATGCAGTGCCCTGCCCCTCCCTGTGAACCGAGCTTCCGTTCTGTGTAACCTCGACTCCATTTGTTTACCATGGACCCAGAACACTCTGTACATGCAGTGCTCATAACTCTCCCGAGTGGGGTCACCATTTCCTTGGGTCTCTCTGAATGGACGCAGCAGCTGATAACACATACCCGTGAAAAGCGTCCACAGAAATCCCTTTATCTGTAATGAGAGTAGCAAGTCAAAATTTCGCACACACGGTGCACCAATTCAGTGTTGAAAATGTCTCTGTTCTTAGCAGAAAAAAACAGTTACATCTCTGCACAGTCCGACAGTTACAGTTCCCTTCTCCAAAAAAAATCAGTTGACAATGTGACACTCCGTTTATTTTCATTTCAGCAACTATAAGGGCGGCACCAGTGTTGCCGATGGAGTTGATCATCATACTCAGATTAGAAAGACAGAGGGAATTTAACTCAGTTTAAACAGGGACACATCTAAATTGACATAATATTCAGGAATATGGGAAAAGGGGAAATTTTAAAATAAGTTCCCATGTTATTTCCCTTCTGGGAGATTATCAGCAGTTCCGATGTTTGCTTTTCATTTCTCTCTCTCTCTGTCTCTTTCTCGCTGGGCACTTCGACATCCATTCAACTACCCTGCCCCTCACAAATCCGACCATCCCTGATATAAATAACATTACTTCCCAGTTGCTTTCAGTTGTGATATAGGGTCACTAGATTCGAAACTTTATCTGTTTTTCTTCTGACAGAGGCTGCCGTACTTGCTGAGATTCTCCAATATTTGCAGACGCTGGGGAATTTTATTTCAGATCTCCATCATCCACAGTTCCTTGGTTTACTTCACCTTTAATTCTGTTGTTTCACGAGATATCAGTATCACTGGTAAGGACAGCATTTGTCATCCATCACTAATTGCCGTTGACTGCAAGACCATTTGTCAAGGCAATATGGAGGCAACCTTTTATTGTCACACTTGGTTTCTTTACCAAAGGCTATCAGTGAAATAATGAAAGAAATCCTGATGGTATATGGTTGCCGTTTGTAAAATGAGGTTTCTTTCTGATTGTTGCCATTTGAGTTTAAGTTCAATCATTGATTCTGGTAGAATTTGAAACAATGCCTTTCGAGTCATAACACGGCCAGTGACATTATTGCTGTGATATGACGTCCCTATTGTGAAATAACTGGAGAGACAAGTACAAGTTCGTAGTCAAAATATTTGTAAGAGGAAGAGTGGTCAGTAAAGAACTGGAGCCACAAAATCTGAAGTTAACAAGGCGGCAGATGATTGCTTATTCAGCAACAGCACTGAGGCAGAGCTGGAGACTGGGGATATTATAGTGGTGGGTGTAGGCAGGGCTGATAACAGAGAGAATATAGAGACATAAAACAGTTCAGGGCAAAAGGAAAAATCAAGGTCTGAACAGTCTTGTTCCTTCTTACATGTTTATGAGTGAGGATTCGGAAATTGATAGAAATGAAGTGGAATTTGTGAATGAAACTGAAGATAACAGGTTATGTATTTGTTATGTATAATTAACAGAAATAGCAATAACCTTCACCATCGTTAAGATAATTAACAGATATAGGTTTACCACGAACACCAATAATCGCGAGGATGGGATAGTAACCTGCCTGAATAATCATCATTACGGCTCGTATCCTCAAATCTAACGAAGCCAAATCCTGAGAAAGCAAGTATAGACCCCAGGACAAACTACTGTCCATTGTTGGAACATTCCAGTCAATTGTTCTAAGATTCTCTTCCTCTCCCTCTCCCTGCAGCTGCTGAACACAATCATGTTGAGGATGACGCTGCCGCTGATACTATGGAACGGCAGGTTAAAGGAAGCCCCTTAATAATAGAAGAGGGAAATCCTCTAATGACAGTTAGTATCCATGGAGACTGACATCAATCACAGTCAATGTACAAACAATTCCTTTCACTGACAATCCTTATAAATCACAATAATACTTGGCCTCGTTGGAATGTTGACATCGCTGACTATTGGGCTAATGGCATCATCTCCAATTGTAAAGTTAGACGTGAGACAGAGAGATGATGCTTTCTATTCACTAGCTCGATGATCCTACTATGTTGTGGCAGGGTCGGAATTGCTGGGCTCCCAAGTCCGGTTGTGTCTGATAACCAGGCCTGCTTCATCCTTTCGTTTTATTTCTTTATGTTTAATTTTGTCATTTATCTTACCATCATGTAACGGCTTAGGTGAGGTTAGGCATTTTTGAGAGGCTCCTACAGTGGCATTGACGGTGTATATACGGTCCATTCCTTGTGGTCCTTGCAGCTGCGACCTGGTCCTCTGGAGTGACGGTCAAACTCTCACGGAACCAGGATTCTTAGTTTTACGTTTCACCAGTTATTGCTTGTATCTCAGCAGGGTTAGAAGGGTGGAAATGTTTCCTGGCTGCTACACACTATCTCTGAGATTTCTCTCAGAATTGTCTTTTGATGTTCTTTCCTCCTGGATTGGAGAAATGCATGTGAGACAATCTGTTTCCTGAATTTGTTGTTTGACAAGTGTGTGTTTATAGGATGTTGCCATAGTGGAACAGTTATTGTTTAGTATTTAACAAATCTATTACTCTGATTTTTTTGTGTTTTGTCAACTGTAGTTGAATGCATTGTGTTTTGCTTAATGCCGAATATTTTTGACCAAGCGAATTGCATCTGAAACACAGCACCTCACAATTATGTTTAAAATAAGAAAATGTTCTGGTCAGGACGACCTTCATCATGTATTTTGAGATGTGTCTGCTCAGTTCCATAACGAAAAGGACAGATATTCACGTTTTAATTGGCTAATTACATAATGAACAACATGTTGCAGAAACACAGGATTTAACAGCTGAATGCCCTATGCTGGAGGAGTGATAGCTTTATCAGGAATTATATCGCAGAGTTAATCCACCTCACAGATCCAGCCCAGACCATATAAGCTCAGACCGTATAAGCCCAGATGAGATATCTGCTCAACATAGAGCACTGTACAGACCAGGTTCAGTACAACCCAGCAATCAGTCCAGGATGGAATAAAGCACAGGTCTCTCCAATCCACTAGCTATCTGTCCAACACGTGGAGCAGTACAGTACACACCGATGCATTCATTCAGAAACACTGATGAAACGGCCTATCCCGCATGGGGTGATATGCAGTCCAAACCAGTGTCTTGCTCTACAGACGGGGACAAGGCATCTGTACAGTATGGGAATCTGTGCAGTGAATGGACCTGTAAACCTGGAGCAGTTACCGTCAAAGCAGCTGTTTTCATCACTCTAGTACATTGCTGAGCAACACTGTGTAGGATTTCTGCCCATAGTGAAGGGTAACTTGCAAACCATGGTGGGAGTGACAGGATGTGCAGCTCCCATCCATCTAAAGCCCCATATGTCCATTGTGCCATGACAAGGGGGAGCTGTGGGTGTGAACGTCACTGCCAGAGAGAGGTGGCGCGGGAATCAGTTTAAATATCAACAAACAAAATAATTTTGGGGAAAAGAGGGAAAGGGAGATTGAGAGACAATTTCATGGAAGATCACAGGTTTCAGAATGCTGAAATGAAGATATTTTGACAAAAGCCAGCAACGCAAGCCTGAATTCCCAGGAATGATGGGTGAATGGGATATTGGTGTGAGTTCGGATAATGGGGAGTTTTGGGTGAACATTTGTTATTCAGCTTTGTAACTGGGAGTGGAGTCAGCAGATTCTTCAACTCATTGGGCAGAAACTAACAATAATTTATCTCAGTGCCATTTTCATTGAGTGTGACTGAGGGATTATCTGTACGATGCTGAGTTAGTTTCCCTTTGCTATCTTATCGAACTCACCTCATTAACTACCCACTCCACCCCACGGTGTCCCTATCATTCAATATCAGCCTAATTCTCCCACCCTTCATGGCTGGAGGTAAACACCATCGCTTGGATACCCCATGGATATTCTGTGATCCCTGGCACTGGTACCACCCTTAAAAGGCCAATAGGCAAACGGTTGAGCTTTCTCAGTTTGGAGCTGCCCTGCACAGTGTTGTGAGCTCACCACCCAGCTTAGTGCAGGAACTGCGGTCTGACGAAATGTCTAACAATACAGGACAGGCATCAATAACCTTCCCCATTCTGCCAGGATAAGGGTAACCGTCTTCTCTCTGCTCCCGCACACTCATTGAAATCTGTTCTACATCTACCCCCGAACAAGACTCATGCTCCACCACTCTCACTGCTGCATGCAGCACCTTCTCTCTCTCTCTCGCCACTTTGCCCCCACACTATAAACACTGTATGTCTGCTATAGCACCTAACCGAACAAGGCTCATGCTCCATCAGTCTCACTCCTGAACGCAGCACCTTTCCTCTTTCTCTCTTTCTCTCTTGCCTTTTCAATACCCTCACATGGTGATAGAATATTCTGGAGAATGCCGATTATGGGATGCTCCAGAAAATGTTCGAAGTAATTTCAGTTTTCAGGAAAATGTTAATGCATCAGTCTGTAACATATAAAGGGAAGGAATAGTGATGTATGTTATTTAAATCACTTAGAATTAACATCCATCATGAGGCTAGTAAACTCTTCAAATGTGCTCCTGTATACAATAGGATTGCGGCTTATTTGATGGTTTTGTCAGCTTCATGTTTCAAGAACGTTCAGTTATTCAACCCCCTGGGTTCCTGTCACCGACCAGAGGACACCTAGGCACTTTTACCCCGGTTTTCTTCAAGCGCCTGTTCGAGGGCATTTCCCATGAGGACGGACACTCCAAACAATATATTCCATCATTTGTGTATTTTTCTGAAATGAACAGCTCATTTTACACAGACTGACCAAAATCTACACTTATTTTATGGTTGTCAGTAAGCAATAACAATTAGTGTCTGGTTACTTCACTTGTCTCACCTTATTGTATTCAGCCAAAACAGCTTCTAAACACTTGTGTCGTTGTAAAACACAATTTCTAGCCGAGGACATTTTTATCCTCAGCCGTTATCTTGACCGTTATCTGAATTGTACCTTTTCCCCTTGTTATGAAAGATTCTATTGTCCTTTGTCTGTGGTTGTTTCTGTCTGTAACAGTTACACAGTCTCCCACTCATTTGGTTGGATGGTTTGTGATGCAGAGGGAAGACACCAGCGCAGGTTCAATTCCCCACACTGACAGAGGTTACCATGAAGGGGACGCTCTCTCAACCTCACCCCAACACCTTCGGTGTGCTGACTCTCAGGTTAAACCACCACGAATGGTTTCTCTGTCATGACAGAGCAGCCCCATGTTCCTTTGGACCTCTACTCTATCACTTAGGCATTTTTTAAAAATTACATTACCATTTGTTTTTCATTATGTTCCTGAATGTTTTGGATCAGTGTCATTTTGAACTAATGCCAGCATTTCCCCCACACTGCACATTCCTGTCCAATAATCCTTGACTGCATTGTTATCTACGAAACTTCTGACTTTGCCTCAAAAATATTCAATATCTCTGCCTCCAATGCTCTGCAGGAAGAGATTTCCAAAGTCTCACAACACTGAGAAATTAATGAATAACCTCATCTGGGGTGTGACGTTGTTATTTTGTCTCCCTACCCGAGAAAAGACAGAATTACATTGGAAGCCGTTCAGAGGTGCTTCACTTCACGTATTCCATAAATGAAGGGCTTGTATTGTGGAGGCTTTAATATATTATTATTGGAATTAGAGGTGATCTTATTGAAATATGAAAGACCTTGAGGAGCACGGATCAGGTAGATATCCACTGGGTGTTTGTCTAGTCCAAACTTGTCATTGTCATAGAACTGCTACAGTGTGGAAGCAGGACATTCTGTCCATTGTGTCCACACTGACCCACCGAACGGCATCCCACCCAGACCTATCCCCCTACCATAACCATGTAATCCTGAATTTGCCATGACTAAACCACCTTACCTACACATCCCTGAGCACAATTGGCAATTGAGCATGGCCAATTACCTCTAACATGCACATCTTTGGACTGTGGGAGGAAACTGGACCATAGGGAGGAAACACACAAAGATACGGGGAGATCTGAAAGTTTCAATTGAACTCAGCACCTTGGTGATATGGGATAGCAATGCTAGCCACAGATCCACCATGCTGCTCCGCTATATCTATTAGTTAGATGTGACTGCCGAAAGAAATCTGCCTGACTTGTTCCTATCACTGAACCTAACCCAGTCTGAGATCTTTATCATCGGCCATATCACCAACCTGGTTACTTTTAAATTTATTACGAACTGTGGAGAAGCAGTACGAGAAAAGGAAACAGTCACACCCTCCAACCACAGTCAGAACCGGAGTGAGGAGTATTCACAAAGTGGGCATTTATTCAAGTGGGAATTCTTTTTCCCAGATGTTTGTGATGGCTGAATCTTTATATTATATCGTCTGATTTTCCATGGACAAGTGAATCAGGGATAAAGGTGCATGGAGAGAAAAGTCCAGCTGGGACCACAATGAGATGAACCATGACCTACTTAACTGGTGGAGTAGTGTCAAAGGGCCGAATGGCCCACTCGTGTCCTTCAGCCCTGTGTTCTGATCTTCCATTCAGCCCTTCAGAACTGCTAAACAGGAGCAGATCGAGGTCACTCCGATGGTTAGGCCTTGTTTCGAAAATGTACTTGTAAAATCCAGGCTGGCTCAACTCCACTTTCCTGCTACCCTCTCGTATCTCTCAACTCGCTTATATGTCCGAAACCAATCCACCCCCTCTGTAAATACATTCAGTGACGCACCTTCCACAAATCTCTGGGTTCGGGAATCCCAGTAATTCACTACCTTCTGAAAGATGACATTTCTTTACATCTCAGTTTGAAATCGATATCCCCTATTCTGTATCAATGTCCCGGAGTGAGACACTCTGCCCAGGTGTGGAACCACATTCTCAACAAATACTTTGTCAAGCCCCCTCTGTACCTTGTCCACTTCAGTAATGTCACACTCATTCATTTCAAGCACAATGCATAATGGCCTCACCATGTTAGATGCACTCAATAATTCAACCCTCTCATCCCAGAAACCCGCTTAATTTACCAATCTAGTTACTTTCTGCATCAGCATGATGACTTTATGTTTCACGCGCAGGAACACTCCAATCCTTTTGTACTGCCCTTTTGTTGGTTCTCCTTTTCATTAAATAACAGCCTGCCTTTTGGTTGTCTGTGTCATCCTCACAGTCGGATGTGTATTGCACTCAGCTCCCTGCTTCATACTCTCAGTATAGATGTAAATAACTCAAGCCATTGGACTGATATTTTTGCTACTCCAGAAGATATGTCTTTATCATAATGATCGATGAATCCTGACTCTCCAATTTCTTTGTGATAACTATCCGTCATCCCATGTTATCCATCATATTCTGAGGTTCTCTCTGGTGGAAGAACCTTTACTTTTTGATACCTTGTCAAAAATCTCTGGAAAGCCTCATGTCTATCAGTTCCCCTTTATTAAGTCCGCTCGTTACATTCGCATGGAATGTCCAGAAAAGTATTTGCATGATTTTACAAGGCAAAACATAGTTTCCCTTTCACAAAACCATGCGCACTCTTCCTGAAGCTTTTTTTAAACGCCCTGCAATTCCTTCCTTAATAACAGACTGTCGCAGATTCCCAGCAATAATGGTTAGTCTAAATGGTTGCTGCTTTCTGTCTCGCTCCATCCTTGAAAACAGGTGCCATATTGGAACTTCACGAGTTTTGCTGGAACACTTCTGTAATCCAGAGAGTTACGGAATATTTCAACAGTGGCACCAGTCACTCTGTAACCATTTCTTTTAAAACCAATTATGAATTACTGCTGACCTGCCTATCCTTAGTCCTATCTGTTGTTAAAAATCTTGTAGCTTTTGTTAGAGACAGTTCGAGAACCCTTCTATTACCATTTTCTTAATGATTTTAAAATACTTACAGTGCCTTCCCTGTGAAGATTGATGTCAAATACTGGTGTAAATTATCTGTCTGTTCCCTGTAGCCTCTTCCCCAGTCATACCCTCCGAATGTCCTTTCCTGACTTTCATTCTATCAAAGATCACACACTCATCTTCAACTTCTTATATACACACAGAAAAACTTGTGATGCTTGTTTTTATATTTCTTTCCAATTTATTTACATCATATCTTTTCATCCTTTATCCGTCTATAACTTGTTTTTTTCCACGCTTTCTAGATTCATACAGTCATATTACACACACCATTTCATCCAAAGTGTCCATGCTAACCAAGGTTTCCAATCTAAACTAGTCTCATCTGATTGCATTTGTTCCACATGCCTCTAAACACTTCCCATTCATATGTTTGTCCAAATGTCTTTTAAATGTTGTCACTGTACTTGCATCTACTAGTTCATCTGGCAGCTCATTCCATACACACACCTCCTTCGGGTGAAAAAGTTGCCGTTTTGTCAATGTTAAATTTTCCCCTTTTCATCTTAAAGCTGTATCCTATATGGTTGGTCTCCCCCATCACGTGGAAAAGACCTTGGCAATTCACCCTATCCATGCCTTCCATGATTTTATTAACTTCCAGAATGTCACCTCTCAACGTCCTCCATTCCATTTGATACTAACTTCAAGTACAAGCATTTACTAATCAGCATTGCAAATTTGAAACAATATTTTAAAAAATGACAGGTAAACAACACTCATCCCAAACTTCATACTGTGATTTGTTCTTCTCCATGTTACAATACTAAGGCAGTGTGAAACTCTTACTAGTGCCAATAAGACGTCAAGAAAATAAATTCCGTTGTCTAAAGCGGGTGATGATCTCTACAGTGAAAACGTTTCTCTGGCCAGAGCTATGTATGAAAAGGAATTGCTATACCACACGGTCAGCGTACAGTTGCCTTTAGCACAATGAGATGAAGGCTGAGAATACTTTTTGAAATTTGGATTATTCATTGCAAAGGAGAAGAGGGGTTTTCAATAAAGTTTATTGATGAGATGAGAGTGGGAGGTGTAAAACAGCATGAATGGAGAGGCCGAACCACACTGAGGCCAGAGGCAAAGTGGCAGCACAAACGGAACTTGAAGCGCTGCAGGAAAGGTAGACTTGATCAAAGAACTTCAGTTGTCGTGGGGAGGGACCATAATGTGAGAGAATATGCTCTGTAATTGGAGAGGGAGAACCTGGAATCAGAAAGGGTAGACAAGCAGGGAAGAGAAAGGAGCAGCAATGGCAGGGATTTCAATGTGTAATTTCAGCAGCCCAATTGAACTTCATGCCTCGCATCTGAGTCTGGTCCCTGAAATAAATGTCTTAAATCTGGGCACTCTCTAACGCTCGTTAATTTGTCATTAAATAGTATCCTTGACAGACTATGTGAACCACAGGTGGTTCATCTTCTTTCGAGTCCTTCTTTTCGAACAGAAAGTATAATTTCTGGGCAGTATGGGATATTTGCTTGAATGTCTGCCCATGTTTTCCCACTGACCTTGCTCTCGGTGTAATTCCACATCACGAATCAGACCAGAGGTGAGACAGAAATCCTCAAGTTAGATGTCTGATTCTATTCAATCATTCGGGGGAACTTCGGCATGTGGCTGAACATGTGATCAGCGGAGACTGACTCAATCACAACTCCCCGGTGAAGCAACATTTCACTTGTACTCTTTCAATCCAGTCTTCCTGTCATTGCTCCTCATAATGCAGTCTCCTTTACACTGGGGAGACCAAACAGAGACTGCACTGAGGAAAATTCCCACTCCGTGGGAATAACCTTGACCTTCTCACTGCTTCCCATTTCAATAACCTTCCCTGCTCTCATGCTGTCTTTTCGGTCCTGAGCTGCTGCAATGTTCCAATGAAGCACAACCCAAGCTCGAGTAGCACCTCACTTTACGGATTGTACGAGCTAACATTCATTTCCATAACTTCACAGTCTGAAACCATTATGGCTGTTCTCCATTTTACATACATTCTGCTTCCTGGTTTCCCTATGACCTTGTCTATGTCTTCTTTACCTAGCACTCAGTAGAGAGAAAGCATTTCTACCATTCACACTTTAATATACACCCAATTTACATCTGTTTCTCTTTCACCACAATCAAACGCCCCTCCTCTGTGATATTGCACCTCCTCATGCTCTGTTTCCCATCATCCCTCGTCCACTTCTGTCAAGGGATTAAACATCCTTTTCAGTTCTGAACAAGGGTCAAATTGGACTTGAAATACTACCTCTGTTTCTTTGTCTCCACAGATGCTGTCAGACCTGCTGAGTTTCTCCAGCAATTTCTGTTTTTGAACAGCTTGAAAGACGGGTATCGATGCTGCTCAAACGCCCTGTCTAACGTGGAGCACCAAAAATTGGGAAGTGAACAAATTCATTGGTTCTGAAATTACATAAGATTGGCATCATTCACCCTCCAAAGATCTTAAACAAGGCCATGGAGAGAAACAGAGAGAAACAGTTACAATGTTAAAACCGAAAGTGACACGACTGTATGGAAAAAAAAGATTCAGATGAATATTAGAATTGGAATCGTTACAGTGTGTAAACAAGCCCTTCGGCCCAAAAAGTCCACACCGATTCTCTGAAGGCTAAATCAACTAGTCCCAGTGCCCTATCTTATATTTACCCCTGACGAATGGACCAAACCTGCACATTGCTGAACACTATAGGCAGTTCAGCAAGGTCAATAACCTTGGTCATTTTTGGATTGTGGGTGGGAACCGGAGAATGCAGAAAAAACTCACACAGACACAGGGAAAATATGCCAAACAGTTGCCAGAGGATGGAATCGGACCTGTGTCCCCAGTGCTGTGAGGCAGCATCGTTAACCACTGAGCTACGGTACTGCCCCACGGAAACTATTTAGGGGTCTTCAGAAACATGACAAGTAAGAGTTGTGACAACGTGGACAGACACTCATAGGAATGAGAATATTAAATGGAAGTGTTACCACATCAGTAACAGGGTAGGTCACGGAGTGATGGGTGACTGGGTCTCGGTGTGAACTGCGGGACAGACAGCTGAATTGTTTTGCAGAAATTGCAGCTCAAACCTGGAAATTCATGTGGTACTGTAGATCACAGCGGAACCGAAGGAGAATTGTATTCAGTTACAACCTGTAACGTTTTGTCCAGTCTAATCTTTCAGTCTATTATTCCCATTATCGTATCAATGTTTCATTGCCGATTGTGGGTGAATATACCAGAGTCAGAACCATATGTACCTAAAACTGATGACAATCCATTTAAAGCTATCATACTGACTACTGTACTTACATTCCAAACAGCAGGACTAATATCTGATAGAGAGGGCAACATGATTACAAACCAAACATATCAGATCGAAGCTCTGCAGTCCTGTCACATCCATCAGAAATGGAATTGAACCATGGAACAACTGACGAGAGAAAAGGACTGCACAAACATTATTTGAAAACAACATTCATTGGGATTAGGGCGTCGTTTACTAGGTGAACATCGTGTGCCCAGAGAACTGTTAAGATTCAATGACATTGCAGTGTGTCTGGAGTTACATGAGGGCCAGAGCAGGTATGGATGGTAGTTTCCTTCCCTAAAGGACATCAGTGAACCAAAACGATTTCTCCCACAATCAGCAATTGATTCATGATCATCATTACACTCTTAATCCCAAACATTTTTTGGATTTGAATTCCATCATGTACTGTAACAGGGTTCGAACTCAGATCACGACTGGGGTTGTTAGACTAATACATCAGCAGCAATACCACTCAGCTATTGCTTTACCATTCCCCGAAATAAATGGAACATTCCTGCACATCAGTGTAAAAGACAAGGATGCGGTGTATACACCATCCTCAGCCAGAAGTGTTGCTTGGATGAAACCCACAGAATCACAGATGCCAGACTTCAAGCAATTCGATTCGCTGCACGTTACATGAAGAAATAGCTGAACACAGTGGATACGACAAAGGGAATGAGTCCTGACACCATTCCTGCAATAGAACTAGAGACTTGTGCTGCACAACAAGCCTTGTTTCTGTGGAAGCTGTTTCATTCCATCTCCAATTCTGATATCTCCCTGGCAATGTGGAAAATTACACAAAAGTGTCCCGTCCCGTAAGAGGAGAATAATTACAATCTGACCAATTACCACCCCCTCAGTCCCATCATGATAATCAAATTATTGGGAATTCCTTTGACGGAGCTGTCGACCAGCACAGAAATAACGTGCATAGTGCTGTTTTCCATAGGCCCCCATGTGGAGAAGGTGTTGCCGTGGAAATGTCACTGGATTACTAATCCAGACCAGAATAATGCTCTGGCAGCTGAGGAAGTTAGATATAATTAATAAAATATCGAGATCTAAAATCTTGTACCAGTAATATTGACCTTGAAGCACATGTCCATTGTCAACGTAAATTTCCTTTCCCCAATGTACATTCAGGAAGTGAATTTCCAGTGCTTTCCTGGTCGAACCAAAAAGTGACTCCAGACACACAGACATGTGGTAAACCTCTCGATGGTCTCTGAACCGGCCATGGAAGGCCGTTACATCAAACTTCTCCGATGTATTTAAGGATAAAAATGAGAGAACACCTGGCACCAGACTCTGTATCGGAAAAGAGAATAAGAAGCACAGTCCTGTCGACACTGCAGAGACCTCCTTCCTTACATCTGAGAGCTTATGAGGAGAAAGTGAGAACTGCAGATGCTGGGGATCAGAGCTTAAGGATATGTTGCTAGAAAAGGGCAGCAGGTCAGAAGAGAAGGAGAATCGACGTTTTGGGCATAAGCCCTTCTTCAGGAATGAGGAGGATGTGCCAAGCAGGCTAATGAGAGCTTATGGCAACATTAACAGAGCTTTCCCACAGACTGCACAGAAACATCGCAAAATGAGTAGGCCTTTCAACACATTGAGCATTTCCCACTCTAGGTTTTGACTAAACAACTCTTCAATTAACTTTTCCCGAACACTATAGACTGTATAACCTTTGAAATGTTCATATATCAGAGAAATATGAAGTAGGAACTTTGGTCCGTCAATTTTGCTCTCCCATTTAATATAACATTGGCTGATCCTATATCTCCTCACCAAACTCCTGCTGCAACCTCACCCGTTTTGTGTCTAGAAATCCTTATTGATATTCAGAGCCTTAGTTTCCACAGTCTTATGTGGGACAGATTCCCCAGATTCACCAGTCTGCGAATGCAGACATTTATTCTTATCTCAATGCAGAGTAGCTTGCCTGTACCTAGTACTGTGACCCTTGTTTTCGACGTCCCAGCCAGTGGAATTATCATCCCCGCTGACAATCTGTTTCACCCTGTCAGAGTTTTATATCTTTCACTGAGATCTCCACCCATTGTCCTGAAGTCCATGGAATACAGTCCCAGTTGCCCCAAACTCTGCTCCCACAACACGTCTGTCATTCCAGAGATCAGTCTGGTCATCCTTCACTGCACTCCCTCAATGTCAGCTTTGTGCTTTATTAGCTAAGGAAACCAGTACTGCACAAAATACTGCACAATGTTCGATATGAGGGCTCACCAAGGCCCTGTGTAGCTGCAGTAAGACACACCTGGACTCAAATCCCCCGGAAATGAAGGTCAATACATCAGTTATCTTTCTACCTACTTTCTGTTGCAGCAGTATTGCTTTCTGTGACTGGTGTACAAAGAGATCGAGATTCTTTTCAATGATAGAGCTCCCCACCTGGTTGGTCTATGTATATTGTTCAGTGTGCCAATATCAATCCCAGTATTGATTTCTGGCTTCAGAACTAACTGGCCTGCATGGGCCTTGGAGTTTGATGACGAAGAAGTCAACAAAAGTATGCACATAAGTATTTTCATGCAACAACTTTTTCCATGAATTCCTTTTGAAATCCGAGCCTGTTCATCTATTTCCCACCAAATTGCTCAATGTTACGTCTATCCACATTGTTCCTCATCTGCCACATATTTTATCATTTCGTCCACTTGTCTCAATAACATTGAAACGTTTTTATATCATCCTCATTCACTCACAATCTCAGTTTGGTACCATCAGCAAATTTGAAAAGATTACATTTAATATCCATGAACAAATGTTTGATCTGTTTTCTGAATAGATGGGGCCCAAACATCAATTCCTGGATTATCCTGCTCGTCATTGCTTTCTACTGAAAAATATATGGAACGGTTTATGCCAATTCAATTTTTCCTGTCAGGTCACCTATTCTCAACCCATGCCAGTATATTAGATCAAGCTGTTATACACTGTTATGTGCCAGGACAGAACCCCTCAAATCATTTCAAGGAAGTAGCATAGACCGAACTTTTGCTCATTGTCTTAAGCAAATGTAAGGCGGATATTCCAGGGGTGATGCAGCTGGTCAAATCACTTAGTTTTAATCAAAACACAATGTCTTTTGCAAGATTACTGAGTGAGACGCAAACAATACAGAACAACTTAACCGATCGGAAAACCCAACAGATTATCCCAACTTAATGATCGTGTTCCAAATACTTGATATAATCCCGATAAACACTCCATGGCAAAACCGAAAGGAAAAAAAAACAAACCCAGTTTCTAACAGGAGAAATGTCAGAGAGAGTGAGGAACAACATGGACCTGCTTCTTTGGGTCTGGTAGCTTCACAACTGCCTGCCTGTTTTAAGTAAACAGCCAGACTGCAGAAAATCAGACCAAACAACCCAAAGCATAGGAACTGAACTGGGAGAACTGACCACTCCCCTTTCAGAAGGACAGAAGAACAGAAGAAGTAGGAGCAGGAGTAGGCGTCTCTGCCATTCAATAAGATCATGACTGATCTACTCGTGGCCTCTGATCTACTTTCCCGCGCTCTTACCTATCCCTTACTTACTTTATTGTTCAAACAGTATTTACCTTAGTTTTAAATGCATTTACTGAAGTAGTATCAACTACTTAACTGGGCAGGGAATTCCAGAGTTTACAAACCTCTGGGTGAAGAGGTTCTGTCTCAATTCAATCCTAAATCTACTCCCTCTAATGTTGAAACCATTCCCTCTTGTACCAGCTTCACCTGCCAGTGGAAACATCTTCTCTACTTCTATCTTATATACTCTCTGCATAATTTTATATGTTTCTATGAGATAATCCCCTCATTCTTCTAAATTCCATTGAGTATAATTCCAGTACGCTAAGTCACACCTCATAAGTCAACCCTCTCACCTCTGGAATCACCCGAATAAACCAGCTCTGCACCCACTCCAGTGCCAGTATACCGTTCCTGAAGTAAGGAGACCAAAACTGCATGGTGGCCTCATCAGCACCCTGGACTGCTGCTACACAACCTCCCTGCCTTTAACCTCAATCCCTTTAGCAATGAAGGGCAAAATTCCATTGCTTTCCTCAGTAATTGCTGTACCTGCAGACCAACCTTCTGTGGTTCATGTACATGGACAGGCAGTTACCTCTGTATAACAGCATGCTGCAACTTTTTACCATTCAAGTAGTAATCCTTTTTACTGGTACTCCCAACAAAAAGGATGATATCACATCTATCAACTTTGCATTCCATCTGCCAGACATGTACCCACTTATTCAAAGTAGCTATGTTAATCCACAAAGTCTCACAGTCCTCTGCATGCTTTGTCATGAAACGCATCTTCGTGTCATCTGCAAACCTTTGCACACTACACGTTTTCCTCAACTCCAAATCATCGATATTAATTGTGAATAATTATGTCCCCAACACCGATCCCTGATGCACACCACTAGGCATTGATTGCCAGCCAGAATATCACTCACTTTCACTCACAATTTGCTTCCTGCTAGTCAAGCAATCCTCTGTCTAGGCCGATAATTGACCTGTAAATTCTTGCACCTTTTTCTTATGCAGCAGCTTCTTGTGCGGCAACTTGTTGAAGACGTTTTGGACATTTAGGTACACCATAGCCACTGAGACCTCGTTGTTCACCTTGCTCGTATTGTCTCCATAGATTTCCAAAAGACTTGTTAAACATGACCTGTTCTTCATGAACCCATGCTGTGTCTGCGGAATGGAAGGATTTCTATCGAAATGCTTTGCTATTTCTTCCTTGATAATACACTCAAGCAGTTTCCTCACTACACAGGAAAAGCTAACTGGTCTATAATTCCCCATATTGTGTTTACCTCCCTTTATAAACAGTGACATCACATTTGCTGTTTTCGAATCTGCTGGGACTGCCCTGGATTTCAGCAAATTCTATCAAATTGCCACAATTGCATTGACTATTTCTCCCGCTACCTCTTCTAGAATCCAGGGATGCATTCCATCAGGGCCAGGAGACTTTCCTACCCTCAGCGCCGTTAGCTTGCACAACACTATCTCTTCCATAATAATGAATGTTTCCAAGGTCCTCGCCTACCTTCGTCTCTTTGACAATCACTAGCATGCGATGAGTGTCCTCCACTATCATGACAGATTCAAAACACCTGTTCAATGCCTCGGCCATTTCGTCATATCTTATAGCTAAATGACCCTTCCCATCCTCTGAAGGACCAACATTTACTCTAGTCATGCTTTTACATTTTATGCATTTATAGTATATACCATCATCTATCTATCTTTATATTCTGTATTTGTTTTTTTCTCTCTCGTGTTCAATCATACTTTTCTTTATAGTTCATTTTGTGGCTTTCTGTTCACCTTTTCCCCAATCTTTTAGGTTTCTGCTGTTCTTGGCCACTTCGCATTCCTTCTCTTTCAAATTGATAGTGTCCCTTATTTCTTTCGACACAATTGACAGATTAGCCATTTTCTTCGAGTCTTTCCTTTTCACTGGAATATAATTGTGCCACGGAAATTAAAAGTCTCCTTTGAAAGCTGTCCACTGCTTGTCAACTCTCCCATCATGAAGTATTTCTTTCGAGGCGACTTTAGCCAACTCCTCCCTCATTCTATTGTAGTCTCCCTTGCTGAAGCACAGATACTTGTTACTGGATTTTATCTTCTCTCCAACTGTATTCTAAAGTCAACCATACTATGATCAATCCTTCACTATGATGTGAATGCTTATTCTTGTCTCATTGTACATGACCAGACCTACGATACCTTGCTCCTCATTATGCGTGCTTTCATTTTAGACTTGAAAGCATTCCCAAGTAGGCAAACCCAGACTTTTTGGATTCGCAGCTTTTAAGACATCCATGAAAAATAAAACAAGGCCAGAATAAACTTGTTAAATGAGTAGCAATGTCACAACACGATACTTGGGACTTCCTTAAAAATGTTTCTGATTATCCAAATTCACTGCATCCATTGTTGCGCCATAATTTATTTCCCAATCAGTTTCTAAAATATTATTGGCCCTTAATAAATCGGCAATGACTATCTATGTTCATTGCTTCATCATTAATGTAATTTTCAAAGTTCCCTGAAAATGTGTCCTTTCTACTAGACTCTTGTATTGTCCTGATTTTTTTTCAGTGCTAAGCAGAGTGTGATTCCCTGCCTCCTTTGAAATACTGGGGTTACATTTGCTGCTGTCAAATCTGTGAATTCAGTTCCAGAATTATCATGCATTTGGAAGAGGATAAACAGAGTATTCCTTATTACCTTGGCCATCTCCCTTAGTAATCAACGAGAAGATTAACAGGTCATGGGGATTTATCAGATTTCAGTCAGAATAATTTCTCCAAATTTGCTTATGTACAGATTTGATTCTATTTACATTTTCTCAGTCGACTGAGAAGTGTTTGGAGTTTACTTTTTGAAATGTTTTCTTTTGTGAAGGCAAAACAAAAGTGGTTGCTTCATAGTCCTGAAATTTTCCTGTTCTCTGGTTTCAGCCTGTAAGGAAGATACAATGATCTTCTCTAACATTTCACCTTGGTATACTCTATGCTGAGAAGCTTTTGCATTTCAATCTTGTTAATGTGCGCTTCATAAACCCATCATTTCCTGTATAAAGCTGCTCAGTGATTGACCTTCCACAGCCATACAATCACAGAAGCAATCTCTGTACAGTCAGAAGTACAGTACAATCTACATTGGTCCCACTTTCATACATCAGGCCCATAGACGTGAGTGTTATGACACTTCAAGTGCTTGTCCACGTGCCGTTTAACGGCTGTGCGATGACACACAACAACTTCCCTCTCAAAAAGTGCATTCCAGACTCCAACACCTTCTGGGTGAAAAAAACGTCCTGAAATCCTCTCTGAACCTCAAACCTCTTTAAAAGCGTGCTCCTTTGCTCTTGACCCTCTGACTTGAAGGAACCGCTGCTGTCTATCCACCCTCTCCATGCCGTTCGTAATCTCACCCTTTTGAATCACGTTCTTCTCTGCTCCAAAGTAACCAACCAGAGCGTATCCAGCGGCTCTCCATAGCTGATATGCTCCATTCCAGGGAACATCCTGGTGAATCTCCTCTGCGCTACTCTCAGTGATATCACATCTTTCCTGTAATGTGGATCCCTGAACTGCACACAGTATTCCATTTTGACCTAGCCAAAGTGCTATATAACTCTTGTAATCTATGCCTCGATTAGTAAAGGCTATGCCTGCTGTCTCCACTTACTTCTTAACTAATCTATTACCCAGACCGTACCATTCAGGAATGTGTGGAGAAGCACCTTCTGAACTTGCGAGTCTGCTGCCATTTATTGAGGCCTCCCATGTCTGGTTCCTTCTTCCAATGTGCATCACCTCATATTTATCAGTGTTACATTCTATCTGCCATTGATCTGCCCATCTGACAATTCCATCTGTATCTTCCTGTAACATAAGACCTTCCTCCTCACTGCTAACGACCCGAGTTATCTTTGTGTCAGACACAAACCTAATTATTACACTCACCCCATGCCCCTTCGCAATCACATCTGTATCATTTATGAATGCCACAAATAATAAGGGACACAGCACTGACACACAAACAGTCTTCGAAAACCACCTATTTTCTGCAGTATTTTCTCATACACTGATCTGCTACTCACTGGTCTGTAGTTCATTGGTCAATCTCTACAAGCCCTTCCCAGAAAGGGTGTTCTCCAGTCCTCGGTACATTACCTGTGACCAGATTGTATTTAAACATTTTCATCAGCGCCTTTCATCCCTTGTCTCCAGCAGCAGCCTGTGATGTCAATGAGCTGGACCGAGCGACGTGAATATTTTATACCAGCCAAAACTATCAATCCCTCTACACATCTGACACAAATCTGCTCAAGAGCTTCTCAGTCCATCTTCTCGAATTCTGTCCCTGCATCCTCCTTCTCCCACGTAAAACAGACATGAAGCTCTCATATTTCAATCTAACAATGTCCAAAAAATCACAAACAGAATCTCGCCTTGATCTCAGTCCAAGTTTCGCCAGCAGAGTCCCTTGTTATCTGAGGGATTAATCTGAGAATGTCCATTCAGTATATGGGATCAGTATATTTTATTTAGCTCAAGACATCAAAATTGTATACAGTCTCATCAGCACTCTGTGTGACTAGTGCAGAATGTTTTTCTTGCTCGTCTGAACAAATTACTGCAGAAGCTGGAATCTGCACTGAAACTAACACATGCTAGATATCACAGTGAGTCAGACTGCATCCGTAAAGAGAGAGCAAGTTAACGCTTTGAGTCTAGTTGACCCTTCATCGTCTGTATTTAAATGAAGGCGAACTTAACTTTTACCTTCCCTGTTTGTATATGTTTCAAAATTTCCAGATTTTTGTTGCTCTACATATAACTCCAATTACTGATGTATTACAATCTGTAACTTATTCCTAGGTATCCATTATTCTACATATAAACCCTTAACTAGATCTAATTGATAACTCCCACTCTCTCCCGGCCTTGACTGTAGCTGGAACATTAGATCATGGTGGATGACTCCTTTTGACTATCCAATTAAATTCCAGTGCCTAAGTTTAAGTTCTATTAGTTTCATACCATGGTAAATCTGGTCAGTCAGATTTACCAATCCTCAATCCAAGTATGTTGTCATATGCTACCACGTCACTAGTATGAAGGATTTTAGTGTTCAGTTACAAAAGTTCGATAGTATTTCTGGGATATGTTCTCGATCTTCTTCCGTGAAGGCTGATATAATGTAACAATTTCGTCTCCCTCTCAATTTTCCGTTTTCTAAAACAAAATTATCCTGTCCACACATTCACTGTGCCACATTTGGCCTTGTTTTCATTTTCCTTTCAAATATGGACAGACACTTTGCGCCAGTATTTGCCAAGAACAAAGAAAAATCCAGCATAGGGAGAGCCTTAGGGCCTTCCAAGCCTGCGCCGATCCAGATCCTCTTTCTATCCCTGTCACCTGTTTTCGAATGATCTGTATCCCTCTGCTACCTACCCATTTCTGCGTCTGGCTAGATACATATAAAATGTCGCTATCATGACCACGCCTAACACCTCAGCTGGCAATGCATTTCAGGCATCTGCCAGACACTGTGTAATGAACTTTCTGAACATATCTCCCAAAATCCTTTTCCGTCTCATCTTGAATTCCTGACCACTAGAAATTGAGTACCCCACTCTGGGAATAAGCGTCTTGCTATCCAAACTGTCTATACCTCTCATGATTTAGTAGAACTCAATCAGGCCCCCCGCACTTCCGTCAGTCTAATGAAAATAATCCGAATCTACCAAACCTCTCTTCATAGCCAGTTCCGTCCAATACCAGGCAACATCCTGATGAAACTCCTCTGCACCCTCTCCAAAGCATCCACATCCTTTTGGTAAGGTGGCGACCAGAACTGTACGAACTATTTGAAATGTTGTCGAACCAAAACCGTACACAACTGTAACATGACCTGTCATCTCTTGTACACAATAGATTCCAACAGATTCCCTCCTGTGGATGTCAAGTTAACTGGTGTGTACTTCGCCACTTTCTCTTTTCTGCCCTTCTTCAAATGGTGTAATGCAGGAAGCAAAGTATGTTGTATGCCTTCTTGACGACTCTATCGACCTGCCCCTTTAAGGAACAATTGATCTGAACACCCAGAACTCTCTGTACAACAATTTTGACCCAGACTTTTTCCATTTAGCCGAAGGTTCACTCTTGAATTGGATCTTCCAAAATGCGTCATCTCACATTTGTCCAGATGGAACTCTATTTGCCATTTCTCTGCACAACGCTACAATCGATCTATTGTCTGCTGCATTCTCTGACAGTCCCCTTCACTTTCTGCTACTCTACCAATCGTAGTGCCAACTGCAAACTTATTAATCAGACCACCTTTACCTTCCTTTTGTTCATTTATGTGTATCATAAACAATAGCGGCCCCAGCATTAAACACTGTGAAACACCACCCAGAACAGTTCTTCATTTGAGAAACTCCCTTCCACTGCTGCTCACTGTGTGCTGCTGCCCAGCCTGTTCTCCATCCATTTAGCTAGTAGACCCTGGACCCCTTGCAACTTCACGTTCTCCGTCAGCTTACATCAACAAATACCTTACCAAAGCCCGTTGTATAACATCTACAGCCTTTTCCTCATTATCAATTTTCACTTCCACAAAGAAATCTATTATGTTTGCGAAGATGTGACCTCCCTGGAACAAAACCAGAGAAGGTCTTGTTTGAAGTCTGTTTGTGTTGTACTCTGGAATCAGACGGGTTTTATTTCCAAGGCAGAACTTTATCAAATGCCACATTGACTAACTGCCTACAAAGTGAATGTTTTCTAAAAAAAAAACAAAATTGAATGCATTTGCCGTACAAGGCTACAAATTCAAATTCACCCCACAGATTTATGTGTGTGTGCATCTGAGAAATGCGGAGTGTGTGCATGGGGGAGGGGGAACTGTGTGAGTGAGCGCGCGTGTATGTGTGTGTGTGCGAGAGAAATAGCGTGTGTGTGTATGTGTGTGTGTGTGTGTGTACATGTGCGTACAAGTGTGGCAGGTGTGTGTGTCCTCGTTAAGTCATAGACAGATGCCTTTCCCTACACAGACCTCCGCCCTGGATTCAGAGCTTCTACACTCTGCAGCCTCTGCTCCATTTGTTGATCATGTTACAGTCTCAGATGCTGTAACTACAGTCCCCATGCTCCATCCAGAGTTGGGTCACAAAATCCTCAGGTCTCCCTGAATGTCTGGGGCAACTCACAGCACAACTTCCAAAAACCATCCCCAACACCTCCACTCAATTTTGAATAACAGGAGTCAGCCAGAAGATTTTCATAGAGTCACAGAGATGTACAGCATGGAAACAGACCTTTTGTTCAAACCCGTCCTTGCGGACCAGAGATCCCACCCAATCTAGTCCTACCTGCCAGCACCCAGCCGATTATCGCTCCAAACCCTTCCTATTCATATACCCATTCAAATGCCTCTTAAATGTTGCAATTTTACTGAGCCTCCACCACTCTCCCCAGCTGCTCATTCCATACTCGTACTACACGATGTGAAAAAGTTGCCCCTTAGGTCTCTTTCCCCTCTCACCCTAAACCTATGCCCTCTATTTCTGGACTCCCCAACCCTCGGGAAAAATACTTGTCTATTTACTCTATCAACGCCACTCATAATTTTGCAAACCTCGATAAGGTCACCCCTCAGCCTCCGACGCAAGTTCGATGCCTGCCCCTTTACAATAATACTCGAGTGCTTCATCGTGTTACTGGCCACACGATCAGCTGAGAGGGACAAACACAGAAGTTCAGTGGACAAGCACAGACTATGTTTCAATGTCGTGAGTCAAAACTGCTGAACCCCTCCTGTCCAACATGATCATTAAACTGTCAACCTTTTTTCTTTCTTCCATGTGTGTGGAAGTCATGCAAGACCACTGCAGGATTGCATATATAACATGGAACATGGGACACATGCGGAAGTGAACAACAGCCCCCACACACCATTTCATTGTTTCTGAGTTTCACAATGTCAGCATTCGATAAATTAGGGAGCCAAAACTCAAAGCCAGGGAAAGATACTGAGGGACTGAAAAATGCACATTTAAGATAGAACCAGATAATTAAGATAGAAATAGGCCATATTGGTGAAATATGGGGAAAAAGACGGGGCAGTGGGACACACCAAGGAGCTGTGCAGACTATGCCAATGTATTGCTTCGTAAGATGAACTATCTGCGCAGCATGGAGAGCTGTACAGACTGTACTAATGTATTGCTCAGGAAGCTGAACTATCTACCCAGCACAGGGAGCTGTGCAGACCGTGCCAGTGTATTGCTCAGTAAGCTGGACTGTCTGCCCAGCATGGGGAGCTGTGTAGACTTGGCCGGTGTATTTCAGCCTCAGTATTGGCCGGGAATGGGATGTAGTCAGAGGAACGAAATTCAATCTGTAACCAGAATAGAGCATAGTGACCTCAATGCTTTCAATATTTAAACAGCAAAGGCAGTGATAAAATAAATCATGTTTCACAGTTGAAACTGGATAGGTCAACATAGAGACCCATGAGTAACACTGCCAGAAGCAATGGGGGAGAGAGTGAATTAACAAGTTCATTGCTGCAGTCAGTTGTAGCTTGTAAAGTGAAAATCTCGATTTAGAATCTCAGCAGGAACAATAACAAAGACAATGATAATAGAGTCAATGAAAAGACAGTATTGCAGTCGATCATGATTTATAAAATTAATGACTGAACATTTAGACTTACCAGGGACACCAACGAAAGCCAGGATTGGATAATAAAAATATTGAATAATGTCAAGTGCATATTCGATCCGCCGCGATAATGGTATATGATCATAATGTGATGAAAGAAAAGAAACATCCCAATATAAACTCCTGTCCATTCTTGAGACATTCCAGCCTAATGTTCTCAGATTGTGAAACATTGTTGGAACATTCCAGTCTAATGTTCTCTGATTCTGACTCATTGTTAGAACATTCCAGACACTTGTGCTCCGATTCTGATCTCTCCCCACTGCATCTCTTGAGCTGCCGATCCCTGTTAATGCTGTCGGTGGTGCTCCCACTCATACTATGGAATAGCACATTCAACAGAACCCGTTTATCATTAAAAGATGGAACCCCTCCACTGGGATAATTACAATCCATGGAGACTGGCATTAATCACAGTCACTAAACAAACAGGCTCAGTTAACCACTAACTTACATAACTTTTGGAATAGATGGGCGTTGCTTAGGGATGGACCATAAACCTTTCAGTCTTCTTATTCTTTCTTCCGTGTGTGTGGAAGCAGTGCAAGAACGCTGCAGGACTGTTTATATTACATACTGTTTATAAAGGGCGATAGAGATAAATAAGCCAACCAGCTGCACAGGGTGACCAGTGGGGACACTTCCATAGACAATAAAGCAGTGTAAACTATTTTTTTGCCCATTGGCGTTGTACAGTGCTGCTCCTTGCGACATCATTCAGAGCATTAAGACTGCTGCTCAGGAACAGGAGAAGCTAATTCTGTCCCTATGTGTCTGTCACAGAGGGAGAGGAGGAGACCATTCAGCCTCTTGATCCTGTTACAGATGGACAGTGAGAGGCCATAAAGCCTCTCGGGTCTGTTGCAAATGGATAGGAGGAAGCCATTCAGCCTCTCGAATCTGTTGCAAATGGACAGAAGGAGGCCATTCAGCCTATTGAGCCAGTTACAGAGGGACAGGAGGAGGCTATTCAGCCCATAGAGCGTGTCACAGAGGAACAGGAGGAGGCCATTCAGCCTTTCGGGTCTGTTGCAAATGGACAGGAGGAGGCCATTCAGCCTATTGAACCTGTTACAGAGGGACCAGGAGGAGGCTATTCAGCTCATGGACCGTGTTACAGAGGGACAGCAGGAGGCCATTCAGTCCATGGAGCGTTTTACAGAGGGACAGGAGGAGGCCATTCAGCCCATGGAGCATGTTACAGGGGGACAGGAGAAGGCCATTCAGCCTCTCTGGTCTGTTGCAAATGGACAGGTGGAGGCCATTCAGCCTATTGAGCCTGTTACAGAGGGACAGGAAGAGGCCATTCAGCACACGGAACATGTTACAGAGGGACAGGGGGAGGCCATTCAGCCCATGGAGGGTGTTACAGAGGGACAGAAGGAGGCCATTCAGCCTCTCGCGTCTGTTGCAAATGGACAGGAGGAGGTCATTCAGCCTATTGAGCCTGTTACAGAGGGACAGGACGAAGCCATTCAGCCCATTGAGCGTGTTACAGAGGGACAGCAGGAGGCCATTCAGCCTCTCAGGTCTGTTGCAGAGGGTCATGCGGAGGCCATTCAGCCTAGTGAGTCTGTTATTCAGTATATACCAGTTTTAAAATATATATGGAGAAGAACAGTCCTGACATAAATGGTAAAGTTCTAAATTGAATCAGGCCAACTTTGAACGTTTTATATTGGCAATTTCAAAAGCTGCTTGGGAGAAGCTCGTGGCAGGAAAGCGGGAGGCCTTCACAATTCCAGAGTCTAGATAGAGTATGTTCCGGTTCATGAACAATGCAAGGCTGGTCGGGAATGCCGGCTGGCGATTGGAATTGCGGTTTTGTGCAAGAAAAAGACGGAAGTATATGATAGGTACAGACAGTAGGGATCGAGTGAATCCATCGAGCAGTACCAGGGCTGAAGGCTAATACTCAAGAGGGAAATCAGGAGGTAAACTGGGGGCATAAGACATCTTTCGAAAATAAGGTAAGGGACAATCCAAAGAGAATCTACCAATACATTAAGGTCAAAAGAGTAACTAGGGAGAGGACAGGGCCCTTTCAAGATCAGCAAAGTGACCTATGTGTGGAATGACAGGAGATTGGTGAGATACTACATAAATATTTTGCATCAGTATTTACTGTGGAGTAGAATATGGAAGGGAGAGAACTTGGGGAAATGAATGGTGATATCTTGAAAAGTGTCCATGTTACAGCTGATGAGGAGCTGGCCGTCTTAAAATGCATTAAGGTGCATAACTCCCTCTGACCTTTGATGTGACTCTTGGATAGGCACTTGGAAGTTAGTACAATGAAGGGCACATATGTTAGTCTGATCTTAGAGTAGGAGAAACTGCCGGCACAACATCAACTGCTCAAGGGCCCGTACCGTGCTGCACTGTTCTGTGTTCTATGACCTGATCAGGTGTACTCCAGAATCTGATGGGAAGCTATGGAAACTGTTGTTTTGTACCTGGCTGAGATATTTTTATCATGGACAGCCACAGGTAAGGTTATGCAATTGTTTAAGAACAGTTGGGAAGGAAAAGTGAGGAATCTATAGACCGGTGGGCCTGATGTCATTGGTGGCTAAGTTGTTGGAGGGGATTCTGAGGGACAGGATTTATTTGTGTTTGGAAAGGTAAATTCCGATTAGCGATAGTCAACATGATTTTGCGTGTCACTAATTTGATTTAGTTTATTGAAGAAGTGAAAAATAAGATTGATAAATGCACAAAAATAGAACTGTGGAATAGAATATGGACTTTAAAAAGGCATTCAAAAAGGTTCCGCGTGGTAAACTGTTAAACATGGTTAGATCACATGGAATACAGGGAGAGTTGTACATAAATCGCTCAAAGGTAAGAGATGAAGGTAATGCTGGTGCGGTATATTTTAGTTGGACTGGAGGCCTGTGACCAGCAGTGTACCACAACGATCTAACGGATTTTGTCTTTTAGGTCAATGATTTGGAAGTAAATATTAGTAGGGAATGGTTAGTGAGTTTACAGATAACACCAAAATTGTGAGGTAGTGGACAGTAAAGACGGTTAACTCAGAGTAAAATGGGACCCTTATAAGATGTGCCAAAGGGCCGAGGAGTGGCTGATGGTGTATATGTTAGACAAACGGATGGTGTAACATATTTGGGAGCCAAATTGGGTCAGCACTAGTAGGCAGGACACTGGGATGTGTTTCCAAACACAGACGGCTAAATAGGAACTATGAAAACCCTGCAGTATGGAAACACGCCAATTGGCCCATCGAGTCCACACTGACCCTCCAGATAACATGCTGACCAAGACACACATACGTTACCCCTGTAACTCTACATTTCCCTTAAACAATTCACCTAACCTGCATATCCCTGGATACTGTGGGACAGTTTAGTGAGGCCACAGAACCTATCATGTGCGTTTTTAGACTGTGGGAGGAAAACCAAGCTCCGGAAGGAAACCCACACAAACGCAGGGAGAAATGGCATACACCGCACAAACAGTCAACAAAGGGTGGAATCGAACCCTGGTCATTGGTGTTGCCAGGCAGTACTGCTAGCCACTTTGCTACTTAATGACCATCAGCGAGAGTAGCTGATTTCTCACACTTTGTCTGTATCTGTCACATCTGTTCAGATGATGTCGAATTCCAGCGTGGTGCCTCTGACAAGCCCTCCTTTACCTTCATCCCAGGATTCACATTCTCATGGACAGGGCCTTAAGTTGTGACTGACACATTGCCTGCACCTCTGCCCTCACCCATTCCCGTCCTTTCCAGATCAAGTGTTCCATTAATACTGCAGCATGCAAGAGAATTGGTGATCTAAAATAAAACAAAGAGCTGTATACACTGGAGATCAGTAATTAGTAGGGTTCTGATGATGACTCCCCAGATTTGGAAAAAAATAACTCTTCTCTCTTCCGACAAAGGACTGAGAAAAAGTGACGACTGCAAATGCAGTGAATTCTGAAATGAATTCCTGATGAAGGGTTTATGACTAAAACGTCGTCTTTCCTGCTCCTCGGATTTTGCCTGACCTGCTGTGCTCTTCGGGGTCCACACGTTTCGACTTTCTTCCTGGAGATGCAACAAACCGTTGAGTTTTTCCTGCAAATTCGTGGGTATCTAATTTCCTGTTTATAACATAAACAAAGTTTTCCCTGCAGTATTGACTTCCATCTACATCTTCCACCAGTGTTTCCTCCTCCTTCTTGGTTCCAAGCTGCAGTCAAGCTGTTTCTCTGTAAACTGAGCACCCTGGTGAGATGAATGGTAGATTCAGCGATTTTTTTCTTGAGGCCTTTCTTGATGTTACAAACTCTCGCTGCATTTTGATCCAAAAACGCATGGATAAGAATGTCTGAGAAGGATATGGGTCAAGTGCAGAAACATGGAGTGAATGTTGACTGACGTTTTGGTCGGAATAGACCAGTTCAGGCTGAAGGACCTGTCTCCGTGCAGTAGGATTGTATGACTGTAAATAAAAGTAGTTTGGGATATAGACAGAGAGGGGGAGTTTGAGAAACAATGTCAAGGAAAGGTAAGTTCACAGGTTTCAGAATTCTGAATGTAGACATGACAATAGCATCTGGCAACATAAGCCAACATTACCAGGAATGATGGGTGAATAGGATATTGGTGTGAGTTCAGATGATGGAGAGTTTTGTTCTGCAGCTTTGTGGGGTCTGCAGAATCTTCGACTCTGGGCTGAATCTAACACTAATTTGTCTCAGTAACATTTTCATTGAGTGACAGAGGGATTGTCTGTCTGAGACTGAGCTAGTTTCCTGGTGCTATCTTACCGAACTCACCCTATTTACTACCCAAACCACCGCATGGTGTCCTTGTCATTTAATGCCAGCCAGATTCTCCCTCCCATCATGGCTGCAGGTACTCAGCATCGCCGGAAATCACTGGATATTCCGTGATCCCTGGCACTGATGCCAAAATATAAAGGCCAGTGGGCAAATAATTTAGCTTTCTCAGTTCGGAGCTGCCCTGCCCTGTTTAGCCCGAGCATGGCAGATAAGACAATTGATAATAGACAGTAGACAATAGGTTCAGGAGTAGGCCATTCGGCACTTCGAGCCAGAACCAACATTCATTATGAACATGGCTGATCATCCACAATCAGTATCTTGTTCATGCCTAATCCCCATAACCCTTGATGCCACCATCTTTAAGAGCTTGATTCATCCATAAGGGGCAATTACACTACGGGTTTGTCGACAGGGTCATTGGGCTCCTGGTCGATGGGTTAGTAGAGAGGGGGGCCATTCTCTTCTCAAAGGGATCCACATCACCAGACCCACCAACAATGGTCTGAGCTCAATCACCCTGCTCAGTGCAGTATCTGTCGTCTGAAGAAATATCCAGCTGTACAGGACAAGCATCAATAACCTTCCTTGCTGTGTCAGGATAAGGATCCCCTTATTCTCTCTGCTCACTCACATTCACTGTATATCTGTTATAGCACCTACCCCCAAACAAGGCTCATGCTCCAACATTCTCATTGCTACAGGCAACACCTCCCCCTCCTCCCTCTCTCTCTCTAGCCTTTGTGATACCCCTGCACATTTATAGAATGCTCTTGAGGATGCTGGTTGTGGAATATTCCAGATCACTTTCCAAGTGTCCCAGTTTCAGGAGAATGACAGTGCCACAGTGTGGAAAACATGAGGGGAAGGAACAGTGTGTTTTTTTAAATTGAAATTACATGCACAGGAAATCGAAATCCATTATGAGGGCATTCAGTCCTTGAAACGTGCTCTACCATTTAATAAGATCGGGGGTGATCTAACTGTCTCCTGAGCTCCACGTTACAGGAAATTTCAGTCATTCAGCCCCCAGCTTCCTGTCACTGACCAGACGACACTCGGGCATTTTTATCATGGGTATCTTCAAGCATGTTTTCCTGAGGCATTTCCCATGGGGACGGACTTTCCTACCAATATGTCCCAGCAGCTTTCTATTTTCATGCAATAGTAAGCATGCGTCAGACAGATCAATCAAACATATACTGTTATTTAATAGTTGTCGATATCTAAACACAATTATTATTCTGGTTATTTTGCTTGTGTCAACTTATTGCATTCTGCTCAAGATAGCATCTAAATACTTGTTTCACAATTTTCAGCAGAGAACATTTTTATCCTCAGCTAGTACCTTGTACCTTCTTCCTTGTTATGAAAGTTTCTCTTGCCCTTCGTCTGTGACTATTTCTCTCTGAAACAGTTACATTAGCTCCCATTCAGTTGGCTGGACGTCTGGTTTGTTTTGCAGAGGGAGGTCAATAGCGCAGGTTCAATTCCCCATACTGACAGAGGTCACCATGATGGGGACCTTCTCTCAACCTCTCGGGCTCAACTCTACTTTCCTGCTAACCCCTCATATCCCTCAACTCGCTGATGTGACAAAAAACAATCCAGCCCATCTGTAAAATCATTCAGTGACCCAGCCTCCACAACTCACTGGTGAGTGAAATTCAGACTTCACGACCTTCTGAAAGAAGACATTTCTTTGTATCTCGGTTTGAAATCGATATCCCTTATTCTGTCCCTGAGTTTGAGACTCTGCCCAGGTGTGGAAACACATTCTCAGCATCTTCCTAGTCAATGAACTTCGCTATCATTTACGTTTCAGTAATATCACGCTCATTCATTTCAAGCACAATGAATAATTGCCTCACCATTTTAGATGTATTCAATAATTCAGCCCTTTCATCCCAGGAACCTGCGTACTGTATCATTCTAGTTACTTGCTGCATCACCACGCTGACTTTATGTTTCATACACAGGAACACTCCAATCCCTTTTTACTGCTCCTTTGTTGGGAGTCTTCTTCATTAAATAACAGCCTGTCTTTTGTTTCGCAGTGTCATCCTGAAACTCTGATGGATATTGCATTCAGCTCTCGCCGTCAGGCTATCAGAATAGACTGTAAATAACTGATGTCATCGGACTGGTATTTGTGATACCCCAGTAGATATGTCTTTATCATAACGATCCATTAATCCTGACTCTCCGATTTCTATGTGCTAACCACCCGACATCCCATGCTAATACATTGTCCGTAACACTACGAGCTTCTGTTTTGTGTAAGAACCTATATTTTGTGATACCTTGTGGACGATTTCTGGTAAGCCGCATGCCTACCAGTTCCCCTTTATCAAGTCCGCTTGTTACATTTTCAGGGATCTCAGAATAACTTTGCAGGCAAAATATAGTTTCCCATTAACAAAACCATGCTGACTCTGCGTGAAGCTTTTCTGAATGCCCTTCAATTCTTGCCTTAATAATAGACTCTAGCAAATTCCCAGTAATTATGGTTGGGCTAAATGTTTCCTGCTTTCTGTCTCGCTCCTTTCTCGAAGATAAGCGCCAAATTGCAGATTCTCCAATTTCGCTGGAAAACCATTGAAATCCAGAGAGTTATGGAATCTTTCACACAGTACCATCAACCATTCATTAACAATTAAAAAAAGAACAACTCTGAATTACTGCTGACCGGTCTACCTTTACTATTATGTGTTTGTCAAAAAACCTTGTTTGTTTTGTTAGAGACATTTCAAAAACTTGCCTCCCGTTAACATTTTGTTTATGTCATTGACATGCATACAGTGCCTTCCCCTGTAAGGAACAATGCAAAGTACTGGTGTAAATTTTTGCCTGTTCCCTGTAGCCAGTTCCCCAGTCACATCCTCTACATGACCTCAATATACTTTCCAGACTTCATTTCTACTGAAGGTCGCACACTCATTTTGAACTTCTTTTTATATATACGCAGAGAATTTTGTGATTCTTGTTTTTACATTTGTTGCCAATTTACTTACATAATATCTTTTGTTCCCCTTTTCCTCGCTTTCTAGATTCATACAGTCACATCACGTACAAACAGACCCTTTGGTCCAACTTGTCCATGCTTAACTAAACTAGTCCCACCTGCTTTCACGTGTACCATATGCCTCTAAACGGTTCATATTTATATTTGTCCAAATGTCTTTTAAATGTTGCAGCTGTCCTCTCATCTACCACTCTTCCTCTTGCAGCTCATTCCATACACACATCACCCTACATGTGAAAACGTTGCACCATTGGACCTTTTAAATCTTCTCTCTTTCACCTTAAAGCGTTGTTCTCTATGTTTGAACACCTCCACTCTCCGGGCGAGAATGCCTTGGCTCTCTATTCAATCCATGCCTCTTATGATTTTATAAACTTCTATAACGTCATTTTTCAACCTCCTCCACTCCATCTAATAGCAACTTCAAGAACAAGCATTTAATCGTAGGCACTGCAAATTTGAAACAATATTAAAAAATGACAAGTAAACAACATAGACAAAACTCATACTGTGATTTGTTTTTTCTCAAACTAACAATGCAAGGACAGTGTGAAACCCTTACCAGTGCCATTAGGAAGTTAAACTCTTGAATACCTTTGTCGAAAGAGGGTGATGATCCCTACACTGAAAGCGTATGTCTGGCCAATTCCACGTAAGAAAGGGAATTCTTATACCACACGGTAATCATGCAGTTGCCTTTAGCAGAGTGAGATGAAGGTTGAGTATACTTGTTGAAATTTGGATCACAGTGTGAATTCAGTGCAAAGGGGAGGGGGTGGTGATTTCAATAAGGTTTATTCCAAGAAGGAAACTTTCCGGAATGAGATGTGAGTGGGAGGTGTAAAACAACATGAATGGAGAGGCCTAGTCACACTGACACCAGAGGCAAAGTGGCAGCACAAAACAAAGCTTTTTGCGAGTGCAGGAAAGGTAGACCTGAACAAAAAAGCCTCAGCTAGGAACCATAATGTGAGCGAATGTACTCCGTAATTGGAGAGGGACAACCTGGAAGAGGATGGAGCAGTAATGGCTGGGGTTTCTGCGGGTTATTCAGGAAGCACAGCTGAAATTCAATGCCCAGCTTCTGCTCATGGTCCCTGAAATATCCACCCTAAATCTGGGCACACACTAATGCTCATTAATTTGCGATTGATTCGTATCCTTGGGAGATTTTGTCAACCATGGGCGGTTCATCTTCCTCCGAGTCCTTTGTGAAGAAAAACAATAATTGCTGCGTTTTATGGGATATCTGCTTGAATGTCTGCCCCTGTATATCCACTGACCTTCTTCTGGGTCTATTTCCACATCCCTCTTCAGACCAGATGTGAGACAGAAATCCTCAATTTAAATGTTTGGTTCTTTTCAATCATTTAGGAGGAACTTCTGCATGTGGCTGAATACACGATCAGCGGAAGCTGACTCCATTCTCCCAGTATCTCCATCTCTGTTGTTTCTGTTTGATGATGTCACACTCCACAGAACTGCCACTGACGTGACCTCCTTTTCCTTTAAACCAGAAATCCCATAACTCCAGCAGATACGGCCTTCAGCTGTCAATGTCCCATCGCCCAAAGTGTCATCCTCACTCAGTCCCCTCCTTCCCAGAACAATGATATATCTCCCCTTGTCATCACTTCCTACTACACTAGAATCCACATTCATGGAAGCATCCTCTGCCACTTCCTCCTCCTCCAGCAGTATTACACCATTAAAACACATCTTTCCCTCCCGTCCATTGTCAGCATTACATTGTGACCATTCCTTCTGTGACACCCCTCATCACACTGAACCCTTCACCACTCCCCCATAGCACCTTCGCGTGCAATTGCAGAAGGTGCAACACTTGCCTATTCACCTCTTCACTCATCATTGTCCAAGGCCCCAATCACAACTTCCAGTTGAAGAAGCATTCCACTTGTATTCGTTCAATCCAGTGTCCTGTCATTGCTAATCACAATGCAGTCTCCCTTACACTTTGGAGGTTAAACAGGGACTGTTTTAAGGAGAGTTCCACTCTCTCTGTAGGAATAATCCTGACCTTCCTATTGCTTCCCATTCCAATAACCTTAGTTGTTCTCATGCTGACGTTTCGGTCCTGAGCTGCTGTAATGTTACAAAAAATCAGAACCCAATCTTGAGTAACACCTCACTTTACACTTTGGTATATTACAGCCTTAAGGAGGTAATATTAAATTCCATAATTATACAGCCTGACCCCATTATGGCTGTTCTCCATTTTTCATACATTCTGCTTTCTGGTTTCTCTATGATTTTGTCTGTAGCTTGTTTATTTGCAATCAATAGAGAGAACGCATTTCTCCAATTAACACTTTAATTTACACCCATTTTACATCTGTTTCTCTTTCATCACAATTAAAAGCTCATTCCTTTGTGGCATTGCATCACCATATGCTCTGTCTCCCATCATCCCTCATCCACTTTTGTCAAGGGATTAAGGGGTTCTTTTCAGTTCTAAATAATGGTCACGCTGGAATTGAAACTCTGTGTCTGTCTCTCTGTTTCCACAGGTGCTAGATCTGCTGATTTTTTCCAGCAATTTCTGGTTTTGAACGGTTAGAAAGACGTGTGTCCAAGCCGCTCAAACACCCTGTCCATCATGGAGCGCATACACCGGGGGTGGTGAACAATAACACAAGATGTAGAAATTCAATGGTTCTGAAACGACAAAAGACCAGCATCATTGACTCTACAGAGTTCTTAATGAAGACCACGGAGAGAAACAAAGAGAAGCACATTCAATTTAAACACCTAAAATGGCACGACTGGAAGGGGAATGATTCATATGAATGTTAGAATTAGCACCGCTACAGTGTGGAAACAGGATCTTCGGCTCAACAAATCCAAAACGATTCTCTGAAGGCCAAACTAACCAGACCCATTCCCATATCCTACATTTATCCCTGACTAATGGACCAAACCTATGCATCCCTGAACACTATGGGCAATCTAACAAGGCCAATGCACTTCAACTGCACGTTTTCGGACTGTGGGTGGAAACTGAAGCACCTGGATGAAATCCACGCAGACACGGGGAAAAAGCGTAAACTCCACAGACAATCATCGAAGGATGGAATCGAACTTGGGTCTGGAGTGCAGTGAGGCAGCAGCGCTAACCACTGAACCACGTTGCTGCCAGGCGGAATATGTTTAGGGGTTTTGAGAATCATGACAGTTAAGAGGAGTGATATCATGGACAAACGCTCAGAAGAATGAGAATACAAAAATGGAAGTGTTACCACATCCGAAACCAGAGTAGGTCATGGGGTGATGGATGAATGGGTCTCGGTGTGAACTTGGGGATAGATGCCTGAATTGCAATGCAGAAATTGCAGCTCAAAACTGGGAATGCATGTGGTACTGTCGATCACAGCTGGACAGAAGGAGAATTGTATTGAATCAAAATCTGCAACTTTATGCCCAGGATCATCCCTCAGTCTATCATTTCCATTAAGCTGATCGATGTTTCAGAGACGAGTTGGGAAATGTACTAGTGTCAGAACCATGTATACCTAAAACTGATGACAATCCATTTGAAGCTACCGCACGTGACCACTGTATTTACATTCCAAGCAGCAGGAATAATATCTAAGAGAGAAGGCGACATGATTACAAAGCAAACAGATCAGATAGAAACTCGACAATTCTGCCACATCCTGTCAGAAATTGAGTTGGACTATGAAACAACTTACGATAAAAGAGGACTCCACAAATATTATTTAAAAACAACATTGATCAATCGGATTAGGGCGTCACTGGTTATTGCCCAGAGGGTAGTTAAGAATCAACCACATTGCTGTGGGACTGGAGTTACATGAATCCAGAGCAGGTATGGATGGCAGTGTCCACTCCTTGAGTGCATCAGGGAACCTGCAATTGATTATTATCTCATCATTAGACACTTAATCCCAAACATGTATTGCATTCGAATTACACCATCTACTGTAGCAGGATTCAATCTCAGATCACCAGAACATTACTGGGGTTGTTAGGCTAACATCTCAACAGCTATTTCTCAGGCTATTGCTCTAGTATTCCGCGAAACAATGAAACCTTCCTGTACATCAGTGTAAAAGACAAGGATGCCGTGTCTGCGACATCCTCAGGCAGAAGTGTTGCTTGAATGATGCCCACAGAATCACAGATGACAGTCTTCAACCAATTCGAGTTACTGCACGTGACATGAAGAAACAACTGAACACAGCAGATACGACGAAGGCAATGGGCCCTGACACCTTTCTTGCAAAAGGACTGATGACTTGTGCTGCACAACAAGCCGTGTCCCTGGGGAAGCTGTGTCATTCCAGCTCCAATTCTGACATCTCCCTGGCAATGTAAAAAATTACTCAACTATGTCCCATCCCCTAAGAGGGGAATAATTACAAGCTGACCAATTACCATCCCTCAGTCCCATCACGACAATCAAATTGGTGAGAGTTCTTTCTGCCAGAGATGTCATGCAGTAAAGAAATAACCAGCTCAGTGTGGTTTCCCATAGGTCGCCAGGTGGAGATGGAGATGTTGTGGAAATGTCACTGGATTACCTATCCATACAGGGCTAATGCTCTGGCAGATCGTGGAAGTTAGAAACAATTAATAAAATATCGAGATGTAAAATCTAGTGCCGGTAATATTGACATTGAAGCCCATGTCAATTGTCAACATAAATTTTCTGCCCCATTACACATTCAAGGAATGATTCTCCCATGCTTTCCTGGTCTTGCCTAAATGTCACTCCAGATACACAACCATGTGCTAAACTCATCAGTGGTCTCCGAAACTGCAAGGCCTTTGCATCAAATTGTTTCCAGGTCTTAAAGGATGTACCCAGGTTGAACACCGGGCACCAGCCTCTCTATCGGAAAAGGAAACGGGAAATATAGTCCTGTCGACCCTTTAGAGACCCCCTTCCTAACATCTGAGAGTTTGGAACAAGATTTACAGAGCTTTCCCACAAACTGCACAGAACCATCTGGAAAAGGGTAGGTAATCCAACACACTGAGCCTTCCCCACTCTAGCTTGTGGTCAAACATCTCTTCAATTGACTTTGCCCAAACACTGAATACTCTATATCCTTTGAAGTGATTAACTATCTGGATAAAAAATGAAGTAGGAACTTCGGTCTGTCAATTAGTAAAGACGTCAACAAAAGTATATATATATTTCACAAGTTTACGACAATTCGTTTTGAAATGCTAACCGTTATTTTATTTTTCCAACCAATGTGCTCAATGTCACATCTATCCACGTTGGTCTTCACCTGCCAGGTATTTGTCCATTCCCTCCAATTGTCTTCACACCTGAACTTCTTTACACCCTGATCACCCACTCACAATCTCAATTTGGGGCCATCAGCCGATTTGGAAAGATTATATATAATGTCCTCGAACAAATGTTTAATATGCTTTCTGAATAGCTGTGGTCCAAGCATCAAATCCTGGATTATCATGCTAGTCATTGCTTTCCACTCCAAAATATATAGAACTGTTTATACTGATTCACTTTTTCATTTAAACTCTCCCATTCTCAATCCATGCCAGTATATTAGATCTAGCTGTTCCACACTGTTATGGACCAGGACAGACCTCCTCAAATCATTTCAAGGAAGTAGCGAAGATCCAACATTTGCTCATTGACTTTAGCAGGTTTAAGGTGGATATTCCAGGAGTGATGCAGCTAAATGAAACACAAACACAAGAGGATAGCAGATAGACTAACGAAACTTTCTGAAAAAACAACAAATGATCTCTCAACTCCGGATTCAACCCAGTGAAACTCTTCTGCACTCCATCTATTGCCAGTACATTCTTTCTCAAGTAAGGTGGCTTAAACTTGATACAATACTCCAGGTGTGGCCTCACCAGCACCCTGTACAGCTGCAAAATGACTTACCTGATTTTAAACTGAATCCCTTCAGCAACGACATACAATATACCATTTGCCTTCCTCAGTACTTGCTGTACCTGCAGACCAACCTTGCGTTATTCATGCACATGGGCACCCAGGTCCCTCTGCAGAGCAGCCTGCTGCAACGTTTTGCCATTCAAGTAACAATCCTTTTTATTGGTATTCCCAACAAAATGGATGAATTCACATTTACTGACATCGTATTCCATCCGCCAGACATTTGCCTACTCACTCAAAGTATCTGTGCTCCTCGAAAACGTTTCATAGATCTCTGCACACGTTGCTCTGCCACTTATCTTCGTGTCATCTGCAAACTTTGACAAACTATGGATGCTCCCAACTCCATAATTGCAGCCCCAACACAGATCCCTGAAGCACGCCACTAGTCACTGATTGCCAGATATGAATAGCACTCATTTAGACCCACCCTTTGCTTCCTGTTAGTCAACCAATCTTCTATGCATACTAATACTTTACCCATAACGCATTTCATTTTTATCTTCTGCAGCAGTCTATTGTGTGGCACCTTTTCGAAGACCATTTGGAAACCTAGATACGTCGCATTCACTGGGGCCTCGTTGTCTACCTTGCTCGTAATTTCTTCATGAATTTCCAACAGACTTGATAAGCATGACCTGCCCATCAGGAAACTATGCTGTGTCTGTGCAATGGGTCGATTTGTATCAAAATGCCGTGCTATCTCTCCCTTGATAATACACTCAAACATCTTCCCCATTACAGAGATTAACTTAACTGGTTATAATTCCCCATCTTTTATCTGCCAGCTTTTTTTAAACATGGCGTCTCATTTGCTGTTTTCCAATCTGCTGGGACTGCCTGATTAAATTTAAATAAGAAATACTACAATTTCACAGATACTTCTCCCGCTATCTTTTTTTTAGTACCCTGGATGATTTCATTCGGGGACTTGTCTGCCTTTAGATCCATTTGCTTACCCAACACTACCGCCTCCGTAATAATGATTATGCACATGTCCTCACCTACCCTCATCTGTTTGTCAATTACTGGCATGTTATTAGTGTCTTCCACAAAATACGTGCTAAATGCCTCGGTCATTTCATCATATCTTATCACTAAATGCGCTTTCTCATCCTCTAAAGGTCCAACATTTACATTAGCCACTCATTTTCATTTGAGATATTCAGGGAATCATCTGCAATCTATTTTCATATTCTGTGCTATTTTTTTCTTATGTTCTATCTTACGTTTCTTTATAACTCTTTTCATGACTTTCTGTTGACCTTTAATGTTTTTCCAATCTTCTAGGTTCTTGCTGTTCTTGGCCACTTTACATGCCTTCTCTTTAAACTTGGTAGCCTCGATTATTGCTTCGACACCCCATAGTGATTACACCTTTTCTTAGAGTATTTCCTTTTCAGTGAATATACATTTGCTAAGGACTTTTGAAAAATTTCTTTGCAAATCCTACACTGCTAGTCAACTCTCACTATAAAGTCTTATTTTTAAGTCGACTTTAGCCAAGTTCACTCACATTCTAAAGTAGTCTCCCTTGTTGAAGCACAGTACCCTGGCGTTGGATTTTATCTTCACACTCTCCATCTGTATTTTAAATTCAACCATACTGTGATCGTTCCTTCCAAGTTGATTCTAACTATGAGGTTATTAATTATTCCTGTCTGATTACTCAGGACCAGATCTAGTATAGCTTGCTCCTTATTGTACGTGCATTTATTTTAGAGCAGTCAAACCAAGATATTTCGATTCACTGCTTTTAAGACACCTTTGAAAAAAAAAAACAAGGACAGCATGACCTTGTTAAAGGAGTAGCATTTTCACAACACTAGACTTGGGACTTTATCAAAAAGTTTCTGAAAATCCAAATTCGCTGCATCTATTGCTTCACCATAATTTATTTCGCAGTCGGTTTCTCAAATATGATTCATCTTTAATAATTTTGCATTGACTTGATCCATGTTCATTTCAAATTAATTTAATTCTCAACGTTCCCTGGCAATGCATTCTTTCAAATAGACTCTTGTATTGTCCTGATTGCTTCTTTGGCACTAGGCAGACCGTACTTCCTTGCTTTCTCCCTGCCTCCTTTCGAAATACTGGGGTTTTTTTTGCTGCTCTCAAATCTGTCAATTCAGGCATTAGGAATTTAGAAGACAGCGAGCAAAGTATTCATTATTACCATGGCCACCTCCTTCAGTAATCATAGGTAAAGATTATTAGGCCATGGGGATTCATCAGATTTCAGAACAAATATTTTCTTCAAAACTGTTTGTTTATGGATACGATTGTATTTCCTGCTTTTTCTCAGTCGACCTAGAATTGCTTGGAAGTTTTTATTTTTCTTCTTTCATGACGGCAGAACTGAAGTAGTTGCTTCATAGTCTGCCATTTTCCTGTTCACCATTTGCTGGTTTTGGACTGTAACGAAGCTACAATTATCTTTGCCAACATTTCACCTTGGTATATTGTACTTTGCAAAACTTTTACGTTTCATGCTTGTTTAATGTACTTCTCCAAAACCTATTACTTCCTGTCTTAAGCTGTTCAATGATTGACCTTCCACAGCCATACAATCACAGAAGCATAGCCTGTGTAGCATCAAAATTACAGCACCATCTATGTTATTCCAAATTTACTACATCAGTCCCATAGCCATGAATGGTTTGACACACCAAGTGCTCGTCCAAATACTTTTTATTCGTTGTGATATGACCCGTGATAACAACCCCCCACCCCATCCTCAGGAGGTGCATTTCGGACCCCATAACCCTCTTGGTGAAAAACAATCCATGACTCCTCTCTAAATATCAAATCCTTCCCTTTAAAAGTGTGTTCGCCTGTTCATGACTCTTTGTCTAAAAGGAACAGCTGCTGTCTATCCAACCTGTCCATGACCCTCGTAATCTTATCCTGAATCACGTCCCCCAAAGCCTTTTCTGCTCAAAAGTTAACAAATGGAGCTTATGAAACCTCTCTTCTTAGCTGATATGCTCCATCCTTGGGAACATTCTGGTGAATCTCTGTGGCCCCCTCCAGAACAATCACATCCTGCCTGTAATGTTGCTCCTAGAATCCCAAATAGTATTCCATCTTGACCTAACCAAAGTGCTACATAGCTCTTATAATCTATGCCTCGATAAAGTATATGCCTACTTTTTCAAATGATTTCTTCCGTAATCTTTGATCCTACCCCGTTACTTTCACGGATGTGTGGAGAAGCACCATCTGACCTTCCTGGTGTGCTATTCATTGTGTACTCTCCTGTCTGGTTCCTTCCTCCAAAGGGCATCACCTCATATTTATCAGGGTTACGTCCTATCTGCCCTTGATCCACCCATCTGACCATTCCATCTGTATCTTCCTGTAACATTAGAACTTCCTCCTCACTGCCAAACACCCAGCCAATATTTGTGTCAAACACAGACTTACTTATCACGCTGCCACACCCCTCCACATTCACACCTACATCATTTATAAATACCCCAAATAATAAGGCAGACAGTGCTGATCATTGTGGTACATCAGGGGACACCGGTCTCCAGTCACGCAAACAGCCTTCCACCACCACCTATTTTTTGCAAAATGTTCTCTAACACCGATTTGAAACACACTAGTCTATAGTTCCCTGCTCTATCTCTACAACCCTTCATATAAAGGGTGTTCTCCAATCTTCGGGCGCCTCACCTGTGACCAGATTCTATTTATAAATTTGCATCAGCGCCTTTTGTCCCTTGTCTCCAACAGCAGCCTGAGCTGTAACTAACCTGGACCTGGCGATTTGTCCAATTTTATATCAGCCAAAACCATGAATCCCTACTCACATCTTGCATCAATCTGTTCAAGAGCTTCCCAGTCCATCTTCTTGAATTCTGTACCTTCCTCCTCCTTTTCCCAAGTAAACAGACGTGAATTTCTCATATAACAACCAATCAACGAACTCCAGTTTCAAACACAGATTCCGCCTTGATCTCAGATCAGGTCTCCTCGGCAGACCATTGTACCAGCTGAGAGATTAATCAGGAGAATGCCCATTCAGTATATGTGATCAGAATATTTTACTTAGATCAAGACACCAAAATTGTACAGGTCCAGTACAGGTACGGTATCACCAACTCTCTGTGTTACTCGTGCAGAATGTCTTTATTTCTAGTAGGAGCAAATTACTGCAGAAGATGAATCTGTACTGAAACCAACACATGTTAGAGACAACATCTGTAAAGAGAGAGCAAGCTGACAATTTGGAGAGGGTGCAGAGAAGATTTACCAGGATGTTGCCTGGAATGGAGAGTAGGTCGTACGAGGATAGGTTGAGAGTTCTCAGCCTTTTCTCGTTGGAACGGCGAAGGATGAGGGGTGACTTGATAGAGGTTTATAAGATGATCAGAGGAATAGATAGAGTAGACAGTCAGAAACTTTTACCCCGGGTACAACAGAGTGTTACAAGGGGACATAAATTTAAGGTGAAGGGTGGAAGGTATAGGGGAGATGTCAGGGGTGGGTTCTTTACCCAGAGAGTGGTGGGGGCATGGAATGCGCTGCCCGTGGGAGTGGTAGAGTCAGAATCATTGGCGACCTTTAAGCGGCATTTGGATAGGTACATGGATGGGTGCTTAATCTAGGTTAGACGTTCGGCACAACATCGTGGGCCGAAGGGCCTGTTCTGTGCTGTATTTTTCTCTGTTCTATGATAGTTCATCGTCTGTATTCGGATTCCCTTTAAATGAAGGCGTTTGAAGGGGCACAGCACTGACACCTGTGGCACGCCAAAGTACACCGGTCTGCAGTCACAGAAACAGCCTTCTACCACCACATATGTTCTCCAATAGTTTCTCTAATGCTTACTTTCCCCATTTGCATATCTTCCTCCCAATACACTTTGCTTTAATGTTTCCTGACAACTTCATCTATGTGCTGATTAAACCTCCTCCTGAATATCTGACTGTACCACATTTACTGATTCGCCATTGTTTACATCTACAGAGAGATATATTTAAGAAAACAATTGTAAATTATAACTTCCTTTTCATAAAGGCAGAACAACTCTCTTGAAATTTCCTATTATTTACTCAGTGTCCAATAGGTTGCAACAGATTCCATCCTGTGGATGACAACTAACTGGCCTGTAGTCCTCCACTCTCCCACTTCTTCCCTTCATACTTCATTTGAATGCATTTCTAACCTTCCGAAGTGAATACAGAGAAATACAGTGGTCCCTTTTGCAATCAATATGTGTATTGCTGTTTTCTCTGAAATTTCAGTTTGAATTATATCTGGTCTGTCAGACTTATCTATACTCATCCCAGTTCTGTTTCCAAATACTACCCCATAACTGTATATGATTGATTTTAGTCTTTAGGTACAAAGGTCCCATGGTGACTTGGTATTTCTGGGAGATTTTCGGGATCTTCCTCTTTGAAGACAGATGCAATGTCACTGTTTTGTCTCCTTATCATTTTTCTACTCTCTACAATAAATTCTCGTATCCACACATTCGCTGTGACATATTTGATCTTGGTTTCATTTTCCTTTCAAGTATCAACAGACGCTTTTCGCTAGTATTGACAAATAACAAAGAAAATAACAGCACAGGAACGGCCCCTTCAGTCCTCCAAGCCTGTGTCAATCCAGATCCGCTATCTATACCTCTCATCTATTTTCTAAGGTCTGTATCTCTCTGCTCCCTGCCCATTCACGTCTCTGTCTGGATACATATTAACTGACACTTTCCTCCCCACCTCTAACACATCCACTGGCAACGCAACCCAGCATCCATAACCCCCTGTCCAAAGAACTTTTCGAGCATATCCCCAAACTCTGCCCCTTTCGTCATGAATTCTTGAGCCCTAGTAACTGACTCCCCCACTCTGGGAATAAACTTCTTGCTATCCACGCTATTTACACCTCTCAATCAAGTCCTCCCTCAACCTTCGCCTTTTTAATGAAAATAACACTAATCTATCAAATCTCTCTTTATATATCGGTCTCTCCATGCTCGGCAACATCCTGGTGAAAATCCTCTGCCCTCTTTCCAAAGCATCCAGATCCTTTCAGTAATGTGGCAACCAGAACTGTTCACAATATTCTGAATGTGGCCGAATCAAAGTCCTATACAACTGTAATATGGCCTGCCTACTCTTGTATGCAATAGATTCCAACAGATCCCTTCCTGTGGGTGACGAGTTAACTGGTCTGTGGTTCTCCACTTCTTAAATTGTTAGAATGCAGGAAGGAAGTATGCTGTATGCCTTCTCTATCATTCTATCGACCTACCACTTTCAGCGAACAATGGATCTTAACACCCAGATCTCTCTCTGTACATCAGTTTTCCCCAGGGCTTTTTCCAGTTACTGTATAATTTGTTCTCGAATTGGATCTTCCAAAATGCATAACCTCTGATCTACCCTTTCTTCACCCAACTCTCCAATCTATCTACATTCAGTTGTGTTCTCTGACATTCCCCTCAACTTTCTTCTACTCTACCAATCTTAGTGTAATCTGCAAACTTGCTAATCAGACCACCTATACCTTCCTTCAGATGATATAGGTACATCACAACAAACAGTGGTCCCAGCACGGATCCCTGTGAAACACCACACAGAACAGTTGTCCATTTTGAGAAACTCCCTTTCATTACTACTCCCTGTCTACTGTTGCCCAGCCAGTTCTCTAATCCATCTAGCTAGTTCACCTTGGATGCCTTGCGACTTCACCTTCACCTTTATTAGTCTATCTCATCAAACGCCTTATTGAAGTCCATGTATATGATATCTACAGTCCTTTATCCACTATCAACTTTGTCATTCCTCAAAGAATTCTATTATGTTTGCTAAGATGTGACCTTCTCTGCACAAATTATGGAAGGTCTTGAGTAGAGTTCGACTTGTTTTACCCGGGAGTCATCCTGGTTTTATTTCCAAAGCAGGACTTTATAAAATGCCACACTGATTGACTGCGTACAAATTTACTTTTCTTTGAACAAAATACAATCTATCCCCAAATATAAATCTGCAAATGCAAATTAGCTCCCTCAGATTTATATGTGTGTCTGTGTGAGAGATGCGGAGTGTGTGTGGGGTGGGGTGGGGGGGTGAAGGGGGGCGGGCGGCGTGCGAGTGAGAGAGAGAGGATGTGTATGTTTTTGTCCGTGTGTGAGAGAAAGAGGGTGTGTGTGTATGTTTGCAGATGACAGTGAGAGCCTGTTCTCACGTTAAGACGCATGCAAATTTGGCAGATCCCTTTCCCCACACGCACCCAGTTCATGGTTTCAGAGTTTCCATGCTCTGTAGCCTCTGCTCTATTTGTTGTTTATGTTACAGACCCTGATGCTGTAACTACAGTCCCCATGTTCCATCCAGAGTTGGGTCACGAAATCCTCTGGTCTCCCTTTTTATCCAAGGCAGCTCACAGAACAACTTCCAGCAAACCATCCCCAGCCCCTCCACTAACTTTTCAATAAGAAGAGACAATCAGACTCCCCTCCGCTAAAAGTGAGATATCAACTCCTTAATAATTATACTTCAGGATCCTCCTCGTGTTTCTGACCACGTGATTAGCTGAGAGGGGCAAACACAGGCTTTCAGTAGACAGGCACAGACTAAGTTTTAAAGACATGAGTCAAATATGCTAAAACTCCCTGTCCAACATGGAGCACAACTTGGGACACACCGGGAAGTGAGCAACAGCCCGAAACGCAATCCCCTGTCCATGGAGCACCACATGGGACACACCTGCAAGTGAACAACAGCCCAGCACACACACCGCTGTGCAACATGGAACACGACGTGGGACACACCGAGAACTGAACAGCTTCCCTGAACACACCTCCTCATGAAGCACCTCACGTGACACACCAGGAAGTGAACAGCAGCCCAGTACACACTCCCCTGTCCATGGAGTAACACCTGGGACGCAACGGGAAGTGAACAATAACCTGACACATACCATTACATTATTTCTGAACTTCATAATTCCAGTATTCGATGCAAAACACAACGAAAAACCAAGGCCAGGGAAAGATACAGATGGACAGAGACGTTCACATTAAAGATAGAAGCAGACAATTTATACAGAAACAGAGCATGTTGTTGAAATAGGAGGAAAAAAAAACAAGGGAGTGGGACAAACTGGAGCAGTGAGACCTTAGCGGGTCATGTCACAAGAATGCGAACATTGAATAAAGGCATTGCCAGATCAGCTGACAAAATCTGTTCCACTAAATTCTGAATTTGCCTGACAGAAAAAACGCAGAAACTATAAACTGGGACAAGTACACAACCCAGGGTGGAGATCAGTGCAGCTTATGCCAGTGCATTGCTCAGTAAACCGTACTATCTGCTCATCATGGAGAGCTGTGTAGATTATCTCAGTGTTTTGCTCAGTTGTGCAGACTATGTCAGTGTATGGTTCAGTAAATCGGACTATCTGCCCAGCATGGGGAGCTGTGCAGATTATGCTAGTGTATTGCTCAGTAAACTGGACTATCTGGTTAGCATGGGGGACTGTGTCGACTATCCCAGTGTTTTGCTCAGTAAACCAGACTATCTGCTCAGCATGGGGAGCTGTGCAGACTATCCAGTGGTTTTGCTCAGTTCGCTGGACTATCTGGCCAGCATGAAGAGCTGTGTAGACTATGCCAGTGCATTATTCAATAAACTGGCTATCTGCCCAGTATCGGGAGCTGTGCAGTCTATGCCAGTGTATTGCTCAGTAAACTGGACTACCTGATCAGCATGGGGAGCTGTGCAGGCTGTGCCAGTGCATTGCTCAATAAACTGGACTATCTGCCCAGCATAGGGAGCTGTGCAGACTATCCCAGTGCATTTCTCAGTAAAATGAACTGTCTGACCAGGATGGGGAGCTGTGCAGACTACGCTAGTGCATTACTCAGTAAGGTGGACGGAGCTGTGCAGACTATGCTAGTGTATTGTTCAGTTAGCTGGACCAGCTGCCCAGCATGGCAGTATTGCAAAACTTTGCAGGTATATTGCTGCTACATTTGCACTACGTAAATGACTAACACGGGACAATTTGCCGCCCATTCTGCGAGTGACAGTAAATGGGCGCCCATAAATTAATGTATCTGTATCTTCATGCATCAGTTCAGGGCAAGGGGTTTTAAGAGTGCATGTGCGTGTGGGTCTGGGGCAGTGCTAGATGCGAAAGTCATTGTCCACGAGAGAGCACACATGGAGGAAATCAGTTTAAATGTAAACAACTGTTAGGGCTTAGTATAATGGGCAGATTTGTTCTGGATTAATGGTTCTGGAAGAGCACAACAGTTCAGGCAGCATCCGAGGAGCAGTAAAATCGATGTTTTGGGCACAAGCCCTTCAACATGAATACAGGCAGAGAGCCTGAAGGGTGGAGAGATAGGTGAGAGGAGGGTGGGGGTCGGGAGAAAGTAGCATAGTGTACAATAGGTGAGTGGGGGAGGGGATGAAGGTGATAGGTCGGGGGGGAGGCAGGGTGGAGTGGTTAGGTGGAAAAGAAGATAGGCAGGTAGTATAGGTCATGGGGACAGTGCTGAACTGGAAGTTTGGAACTGGGGTGAGGTGGGAGAAGGGGAAATGAAGAAACAGTTCATGGGCAGCTGTTCATGACGTGCTTGAGAATATTATAATAAAGACATTGCGGACCCAATAGCATTATAGATCAGTACGCACAGGAATGATGGATGGATGGGGAGTTCTGTGTGATATCAGATATGAGCTGTGGAGTATTGAAACAGATTAATTTCCGCATGTTTGCAGCTGTGAGTGTCAGCAACAGACGAATGCCATCTTTAAGACTGTATTTCACAGCTCATGGTTCAAATAACAGATGGGATGAGCCAGGGAAGTATATGCTGGATTTATCAGTAGTTAGAATTAGGAATGGTCAGGGTATAGTGTCAGAAATTGGTTCATGGCCAAAGGAATCACCACTGCTATCATTTGTCTCTTTCAGCTTAAGATATTGGCCGGTGATGAGATGGAGCCAGAGAAAGGAAATACAGTTTGTAACCAGAACAGAAGATAGTGACCTCAATGCTTTCAATATTTAGATAGAAAGTTCAGTGATACAACGAATCATGGTTCACAATTGAACCTGTGCAGGTTAACATAGCAACCCATGAGTAACACTGCCAGAAGCAAGGAGGGAGAGAGTGATTTAACAATTTAGTAGTGGTTTGTCAAGTGAATATCTGGATTTAGAGTCTTAGCAGGAACAATAACAGTGGCAAGGAGGGTAGAGTGAATGAAAGATCAGTATTACTGTCAAACATGATTTATATAATTAATGACTGAACAGTGAGACTTACCAGGTACGCTAACAAAAGCCAGGATTGGAAAATAAACATTTTGCATAATGTAAAGTGCATATTAGATCCGCCACAATAATGACCTTTGATCATAATGTGTAGAAAGAAACCAACATCCCAGTATGAACTCCTGTCCATTCTTGGGACATTCCAGTCTAATGCTCTCAGATTGTGATCCATTTCTGTAATATTCCAGTCTAATGTTCTCAGATTCTGATTCATTGCTGAAGCATTCCAGACTCTTGTGATCAGACTCTGATCTCTCCTCCCTGTCTCTGGAGCTCCTGATCCCTGTTAACACTGTTCGTGATGCTCCCACCATACTGTGGGATAACACATTGAACGGAGCCAACTTATCATTAAAGGAAGGAAACCGTCCACTGGGGCAATTGAAACCTATGGCGACTAACATTAATCACAGCCACTGAACAAACAGATGCAGTTAACCCCTTCCTGATATCACTTTTCATATCCCAATAAAAGTGAACATTTACTCGGTGTTGGTGGAATGGATGGGCGTTGCTTAGGGATGGACCATTAATCTTTCAATCCTCTTATTGTTTCTTCCGTGTATGTGGGAGGAGAGCAAGAACACTCCAGGACTGTGTATATTACATGCTGTTTAGAATGGGAGACAGTGATAAAGTAACAAACCCGCTGCATTAGGTGACTGGTGGGTTAATTTCCAGAGCCAATAGACCAGGGTATATATTTATTGTCCATTTACTTTGTGTAATGTTGCTCGTGGTTTTATGTGCACTGTTGTCAAATTCTTCCATAACCTTGGGACATCATTCAGAGCATCGAGACTGCTGCGCAGGAACAGGAGGAAGTAATTCTGTCCCCATGCCCCTGTTACAAATGGACAGGGGGAGGCCATTCTGCTTCTTGAGCCTGTCATGCAGTAACAGCTAGTTATGGAGAGGAATAGTCATAATATATATTTTAAAGTTTTAAGTTGAGTCAGACCAACTTTGAACGTTTTATGTTGGCACTTTGAAAAGCTGTTTTGGAGAAGCTGTTGGCGGGAAAGTAGGAGGCAGAGTGAGTTACAGAGTCTAGCGACAGCAGGTTACTGTCCATGATCAGGGTAAGGCTGGTAGGTGTAGGGAATGCTGAATGGCGAGCAGAAATGAGGCTCTGTTCAAGAAAAGGCGGAAGCATATGATAGGTGTAGACAGTAGGGATCGAGTGAGTCCGTCGAGGAGTACCAGGGATAGGCTAATATCCAAGAGGGAAATCAGAAGGGCAAAATGGGGACATAAGATATCTTTCGAAAATAGGGTAAGGAACAATCCAACGAGACTTTACAAATACATTAAGGTCAAAAGAGTAACTAGGGAGAGAACAGGACCCCTTAACCATCAGCAAACTGACCTATGTTTGGAGATACAGGAGATCATTGAGATACTAAATATATATTTTGCATCAGTATTTACCGTAGAGAAGGATATGGAAGGTAGAGAACTTGGGGAAATGAATGGTGATATCTTGATATTGTCCATAGTACAGAAGATGGATTTTCGTACAATGAAGGGCATGAAGGTTAGTCTGACCTTAGAGTAGGATAAAGTGCCGGCACGACATCAACAGCTCAAATGACTGTACTGTGCTGCACTGTTCTATGATCCATGAACTGATCAGGTGTACTCCAGAATCTATTGGGAAGCTAGGGAAGTAATTGTCCGGTCTCTGGCTGAGATACTTGTATCTCAGTAACAGGGAAGTCTATGCCATTGTTAAACAACAGTTCATAAGGAAAAGCCAGAGAACTGTAGACAAGTGGGACTGATGTCATTGGTGAGTAACTTGTTGGAGGGGATTCAGAGGGACAGGATTTACTTCTGTTTGTAAATGTAAATTCTGATAAGCAATAGTCAACATGACTTTGCAGAAGGGAAATCGTGTCTCACTAATTTGATTTAGCGTTTTTAAGAAGTGATGAATAAGTTTAATAAAGGCACAGAAATAGAACTGTGGAATGGAATGTGGACTTCAGTAAGGCATGGTTAGCATGGTGAGATCATATGGAATACAGGGAGAGTTGGATGTAATTGGCCCGAAGGTAATAGATGAAGGAAATGTTTGTGAACTGTTTTGTTTTGGACTGGAGGCCTGTGACCAGCAGTATACAACAAGGGTCTAATGGATTTTGTCATTTTATATAAATGATTTGGATATGAATACAATAGGAATGGTTAGTGAGTTTGCAGATAACACCAAAATTGGTGAGGTAGTGGACAGTAAAGATAGTTAACTCAGAGTAAAACGGGACGCTGAACAGATAAGCTAAAGGGACAAGGAGTGGCTGATGGAGTCCATGTTAGACAAACGGAAGGTGTAGCATTTTGTTGCGGCAAATTGTGTTAGCACTTATAGGTCGGATCCTGGGAAGTGTTTTCAAAAACAGACAGCTACATGGACATTATAGAAGCCCTGCAGTGTGGACCCAGGACATTTGGCCCACCGAGTCCACACTGACACTCCAGATAACATCTGGACCAACAAACCCAAACGTTACCCCGGTAACTCTACATTTCCCATAGACAATCCAATGAACCTGCACGTCCCTGGATACTGCAGAACAATTTAGTGAGGTCACTGAATCTAACCTGGACATTTTTGGCTGTGAGAGGAAAACCAAACACCCAAAGGAAACTCAGGCACACAGAGGGAGGAGGTGCAAACACCGTACAGAGAGTCACCAAAGGGTGGAATCGAACCTAGGTAATTTATGCTGTAAGGCAGTATTACTAGCCACTGTGCCACTCAATGGCCAGCTGCGAGAGAAACTGCATCCTCCCACTTTCTCTGGATCAGTCACATCTGTTCAAATGATGTCGAATTCCAGTGTGGTGCTTCTGACAAGCCTTCCTTTACCTGCACCTCAGGATTCACATTCTGAATTACAGGGCCTTAAGCTGTGACTGACACATTGTGTGCTCTTCTTTCCTCACCCCTTCCCCTTCTTCCCAGATCAAGTTGTCCATTAATACAGCAGCATGCAAGAAAATTGATGATCGAAACTAAAACAAAGAGCTGCATATACTGGAGATTTGAAACAAAACCTGTTCGGATGAAGAATCCCCGAATTAAAAATGTCGACTAACTGTCTTCCTACAGAGGATTAGCAAAAATTGAATTCTGAAATGAATTCCTGATGAAGGGCTTATAACTGAAACATAGACTTTCTTGCTCCTTGAATGCGCCCTGATCTGCTGTGCTATTCGACGGCCAAACTTTCGACTTTTTTCCTTCAAATGGTACCAGACCCGTTGAGTTTTGCCTGCAAACACTTGTATATCTAATTCCTGCTTGGAACGTACACATTTTTTCCCTGCAGTATTGACTTTCATGCACATCTTACACCAGTGTTTGCTTGTACTTCTTGTTTATAACCTCCAATCAAATTGTTTTGTGTAATCTTATTGCTGGGGTGAGATTAATGGTAGATTCAGTGAGATCTTTGCTGAGGCCTTTCTTGATGTCACAAAACCTCGCTGCACTTTGTTCGATCAATATCTGAATAGGAAAGGCAAAGAAGAATGTAAACCAAGTGCAGGGAAATGGGGTAAACGTGGACGGACATTTTGGTTGGTATGGACCAGTTTTGGCTGAAGGGCCTGTCTCTGTGCATGACTGTAAATGAAAATGCTTTGGGGTATAGACAGAGATGGTGAGATTGAGCAACAATGTCATGGAAGGATGTGTTCACAGTTTCAGAATACTGTGATATAGACATTTCGACAGCATCCGGCAAAATAAGCCTGTTTTACGAGGAATGATGGAGAACAGAATATAGGCGTGAGAACATATGATGGAGAGTTGTGGATGAGGATTTGTTCTGCAGCTCTGTAACTGTGAATGGGGTCAACAGAGTCTTCAACTCATCCGTCTGAACCTAACAATAATTTATCTTTGAATGATTTTCATTGAGTGTGAAAAGGGGGATTGTCTGCACAAGGCCGAACTAGTTTCCTGGTGCTATCTTATCGAACTTACCTCATTAACTACCCACCCTACCCCATGGTGTCCCTCTTATTCAATGCTAGCCCGATTTCCACACCCATCGTGTATGGAGGTACCCACCATCGCCTGGATGCCCCTGGATATTCCATTATCCCTGGCACTGGTGGCATCTTTAGAAGGACAATGGACACGCGATTGAGCTTTCCTCAGTTTAGAGCTGCCATGTACAGTTTACCCACAGCATAGCAGATAATGTTCAATCAAGCCACGGTTTGTCAACAGGGTCACAGATGTCCTGGTGGATTGATTAGCACATCTCTTCCCAAGGGGGCAACACCACCAGACCCACCGAACAAGATCTGAGCTCACCATCCAACTCCGTGCAGTATCTGCGATCTGTAGTAATGTCGAGCAATACAGAACAAGCATCGATAACATTTCCCACTCTGTGAGGCTAAGGATCATCGGATGCTCTCTGGTCCCTCACACTCAATGTATGTCTGTTACAGCACCGACACCCAAACAAGGTTTATGCTCCATCACTCTCACTCCTGCATGAAGCACCCTCCCCCCCTCCACCCCCCCCCCCCCCGCCACCACGTATCTCTTGCCTGTGTAATATCCCCCCAGATTGCAGAATGCTCCGGAGAGTGCTTATTATGGAATGTTCCAGATAATATTCCAAATAATTCCCAGTTTCAGGAAAATGGCAGTGCCCCAGTGTGTAAAACATTAGGTGAAGGAACAGAGTGTGATTTTTTAAAAAATCACATGCATTTAAAATCCTTATTAAGTCCATTCAGCCCTTCAAATGTGCTGTACCATTTAATAAGATCGGGGGTGATCTGACTGTCTCCTGAGCTTCACGTTGCAGGAACTTTCAATCATTCAGCCCCCTGGTTTCCTGTCACTGACTAGATGACACTCACGCTCTTTCTACCCTGGGTTTCTTCAAGCATGTGTACGGGAGGTATTTCCCATGGGGTTCAACCCTCAAAAAATATGTTCCATAAGTTTTAACATTCATACAATGGTTATCATGCTTCACACAGACCAATCAAAAGTGTACTCATATTTTATAGGTATCGATATATAATCACAATTAGTAATTCTGGTTATTTCGCTTGGATCATCTTATTATATTCAACCAAATTAAGCATCCAATCAACTCTTTCGTTATAAAATACAATTTCCAGTGGAGACTTTTTTTCCTCAGCCATTATCTTGACCATTATCTGAATTGTACCTTTTTTTCCTTCTCATCCAAGTTTATACTTTACTTTGACTTTGGCAACTTCTATCTATAGCAGTTACACAGTCTCGCAATCTGTTGGCTGGTTTGTGATGCACAGGAATTCCCCACACAGACAGAGGTTGCCACGAAGCGGACGCCCTCTCAACATCATCCTGTCACCCAAGGTGTGATGATCCTTAAGATAAACCATAATTTGTGGTCTCACTAATGAGATAGCGGACCTTTGGGACTCTATTCTATCCATGTTAACATTTAAATTTTATCAAAAATATATTTATTCAGAGAAAATCTTTTTAATGCTTCAATGAACCAATAAGTAGCCAACTCAAAAAATAATGCAAATTGAACACAATTACCACCATGCGCATGTACATCACAGAAACAAGCTAAATCAACATTCCGAAGAAAACTAAAAAAAATGAAAAATGAATAGTAGAGCTCAGTGTAACAAAACTATAGCTCTCAACCTTCAAAACATTAAATATTACATGTTCATTTGTTCGTAATTCTTCCTCTCTGGACATTTGATTCATTAGTCAAGTTCGTCATAGCTATATAAAATTCCTTATTAGAGGTGCAGATCAGCCTGTATCTTGGTAATTCAAAAAGGGCTGCCATGTCTTATAAAAAATCCTTCATTTTCTGGTGCAACATAACTTTTAAAAAGTCTGAAGAGTTATGCTCCATGACGAGATTATGACAACCCAATAGACCCGGGGGTTTTCAGACACCCAACACAACAGAACATTTTTTTCAGAACACAGAGAGTCAGGGTATTGAAGTAATTTTTCCTATGCACATCTGAGTAAGGTAGACTACGCAGGTCCAGGAAAAGGGAAAACTGATCCATCTCCAATTTGGTCCTCAAGATCCTCTCCATAACCACTGAACACACCGCGCCTATAGCGACAGTGGAAGGTCCACAAGCAATGAGTAAGAGTGCCCATAGTCATTCTGTATGTAAGACATACGCCCAACTTGAATTTTGAGAGAGGATCTGGGGCCAGATAGACTCTTTGAAGAATCTTGAACTACATGGCAAGAGTCTTCTTACAGATCGAAATACTTCTTCCATTTTCACAAATATCCTCCCCTGTTTCCGAAGAGATCTGAACCCCCAACTCTCTTTGCAGACCTCAGAAATGCACAAAGTATCGTCTGAGGGCCACTCTCCAACAAATGATAAAGGGTACTGACAGAGGGTGCGTTCTTAGCACTAAGCACCCTCTTCTCTCTATAGGATCTGTAGGGGTCTGTGAAAAGCGTGGTTCTTTTTTGAATAACATTTCTGAACTGATAAAATGAAAACAGAAGAGATGTCTGCTCGGTAGTCTAGAGTAACGACTTACTTAATCAAAGGATATCCTTGTTACTCCCTTAGATAAGTCATCAAAGCAAGATACACCCACGAGTTGTCCACAGTAAACATGGAATCCAGTATTCCCCCTGTCGGAAACACTGTACACCAAGTTATGGGGTACGAAATGAGGTTGGCTATATTGCCCTCGATCTGACACATTGCCCTCCCTACTATAAAATTATTGATACTCATTGGGAATTGGCAATAGTTCGTAACTCCATTAGTCTATGAATAGCAGACTAATAAGGGAGAAGTTACCTTAGAAGCATCAATATCTTACCATATTGACGCCAAGGCCTCACTAACATCGGGTAACGAAGAGCTTAATTGATAAATTTTAATACCCGGGAGAACTACTCCCAACAAATTGTGTGGTCTTTGTAATTTGGTTAACTTGATACGGGGTCGCTTATGGTGACAAATCAAAGAGCTAAATCATCCATTGAGTCTCCTAAATGTCTATTTGGGAAACATCAAATAAAGCATTCACACAGGGTATAGCAAACAAAGGAGGGAATTCATTTTACTAAGGGCTATCCGATCCAGCCAGAATATTGGAAATGCCTCCAATCTTCTAAGGTCTTGTTTAATTTTGTCAAACAAATGGACAAATTCTACGTTAAATATAAGTTCAACGATAGGATTAATTAATACACCTAAATAGGGAATATCCCCATAAACCCGGGGACCATTGAAAAAGAAAGCAGGTTTCTCCATCGACATTAGGTATTTCCCCAAGATTGACCTTAGACATGGCCTCCGACTTTGTAAAATCAATGGTATAGCCGGAAAAGGCACCATTCGAACTGATGCATTGCATGAGTTGAGGTACCAAAACTGTGGGATTTAACAAAAATATTAGAGCATCATCTGCAGACAATGTGATCTGACGTGACTTCACTCCCACTTCTGGGGCAGATAAGTTGTGGTCCCTGCAGATGGCCTTCACCAATATCTCAAACACCAACGTAAGCAACACTGTCGAAAGGGGTCTACTTTGGACTGCCTCTAGCAATATTAATGTTATCGGATCACACAACATTGGTGAGAAACGTGGCCAGAGGATCGCTTTCAAGGACTATCACCCACTTGATTAAAACATTGTCTCGACCAAACCATTCCAACGTATATAAAAGATAAAGTCATTCAACCCAATGAAATTCCTTCTCTGCGTCAAAGGGATCACTTATACCTATATAATTTGTTCTGGACACCCTTGGACAATATTGAGTAATCTCCTCATATTTTTGGGAGTATCTGCAGCCCTTTATAAGCTGATGTCGTCCAGATTGACAATGGAAGGATACACATTTTCCAGCCGTAATGTATGGGTCTCAGACAGGATTTTGAAAGCAACATTTAAAAGTGAGATGGGCCTATTGCTAGCACGATCTTCCGGTGTCTTCGTTTTCTTAAGAAAAAGAGAGACATGAACCTCTCTTAAGGATGGTAGGAGTCAGTCGTGACTGCGTGAGTGACTAACATGGTAAGCATCGGCCCTGACAATAGATTTATACATTACACGTAAAATTTACTTGGAAATCCGTCAGGATCGGGCGCCTTTCTGCCCTGAAGCTGTTTTACATTCTCCAGCACTGATAATGGTGCATTAAGGCAAAACACTTATTTGTGGGTTACCCCTGGAATGTTCAAGTTCTTGAAGAAAGACTCCATCTTAATCCACCTCACCTCATTATTCTCAGTCTGATATAATTCGTAGTAAAATCTCCGAAATGGTGCTTTAACCTTTATGGGATTGCAGGTAAGGGTTTCAGTACCTTCCCTGAGGCAATGGCTTTTGGGCTGTCTTTTCCATCCAAGATTGGCTAAATACTTGCCCGGCTTATCACCATGCTCAAACAGCCTTTGTTTTGCAGAAGTAAGTTCCTTCTTGGTTGTCTGTGCGAGAATAGAATTCATTGTACAATGAAGCGTTATGATCCTCTACAGCCTAGCCACCGAAGGTCTATCACAATGTGCCCTCTCGGCTGTCTTCAACCGTGCCTGGAGCAAGCATTCCTGCTCCAGCATCTGCCGCATCCTAAGGAATAGTTATTCCTTTGGCATCAGCCTTAGCAATTTTCCATAGAATAGATGGGTTACAGGTTGGATCTGAATTAATGGCTAAGAAATATCTGAATTCATTGCACAAATACTCAATGAGCTTACTATCCTTAAGAATAAAGGGATCCATTCGCCAGTGTCTTGAGCGTGTTATATTACCCTTAATCTTAACCAATAAGTATACTGCTGCATGCTCAGAAATGGTAATATTCTCAATTGTACAGAAAACCACTGAATCGAAGATTGCTGCAAAGTGAGGAAGAGATCAACCCAGTGTGGTATTTCTGCAGGTTAAAAGAAAAAGGAATATCCCTATTTATGAGGTGGATCTGCCTCCATACATCCACCAGCCCCAGTTCCACACAAAAATCCACTAATTACTTAGATTGTAAAGATGGTACTGGGGGCTTTTGGGAATTCTATCCACGTGGGGGCAAAAGACAATTAAAGTCTCCTCTTACAATAATGAGCTGCGAGGAAAGATTGCTTAATTTGGAAAATGCACATATCAGGGATTTAAGACTGTGCGCTAGGGGCAATAAATTTCAAAATACCGTTTCTTCTCCAAATGTGTTTGAGCATTATGATCCTCCCGTGGGTGCCTAATACAATCTCGTGATGTAAATGGAAGATTCTTCCTGTCCAGTATGGCTTCTCCTCTATTCGTAGTATTAAAAGATGAGAAATAAACCTGATCAAACTCGCCCTGCTGTAATGTCAAATGCTCCTTGTCATCAAGGTGCATCTCTGCAAAAGGACAAAATCCACCCTCTCATTTTTAAGGCTAGAAAGTACCTTTTTCCTCTTAACCGCCTCCCCTTAATGCTACAAATACACAATTTAAGCATGACATTAGCCATACCACACTGAAACAACAGTTGAACTCCTGAGAAGAAGAACTCGCATTATACATCGCTGAACATCAATGAAAAACGACTCATAGACCCTAAAAGAAACATACTATCTAAAGCTACTACAACTAACAAGCTCTCCAAACGTTCCATAACTAAATACATACAAAAACAAAAAAAAAAGGATACAACGTGACAATGGCACTCAGGAGGGGCATTTACCCCCCGCCCACTGGGGACATTTGCATGTCACGAATCTTTATCTTCTTCCCCATTATCAATACTGCATCCAAGGATTGAACTGCCCTTTGGTAGACATTCAGTCATCATGATCACCTTCATAACTCCCTCCAGCTTGAGCCGAACCCGACACACAAACTAAGCAAGAGAAAAATCAGTAGTAATATTAATCAAGTTAAAAGTGTGTACTCTACCCATCCACAACTATAATTTAACACTACGTAATACCAGAAAGATTCAACAAACTTTCTTTAAAACGAGAGAAACATAATTATCGATATCCATTAAAGCATCCAGCCTGCTTTATAGTGTCCACAAAGTTTTCGCGTCCGCTGGAGCGTCAATGGATCTATTGAAAGATACACCAGTGCGTTGAACTATTGAAAGCATATGGAGCACCGCTGCGTTCATGAAGGAGTACTGAATATCAAGTTCCCTGAGTCTTCTCTTGATATCATCAAAAGATCTTCTTTTCTGAATCACTGCCGCTGAGAAGACCTGGAAGAACATAATCCTGGAGTCCTCGTCGGATCTTTTCCCTGTGTTCTGGAAACTTTCATAAGTCTTTGATTGTCTCTGCAACTACGTAATTGCACAAGGACAGAGTGGGGGCGTTGGTCTGAGTCTGACCTGCGCTCCATAACCCGATGAACTGCCTCACTCTTCACCCATCCCTCTTCAGCTTCGAAGTGGAGGAATCATGGCAACCAGTTCTCGAAAAAAATCTCACTGGCTGAACATCTTATGTCTCCAGCAGACGGATGATATGAATATTCTTCATTCTGCACCTATTTCGAGGTTGTCACCTTGTTCAGTTAAGGTACGGACCTGTTTTTCAAGAGCGAGGATCCGTTCCTTAGAGGAATCGATCACAGTCTCTGCCCCTACAGTTTGGAGCTCGACCTCATCCGTTCTGTTTCCAAGGCTTTCAATTTGCTGCTCATGTTTGTGGAGCAAGGCTGAGTGGTTCTAGCCTCCTGCTGAACTTTTCTTCAATCATATCTTCAATCACTTCACGTAACTTGGTGAACTCGGTGACCAAGACCTGATGAGTTACTGGGCCATCGAACGAGCAGAGGGGGGTTGCAGATTTGGCCACAGGCATGCTGACAGTTTCTGACGGGTGCACCGCTTGTTGGGACTTATTTGATCCTTTCCCATGTTGTCATTTCCACTTGACAAAATGGGATTAGTAAGGATTCTATACCTCTTTTAGTGTTGACATTTATGAAAATGACTGTGGTGGGGTGGGGTTGAGCATCATTGTGATGCAGAGCTCAGCAAAGCAGACCTTTCAGATCTCTGCCATCTCGTTTCCCCTTTAAAACTTTATCGATGTTATCCATTTCATTTAATTCCTGGATATTCTGGAGCCGTGTCATTCAGTAACACTGTCTACGTTTTCCCCACAATGCACATTGCTGCCCATTCCTCGATAATCCTTGATTCCTTTGTGATTCGTGAACCTTGCCTCAAAAATATTCAATATCTCTGCCTCCTATGTTCTGCTGGGAAGAGTGTCAAAAGACTCACTACACCCTGAGAAAATAAAGATAAACCGACTCATCGGAGTGTGAGATTAGTTTTGGTTCTGCATTCTTATCTGAGAAAGGATAGAGTAACACTGGAAGCAGTTCTGAGGTGTTTCACTTCATTTATTCCATGCATCAAGGGTTGATATTATGGAGACTTTAACAGGTTACCCTTAGAATGAAAGCTGATCTTACTGAAATATACACAGCCTTGAGGCGAGTGGATCAGATATATACCGACTGGGAGTTGAATCGCCCAAACGTGATCCCGTTGCCATTGAACCTCTACAGTGTGGAAGCTGGACATTCGACCCATCGAGTCCACACTAACCCACTGAACAGTATCCCATCCAGACCTGTCCCCCTACCCTATCCTTGTAACCCTGCAATTCCCATGAATAACCCTCTTAACCTACACATCCCTGGTCACTCTGGCCATTTTGCATGGCCAATCAAACTAAGATGCACATCTTTGAACTGTGGGAGGAAACTGGAGAACTGGGAAGAAACCCACACAAACACAGGAAGAATGTTCCAACTCCACATAGAGTGTCGGAAGAGGTTGGAATTGAGCTCAGCTCCTTGTTGATATGAGGCAGAGTCCTAACCACAAATCTAACATGCTGCTCCGTTCGCCCTATTAGTTACCTGCGGCTGATGAAAGAAATTTGCCTGACTTGTTCCTGTCACTAAACCTGACACAGTCTGAGACCTTTATCATCAGTCATATCATCAACTCGGTTACATTTAAAATTTGTTTTGAGCAGTGGAGGAGTGGGACTAGAAAATGAAACAGTGACAACCTGCATCCTCAGTCAGAACCGGAGTGAGTAAAAATTTGCAAAGTGGAAATTCTCTTTCCCAGAAGTTTGGAATGGCTGAATCTTTATTATAAAATTGTATGATCTTTTTATGGCTTTGTCTGATTTTCCATAGACAAGTGAATCAGGGATAATGCTGCATGGACAGAAAAGTGCAGAAGGGAGCACAATGAGATGAGTCATGACCTTACTGGTGGAGTAGTGTTAAAAGGCCGATTGGCCCACTCGTGTCCCTCAGCCCTATGTTCTGATGTTCTATCCAGCCCTCTGGACCTGCTACACACAGGCAGATTGAGGTCAGGCCGATGGTTAGGTGTAGTTTCGGAAGTGCACTTGGAAATTCAAGTCTTCGTCAGGAAGTGACACCGATCCGCAATCCCTTTTTCCAGGCTTCCCCACTCTGTAACTTCTGCTCTGGAATTGCTCAGAATACAGCCCCCATATCTCATCCAAGGTTAACTCAGGCAAATTTCCTCCTCTCCCAAATGCAACGTTGTACAACACGACTTCCATGACAATAACCAAGTACTTACCAAAAACATAACATAAAGACTTAAGAAGTAGGAACATGAGTCGGCTATTCGGCCCTTCAGGCCTGAACGCTCATTCAATAAGAACATGGCTGATGTACTTCCAGGCTCAACTCCAATTTCCTACCCAATTCCCTGTATCCCTCCACAACTCTCTAGGTTAGGGAATTCCAGACATTCACTGCCTTCTGAGAGAGTTCATCATTTTTCACCTCAGACTGAAATCGATGTTCCTTATTCAGGATCTACCGCTTCGAGTTCGAGACTCAGGGGAAACACCTTCTCAGCATCTACCTAGTCAAGCTTCCTCTGTATCTTGTACATTCCAATAATATTACCCTCATTCATTTCAACCACAATGAATAATCGCCTCACCATTGGAGATGTATTCAATAATTCATTCCTTTCATTCCAGGAAGCCGCCTCATGAACCAACCTAGTTACCTGCTGTATCAGCATGCTGACGTTATGATTCATGCACAGGAACACTCCAATCCCTTTATACTGCTCCTTATTTGGGAGTCCTCTTCATAAAAGAACAGCCTGCATTTTGGTTCTCAGTGTCATCCATAGACTCGGACATATATTGCACTCAGCTCCCGCCGTCAGGCTATCAGTTATTTACAACTGATGCCATCGGCCTGATATTTGTGGTAATCCAATAGATACGTCTTTATAGTAATCCTGACTCTCCGATTTCTATGTGTTAAACAACTATCATCCCATGCTAATATATTATTCATCATACTACGAGCCTCTGTCTTGTGTCAGAAGTTTATTTTGTGATACCTTGTGAAAAATCTCTGGAAAGCCTCATGTTGATCAGTTACCTTTATCAAATCTTATTGGCACTTTCTCAGGTATTCCTGATGAAGGGCTTCTGCCTAAACATTGATTTTGCTGCCTGACATGCTCTGCTTTTACAGCATGACTCTAATCTTGACATTCTCAGGGATCTCCAAAGAATAATTTGTATGATTTTACGGAGCAAAGATAGTTTCCCCTTCACAAACCATGCCAACTCTGCATTAAGCTTTTCTAAGTGCCCTGCAATTCCTTCCTTAATAACAGGTTCTAGCAAATTCCCACCAATAATAGTTAGGCTAAATTGTTCCTGCCTTCTGTCTCATTCCTTTCTTGAAGACAGACGCCACATTGGAGGTTCTCCAGTTTCACTGGAACACTGCTGTAATCTAGAGAATTAAGGAATATTTCACACAGTGCCGTAAGTCACTCTGTGACCACTTCTTTTAAAATTAACTATGAATTACTGCTGACCTGCCTACCCTTATTCTTATCTATTAGTTAAAATCCTTGCTCCTTTTGTTCGAGACAGTTCAAGAACTGCCCTCCTATTACCATTTTGTTTATACCATTGACAAGCTTACAGTGCGTTCCCCATGTGGAAATACTGTTGTAAATTATCTGTCTGTTCCCTCTGGCCAGTCCTCCAGTCACCCCCTTCAAATGGCCTCAATGTACCTTCCTCACGTCACTTCTGACTCAGCTTACACACAAATCTTCAAGCTTTTCTTATGTAGACAAAAAAGCTCATGATACTTGTTTTTACATTTCTTGCCAATTTATTACATCATATCTTTTTGTACATTTTCCTTGCTTTCTAGATTCATAGTCATATCATGCGCAAACAGAACATTTGGTCCAACTTGTCCATGTTGAGCAGATTTTCTAAATTAAATTAATCCCATCTGCTTGCACTTGGCCCATATGCCTCTTCATGTTTCCCGTTCATACGGTGTCCAAATGTCTTTGTAATATTGTAGCTGTACTTGTTCCTCTGGCAGCTCATTCCATATATACATCACCCTCTGTGTAAAAAAAGTTACCCCTTTGTCCCTTTCAAGTTTCCCCCCTTCCAACTTAAAGCTGTGCATCTGTGTTTGAACTATCCGATTCTGCAGAAAAGACCTTGGCTATTCACCCTCTCCATGCCTCCCATAATATTATAAACTTCTAGTATGCCACCCGTCAACCTCGTACACTCCTTCTGATTGGAGATCAAACGTTTAACGATAAGCACTGCAAATTTGAAAGAATATTAAAAATGATAGGTGTAGAAAACATTCCAAACTTCATACTGTTAGTTTTGCTGTATGTTACAAAACTAAGGCAGCATGAAACTCTTAATAGTGCCAATAAGAGGTCAAGCACCTGTATTCCCTAGTGTGAAGGTAGTGATGATGTATACTGTGAAAACGTATATATCTAGATCTATTTAATACCACCTGGTCAACGTTCCCCCTCCTGTTCTCCCTCTGACCTTGTGTGGTTGTGTCTTCTTTATCTTACACTCAGTTAGGGAGAACCCCTTTCCCTCATTCACATCTTAATTTTAACCCATTTTGCATCATCTTCCCGTTCACCACTGCTAATAGCCCGTTTATCTTTTGCCACGCCATTTTTTTCCAAGTCAACCATCCCCTATCTTCGGCAATGGATTAAAAAACCCAGTTTCCAACCCTTTTCAGTTCTGAACAAGTCACACTGGACTTGTCACGCTCACTCTGCTTCTCTGTTTCTGCAGTTTCTGCCAGACGTGCTGAGTTTCTCCAGAAACGAATAGGCACAGAACAAATGTTCAATTAAAGAAGTAGCGAAGGATACTGGAACTAAAAACACAAAAAATGCTGGAGAAACTGACAGTTTCGTAAAAGGGTCACTGGACCTGAAAAATGAACTCCGCATTCACTACAGAAGTTGCCGCCTGACCTGCTTTGTTTCTTCAGTAATCTCTGTTTTTAAACAAGTTCCAATGAGGTGTGTGAAAGCTGCTCAAACGCCTTGTCCAACATGAATGGCCGTACACTGGGAACTGAACGATACCGCAAAGTTCACTCATTCATTGGCTCTGAAACTGCAAAAGGCTGGCATCACTGACACCACAGAGCTCTTAATCATGGTCAGGGCGAAAACTAGAGGGAAACGCATTCAATTCAAACGCAGAAGATGGCATTCCGAGAAAGGAAAAGATTCGGATGAATATGGTAAAGGCTTTGAGTAATGTAACAAATTAGAAGCATGACACCAAGGAGAGATACTCAGCAGAATGAGAATATTAAAATGGAAGCATTCCTGCAACAGACACCAGGTGAGGTCACTGAGTTCACGGCTGATGGGTGAATGGGTCTCGATGTGAAATGGAGGACAGTCAGTACAATTGAATTGCAGATATTGTAGCTCAACCTGGTCATTCATGTGATGCTGTAGACAACAGCAGCAACAGAAGCAGGATTGTATTAAAACACAATCTGTAACATTTTCCGCAGGATATTCCATCAGTCTATAAGTACCATCGAGCCGAGTGATGGTTCAGTAACGAGTGTGGGTGAACATGCCCAAGGTCAGAACCATGTGTACCTAAAACTGATGACAAACCATTAAAGCTACCGCACTTCTGTGGTTTCATTCCAAACAGCAGAACTAACATCTGATAGAGAGGACAAAATGATCCCAAGACCAACAGATCAGATTTAAGCTCTGCAGTGCCGCCACATCCAGACATAAATGTCAGTGTACTATTAAACAACTTACTGGAGGAGAGGATTCCAGAAATATCCCCATTTATGTAATGGAACAGCCCTGCACATTAATGAAAAACAGCAGGATGGAGTATCTGCGCCATCCTCAGCCCGAGGTGTTTAATGGATGATCCACCTCACCCTCGTCATGATGCCACAGAATCACAGATGGCAGCGTTCAGCCAATTCGATTCGCTGCACGCGACACGAGGAAACAGTTGAACCAAGCAGATACGACACAGGCATTGGGCCTTGACACCATTCCTGCAATAGGACGGAAGACCTGTGCTGCACAACAAGCTGTGTCCCTGGGGAAGCTGCTTCATTCCAGCTCCAACTCTGACAAATCCCTGGCAATGTGGAAAAGCACTCAACTATATCCCGTCCCCTAATGGATGAATAATTGCATTCTGACAATTTAACACTCCCTCAATCCCTTCACAATAATCAAATTGGTGGGAGGTCTTTTTGGCAGGGCTGTCAAGCAGTACAGAAATAACCCGCTCAGTGTGGTTTCGGATAGTTTCCTATGTGAAGATGGTGCTGTTGTGGAAATGTCACTGGATTACTAATCCTATACAGGATAATTCTCTTGCAGCTGGTGGAAGTTATAAACAATTAATACAGGATCAAGATCTAGGATCTGGTGTCAGTACCAGTGACCTTCCACCAATGTTGATTTTAAACTTCGATCTCCTACCCCAATGTACTTTCAGGAAGTGAATCTCCCGTGTTTACTTGGTCTGGCCTAAGAGTGACTCCAGACACACAGACATGTGATCAACTCTTCAATGGTGTCTGAAACGGTCAAGCAAGACACTCTATTGTATCAAACTGCTCTGAGGTCTTAAAGGATAAACCCGGACAGAATACGCGGCCCCAGCCTTGGTGCTGGAAAAGGGAACGGGAAACACAGACCTGTTGACCCTGCAGAGACCTCACCTCTGAGAGTATTTGACAACATTTACAGAGCTTTTCCACAGACTGCACAGAATCATCGGGAAAGGACTAGGCCATTCAACACATTGAGCCTTCCCCACACTAGTTCATGGAGAAAATCTCCTCAATGCAATTTTCCCGACACATAGTTCATATCCCTCAATATGTTTAAACACTGAAATATAAAATAAGAACTGCTGTAATCCCTTCGGTCCATCAATTTTGCTCCTCGATTCAATATACAGGCAGTTCTCTGATAGCGCATATTTATTAAAGGCAATTTCGCTGCAATGCGATTCATGAATTGCGCACCTTTTTCTGTAAAGTGAACTCCCGTACACTGTCACACGGTTCCTTGCCAGGCACCAGTGGAACAATAAAACCCAGCCTCAGGATCCTCTGTCTACAAAATGCGCAATCAATGTATTCAGCTCTGCAAGCCTTGAAAATGAGCCTGAAACTAGGAATATTAGTCTATATTCAGAAAGAACTTTATTTAAAACCGGAGGAGAATCTTGGGGAGAACTGGGATACCGCATCAGCATCACGTGGTCAGTCAGCCCTGAATGCCTTCTGGTGAAGTGATTGGTGAAAGGTACAGGGCTGTAGTCAGTGACTGTAGTGTGAAATGTTACATTAAGAGCACGATTGCATTAAAATGTATGATTTAAAGGTTTACTAAGACTAACTTTAATTTTTGGTTTTTACTGATATTTTGTGGTTCGCCCCTTACCCGTTTTTTCCCATTGGCCCCATTATTAATATTGCACGATTTTCTGTAACACTGTGTTGCACAAGAAGACAGCTACCGTGAAATTAGTGAATAACCTGTAAAGATATCTGATCCTCTATCTTCATACCATACCCCTGCTCTCTCCATATACCTTTACTGTATAGAAATCCTTATTTACATTCAGTGCCTCGGTTTACACAGCCTGATCTGGGAGACTACTCCCCAGGTTCACCAGTCTCTGAGTAGAGACATTTATTCTCATCTCAATACAGAGTGGCCTGTCTGTATCTAATAATGTAGCCCCTTGTTTTTGATGTCCCACCGAGGGAAATTATCACCCCTGCTTCCAATCTGACTCGTCCTGACAGAATTTTATGCATTTCATAGAGATGTCCACTCATTTTCCTAAACCTCTTCGAATACAGGCCCAGCTGCACCAGACTATTCACCCACAATAAGCCTGTCATTCCAGAGATCAGTCTGGTCATCCTTCCCTGCTCTCCCTCAATGTCAGGTTTGGCCTTTATAAGACAAGGAGACCAAAACTGCACACAATACTGAACAATGTTGGAAATGAGATCTCACCAAGGCCCTGTACAGCTACAGTAAAACACCCTTATTCCTGTATTCAAATCCCCCTGAAATGAAGGTGAATACACGATTTATCTGCCTACCAGCTTTCTGTTCCTGCAATATTGCTTTCAGTGACAGGTGTACAGGGTGATCCAGATCCTTTTCAATGTTAGAGCTCCCCACTTGTTGGGTCTGTGTACACTGGTCAGCGTGCCAATGCCAATACCAGTAGTGACTTCTGGATTCAGATCTCACTGCCCTGCACTGACCTCAGAGGGCTGCACAGAAGGAAACAAAATTGCAGCTTAAGTTCCTTTATAGATCAACGTTTTTTCAAAAAATCTCTTTTCAAATGATAGACACCCGTTCTGTTATTCCCATCAAAAGTCACAACATCACATATCCACCGATCCCCCCATTGCTCTTCATCTGCCACGTATTTGTCCAGACACTCCACTTGTCTCAATCACCTTGCAGTTTTTTTGACATCCTGCTCACCCACTCACAATCCGATATTGTTTCGTGCCATTAGCAGACTAGGAAATAGTGCATTCGATTTCCTCAATGAATTATATGATATGTATTTGGCATAGCTGGGGCCCAAGCCCCAGTGCTGCTATATCCGCCAAGGGTTGCACTCGAAACAAAACTTGTTTATTTCTACTCACTGCTTCCTGCCAGCTCTCCCATTCTAAAACCATATTAGTCCCAGGCCCATATGATTTTAATTTGCATAATAGGCTTGGGACTTTATCAAAAATCTTCCTGAAAATCGAATCATCTTGTATTAATTGCTTCTCCATAATTATGCTAAAAATTACTTTCTCAAATATGATTCCCATTTGATAAATATCTTTTGACTTTGTCTGTGCTCATTACTTTCAGTTCCAATACTTCTCAACAACTGTTTGGTTGCTAATTTCATTCGATTCCCTTTTTTTTCAATAGACTAATGTACGCTAGTATTGTTGGGAAGTTTTCTTTTTTTTTCTTCTGTGAAGACATAACTAAAGTATTTGGTCCATAGTTCTGCCTTTTCCCTGTCCTCAATTCTCTGGTATCAGACTGTAAGAAAGCTGCACCTTTTTCCCCTTAATTTTGCCATTGACATATTTTCGGAAGATATAAGTTCAATCTTAAAACCCTTGTTAATGTACTCTTCATAAGCCAATCAATTCCTATCTTAAGCTACTCAATGATTGACCTTCCACAGACATGCAAACACAAAAGCATAGACTTTGTACCATCAGAAATACAGCTCTTTTCTACATTAGCCCCAATTTCCGACACGAAGGCGTGAATCTTATGGTAGTTCAACTGCACAGCCGTGTATTTTCTTATGTTGTGAAGTTACCATTACAACCCCTCTCTCAGGAAGGGCATTCCTGACCCCAACACCCTCTGGGTGAGAAACAATCCTAAACTCCTCTCCAAATTTCAAACACATCACTTTAAAATGAGCTCCATTGTTCTTGGTCCTTTGACTGAAAAGAACAGCTGCTGTCCATGTCCCTCGTAATACTATCCTTCCGAATCACGGCCCACTCAGCCTTCTCTCCTCCAAACTAAACAACCCGAGCTTATCCAGCCTTTCTCTATAGCTGATTTGCTCTATCCCTGGGAACATCCTAGTGAATCTCCTCTGAGCCTCCCTCCACTACAATCAGATTCTTCCCGTAGTGTGGTTCCCAGAACTACACAAAGTATTCCATCTTGGCTAAACCAAAGTTCCGCATAGCTCATATAATCTACGCCCTGATGAATAAAGGTTATGTTTGCGTCCCCGATTTTTCTCAAATTGTGCATTAACCTGTTTAGTCACATTCAGTGGAGAAGCACCCACTGAGTATCCTCCTGTGCTGCTAATCATTGATACTCGCCTGTCTGGTTCCTTCTTCTTAAGTGTATCATCTCATATTTATCAGGGTTACATTCCATCTGCTATTGATCTGTCCATCCGACCATTCCATCTGTATCTTCCTGTAACATAAGACCTTCCTCCTCACTGCCAACCACCCGATCTATCTATGTATCAAACACAAACTTAGTTGTCATACTCCCGCCCACCCCATCTATATTCAAAGCTGCATCATTTATGGGTACCACAAACAAGAAGGTTATAGTTCACCCAACACCAGATTAGAGTCCAACAGGTTTATTCGGAGGCACGAGCTTCGAAGGGCTGCTTTTTCATCAGGTGTTATGCACTTTGAAAGCACATGCCTCTGAATAAACCTGCTGGACTATAACCTGGTGTTATATGATTTTTAGGTTTGTGCACTCCAGTCCAACACGAGCACCTATGAATCACAAATAATAAGGGACACTGCACTGATCCCTGTGATACACCATTGGACACCGGTTTCCAGTCACACTAACAGCCTTTAACCACTACCCTCTGTCTCCTAACACTAAGTTGATTTGGATGCAACTTGGCAAGTCTCTAATGACTCCTACCTGTTCCCTTATTATTCTTTCCTGCTTGACACACTTGCAGAATAGCTGGGGATTCTCCCTAATCTTACCCTGCCAGCAGGTTTCTATGCTCCTGTTTTCGGCAGTTCTCAACGAGTGATGAATTTACTCATTATTACGTTCTTAAGCGGCCAATCCTTTACCTTGACATTATTTGCCCTGAATGTAGGTTAGACAGCCAGGGAAGCGTTCTGTTCATTTGCAAATTGTCATATGTTTTGTGAATTTTCCAAATTACATTGTGACCCACCTCTCATTCTTTGAAAATCTGGAGAACATAGGTCGAGTTTCCTCATCAGGCAACCTCGAAATCTGTGGCATTAATTAGAGAACGTCCATTGCAATTTTTTTGTGGTCAGTATATTCTTTCACAGATTGGGTCAACAATACTATACACAATGGATGCAGGTTTGGAAGTTTCATTTCCAGACGTTTCATTACCTCACATTGTCAGTGGACTCCACGCGAAGCAATGATGAAATTTCCTGCTTTCTATTTGCATGTTTGGGTTTCTTTGGATTGTTGATGTCAATTTCTTTGGTGATATTATTTACCGTAGTGAAGTCACTTGCTGTTGCTTTTCTCAGGTGGTGGTAGATGGGGTCTAACAACCAATAGCACACCTAGTTAGACATCCGTCAGAAATACATACGGTTTCTCTCCATTGTTGCTGTTAATTTCTAAATATCCAGTATCACACGCTGTATAATACATTCCAATAGTTTCCCTGCAGATGTGAAGTTAATTGGTCGGCAGTTCTTCAAACTATGTCATCTTCCCTTTACAGATGCTTGGATCCTTTCCATTAATCTACAGTGCTTGAACCACGTTCACTTACTTCCATTTATCCGCAATGGATTCCGGCCTCTGCAGAATGCACAGGAAAATAAAACAGTCTCGACAATGCATTTAATATTTCTATTACTAATTTATGCCTGACATTTTAATATGAAGTACATCAGGCTTGTCAGACTTAGCAATACTCAATCCCGTTATACTTTCAAATATTACATTGTTACTGATATAAATTGACTTTATGTCTTTAGTGGCACAAGGCCCACAATTTCACTGGGTATTACTGGGTGATTTGTGGATCTTCCTCCATGAAGATAGATCCATAGTAACTGATTATTTTCTTGACGATTTTCCTGTTCTTCACAATAAACTCTCCTCTCCTGATGACAAACTTCCATATTTGAACTTGCTTTTATTTTGTTTCCTTTGAAATACAGATTGGAGATTTATGCAGTGTTTTTGTTCCTGTTTGTTAGAATTCATGTTCTCGTTCTGATTTCCTTATCAGTTTCAAGGCCCTCGTTTCTGGATCGTGAATTTCTGAAAATTCTCAGGTTTCCACAATGACTGAAATTCTTCTGAAGCCACTACCTATGATTAATACGTTTTTGAATTTTTTATTCTAAACATTATTGTGTCACTTTTCCTTTCTTTAGTGTTTGTACCTGAAATAAGTAGACATATTTTTCAGAAATGTATTTCTATTAATCTCCTGGTCTGACCAGATATATTCAGGAACACTGCAGAAGAACAGAGAAGGAATTGCGGGAGCCCTGGCTGATAGTTTTGCATCATCTCTGATCAACGGGTGAGGTCCCGGAGCACTGGTAGGTAGCGAAAGCTGTGCCCTCTACTCAAGAAGGGTTACAAAGAAAAACCTGAGAACTATAGACCAGTAAACCTAAAATCTGTAGTAGGTATCTTACTGGAAAAGGTTCTGAGAGATAAGATATACATGCATTCGAAAAGACAGGGGGTGATTAGGAGTAAGATTAGAGTAGTGCTAGAAAAGCACAGCAGATCAAGCAGCATTCGTGGAACAGGAAAATCAATGTTCCCGGCAAAAGCCCATCAGCAAACTCAGCACTGCTTTGTGCATGGGAGATCATGGCTCACAAATTTGTTCGAATTCTTTGATGATGTGACTAGCAGCGTTGAGGGCGGCAGGGTGGTATACATCGTCTATATAAATTCCAGTAAGACCTTCAATAAGGTTCCACATGGTATGCTGCTTTGGAGGGTTAGATTGCATGAAATTTAGGAGGATCTGCCAAATTAGATACAAAATTGTCTTGATGGTAGGAAGCAGAGGGTAATAGTGGTAGGATGCTTGTTAGACTGGAGGCCTGTGACGAGTGGAATTCCTCACGGGTTGGTGCTGCGACCACTGCATGTTACATATATCTATAATTTAGATGAGAATGTATAGGCATGATTTGTAAGTTTGAAGATGACACTAAAATAAGCAGCATCATGGAGAGTGAGGAAGGGTATCAGAAATTTCAGAAAATAGAGCAGTATCTTGATCAGCTTGAGAAGTGGCTGAGAAATGGCAAATGGATATTAATGTAGATCAGTGTAAATTCTTGCATTCTAGAAAGTTAAATCAAGGTTGGAGGCTCATGGTGAATGGTTGGGTCCTAAGGAGTGTATTGGAACAGAGGGACCTTGGAATTCAGGTGCATAGTTCTCTTAAAGTTTATTCAACGGTACACAGGGCAGTGAAGAAAGCTTTTGGCACACTGGCCTTCATCAGTGTATATCACTGAGTATGTAAATTAGGGAGTTACGTTGCAATTATACAGGATGTTGGTGAGGCCAGACTGGGAGCGTTATGTTCAGTTGTGTTCACTTTGCTATGGGAAAAATGGTATTAAACTCGAAAGAGTGCAGAAGAAATTTACAAGGATATTGCAAAGTACTCAACGGTCTGAGGTATAGGGAGAGGTTGGTCAAGCTAGGACTTTTACTTTTGAAGTATGAGGCTGAGGGGGAATCTGATAGAAGTGTATAAAATCATGGGAGGGATGGACACAGTGAATGCACTAATTTTTTTCCCCAGGGTTAGGCAATCATGAACAAGAGGGCATCATTTTAAGGTGAGAGGGGAATCAATAAAAGAGAACCAGAGGATCAACTGCTTTTCAAACAGGGGTGATACGCATATGGAATGATGTACCAGCGGAAGAGGTTGAGGCGGGAACATTCGCAACATTTAATAGCCATTTGGACATATACACGGACAGGAAAGGATTAGAAAAATACAGGGCAATGGCAGGGAAATGGGGTTAGTGTGCTTGGACATTTTGGTCGCAATGGACCAGTTTGGGCCGAAGGGCCTATCTCCGTGCTGTCAGACTCTATGACTCTAACAACCATTGCCTGTGGCCCACTGAATGTTATATTGTACTTTCCCAATTCCCTGGAACGAACTTGACCCTCAAGGCTACCATGATAATTGACCAGAATGTTCAAGCATTCCATTTTATATGCAGACACCGTGTAAAATGCAGCTTATTAATGTCACTGTTCCTTAAAAGCTGTTTCAGACCAAGGTTATTAATTCATCCTTCTGGTCACACAACATCAAATCCAAAATAACCTGCTCTCTAGTTTGCTTCACAACATACTCTTCAATCCATCTCATATGCACTTACCGAATTTACTTTTCACAGCGGGAGCAGTCACTTAGTTAATGCAGTTTCGATGCAAATTGAGACTAACCAACAAAACTGCAGTGATACTTGCATATCTAATTTCCAGAACATGTGATACTCAGATTTCCTGCAACCGTTTTGGTTTCGATATATAACACATCAATATTTGCTTCTCCTTGCTATTTTTAAGCTGGAGCTAAACTGATTCTGTGTAATCTGAGGGACAGGTCTGTATCGTTATTCGTGACAGACTCGGACAAGACATTCAGGAAGACTCACCTCGACACTGAGATGATCTGAAGAAATACAGGACAAGCATCAATAACCTTCCCACTCTGTCAGGATAAAGGTCACTGTATTCTCTCTGCTCCCTCACACTCACTGTGTATCTGTTATAGCACCTACCCCCAGACAATTCTCATGCTCTATTTCCAAATAAGGCTCAGCCACTACCACTCTCACTACTGAATTCAGCAACTTCCTTCCCACACTTTCTCTGTCACCTACGCAATACACCCCACAATAATAATACTATATGGATTCAAAACTGTCGACTGACTCATTCCGGACACCTCACAACTCCCCCCAGCCCCACCGACACCAGCATTAACTGCAGGGCCCCCAACTCCTGCCCTCACTTCCTCCCTCCCTTTCTCCCATTCCAAGAGAAACTGCCTGGAATCGGACAGAAATGGCCAAGCCAGGTGGTGGAGTTCTCAGTATCCATTCCCTCACCTGCCTAACCCCGCCATAGTAGAAGATGGAGAGGACTGGGATAACTCGCGTGGAGTTTCTGAAACATCCTTATCCCACTGACCAATTAAGGAGCAGTGCTCAGTGAAATACAATTCTCACTTTAAACCCACTGGCAGTTCCAACGGCAGTCCTTTCACATCCCCCCCAAAAAATACAGATGCAGACACTGAAATACACAGAATTATTGGTAAACACCCCAACATACGAACAAAGACAATACACACAAGGGGATAGGTCGACTCACTCGTAGAAACACAAAGAGACATATAGAGTCACAGACAAATAGACACAAACACAGATACAACACACAGGCTGATACACAGAAAGACAGAGGTAGACGCAAGAATACACAGGTGGCAAGCAGATGGGGACACACAGACACACACACATAATAATACACGCAGACACGAGTGTCATTAAGACACAAATAGATACGTTTTCGATTTATAAGGCGATCAAGGATTCTCTGTGGAAGGCAGGTGAATGACGTTGAGGGACATATATGAAATGATTGAATGGCCTATCAGACTCGATGGGCCAAATGGCCTCATCTGCTACATTTTCCATGCTCATGTGGTGTTATGCTATCAGGTATTCTCGTCCTGAGACAACAGAGGCTGGGTTTGATATATATTCAATTCGAAAGGGTCAGTGGCAATGTGGGACAGGTTTGGAGTCCGAAATGGTTTATGTTTATTCCTAATTACTCTTTCCTTATTTCTGAAAAGTGGTGGTCATTTGATGTTCAGTTTTAAAATAACTGGTCTCACAATGAAATAAGGACGTCCCTTTCACTTTAGTGTTGTGCTACCTGTGGTGTCCTTATCCTCAGGGAGCAGTGAATACTCTTTTATAGAGTCATAGAGTCACAGCGATATTCAGCATGGAAGCAGACCCTTCTGTTTAACCTGTCCATGCCGACCAGATATCCCAACCCAATATAGTCCCACCTGTCAGCACCCAGCTCATATCCCTCCAAACCCTTCCCATTCTTATACCCATCCAAATGCCTCTTAAAATTTGCAATTGTACCAAATTCCACCACATCCTCTGGCAGCTCAGTTCATACATGTACCACCCTCTGCATGAAAACGTTGCCCCTGAGTTCTTTTATATCTTTCCTCTCTCATCCTAAACCTATGCCCTCTAGTTCAGGACTCCCTGACCCCAGGGAAAAGACCTTGTCTATTTATCCTATCCATGCCCTTCACAATTTTGTAAACCTCCATAAAGTCACCCCTCAGCCTCCGATGCTCCAGGGAAGCAGCCCCAGCCTATTCAGGCTCTCCATATATCTCAAATCCTCCAACCCTGTCAATATGATTGTAAATCTTTTCTGAACCCTTTCAAGCTTCACAACATCTTTACAATAGGTAGGAGACTAGAATTGCATGCAATATTCCAACGGTTGTCTTACCAATGTCCTGTTTAGCAGCAACATTACCTCCCACTTCCAGTACTCAATACTCTGACCAATAAAGGAAAGCATACCAAACGCCTTCTTCACTATCCTATCCACCTGCAACTCCACTTTCAAAGAGCTATGAACCTGCACTCCAAGGTCTCTTTGTTCATCAACACAGCCGATGACCTTACCATTAAGTGCATAAGTCTGAAATTGACTGATCTTTGCTGGACAGGACAGTCAATGTTCATTGGGAACAGACAGGAGACGGATAGACAGACACACTTAGATCAGCCATGAGCATTCTGAATGGTGCAGCCAAATGGCCAACTGCTACCCCTACACCATTCGCTGTTCCTCAATTCAGCCCTCGAGGCTGTTACGGAGATATACTGCTGCCCCTACCACATGTGTACAGGAGCAGACATGTAACCAATTCATTGAGTTGTGTAAATCCAATAATAGGATCATTGTATTTAGGCATTTCAAATCCAAACATTCATTAGGGCAGTGAATGTTTTTTAAGAGGAGAAACATGTCTTGACATTTATTCCAGAGAACTTCTTTTATCAATACGTAGCAGATACAAAAATGGGTGCCAGAAGAGCAGTTAACGTGTCGGGCTAAACCCAAGAAAGTTAGTTGAAGAACAAAAAGGGGGTTAACAAAAACATTTACAGGCAATAGGTTCAATAATCCAAAGACATTTTATCGGTTTATTAAGGTCATTATGTTAACAAGAGAAACAATAGGGAGTATTAGGGCCCGAGGAAGCAGTCTGTGCACAGAGCCAGAGATTTTGTTAAACACGTATTACATATCGGTCTTCACTTTGGAGAAGCAGTTCCTGGATTCACTGTCAGTTCCTAATAGAGTGCTTTGAGCAAATTGACACACAAGCAGAGGGAGAATTGGAAGTTTAAGCAGGATAAAAAGCGGGCCAATCCCTAGATCCGAATGAACTGTACCTGAGGCTGATGTGGAAGATGAGGGAAGAGATTATAGGCTCCTAAACTTAACGCTTTTTGATTTTGCATCTGGCCACAGAGGTGGTCTGATCGAATAGGACAGCATTTACTGTAGGTTCAACTTCCACACAGTGCTAGAAAAAAAAGTTATGGGTTTAAAGACCACCAAGTCTCACATCAGTGGCAGCGAAACAACTGTAGAAAATTGTGAAGGCTGTTGAAGCTGGATCACTAAATATCTTGAAGGCTGAGATGGACAAATTTTTAAACAACGGTTGTGGGGATAATGCAGGAAAGTGTAATGGAGGATTATCAGAATAAATATACTAAATATACACTAATGAAAAGGAAAAGCAGAATCAGTGAGTGGATCGGTATACTGCCACTCATATGACCAATGGTAAGCTTTTTGTCCAATAGCCTCTCTCCCTGGGGAGTGAGACACAGTTTGGAATGGAATCAAGAGATTCAAGGTATTTATAAATGCAGTGCTATTAGACAGAAAATACCAGAGGACTGCGACAACGCATATTGGATGTCGGGGGGAGTATTTGCTTCAGTGCAGTCACCACGACCAGAAGGAAGACCTCAGTAAGGCACCTTCCAAGGTCAAGCAGTGAACTGCACTAATGAAAAGGTCATTATGTGTGTGGTGGGAAGGAGTGCTGAAGACCCACTCACTACATCACTGTTGTGACTCCCTCCTTCCCTCGCCAAGACTAAATGTTGAGCGGTACACAGATATCCTGCCCGCAGCAGTGTAGGTCGTCGTGCTTTGATTTGAGCGGTTTCAGAGAGCAGCAGCTCAGCAAAATTTTCGATAGGTTCAGGTAAACTCCTTTTATCTCGAGTCTTACAGCAGTCGAGATGGCAGTTAGGGCAGTCGCATGTTCTTCCGGCAGGATGTGGGAGTTAAGGGAGATTTCAATTTTTTGATGAGTACACATGTGTGGGAAGTGCACCCAGCTACATCTCCTGGGAGACTGCGTTCAGGAGCTGGAGCTGGATGGACTACCGATTTTCCAAGATACTGAGAACTTCATCGAAAAGGCTGGAGATGATACAGAGAGGTGAATGCAAGTCTGGAGATGTCACAGAGATTGGAAATCCAGGTCGGAGGTCTTAAAGAGAGAGGAAAGCAAGGCTGGAGATGTTACAGAGAGAGTAATGCAAGTCTGGAGACATTACAGGGATAGAAAAGCAAGTCTGGTAATGTTACAGAGATAGGAAAGGAAGGCTGGAGATGTTACAGAGATAGGAAAGCAAGGCTGGAGATGTTACAGAGATAGAAAAGCAAGGCTGGAGATATTCCTGAGACAAGAATGTAAGTCTGGAGATAGGAAAGCAAGGCTGGAGATGTTGCAGAGAGTGAAAAGCAAGGTTGGAGATGTTAAAAAGACCTCTCCATTTCTATCTCGGGCAACCGACTCAACACAGACATTTACTATAAACCGACCGACTCCCACAGCTACCTAGATTGCACCTCCTCTCATCCTGCCCCCTGTAAAAAATGCCATCTATATTCCCAATTCCTTCGCCTCCCCCGCATCTGATCCCAGGAGGACCAGTTCGAATACTGAACCCAGATGGCGTCCTTCTTAAGATACTGCAATTTCCCCTCAGATGAGGTTGACGATGGTCTCCACTGCATCTCCTCCACTTTCCGCGCCTCGGCTCTTGAGCCCCGCCCCTCCAATCGCCACCAGCACAGAACCCCACTGGCCCTCAACTACCACCCCACCAAACTCCACATACATCGTATCATCTAACGTCATTTCCGTCACGTCCAAACAGACTCCATCCACAAGGATATATTTCCCTCCCCTCCCCTATCAGCGTTCCGAAAAGACCACTCCGTCGTCAGGTCCACACCCCCCACCAACCCACCCTCCACTGCCAGCACCTAACGCTGCAACCGCAAGAAATGCAAAACTTGTGCCCACACCTCCCCCCATCACTTCCCTCCAAAGCCCCAAGGGATCCTTCCATATCCGTCACAAAATCCCCTGCACCTCCACAAGCATCATTTACTGCATCCGCTGCAACTGATGTGCCCTCCTCTACATTGGGGAGACAGGCCGCCTACTTGTGGAACATTTCAGAGAACACCTCTGGGACACCCGCCCCAACCAACCCAACTGCCCCGCGGCTGAACGCTTTAACTCCCCCTCCCACTCCGACAAGGACATGCAGGTACTTGGCCTGATCCATCACCAGACCATGGCAACACGATGCCTGGAGGAAGAGCGCGTCATCTTCTGCCTAGGAACCCTCCAACCACAAGGGATGAATGCAGATTTCTATAGCATCCTTATTTCCCCTCCCCCACCTTCTCTCAGTCTCAACCCTCGGACACAGCGCCGCTATGTTGTCCTGCAATCTTCTTCCCGACATCTCCGCCCCCACCGCCCTGTCCGGCCTATCAACCTCACCTTAACCTCCTTCAAATTATCGCATTCCCAATGCCCCATCCCCGTGTTCCTCCCCCCTACCTTTTATCTTAGCCTGCTTGGTACACCCTCCTCATTCCTGAAGAAGGGCTTATGCCCGAAATATCGATTCTCCTGCTCCTTGGACGCTGTCTGAAATGCTGCGCTTTTCCAATAACACATTTTTCAGCTCTTATCACAGCATCTGCAGTCCTGAATTTCTCCTCCGATGTTACATAGATAGGAAAGCAAGACTGGAGATGTTACAGCGAGAGGAAAGCAAGTCAGGAGATTTTACAGCGATAGAAAAGCAAGTCGGGAGAGGTTACAGAGATAGGAATGCCAGGCTGGAGATGTTACAGAGGGGGGAAAGCAAGTCTGGAGAGGTTACAGAGATAGGAATGCCAGGTTGGAGATGTTACAGAGAGGGGAAAGCAAGTCTGGAGAGGTTACAGAGATAGGAATGCCAGGCTGGAGATGTTACAGAGAAAGGAAAGCACGGCCGAAGATTCTACAGAGATAGGAAAGCAAGGCTGGAGATGAAACAGAGATAGGAAAGCAAGGTTACAGATGTTACAGGGATAGGAAAGTAAGGCTGGAGACCTTACACAGAGAATAAAGCAAGCCTAGAGATGTTACAGAGAAAGGAAAGCAAGGCTGGAGTTATTACAGAGATATAAAAGCAGGGCTGGGGAAGTTACAGAGATATAAAAACAAGGCTAGAGATGTTACAGAGAGAGTAAAGCAAGCCAGGAGATGTTACAGAGATAGGAATGCCAGGATGGAGATGTTAATGAGATAGGAAAGCAAGGTAGGAGATGTTACGATGAGAGAGGAAAGCAAGGCTGAATATGTTACAGAGATAGGAAAACAATTCTGGAGATGTTACAGCGATAGGAAAGCAAGGCTGGAATTGTTACAGTGATAGGAAAGCAAAGTTAGAGATGTTACAGAGATAGGAATGCAAGGCTGAAGACGTTGAAGAGAGAGATAAGCAAAGCTGGAGATGTTACAGAGAGAGGAAAGCAAACCTGGATATGTTACACAGATAGGAAAGCAAGGCTGAAGACGTTATAGACAGAGGAAAGCAAGGCTGGAGATGTTACAGAGATAGGAAAACAAGGCTGCCGATGCAAAAGAGATAGGAATGCCAGGCTGGAGATGTTACAAAGAGGGGAATACAAGTCTGGACATGTCACAGAGATAGAAAAGCAAGTCTGGAGATGTTAGGGAGATAGGAAAACAAGTCTGGAGATGTTACAGAGGTAGGGAAGAAAGGCTGGAGATGGTACAGAGAGAGTAAAGCAAGGTTGGAGAGGTTAAAGAGATAGGAATGCAAGGCTACAGAATTTAAAGAGATTGGAATGCAAGGCTGGCTATGTGAATGTGACAGGCAAGCAAAGCTGGAGATGTTACGGAGAGAGAGGAAAGGAATGCTGGTGATGTTACAGAGATAGAAAGCAAGGCTGGAGTTGTTACAGAGATAGAAAGCAAGGCTGGAGGTATTACAGAGACAGGAAAGCATGGCTGGAGATGTAACAGAGAGTGAATAGCCAGGCTGCAGATATTTCTGAGACAGGAATGCAAGACTGGAGATGTTACAGAGATAGAAAAGCAAGGCTGGAGATGTTACAGGGATAGGAACAAAAGTTTGCAGATGGTACAGAGATAGGATAGCAAGGCCGGAGATATTACAGAGATAGTAAAACAAGTTTGCAGATGTTGCAGAGATAGGAAAGCAAGTTTGCAGATGTTACAAAGGGAGGAATGCAAGGCTGGAGATGTTACAGAGAGAGGAAAGCAAGATTGCAGATGTTACAGAGAGAGGACAGCAAGGCTGGAGATGTTTCAGAGAGTGGAAATCAAGGCGGGAGATGTTACGGAGAAAGGAAGGCAAGGCTGAATATGTTACAGAGATAGGAAAACAATTCTGGAGATGTTACAGCGATAGGAAAGCAAGGCTGGAATTGTTACAGAGATAGGAAAGCAAAGTTAGAGATGTTATAGAGATAGAAAAGCAAGGCTGAAGACGTTAAAGAGAGACGGAAGCAAACCTGGAGATGTTACACAGATCGGAAAGCAAGGCTGAGGAAGTTACAGAGGGAGGAAAGAAAGGCTGGGGATGGTACAGAGAGAGGAAAGCAAGGCTGAAGATATGGCTGAGACAGGAATGCAAGGCAGGATATGATACAGAGGTAGGAAATCATTCTGGTAATGTTACAGAGAAAGGAAAGTAAGGCTGGAGATGTTACAGAGAGAGTAAAGCAAGGTTGGAGAGGTTAAAGAGATAGGAATGCAAGGCTACAGAATTTAAAGAGATTGGAATGCAAGGCTGGCTATGTGAATGTGACAGGCAAGCAAAGCTGGAGATGTTATGGAGAGAGAGGAAGGGGATGCTGGTGATGTTACAGAGATAGAAAGCAAGGCTGAAGTTGTTACAGAGATAGAAAGCAAGGCTGGAGGTATTACAGAGACAGGAAAGCATGGCTGGAGATGTTACAGAGAGTGAATAGCCAGGCTGCAGATATTACTGAGACAGGAATGCAAGACTGGAGATGTTACAGATATAGGAAAGCATTCTGGTACTGATACAAAGATAGGAAAGCAAGTCCGGAGATGTTACAGAGTCAAGGAAAGCAAGTCTGGAGAGGTTACAGAGATTAGGAGTGCCAGGGTGGAGATGTTAAAGAGATAGCAAAGCAAGGCTGGAGATGTTACGGACAGAGGAAAGCAAGGCCGAAGATACTAGAGAGATAGGAAAGCAAGGCTGGAGTTATTACAGAGAGAGAAAAGCAAGTTTAGAGATGTGACAGAGATAGGAAAGTAAGGCTGGTGACGTTAAAGTGGTAGGAAAGAATGGCTGGAGACGTTACAGAAATAAGAAAGTATTCTGCTAATGTTGCAGAGCCAGCAAAGCAAGGCTGGAGAATTTACAGAGAGAGAAAAGCAAGGGACGAGATGTTACGGAGAGATAGGAATGCAAGTCTGCAGATGTTACCGTGATAAGAAAGCAAGGCTGGAGATGTTACAGAGATAGGAAAACAAGGCTGGAGATCTTCAGAGAGTAGAAAGCAAGGCCGGATATGTTACAGAGAGAGGAAAGCAAGGCTGGAGATGTTACAGAGAGAGGAAAGCAAGGCTGGAGATGTTACAGAGAGAGGAAAGCAAGGCTGGAGATGTTACAGAGAGAGGAAAGCAAGGCTGGAGATGTTTCAGTGATAGGAAAGCAAGTTTACAGATGTTACAGAGATAGGAAAGCAAGGCTGGAGATGTTTCAGAGAGTGGAAAGCAGGGCTGGAGATGTTACAGAGAAAGGAAAGCAAGGCTAGCGAAATGACAGACAGGAAAGCAAGGCTGGCAATGTTACAGAGAGAGGAAAGCAAGGCTGAAAATGGTTCAAATAGTGGAAAGCAAGGCTGGAGATGGTCCAGATCGTGGAAAGCAAGGCCGGAGATGTTACTGAGATAGTAAAGCAAGTTTGCCGATATTACAGAGATAGTAAAGCAAGTTTACAGATGTTACAATGAGAGGAAAGCAAGTCTCGAGATGATACTGAGATAGGAAAGCAGGTTTACACATGTTCCAGAGATAGAAAAGCAAGTTTGCCAATGTTACAAAGAGAGGTAACCAAGGCTAGAGATGATACAGAGATAGGAAAGCAAGTTTGCAGATGTTACAGAGAGAGGAAAGCAAGGCTAGAGATGTTACACAGATAAGAAAGCAAGGCTGGAGATGTTTCAGAGAGTGGAAAGCAAGGCTGTCGGTGTTACAGAGAGTGGAAAGCAACTTTGCAGATGTTACAGAGATAGGAAATGAAGACCGGAGATGTTGTAGAGATAGTAAAGCAAGTTTGCAGATGTTACAGAGAGAGGAAAGCAAGGCTGGAGATGTTACAGAGAGGAAAGCAAGGCTAGAGATGTTACAGAGATAGGAAAGCAAGTTTGCAGATGTTATGGAGAGTGAAAAGCAAGTTTGCAGATGATACAGAGAGAAGAAAGCAAGGCTGGAGATATTTCAGATAGTGGAAAGCAAGGCTGGACATGTTACAGAAATAGGATCTCAAAGCTGGAGATGTTACCGAGATAGGAAAGGAAGGCTGGCGATGGTTTAGATAGTGGAAATCAAGGCCGGAGATGTTACAGAGAGTGGAAAACAAAGCTGGAGATGTTACAGAGATAGCAATGCAAGGTTGGAGATGTCACACAGATAGGAAAGCAAGTTTTCAGATGCTACAGAGAGAGGAAAGCAAGGCTGGAGATGTTACAAAGCGAGGAAAGCAAGGCTGGAGATTGTTCAGTTAGTGGAAAGCAAGTTTGCAGATGTTACAGAGATAGGAAAGCAAGGCTAGAGATATAACAGAGAGAGGAAAGCAAGGCTGGAGATGTGACAGGGAGAGGAATGCAAAGCTGGAGATGTTACAGAGAGAGGAAAGCGTGGCCGGAGATGTTACAGAAGAGTAACGCCAAGCTGGAGATGTTACAGAAATAGGAAAGCAAGTTTGCGGATGTTACAGAGATAGGAAAGCAAGGCCACATATGTTACAGAGATAGTAAAGCAAGTTTGCTGATGTTACAGAGAGAGGATATCAAGGCCGGAGATGTTACAGAGATCTGAAAGAATGGCTAGAGATGTAACAGAGATAGGAAAGAAAGGGTGGAGTTGTTTCAGAGAGTGGAAAACAAGGCTGCAGATATTACAGAGAGTGGAAAGCAAGGATGGAGATGTTACAGAGATAGGATAGCAAGTTTGCAGATGTTTCAGAGATAGGAAAGCAAGGATGGAGATGTTACAGAGATAGGAAAGCAAGTCCGGAGATGTTACAAACATAGGAATGCCAGGCCGGACATGGTACAGAGATATGAAAACTAGGCTGGAGATGTTACAGAGATAATAAAGCAAGACTGGAGATGTTACAGAGAGAGGAAAGCAAGGCTGGAGATGTTGCAGAGAGAGGAAAGCAAGGCTGGAGATGGTTCAGATAGTGGAAAGCAAGGCCGGAGATGTCACAGAGATAGTAAAGCAAGTTTGCAGATGTTACAGAGAGTGGAAAGCCAAACTAGAATTGTTACAGAGATAGGAAAGCAAGACTGGAGATGTTTCAGAGAGTGGAAAGCGAGGCTGGAGATTTTACAGAGATTGGAAAGCAAGGCCGGAGATGTTACAGAGAAAGGAAAGCAAGGCTGGAGGTGTGAAAGAGAGAGGAAGGCAAAGCTGTTGATGTTACAGAGAGAAGAAAGCAAGTTTGCAGATGTTACAGAGAGAGGAAAGCAAGGGCAGAGATGTTACAGAGATATGAAAGCAAGGCTGAAGACGTTACAGAGATAGGAAAGCAAGGCTGGAGATGTTACAGAGATAGGAAAGCAAGGCCGGAGATGTTACAGAGATAGGAATGCAAAGCTGGATATGTTACGGAGAGAAGAAAGCAAGGCTGGAGATGGTTCTGATAGTGGAAAGGAAGGCTGGAGATGTTACAGATATAGGAAAGCAAGTTTGTAGATGTTCCAGAGATAAGAAAAGCAAGGTTGGAGATGTTTCAGAGAGTGGAAAGCACGGCTGGAGATGTTACAGAGAGAGGAAAATAAGGCCGGAGATGTTACTGGGATAGGAATGCAATGCCTGTGACGTTACAGATACAGGTAACCAAGTTTGCAGATGTTGCAGAGATTGGAAAGCCAGACTAGAGGTGTTACAGAGAGAGGAAAGCAAACTTGGAGATGTTACAGAGAGAGGAAAGCAAGATTTGGAGATGTTTCAGAGATAGGAAAGCAAGTTTTCAGATGTTACAGAGAGAGGAAAGCAAGGCTGGAGATGTTACAGAGAGAGGAATGCAAAGCTGGAGATGTTACAGAGAGAGGAAAGCATCGCCGTAGATGTTACCGAGATAGGAAAGCAAGTTTGAGGGTGTTACAGAGAGAGGATAGAAAGGCTGGAGATGTTACAGAGAGAGGAAAGTAAGGATGAGATGTTCCAGAGATTGGAAAGCAAGGCTGGAGCTGTTACAGAGATAGGAATGCACGGCCAGAAATATTACAGAGGTAGTAAAGCAAGTTTGCAGACGTTACAGAGAGAGAAAAGCAAGGCTAGAGATGTTTCAGTGAGTGGAAAACAAGGCTGGAGATGTTACTAATATAGGAAAGCAATGTTCCGCTGTAACAGTGATAGGAAATCAAGCTGAGATGTTACAGAGAGAGGAAAGCAAGGCTGGAGATGGTTCAGATAATGGAAAGCAAGGCCGGACATGTTACAGAGATAGGATAGCAAGATTGCAGCTGTTACAGAGATATGAAAGCAAATTTGCAGATTTTACAAAGAGAGGAAAGCATGGCCGGAGATGTTACAGAGAGAGGAAAGCAATGCTAGCGATACAACAGAGATAGGAAAGCAAGGCTGGAGATGTTTGAAAGAGTGGAAAGCAAGGCTGGAGATGTCACAGATATAGGAAAGCAAGGCTGGAGATGTTACAGAGATAGCAAAGCAAGTGTGCAGATGTTACAGAGAGAGGAACGCAAAGCTGGAGATGTTACAGAAATAGGAAAGCAAGGCCGGAGTTGTTAGTGAGATAGGAATGCAAGGCCAGAGATGTTTCAGAGAGAGGAAAGCAAGGATTGAGATGTAAAAGAGAGAGGAAAGCAAGGCTAGCGATATAACAGAGAGAGGAACGCAAGGTTGGAGATGTTACAGAGAGAGGAAAACAAGGCTGGGGATATTTCAGAGAGTGGGAAGCAAGGTTGGAGATGTTACAGAGATAGGAAAGCAAGGCTGGGGATGTTTCAGAGAGTGGGAAGCAAAGTTGGAGATGTTACAAAGAGAGGAAAGCATTGCCAGAGATGTTACAGACATAGGAAAGCGAGGCTAGAGATGTTACAGAGAGAGGAAAGAAAACCTACAGATGTTACTGAGATAGTAAAGCAAGACTGGAGATGTTACAGAGATAGGAAAGCAAGTTTGCAGATTTTACAGAGAGAGGAATGCAAGGCTGGAGATGTAACAGAGAATGGAAAGCAAGGCTAGAGAAGTTAGAGTTAGGAATGCAAGGCCGTAGATGATACAGAGACAGCAAAGAAAGGCCGGAGATGTTACAGAACTATCAAAGCAAATTTACAGATGTGACAGAGATAGGAAAGCAAGATTGCAGATTTTACAGAGAGTGGAAAGCAAGGCTCGAGATGTTATAGAGAGAGAAAAGCAAGGCTAGCGATATAACAGAGAAAGGAACGCAAGGCTGTAGATGTTCCAGATATAGGAAAGCAAGGCTGGAGATGTTACAGAGATAGGAAAGCAAGTTTGCAGATATTACAGAGATAGTAAAGCAAGTTTGCAGATGTCACAGAAAGAGGAACACAAAGCTGGGGATGTAACAGAGAGAGGAAAACAAGGCTGAAGATGATTCAGATAGTGGTATGCAAGGCTGGAGATGGTTCAGATCGTCGAAAGCAAGACTGGAGATGTTACAGAGATAGTAAAACAAGTTTGCAGATGTTACAGTGAGAGGAAAGCAAGGCTGGAGGTGTTACGGAGAGTGGAATGCAAAGCTGGAGATGTTACAGAAAGAGGAATGAGAGGCTGGAGATGTTACAGAGATAGGAAAGCAAAGCTGGAGATGGTACAGAGAGAGGAAAGCAAGGCTGATGATGGTTCAGATAGTAGAAAGCAAAGCTGGATATGGTTCAGATAGGGGAAAGCAAGGCTGGAGATGTTAAAGAGAGTGCAAATGAAGGCCAGAGATTGTACAAAGATAAGAAAGCAAGTTTGCAGATGTGACAGAGAGAGTAACACAAAACTGGAGATGTTACAGAGATAGGAAAGCAAGTTTGCACATGTTACAGAGAGAGGAAAGCAAGTCTGGAGATGTTAAAGAGAGTGAAAAGCAAGGCTAGAGATGTAACAGAGATAGGAATGCAAGGCTGGAGACGTTTCAGATATATGAAAGCAAGGTTGAAGATGTTACAGTGATTGCAAAGCAAGGCTGGAGATGTTACAGAGATAGAAAAGCAAGGCTGGAGATGTTTCAGAGATAGGAAAGCAAGGCTAGATATATTACAGAGATAGGAAAGCAAGTTTACAGATGTTACAGAGAGACGAAAGCAAGGCTGGAGATGTTACAGATAGAGGAAAGCAAGGCTAGCGATACAACAGAGATAGGAAAGCAAGGCCGAAGATGTTACAGAGATAGGAAAGCAAAGCTGGAGATGTTTCAGTGAGTGGAATCCAACGATGAATATGTTACAGAGAGAGGAACGCCAAGCTGGCGATGTTACAGAGAGGAAATAGCAAGTCTGGAGTTAATTCTGAGGCAGGAAAGCAAGTCAGGAGTGGTTACTGAGACAGGAATGCAAGGCTGGAGATGATAAAGAGATTGGATGGCAAGTCTTGAGATGTTCATGAGAGACGAAAGTTAGTCTAGTGATGATAAGGAGAGAGAGGAAAGGAAGGCTGGAGATGTTACAGACGGAGGAAAGCAAGGCCAATGATGCTACAGAGATAGGAAAGCAAAGCTAGCAATATCCCAGAGATAGGAAAGCAAGGCTGGAGATGTTACAGAGAGAGGAAAGCAAGTCAGGAGATGTTACAGAGATAGGGAAGCATGTCTGTAGGTGTTACAGAGAGAGGAAAGCAAGGCTAGCAATGTCCCAGAGACAGGAGAGCAAGGCTGGAGATGTTACAGAGAGAGCGGAAAGCAAGGCTGGAGATGTTACAGATAGTAAAGCATGGCTGGGGATGCTACAGAGATAGGAAAGGAAGGCTGGAGATGTGACAGATAGAGGAAAGCAAGGGTCGAGATGTTACAGAGATATGAAAACAAGTCTGGAGATGATACAGAGATAATAAAGCAAGGCTGGAGTTGTTAGAGAGTGGAAAGCAAGGCTGGAGACGTTACAGAGAGTGGAAAACAAAGCTGGAGTTGTTACAGAGAGGGAAACAAGGCTAAAAATTGTTCAGATCGTGGAATCCAAGGCTGGAAATGTTTCAGATAGTGGAAAGCAAGGCCGGAGATGTTCCAGAGATAGGAAAGCATGGCCGGAGATGTAACAGAGATAGCAAACCAAGTTTGCAGATGTGACAGAGAGAGAAAAGCAAGTCTGGAATATTTCAGAGTAGAAAGCAAGGCTGGAGATGTTACCCAGAAAGGAAAGCAAGTTTGCAGATGTTACAGAGATGGGAAAGCAAGGCCGGAGATGTTACAGACAGAGGAAAGCAAGGTTCGGGATGTTACAGAGATAGGAATGCAAGACTGGAGATGTTTCAGAGAGTGAATAGCAAGGCTGGAGATGTTACAGAGATAGTAACGCATGGCCAGAGATGTTACAGATATATGAAAGCAAGGTTGGAGATGTTACAGAGATTGCAAAGCAAGGCTGCAGATGTTACAGAGAGAGGAAAGCAAGTTTTCAGATGTTACACAGAGAGAAAAGCAAGGCTGGAGATGTTTCAGAAACTTGAAAGCAAGGCTAGATATATAACATTGATAGGAAAGCAAGTTTACAGATGTTACAGAGACAGGAAAGCAAGGCTGGAGATGTTAAAGAAAGAGGAACGCAAGGCCGGAGATGTTCCAGAGAGAGGAAACCAAGGCTAGCGATACAACAGAGATAGGAAAGCAAGGCTGGAGATGTTACAGAGAGTGGAAAGCAAGGCTGGAGAGGTTACAGAGATAGGAAAGCAAGGCCGGAGATGTTTCAGACAGAGACATCCAAGGCTAATGATGTTACAGAGAGAGGAATGCAAAGCTGGAGATGTTACAGAGAGCGGAAAGCAAGGCTAGCGATACAACAGAGATGGGAAAGCAAGGCTGGAGATGTTTCAGAGAGTAGAAGGCAAGGCTGGAGATGATACAGAGAGAGGAACGCCAAGCTGGCGATGGTACAGAGAGAAGAAAGCAAGGCTGGAGATGTTACAGGGAGGAAATAGCAAGGCTGGAGATAATTCTGAGACAGGAAAGCAAGTCAGGAGTGGTTACAGAGACAGGAATGCAAGGCTGTAGATGTTAAAGAGATTGGATTACAAGGCTTGAGATGTTAATGAGAGACGAAAGCAAGGCTGGTGATGTTAAGGAGAGAGAGGAAAGGATGGCTGGAGATGTTATAGACGTAGGAAAACAAGTCTGGAGGTGTTGCAGAGATATCAAAGCATGTATGGAGATGTTACACATATAGGAATGCAAGGCCTGAGAGGTGACTGACATAGGAAGGTCGAGATGTTACAGAGATATGAAAGCAAGGCTGGAGATATTTCAGAGAGTGGAAAGCAAGGCTGGTGATGTTACAGAGAGAGGAAAGGAAGGCCAATGATGCTACAGAGATAGGAAAGCAAAGCTGGCAATGTCCCAGAGATAGGAAAGCAAGACTGGAAATGAGTCAGAGAGGGGAGTGCAAGGCTGGAGATGTTACAGAGATAGGAAAGGAAGGCCAGATATGTGACAGACATCGGAAAGCAAGGTTGATGATGCTTCAGACATAGGAAAGCCGGGCTGGAGATGTTACAGAGAGAGGAAAGCAAGGCCGATGATGCTACCGAGATAAGAAAGCAAGGCTGGAGACATTAGAGAGAGGAAAGCAAGGCTGGAGATGTTGTAGAGATTAGAAGGCAAGGTAGGAGATGTTACGGAGAGAGTGAAAAGCAAGGCTGGAGATGTTACAGAGGGAGGAATGCACGACCTAAGATGCTACAGAGATATGAAAGCAAGCCTGGAGTTGTTACAGAGAGCGTAAAGCAAGGCTGGAGATGTTACACAGATAGGAAAACAAGTCTGGAAACGTTGAGGAGAGATTGGATTGCAAGGCTGGAGATGTTAAGGAGAGAGAGGAAAGGAAGGCTGGAGATGTCTTCCTGTATCTATAACAAGTCTGGAGATATTACAGTGAGAGGAAAGCAAGTCAGGAGATGTTACCGAGATAGGAATGCAACGCTAGAGATGTTACGGAGAGAAGATAGCAAGGCAAGAATGCTACAGAGATAGGAAAGCAAGGCTGGTGATGTTACAGAGGGAGGAAAGGAAAGCCAATGATGCTACAGAGATAGGAAAGCAAATCTAGCAATGTCCCAGAGACAGGAAAGCAAGGCTGGAGATGTTACAGAGAGAGAGGAAAGCAAGTTTGGAGATGTTACAGGAATAGTAAGGCATGGCTGGGGATGTTATAGAGATAGGAATGGAGGGCCAGAGATGTGACAGAGAGAGGAAAGCAAGGGTGGAGTTGTTAGAGAGTGGAAAGCAAGGCTGGAGATGTTATAGAGATTGGAAAGCAAGGCAGGAGATTTTACAGAGATAGGAAAGCATTCTGATAATGTTTCAGAGAAAGGAAAGTAAGGCTGGAGATGTTAATGAGTGAGGAAAGTAAGGCTGGAGTTGTTACAAAGAAAGGAGAGCAAGGTTAGAGATGTTACAGAGAGTGAATAGCAAGGCTGGGGATATTTTTGAGACAGGAAAAAAAGGCTGGAGATGTTACAGAGATAGGAAAGCATGTCTAGAGAGGTTACAGAGATAGGAATGCTAGGCTGCTGAATTTAAAGTGATAGGAAAGCAAGGCTGGAGATGTTACGGAGTGTGGAAAGTAAGGCTGGAGATTTTACAGAGGGAGTAAAGCAAGGCCGAAGATGCTACACAGATAGGAAAACAAGGCTGGAGATGTTACAGTGAGAGGAATAAGTCAGGAGATGTCACAGAGATAAGGAAAGCAAGTCTGGAGAGATTACAGAGATAGGAATGCCAGGCTGGGGATGTTAATGACATAGGAAGGCAAGGTAGGAGATGATACGGAGAGAGAGGAAAGCAAAGAAGGAGATGTTACAGAGTTAGAAAAGTAAGGCAGGAGATGTTACAGATAGAGGAAAGCAAGGCTGGAGATGTTTCAGAGAGTGGAAAGTAAGGCCGATGATGCTACAGAGATAGGAAAGCAAGGCTGGAGAAATTACAGAGAGAGGAAAGCAAGGCTGGAGATGTTATAGTGATTAGAAAGCAAGGTAAGAGATGTTACTGAAAGAGTGTAAAGCAAGCCTGGAAATGTTACAGAGATAGGAAAGCAAGGCTGGAGATGTTATGCATATAGGAAAACAAGTCTGGCGGTGTTACAGAGTGGAAAGCAAGTCAGGAGATGTTACAGAGATAGTAAAGCTTGTCTGGAGAGGTTACAGAGATAGGAATGCAAGGCTGGAGATGTTACGGAGAGAGGAAAGCAAGGCCGGAGTTGTTACAGAGATAGGAAAGCGAGACTGCAGATTTCAGAGATAGGAAAGCATGGCTGGAGATGTTACAGATATAGGAAAACAAGTCTGGAAGTGTGACAGAGAGTGGAAAGCAAGGCTGGAGATATTACAGAGAGAGGAAAGCAAGTCAGGAGTTGTTACAGAGATAGGAACGTAAGCCTGGAAATGTTACAGAGATAGGAAAGCAAGTCAGGAGATGTTTCAGAGATAGGAAAGGAAGGCCAGATATGTGACAGACATAGGAAAGCAAGGGTCGAGATGTTACGGAGATAGTAAAGCAAGGCTGGAGATGTTTCAGTGAGTGGAAAGCAAGGCTGGAGATCTTACTGAGAGAGGAAAGCAAGGCTGGAGTTGTTACAGAGATAGGGAAGCATGTCTGTAGATGTTACAGAGAGAGGAAAGCAAGGCTGGAGACGTTACAGAGAGAGGAAAACAAAGCTGGAGATGTTACAGAGAGGAAAGCAAGGCTTGATGTGAATGAGATAGCAAGACAAGTTAGGAGATGTTACGGAGAGAGTGGAAAGCAAGGCTGGAGATGATGCAGGATAGGAAAATAAGTCTGGAGATGTTGAGGAGAGTGAGGAAAGCAAGGCTGGAGATGTTACAGAGAGTGAATAGCAAGGCTGGACATATTTTTGAGACAGGAAAACAAGGCTTGAGATGTTAGAGAGATACGGAAAGCAGATCTGGAGAGATTACAGAGATAGGAATGCCAGGCTGGAGATGTTAATGAGATAGGAAGGCAAGGTAAGAAATGTTACGGAGAGATAGGAAAGCAAGGCTGGAGATGTTCCAGAGATGGGAAAGCAAGGCTGGAGATGTTCCAGAGATGGGAAAGCAAGGCTGCAGCAGTTATAGAGAGAAGAAAGCAGGGCTGGAGATGTTGCAGTGAGTGGAATGCAAGTCTGGAGAATCTATACTGGGTGGGCCATTTCAAATCCACCACCCAGAGGGGCTCACCAGCAGCATTGCTGATCGACATGGTCGGGTCCAAAAGGTCATAGCTACTGGCCTGGGTCTGCACCATGTCGGGAGGGAATGACTGACAGGGAGAAACACACTTTACCTCATCTTTTCCAATCTACCGGCTGTGGACACATTGACGCTGGCCATATTGGGAACAGTGACTACTGCACACAGTATTTCTGAGACAAAGCCCCACTTTCACATTATGAATCGTGTGTTTGTGTGTGTGTGTGCGTCGATGAGCGCACATGTGAGAGATGTTATCACCATTCGAAACGGAACAGATTTCAAAGCGATCTAGAACTCAGCACTGGCCTGTGTGAGGTGATGTGGGTCATTACTTAGAGAAGCAGATTTGTACTTCTGCATAATTTTCACAGTCACTGCCTGGCATATGCTCCACTCTACCCTGACCATCAGGCCAGGCGATAACACCTTGCTCAATGGGGAATACAGGAGGACGATCCAAGAGCAGCACCAGCTACACCTCACAATGTGGTGCCGTTACCAAACAGGACCACTTAATCACCAAATAGCATTAACAGCTTGTGACAGACAGATCTAACCAACAAATCAGACCTAATCTCTGCAATCCTGTCACATGCAGTCAGGTTGAATTGTGCGGTCAATCAAACAACTCAATAGAGAAAGAGGATCCCCAAATACCACCTTCCTCAATGATGGAAGAGCTCAGCACAGCAATAGAAAAGTTAAGGCTGAATCATTCACAATAATGTTCAGACGAAGTATCGATGGGATGATCAATTTTAGTCCCCTCCATCTGGCAGTCTTCAGCTAATTCGATTCACTATATGTGGTACCGACAAACGGCAGGAGGGATTGGAGAATTCAAAGGCTATGGGTCCTGATAACATTCGAATCAAGCTGTTCCTGCTGGGATACAGCACTGGAACCTATCTGAAAATGTGGGAAACTATCCGGGTGTGGGTTCAATGATATTGTCCGTCCAAGTCTGGATAAGGGTAATCCCTGGGATATTGCTAGGTGGGTGTTCAGTGATGGTGGCATTGAAGATTGGAAGATATGTCGACACACAGACAAAACAGACAATCAATGGTTGCCCCATTGCTCTAATCCCAATCATTAATAAAGTGATGAAGATGTCATCTACAGTGGGATCAAACAGCACTTCCTCAACACCAACCTGATCACTGAAGCTCAGTTTGGGCTCTCAGCCCTTGGGCTCATTGAACCCTGGGTTCAATGATGCACAACATGAAAACAGACAGCTGAAATCTAGAGGGGAGGCGACAGTGGCTGCACTTAACATCATTATAACTGCATTTGACCAAAGGTTGTATCCAGGATTAACGGCAAAACTGGAGCAAATAGCAATCATCTGAACTGGCTGAAGTTATATATATATATTTTGAGTGGGATCAGCGGCCGAGGAAAAGCGAACCCGGGAGACTACAGCTAAGGTAAGACAGTTTGTTTCAAAATTACTTACCTGTAGCGGGCAGCGGAAGTGAGGTTGGAGCGCAGAGCTGGGCGGGAAGTTAAGTGATTAGTATTTGAGTGGGTGTGTTCTAGACCCCAGGTCCTACTTTCGTAGGGCCTCCCTCCCACCCTCTTCCTCTAACCTAACTTTAAAGTCCACAGGTAAGTGACTCAGTGTTATTGACTCAGTGTTCTTGTTTTTGGAGACAAAGTGTACAGTTATGGCAGCGCAGGCGGTGGAATGTTCCTCCTGCAGGATGTTTGAGGTAGGGGTGACCACCGATACTCCTGCCGACTTCGTCTGCAGGAAATGCAGTCAGATCCTGCTCCTCACCGAACGAGTTAGGGAACTGGAACTGGAGTTGGATGAACTGAGGATTATTCGAGAGGCTGAGAGGGTGATTGATAGAAGCTACAGGGACATAGTTACGCCGGAGAACAGAGGTAGCTGGGTAACAGTTAGAGGTGGGAAGGGGAAGAAGCAGGCAGTACAGGGTTCCCCTGTGGTCGTTCCCCTAAAAAATAAGTATACAGCTTTGGAAACTGTTGGGGGGGACAGCCTTGCAAATGTAAGCTGCAGTGAAGGGGTCTGTGGCACTGAGACTCAGAAGGGAAAGGGGGAGAGGAGGAGAGCGCTAGTTATAGGGGACTCTCTAGTTAGAGGGACGGACAGGCGGTTCTGTGGACGTGGGCGAGACTCTCCAATGGTTTGTTGCCTCCCGGGTGCTAGGGTCCGAGACGTCTCGGACCTTGTCTTCAGAATCCTTAAAGGGGAGGGTGTGCAGCCAGAGGTCGTGGTACACATTGGCACCAACGACATAGGTAGGAAGAGGGGTGGAGAGGTCATTGAAGAGCTCAAGGAGTTAGGCTGGAAGCTAAAAGCTAGGACAGACAGAGTCGTCATCTCTGGGCTGTTGCCGGTGCCACGTGACAGTGAGGCAAAGAATAGGGAGAGAGTGCAGTTGAACATGTGGCTGCAAGGATGGTGTAGGAGGGAGGGCTTCCAATATTTGGACAATTTGATTGCATTCTGGGGAAGGTGGGACCTGTATTAACAGGACGGGTTGCACCTGAACCAGAAGGGCACCAATATCCTGGGGGGTAGGTTTGCTAGCACTCTTCGGGGAGGTTTAAACTAATTTGGCAGGGGGATGGGATCCGGACTTGTAGTCCAGCAAGTAAGCTAGCTGTGTCAGGATGCCCAAGACTGGAGGGAGGCTGTGGAGAAGGTAGCACTGACAGGGACTACTTGCGGACACAGAGGGGCTCAAGTGCGTATACTTCAACGCAAGGAGTATCAGCAATAAGGTGGGTGAACTTAAGGCGTGGATCGGTACCTGGGACTACGATGTTGTGGCCATCAAGGAAACATGGATAGATGAGGGACAGGAATGGCTGTTGGAGGTTCCTGGTTACAGATGTTTCAGTAAGATTAGGGAGGGTGGTAAAAAGGAGGGGGGGGGGTGGCATTGCTAATTAAAAATGGTATAACGGCTGCAGAAAGGAAGTTTGAGGGGGATCTGCCTCTGGAGGTAGTATGGGCTGAAGTCAGACATAGGAAAGGTGCAGTCACCTTGTTGGGTGTTTATTATAGGCCCCCCAATAGCAGCAGAGATGTGGAGAAACAGATTGGGAAACAGATTTTGGAAAGGTGCAGAAGCCACAGGGTCGTAGTCATGGGCGACTTCAACTTCCCAAATATTGATTGGAAGCTCTTTAGATCAAGTAGATTGGATGGGGCGGTGTTTGTGCAGTGTGTCCAGGAAGCTTTTCTAACGCAGTATGTAGAGTGTCCAACCAGAGGGGAGGCCATATTGGATTTGGTACTCGGTAATGAACCGGACAAGTGGTGGGCTTGTTAGTGGGTGAACATTTTAGTGATGGTGACCACAATTCTATGACTTTCACCTTGGTTATGGAGAGAGATAGGTGCGCACAACAAGGAAGTTTTTACAATTGGGGGAAGGGAAATTACGATGCTGTAAGACAGGATTTGAGGAGCATACGTTGGGCACATAGGCTGTCAGGGAAGGATGTGGTGGAAATGTGGAAATTTTTCAAGGAGCAGATACGACGTGTCCTTGATATGTATGTACCGATCAGGCAGGAAAGAAATGGTCGTGTGAGGGAGCCTTGGTTGACGAGGGAGGTTGAATGTCTAGTAAAGAGGAAGAAGGAGGCTTACATAAGGTTGAGGAAACAGGGTTCAGACAGAGCAGTGGAGGGATACAGGTTAGCCAGAAGGGACCTGAAGAAAGGGATAGGGAGAGCTAAGAGAGGGCATGAAAAATCCTTTGCGGATAGGATCAAGGATAACCCCAAGGCATTCTCTGCGTATGTGAGAAACCTGAGAATGACGAGAACGAGGGTAGGTCCGATCAAGGACAGTGGTGGGAGACTGTGTATTGAGTCGGAAGAGATAGGAGAGGTCTTGAACAAGTACTTCTCTTCATTATTTACGAACGAGAGGGACCGTATTGTTAAAGAGGAGAGTGTGAAACGGACTGATAAGCTAGAAGAGATACCTGTTAGGAAGGAAGATGTGTTGGACATTTTGAACAACTTGAGGATAGACGAGTCCCCCGGGCCTGACGGGATATATCCTAGGATTATGTGGGAAGCAAGAGGAAACTGCAGTACCGTTGGCAATGATCTTCTCGTCCTCACTGGCAACGGGGGTGGTACCAGGGGACTGGAGAGTAGCGAATGTTGTGCCCCTGTTCAAAAAAGGGAATAGGGATAACCCCGGGAATTACAGGCCAGTTAGTCTTACTTCTGTGGTAGGCAAAGTAATGGAAAGGGTACTGAGGGATAGGATTTACGAGTATCTGGAAAGACACTGCTTGATTAGGGACAGCCAGCACGGATTTGTGAAGGGTAGGTCTTGCCTTACAAGTCTTATTGAATTCTTCGAGGAGGTGACCAAGCATGTGGATGAGGGTAGAGCAGTAGATGTAGTGTACATGGATTTTAGTAAGGCATTTGATAAGGTTCCCCATGGTAGGCTTATGCGGAAAGTCAGGAGGCATGGGATAGAGGGAAGTTTGGCCAATTGGATAGAAAACTGGCTAACCGGTCGAAGTCAGAGAGTGGTGGTAGATGGTAAATATTCAGCATGGAGCCCAGTTACAAGTGGAGTTCCGCAGGGATCAGTTCTGGGTCCTCTGCTGTTTGTAATTTTTATTAATGACTTAGATGAGGGAGTCGAAGGGTGGGTCAGTAAATTTGCAGATGATACAAAGATAGGTGGAGTTGTGGACAGTGAGGAGGGCTGTTGTCGGCTGCAGAGGGACTTAGATATGATGCAGAGCTGGGCTGAGGAGTGGCAGATGGAGTTCAACCCTGCCAAGTGTGAGGTTGTCCATTTTGGAAGAACAAATAAGAATGCGGAATACAGGGTTAATGGTAGGGTTCTTGGTCAGGTGGAGGAACAGAGGGATCTTGGGGTCTATGTACATAGATCTTTGAAGGTTGCCACTCAGGTGGATAGAGTTTGTAAGAAGGCCTATGGTGTATTATTGTTCATTAGCAGAGGGATTGAATTCAAGAGTCGTGAAGTGATGTTGCAGCTGTACAGGACTTTGGTTTGGCCACAGTTGGAGTACTGTGTGCAGTTCTGGTCGCCTCACTTTAGGAAAGATGTGGAAGCTTTGGAAAGGGTGCAGAGAAGATTTACCAGGATGTTGCCTGGAATGGAGAGTAGGTCGTACGAGGATAGGTTGAGTTCTCGGCCTTTTTGTCGTTGGAACGGCGATGGATGAGGGGTGACTTGATAGAGGTTTTTAAGATGATCAGAGGAATAAATAGAGTAGACAGTCAGAAACTTTTTCCCCGGGTACAACAGTGTTACAAGGGGACATAAATTTAAGGTGAAGGGGAAGGTATAGGGGAGATGTCAGGGGTGGGTTCTTTGCCCAGAGAGTGGTGGGGGCATGGAATGCGCTGCCCGTGGGAGTGGTAGAGTCAGAATCATTGGCGACCTTTAAGCGGCATTTGGATAGGTACATGGATAGAAGTTCGGCACAACATCGTGGGCCGAAGGGCCTGTTCTGAGCTGTATTGTTCTATGTTCTAAGCGATTACCGTATGGTTGAATGAGAATACATATGGAGAGTGTGAAGATAAAATCTAACAACTGTGTCCTGTGCTTGAACACTGGGAACTACAATAGAATGAGAGAGAATCTGGATAAAGTAGACTGGATACAAAAATTTTATGGTGGGATGTTGATGAGCAGTGGAAGATTTTCATTGAAGTTTTACAAAGGTCTATTCCAGTGAAAAGGAAGGACTGTATGAAAAGGCATACTTGGCAATGGGTATCTGAGGAAAGTGATCAAATTAGACCATAAGACCACAATACATAGGAGTGGAAGTAAGGCCATTCAGCCCATCGAGTCCACTCCGCCATTTAATCATGGCTGATGGGCATTTCAATTTCACTTACTCGCATTCTCCTCATAGCCCTTAAGTCCTTGTCACATCAACAATTTATCAATCTCTGCCTTGAAGACATTTAGCGTCCCAGCGTCCACTGCACTCCGTGGCAATGAATTCCACTGGCCCCACTATCTGGCTGAAGAAATGATTCCGCATTTCTGTTCTGAGTTGATCCCCTCTAATTCTAAGGCTGTGCCCACGGGTCCTAGTCTCCTCACCTAACGGAAACAATTTCCTAGAGTCCACCCTTTCCAAACCATGTATTATCTTGTAAGTTTCTATTAGATCTCCCTTAACCTTCTAAACTGGAATGAATACATACAAGTATCCTCAGCTATTCCTCGTATGTTAGACCTACCAGGAATCATCCGTGTGAATCTCCGTTGGGCACGCTCCAGTGCCTGTATGTCCTTCCTGAGGTGTGGGGATCAAAACTGGACACAGTACTCCAAATGGGGCCTAGCCAGAGCTTTTTAAAGTCACAGTAGCACATCGCTGCATTTATATTCCAACCCTCTTGAGCGAAATGACAACATCGCATTCGCTTTCTTAATCACGGATTCAACCTGCATGTTTACCTGTAGAGAATCCTCGACATGCATTTCCAGATCCCTTTGTACTTTGGCTTTATGAATTTTCTCACCGTTTAGAAAGTAGTCCATGCTTGTATTCAATTTTTCCAAAGTGCAAGACCTCGCGTTTGCTCACATTGAATTCCATCAGTCATTTCCTGGACCACTCTCCCAAACTGTCTAGATCCTTCTACAACCTCCCCACTTCCTCAGTACTACTTGCCTGTCCAGCTAACTTCGTATCATCAGCAAACTTCGTTGGAATGCCCCCAGTTCCTTCATCCAGATCATGAATATATAATGTGAACATGCAGGTAACCATGCCTGGGATCCAATCAACAACAAGTCCAGCAGTAACATTAGTGCAATTGCCGAATGGGCAGACTGTTCAAGTCCAAGGAGTGATCCAAGCAGCTCAGTCCTCAGTCATACAGTCCCCTCAGGTTCAGACTGTTCAGATTTCTAGTATCCTTGAAAATGAAGACGCCCAGGAATCTGTGGATAGCATGACTGACTCTCAGAAACGTAGATAAATTCTATCGAGACGGCTTTCATACAGGAAAATCCTGAATGAATTTTCTTCTGATTTCCCCAGTGTGCCAAGAAATCAGTGAGGAGAAATCAGAAGAGACTGTCTCAACCATTACTACAACGACGATGCAGACACCCATCTATCAAACTAAGTGGACAATACGTTGCTATTACACAGCGGGGAGCAATTCAGCAGGCCAACAATGGTACAGATGAAATGCAAGGACTCCAGACACGAACAATGACCACACAGCTACAGCCAAGGTTGGAGCAGCCATTATACAGTATGCACAGAGCCCTGATGAATCTTTGTGCCGGGCAGCCAAGTGCTTGTACAAGGTGCTGTTGGAGATGTCCAAAACTATCAGATCCATGCAACTCCTAACTCCACTGCTGAACAGGGAATGGTTATGGCATCTTCACCAGTCCTGCAAAGCCAGCCCCAGAATGCTGAAGAAACCACTCATAAACGTGAGATCCACCTCATGAAAAACAGGGAAGCAGCTCGAGAGTGCCGTCGCAAGAAGAAAGAGTATGTGAAATGCTTGGAGAATTGGGTTGCTATTCTGGAAAATCAAATTGAAAGAAAAGGCGTACAAAGTGGCCAAAAACAGCATGAAACAAGAACTGGGAAAACGTTAAAGGTCAACCAAAAGCCACAAAAGAGCTATAAAGAAAAGTAATAAAGAACATGAGAAAATTAAACGAGCACAGACTATAAAGACAGAGCAAAAGTTTATATAAATATATACATAACGAGAATAGAATGGCTAAAGTAAATGTTGGTCCTTTGGAAAATAAGAAGAAGCATTTAGTTATGGGATATGACAGGGCAGGATACTAATATCTTTCCAGTAACTAGCAAAGAGACAAAGGTAGGTGAGGATTTGGAAACTATCATTATTACGGAACAGCTAGTTTTAGACTGTTTGGAGGTAATTGAGCTAACGATAGAAAAGTCTCCTGACCCTGATGGAATGCCTCCCAGGGTACTAAAAGAGATGCCAGGAAAAATAGCAAATGCACTGGCAGTAATTTTCAAAATTCACTGGACTCTGTGGCAGTCCCAGCAGATTGGAAAACAGCAAAAGTGATGCCACTGTTTTTAAAAAGGACGTGGACAAAAAGTGGGGAATTATATACCAGTTTATTCTTTGTAGTGGGAAAGATGCTTGGGTCTATTATCAAGGAAGAAATAGCAGGGAATCTCAAAAGAAATTGACCCATTGTACAGACACAGCATGGGATCATGAAGGGCAGGTCATGCTTGACCAATCTTTTGGAATTCTATGAAGACATTTCAAGCAAGGTGGACAACGGGGACCCAGTCGATGTGGTGTAGCTGGATTTCTAAAAGACCATCAACAAGGTGCTATGCAAGGGGCTGTTGCATAATATAAGGATGCATGGCATTAGTATTCGAAGATTGGTTGACTAATCGGAAGCAAAGTGTGGGGATAAATATGTATTATTCTGGCTGGCAATCATTGATAAGCAGTGTGCCCCAGGGATCGGTGTTGGGACTGCAATTACTTACAACTGATACAGATGGTTTGGAGTTGGAAACACATGTAGAGTGTCAAAGTTTGCATGTGACACTAACATGATTAGCGGTTCAAAGTGAGCGGAGAACTGTGAAACTTTGCAGAGGAACATAGATACATTGAGTGAGTGGGTAATGATCTGTTAAATGAAATAGAATGTTTGTAAATATCAAGTTTATACTCTTTGGTTGTACTAACGTTTTAAAAAAAATACTTCAATGTTAAAAAAAGTTGCATCATTTGCTCTGCAGAGGGACCTGAGCATCCTTCTGCATGAAGGTTGGTCACCAGGTCCAACAATCAGTTCAGATAGCAAATGGAATTTTGTCCTTCATTGCTGAAGGGATTGTGTTTAAAAGCAGAGGTAATGTTCCAGCTGTATTTGGGTGCTGGTGAGGCCACACCTGGAGTACTGCATGTAGTTTTTATCTCTTTAGTTGAGAAAGGATGTACTGGCATGAGAGGGGGTGCAGAGGAGGTTAACGAGTTTGATTTCGGATTTGAGGGGGTTTGCTGAACAGAGACTGAGTATATTGGGATTATATTCATTGTAATTCAGAAGAATGGAAACATATAAAATAATGAATGGAATGGATAAAACACAAGTACAGAAGATGTTTCCACTGGCAGGTGAAGCTAGAACAAGAGGGCATCACCACAATACTGGAGGCAGCAAATTTAAGACTGAATTGAGAAGGAACTTCTTGACCTCTATGGAATTCATTGCCAAGGGAAGTAGTTGATGCTAGTTTAGAAAACGTTTTTAAAGCTAGGTTAGATTTTTAAAAATTTAAATAATTAATGGACACGGTGAGAACGTGGGTAAATGGTCGTGTCCACGCAATGATCAGCCATGATCTTATTGAATGGCAGAGCAGGCTCGAAGGGCAGGATGGCCTTCTACTGTTCCGAGTTCTTATGTTATACATCCCTCCCTCATTCGTGACTTGGAGCTGTTGGTGTTGGATTGGGATGGACAAAAGTAAAATTCACAGAACACCAGGCTATTGGAAAACAGGATTATTTGGAAGCACTAGTTTTGCTGCTTCTTCATCAGGTGGTTTTGAGATAGTGTTGTTATTTTTAACTCTTATTACTCATGAACAGCAACAAAAGCTACGAAACAATCCGCATGCTCCAGCCAAGAATGGGTCCCGGGTGATTTATGTCAGCGGTGGACCAATGGAAAGGCAGGGACAGAGCGGGAGGACCTGGCGGGGCAGTTGGTCCTCCGAACAATCAGTGTGAATGAGGGGCGGGACTAGACTATACCGCGTGATCATCCTCGCGGTCGGTTCGGGATGTGTGGACGGAGATCTGTTGGTAAAGATCGAAATAAACAGCAGCAAGCGGGAGGGAAATGGTGTTGGTATGGGTTGAGAGGGTTTACAGACATTTGGTGCACATCGGAAAATACAAATTTGAAACTTAGTCCCGTTTTTGCAGTAAACGGGAAAATGCTTCATCCAGCGATTGACTCATGTTAGCACCACCATCTTTATTCGGGGCAACGATTCGCTGGACACGTGCAGCCGACAGCTTTGTAGGGGGCAAAGTTCAGCGGGACGCATGTGCAGCCCTCTCTGGGAGAGAGTCATAGGGCAGGATTTACGGAGTGGATGGATTTTTTCTGGATTTGTTTTGTCATTCATTTAAATGATTTGGATGTGAATAGAGGCTGTACAGTTAGTAAGTTTGCAGGTAACACCAAAATTGGAGGTATTGTGGACAGTGATAAAGGGTATCTCAGAGGACTATGTAATATTAATCGGATGGAACAATGGGCTGGGGAGTGGCAGATAGGGTTTACTATAGATAAATGTGAGGTGCAGCATTTTAGGAAAGCAAATCAGAGCAGGACTCACACACGAAATTGTAAGGTCTTGGAGAGTCTTGCTAAACAAAGAGACCTTGGAATGCAGGTTCATAGTTCCTTGAAAGTAGAGTCGCAGATCGATAGGACAGTGAAAAAGGCATTTCGTATGCTTCCCTTTATTTGTCAGAGCATTGAGTAAAGCAGCTGGACAGGACATTGGTTAGGTCACTTTTGGAATACTGTGTAGTTCTGGTCTCCCTCCTATCAGAAGGAGGCACTAAAACTTGAAAGGTTTGAGAATTGATTTTCAATATGTTGTCAGCGTTGGAGGATTTGAGTTGCAGGGAGAGGCATAATAGGCTGGGGCCATTTTCCCTGCAGTGTCATAGGATGAGGTGTGATGTTATAGAGGCTTATAAAAATCGTGAGTGACATGGATAGCGTAAGTAGACAAGTGTTGGAAGAGATGATAACTAGAGGATATAGGTTTGGGGGCGGAGGCGGAATTCAAAAGGAGCTGAAAGGGCAACTAAAATTGTAACATTTCAAAGGCATTTGAATAGGAAGGGTTCAGCGGGATGTTGGCCAAGTGCTGGCAAATGGGAATACATAAGGTTAGAATATCTGATTGGCATAGATGGGTTGGACCAAAGAGTTTGTTTCTGTGCTAGACATCTCTGACTGTGGGATCATAAAAGTGAACATTGCTCTGATTCATCTCTGGGCTCCTTGGTTTCCACTTGTTTGTTATCTAGCTTTCTCAGTCTCTCGTGTGTATTTTTGCTCTGTGTAGTATTTTACTATTACGTTCAAAGACCTCTTTGTAAAACGATTGTCCACTGCTGCCCGGCTCCTGACCATATTCTCCATTATCAGGTTATTTTTTCCACAATATCTTTGGCAATAAAGAGTTCTTTTTTCCAAGAAGTGAGTAGATTTTCCTTCCATTTCTGACAGTCAAATTCTGCACCATTTTCTTTTCCTATAATTCATATTGCACTCCCTAAAACATGATGGGTATTTCTCCTTCCACAGATACCAGTAATCAAGGCCAAAGCTCTGTTGCCTGTTGAGAAGGTGATGTTTGACTTCCTTGTACTGTTGCAGTTGGTATGGTGAAGGTGCTCCCGCAACGTGGTTGGGTAGGAGACATTACAGAGTATTCGCTCAGAGATAGTGAAGAGTAGAAGATATCTGTACAAATCAACACGTTTTTAATTTCACAAAAATATTGAGAACTTTTGACATAAGGCCACAAAGAGAATATTATGTCCGGTGACCAAAACATTTGCGAAATAAGCATTTTTTTCAGGAACGACTTAAAGGAAGAAAGCAGATCTTAGAGGGTGGGAATTCCAGACCATGTTGCCTTGGAATCCATAGACACAGTCACACAGCTGAACTCAAAAATAAACACATCATTGGGAGTCTAAAATAAAATGAGTTATTGAGATGTATGTGTGTCTGGTGCATGGAGATAGGAATGATTACAGCCAGGAATTAAGTCAAGGGTGTGAAAGTAAATTGCTGTTGCTTATCAATGGGAACCTTTTGATGGATCACCAAGTTCTGGTACAAGTGAACACTTGGGCGGTAATGTTCTCAATATTCTGTAGATTATAAGGAGTGTGATTGTGTGATGCTGGCCAGGAGTTCATTTAGATAATCAAATCTAGAGTTAACAAAATGAATGAATGAGAGTTTCAGTAAATGAGCTGAGACTGTGGTGAGGTCAGGTGATATCACTGAAGTCGAAATATGTTCTTGGAGAGGGACTGGGCTATCACACTCACCACCTCCTAGAATTCAGCTGTTTGTCAGTTTGTGAATCAAGTCTGTAACAAGACCAGGAACTGAGTGGCCCTGGCAGAACCCAAACTGGGTGACACAGAAGGTTATTGCTGAGCAGCTGCGTGACAGAACTGTTGATGACACCTTCCATCACTTCACTACTGAGCGAGTGCAGACTGATGGAGGGAAATTGGCTGAGTTGGCTCTTTCATACTTTTTTTTGTGTTGAACATCCCTGGGAAATGTTCCACAATGTCAGTCGGTGCCAGTGCTGGAGCAGTAATTGTCTTGGTGTGCAGCAATTTCTGGAGCACAGCCATCAGTATTATTGCCACAATGTTGGCAGGGACGACAGCCTTTACACTACTTCTCCATTTCTTGATCTGATTTGAAATAAGTTTTCAACCAATTGGATTCACGTCTGTGATGTCAGGGACCAATAAAGGCTCATCCACTTGGCACTGCTGGCTGAAGATTGCTGCAAATGCTGTTGTCTTGTCTGTTGCATGGATGTGTGAGACTCCCCCATCAGACAGGGTGGGGATATCTGTGATGCTTCCTGCAGTGAGTTGTTTAATTTTCCATCACCATTCCTGACGAGGTGTTGCAGAACTGCAGAGCTCAGATCTGAACAATTGGTTGTTGGATCACATAGTTCTATTTGGTATTGCTTGCACTGTTTGGCATGCGTTGGGTAGCCTCACCAGGTTGGCACCACATTTTTAGGTATGCCTGGTATTGCTCCTGACATGCCCTGCGGAACTCTCCATTGAACTAGGTTTGATCCACTGGCTTGATGTTAAATATTGAATGTGGATATTCTAGGCCATGAGATTTCCGATTGGGCTGGAGTACAGTTCTGCTGCTGTTGTTGGCCCACAGTGAGGCAAAAGTTGCAGGGTCAAGAGGGCTGATTGTGTTGTTGTAATTTCCAGTGCATTGGTAGATGCAATCTGGGCCATACAGTTTCATTCCTTTGTTGAGACTGTGCAGTGATTAATACAATGAGTGATTTGGTGGGCCACTGTCAGGAATACAACTTTAAAAAGAAGGTTTTGTGATTTACACATGTACGAAGTGAAATTATCATGGTATTTGAACAGATGAAAGACTCAACAGACAATGAAGGTATTTTTCAATAGATAATTTCAGTTACATCACACTAAATTTGTGCTATAAATTCTGCCCTCCACAATCACCTGATGAAGGAGCGGCGCTCCGACAGCTAGGGTGCTTCCAGTTAAATCCGTTGGACTATAATCTGGTGTTGTGTGATTCTTAACTTAGAATATGACAGCACTTCTAACAGGACTGCATGTAAACAGGCTCAGTCCAGTTAATCAATACATTCGGAAGGATTTCCTCCAAGTTTGGTGACGCAATATTAGTCAAAACCGTCACCTTCAACCTGCAATAATGCTCTTAATAAAAACTTCAGGTTGACACAAAGCTCCCCACCCCACTGCAATGTGGTAATTGGGTTCGGCCCAGGAAGTGGAACTGCGACTCAAAACTGTGACCTCAATGGAAGTGAGCAAACACAATTCTGACAGATGAGTTCTCAGAGATGAGTAGCAAGTTTGAGACAAGGCAGGTGGTATGCCTTCTTGCATTTAGCTTAATTGCATTTCTTATTTACAGTCGTATTTTGCAAAGTATAAAGAACTGTTTTTTTTTCCCATGGTTGAGGAGTTTTATTCTAGTTGATCACAGTTGCTGTCTCTCTCTCCCCAAGTCAAATCATAGGATCTATAACAAAACAATAAACTGCAGATGCTGGAGATTTGAACCTCAGAAACAAAGTGCTGGAGAAACTCAGCAGTTCTGAGGCCATCAGTGAAGTGAAAAACACGTTACATTTCAATATCACTGACTCTTCGTCTGAACGGACAAAAGGTCATGAGACTTTGAACTTACAATGTTTTATTCCATTCTGAGAAGCTGATGGACCTGCGCTTCTCTGACATTGTGCTTTTTATATTGAACTTTATTTACAAAACAGATCGGAAAATAATAATTGCTAAAGTGAAAGGTTCATTGTAAACATGAGCGTAGTGTCCACACTTGAGTTACACAAGCATGCCTCAGTTTAAAAACAAGATTTAACTCAAAGTAACATTCCATCTCAAAATTACCCAAGTTACACCAGTAATAAAGCTCATCCACCCAATGAGGCACTTCAGTACAACATCCTGCAGTGTTGCACACAGCCACCTTTACCAAAGGATGATCACATGTCACAAAATTGAAGGCCGAGAACATGTCTCTTTAAGGGAGCTGAAGTCAAACTCTCAATTTTTGGAAGGACTTTTATTAAAGCTAATTGAACATTTAAATCTCAGAGCATAATCTTTGCTTTTTTAAACAAAGTGTATGGGAAACATCCCGCATCTGCAAAAGGTTCAGTTCGGTCTGATACATAGAGCCAAAGGTCAAGCAAACATCACACTTTCCATTCACTTCTACAAAGGGCTGACATCACATTTCTTCAAGATTTAAAGTATTTTATAAATTGTTTGTAAAATCATTTGTCACGTTAAAGAACTGGATAATAAATGTCATTGTATGCAATAAGAGTGAAGCCTGTGACAGCAGATTTAGCTTTGGAGGACAGTGACTGCGCTTTCTAAATTCTGGGAACATTTTGGGAAACTTCTCCCAGATGGTGATAGTGAGCACATCTGGAATGCACTGTTTAGATTTGGGAATCCATGGGAGACAATCTGTGGTTTCACTAATACTTGGCTTGCATTGATGGTGTATAGTAAGCAATTCATAAAGTTACTTATGTATTGTTGTTGACTACCTGAATGGTATTCAATTCTGCCAGGTTGCCTTCAATAGTGATAATGCATCTATTGTAAATATTTGGAATATTCCAGAACTGCCCAGTGCTTGGCAAATTCAGGAGGGACAAAAAATCACATTTGAGTAATTTGAAATTAAGAATCCAAGAGGACGTAACCACTGATGTTTTCAATTCGAATAGTTAAATGGAGTGCTCACATTTAAAATACCTCTTATCCATAGGAATGGATGGACTGACAGCACTGGGATCAAATTCCTAGCTGGGAAGTGTGAAATGTGCTTTGATAATGTCACCTGCGTTTGCCAATAATAATTTGGCAAGCTCGACAATTTAAAAAAACAATACAAGCTTTATTGATGCTCCAGTCGGGTCCCAAGCTCTGTGAAAAAAATAACAATGTTCAGGTTTATTGCATACACTATGAAACACGTGTTTCTTCTACAGATCCTGCAAGTTTCCCCAATGAGCATAGTCCATACAAATGATGTTGCTAACTTTGGCCAAGTCATTTCATTCCAAGCCTCTATAGCCTGAAGAGTGACCAGAAGCAATTACTCCGCATATGTGAGAACATTACCGACGAGGATTTTTTCCTTCAGAATTGACTTTCATATGTTCAGTGCTCAGAAAAGATAAAAAGCTTGTTACCTTTCATAGAGCAATGATTCAGTCGGAGTAAAACGCTAACATTTTCTTGCTTAATAATCAAACTGCCTAAATTTTAAACATGAACACTTCTTAATAGTTCACTAGATCCTAACGAAATATTTGGTGCGCAACAAATCACATGATACATAGTTATTCAGATAATAAAACAAGTTTGTTCATTGAAGAACCCATAGGAAAAGTTCATGAAATAATGTGAGCTTGATATACCATAATCATCATTTCAAGTGCATTCTCTGCCTAAATTCTCCTTTTCCTCCTCGAAGTATTCAACTTCTTCAATAATTGAGAGAATGAAGTCACAATTGTACAAAAAACGATCAGACCCTTCAGTCCAACTTGCCCATGCTGACCAGATATCCTTAATTAATCTAGTCCCATTTGCCAGCATTTGTTCCATATCCATCTTAAACCCTTTCTACTGATTATCAGTTTATTTTACTTTATCAGCACTTGAAATACTGACATTTTCTGTTCTCCCAACATTGGTTAAAGAAATCATAAGTTCATTCATTCAAGTTAATTTTGTAATCTTTCACAAAGAAACAAGTGAGAACAACATATAGCTGAATGCAAAACAAAATACTGCAGCTGCGTGATATCTGTGAACACTGCAAAGGTTAGGCACTGATACAAGTTTGTCAGCACAGTTCCAATTACTGACAATAATTTAGTAATGTCTTAGCTTTCACAAAGTTAAGGTAAATGGGAGATATCTGAATTTCATGAATTGGTTCCTATTGCACTTTTATCAACAAAAATTATTCTTGGTTTAATCCACTCAAAGGAGAAAGTGACGATCAAACAAGCTGGACATCAGAGTCGAAAAGTGTCATGCTGGAAAAGCACAGCAAGTCAAGCAGCATCCGAGAAGCAGGAGAGTTGATGTTTCGGGCATAAGCCCTTCATCAGGAATCATAGGCTTTAGAAAAATAACTGGCATAGACTTATGACAACACATATGTAGACGGGTCAGAGCATGTTACTATCAGATTAGAGACTAATTTCAGATTTGGTACCATTCAGTGCAACATTTCAGTCTGATATTTACATATGTACCTAAAGGAGAAGTTGTCTAGAATTACAAGCTCTAGAAAGATTGTAGAATTAAACCTGGAAATAAAGCTGGTGAACAAGAATGGCAAAGTGAAGTCCCATCAGTATCGACTTGGGCACTGTCAAGTAAGAATTTGACAACAGAGTTGCCACTTTGGTGTAACCTGCAGCCTGGTCAAATTGCAGCAAAAACCTGTTCAATTTTATCTGCAAACAATTGAATGCAAAATCCTCCTTGCACAATAACGAGGCAGCATTTTGGGATGTCATTTTTAAAATATATTAATTGCAAAGTTATTCACAATTAAGAGTGATTCACTTGGTGCTGTCTGCATAACACAATACGAAGAGGAATGAACAAAAAAGATTATAACCCAATTTCATATTCACTAATTCATTGATATTGCATGGGTTCAGCATTTATAAGTAATCTTTTTTTAAAAACAAATACAGATACATTTACTAACTATATTGGAGTATAGTCAAGTTTCTTACTGAACGGTGACAGGATTGGACAGTGTCCACATGGGTTTAAGAGAGGGGCATTATACTTAGCAAATCTACTGAAAGAATCTACAGAGTCGAATATTAAATTTAAGAAATTGCCGGACATTTAGAAAAGCTTATATTTAAACATGGTAGACTGGGTTTTGTGAAAGAGAAACTATATTTGACAAATTTACTACAGTTCATTGAGGAGATAACCAGCAGGGCTGATAAAGGGCAATCCAATGATGATCTGTATTTGGATTTTAAAAATGTAAATGATAAGGTGCTACATAAAAGTTAATCGCACAATTTAGGAGTTCATGGTATCGGGGAAATGAATTAGCATTGATTGAGGATATGTTAACCACACTGGCTGTTGCTGAGTCGTCACTTGGAGTACTGTATGCAATATTCGCTCCCATATTTAATAAAGGATAAACCAACATCGGAGACCATTCAAAAAAGATTCACTTAGCTACTTCGACGAAGAAAGGGTTGACCTACCAAGAATAGAGAAGCAGGGGTGATCTTATGGAAACAAGATTCTAAGGAGCTTGACAGGATGGATATTGACTCGATCTTCTAGCACCAGTGAAGTCTCAAACCAGGGGACATTACAGGAGGGAACATTGATTTTAGAAAAAGTAAGGATTTTTTTTCTCTCAGTGAATGGCTAGAATTTTCTCGCCCAAACTTTTGTGAAAGTTAAATGTAGGAGGGGAATGGTTGGGTTACCCTTCGGAGGGTTGTTCTGCCTTGTTGGGCTGAATGGCCTGTTTCCACACAGTCGGGAATCTATGATTCTATCTAAAATTATTTTAAAAGAGGGCAGATAGATTTTTGAAATATTGAGCAGTTGAGGGCTATGTGGCTCAAGCATAAACGAGGTGTTGAGGCCAGTGTTGGCCCAGCCATGATCTGGTAGAATGGGGGAAAAAGCTGAAAGAGATGAATTTCCTACCCCTGCTCCGATTCCTTGAGGCTCCATTTCATGATTTTTTGTCTCCAAAGAAGAGTGCGATACAATGTGTTAAAGATCTCAGATGTTGTGAAAATGGGGTGTTTATGGACTAATTCAGATGGCATTGATTCATCAATCACAGCTACACAGTCATTAGTAGGAAGGCAATTCCCTCCATGAATAAAGGAAATCTACTGGAGAGCTCGCACAAAGGGAATTCTTACCCTCAGAGAACTCACACATCACTTTACCCAACATAACAGCAAAAGTAGGACACACTGCGCATGCTCTATCCAACAATGGGAATTCGGGTGATTGATGTCTGCACCGGACCAACGAAAGGACGGTGGGCGTAGCTGGAGGACCGAGGGGAGATTGGGCATGAAGGGCGGAGCTAAACTAAACCATGTGATCACCGTCGCGTTCGGCGTAGAGTCGCTGGAATGAATGCTCGGGAAGTTATGGAGAGAAAGGATACGGTCAGGAAAGAAATAAACAGGGAAGCGGGAGAAAAAAAGTGTTGCTATAAGCATGTTCCTTCAGCAACTGTAGAATCAGCCACACAGTTGAAGTAATGAATTAACAAATCGTTGGGAGTCTCAAAGAAAATGGGTTGTTGAGGTCTCAAAGGATGTGTGGTGCAGGGAGCTAGGGATGATCACAGCTAGGAATCAAATCAAGAATGAGAATTTTTAATTGTTTTCTCTTATGAATATGAGCCTTTTGATGGATGAACATGTTTGGGGAGAAGTGAGCACATGGGCGACAGACGTTTTATTTTTTCTTGAGATTATAGGGAGGTTGAATTTGGGAGGCGGGCCAGGAGTGTGTTTGAATAATTAAGTCTGGAGATAACACACGATAGGTGAGAGTTTCAGTATATGAGCTGAGATGAGGGTGGAATCAGCTAGAAATTTTGGTGTTGGAGTGGGACTGGTCTGTCACCCTCACCTCGCCTCTGGGATTCAGCTGGTTGTCAGGTTGTGAATCAGGTGGTAACACAATCGGGAGCTGAGTGGCCCTGGTGGAGCCTAGAATGAGTGTCGCTCAGCTGGCTGTTGCTGAGTAGCTGCTGCTTGATAGTCCTTTTGATGACGACTTCCATCACTTTACTGCTGATCGAGTGTGGACTAACAGAGGGAAATTTCCTGTGTTGGATCTGCCCTGTGTTTTTGTGTTGAACAGCCCTGGGTAATGTTCCACATTGTCAGTCGTTGCCAGTGCTGGAGCGGTACGTGGCTTGGTGAGTGGCAAGTGCTGGAGCACAAGCTATCAGTATTACTGCCAGAATGATAGCAGGACCAATAGCCTTTACTCTATTTAACCATTTCTCGATATTATTCGAACTAAATTGAACTGGCTTAAACTCACACCTGTGACGTTAGGAACCACTGGAGAAGACTGCGATGGGGCAAGCCACTTTGCATCTGGCTGAAAATTGCTGCAAATGCTGTCATCTTATCTTTTGCATGGATGTATGAAACCCCTTCATCAGTAAGGGTGGGGATATCCGTAGTGCTTCCTGCAACGAGTTGTTTAATTGTCTATGACCATTCACAACTGGGTGTGGCAAAACTGCAGAGCTCTGATCTGATCCATTGATTGTGGGATCACTTAGCTCTGTTGCTTGCTGCTGATGCTGTTTGATATGCAGATAGTCCTGCTTGGTAGCTTCACCAGGTTGGCACTTCATTTTTATGTCTGCCAAGTGCTGCTCATGGCATGCTGTCCTTTCCTGTCCATTGTGATGGGTGAGTGCGGGATGTACAAACCCATGAGATTACAGATTGTGCTGGAGTACAGTACTGCTGCTGTTGTTATCCCACAGTGCCTCAGGGAGATCCAGTTTGAGTTCCTGTATCTGTCCCATTTAGCATGGCGATAGTACCACTGAGCACAATGGAGATTCGTCTCAACTTTAAAGTGTTGCTTTGTCTCCAAAAAGACCGTAGGATGGTCGCTCTTACGAATACTGTCATGGACAGATGAATTTGCAGCTGGAAGGTTCATACTGATAAGATCTAGTATGTTTTTCCCTCTTGCTGGTTCCGAACCACGTGCTGCAAACCCAGTTGAGCAGCTATGTCCTTGAGGACCCGACCAGCTCAGTCAGTAATCCTGCTGCTGAGCTACTCTTGGTAGAGGACATTGAAATCCTGTACCCAGAGTAGGCTTGTCACCATTTTATTGCGTCAGTGCTTCCTCCAAGTCTTGTTCAACATGGAGGAGCACTGATTCATCAGCCGTGGGAGCACAGTACGTGGTACTCAGCAGGAGCCATGAGACTTCCCGGTGTCCAAAGTCAATGCTGAGTACTCCCAGGGCAAATGTTTCCTGTGTGTACACTACTGTGCCATCACCTCTGCCTGGTCTGTCCTGCTGGTGGGACAGGACATATCCAGAGATTTCAGGAGAAGTGAAGACTGCAGATGCTGGAGATCAGAGTCGAGAGTGTGGTGCTGGAAAAGCACAGCAGGTCAGGCTGATGAAGGGCTTAGGCTCGAAACGTCGATTCTCCTTCTCCTCGGATGCTGCCTGACCTGTTGTGCTTTTCCATCATCACACTCTCTATCTCGGGATGGTGATGGTGGTGTCTGGCCATTATCTGTAAGGGGTTACTCTGTGAGTATGACTATGTCAGGCTGTTCCTGGACTCGTCTGTGAGACAGCTCGCCACGTTTTGGCACAAAAAAAATCAGATGTTAGTGAGCAGGATGTTGCAGAGTCGAGAGGGCTGATTCTGTGGTTGTATTTCCTTAAGCCTTGTTAGATGCCAAGTGGTCCATCCAGTTTCATTCCTTTGTTGAGACTTTGCAGTGATTAAAACAGTGAGTAGCTTGTTGGGCCACTGTCAGGTTGGCAGGATTTTTTTCAACATTGACAATGGTTCCATGGAGATCAGGAGATTCCTAATTCCAGTTATTTTTTTTAAATTCAGATTCTACCATCTGCCGAGCTGGGATTCGAACAAGGACTTCAGTTATAAATTTTAATATTCTGGACAAAGGTTAAATGCATTAGGTTTGTTCATTCATTTTAAGTATCACTAACCCTCGTTTTGTTTCTTTGTAAAACACTGTCCATCATCCTGTCTCCTTCATCCTTCCCTCCAACAAGAGCAAGGAGCACATTGAGTTTCTCTGTCACTAAAACTGAGACAATCCGATCAGCTGCCTCTGCAGCTTTCCTCCCTCCCACTAGCCCACCGAGACAAACTGTCTCATATGGTGTTCCTGATTTTTGTCCCAAACCTGAATCTTTCTCCAGTCTCTTGTCAAGCCTTATCAGAGCTCATCTTGATCTTTTACTAGTCTCGCTAAACTACAGATATTACAACTCTGTTTCCTCCTCATCACTCCCCCTGAGGAATTCACAGGTATTGTTGCTTGTTCTGTCTGTCTTTTTTGGTTAAGTCCTTCTCATCCATTCTGCAAAATAACTAACATTTGCCATCATCATCATTTGTAAATCCTGCTCCATCTCCACTCTCCTTTTCCTTTTTGAATTCCTTGTATTTGGTGTCCCTCAAGGATCTATCTTTGCTCTCTCCTGTATCTCACCTACATACTGCCAGGAGGTGACATCGTCCAAAAGCGCTGTGTTAGGTTTCACATGTACATTGTCAATGCCAAGCTCTCCCTCCCCATCATCCCTCTCAATTGCTCCACTGTTACTCAGTTATCAAATTGCTTATCACATTCCCATTACTCAATTCGCTGCAATTTTCTCTCATGAAACATTGTAATGGTTAAACACGTTGCTGTCAGGTACTATTAGAAATTCCTTTCCCTTACTGCTGAGCACCTCCCTCTCACTGGGAGCTGCCTGAGGTAGAACTAGACTCTTCACAATATTGCTGTTATATCTGACCCCAAGGCGACCTGCTGATCAGACATCTACACAATCACAAACAGCAGGAATTCCAAACTCTAAAATGTTGCTTGTCTCCACCTCACCCCTGCTCCATTGCTACTGAAACCGCTTACCCATGTGTGTGTTGCCTTAAACTTGATGAATCTGAAACAGAACCCTTGATTTCGTGAATATCGCACTGACAGCCAAGTTCCTAGTGGAATGGATCTAGTATAATGTGAGGTATATCAGGTTCCACTCGATCGATGGTGATAGGGGGCTCTCTAGTATGCAGCACAGACTGCAGTTTCTGTAACTAACAGTGAGCCATCAGAATGGGTTGGTGCCTCACTGCTATCTGGGTGAAGACTGGCTCTGAGGGTGCAGAGTATTCTGAAAGGGGAGAATGATCATTGGGAGGTCGCTGTACATTGGTACCAATGACAGAAGACAAAAGGATGAAGCCCTGATGAGAGAATATAGCAAATTAACCTGGAGGATAATAAGCAGGTCCTTGTGGGTAGTAATATCTGGATTACTCCCGGTGACACATGCTAGTGAGAGTAGGAATAGCAGGGTAGAGCAGATGAATGCGTAGCCAAGGATCGATACAGGGGAGAAGGGTTCCCATTTTTGGATCATTGGAATCTCTGCTGGGGTAGAATTAACGTGCATAAAAGGATGGATTAAACCTGAATTGGAAGGTGTCTAATATCCAAGCAGGGAGATTTGCTAGTGCTACTCGGGAGGCATTAAACCAGTGAGGGCGTGGGGGTAAACCTAAAGAGATAGTGTGAAAGGAGGTAGGTCTGAGGCTGGTACAGTTGAGAAGTTAGACAGGGAAGGGCAAGGCACAGAATGAGGTAGGACTGTCAAGGTACAATAGACAATAGGTGCAGGAATAGACCATTGTGCCCTTTGAGTCAGCACCACCATTCATTGTGATCATGGCTGATCATCCACAATCAGTATCCTGTTCCTGTCTTATCTCCGTAACACTTGATTCTATTATATTTAACAGCGCTATCCATCTCTTTCTTGAAAGTATCCAGAGATTTGGCCTCCACTGTCGTCTGGGGCAGTGCATTCCATGTGTCCACTACTCTCTGGGTGAAGACGTTTCTCCTCTACTCTGTTCTAAATGGCCTCTCCCTTATTTTTAAACTGTGTCCTCTGGTTCTGGACTCACCCATCCATAGAACCATGCTTCCTGTCTCCAGAGTGTCCAATCCTTTAATAATCTTGTAGGCTTCAATCAGATCCCCTCTCATTCTTCGAAACTCCAGTGTATACTAGATCAGTCGCTCCAATCTTTCAACATATGATAATTCCGCCTTTCCGGGAATTGACCACGTGAACCTACCCAACACGCCCTCAATAGCCACACTGCTCTTCATCAAATGTGGAGACCAAAACTGCACACAATACTCCAGGTGCGGTCTTACCAGGGCCCTGTACAGCTGCAGAAGGACTTCTTTGCTCCTATACTCAATTCCTCTTGTTATGAGGGCCAGCATGCAGTGAACTTTCTTCACTACCTGCTGTACCTGCATGCTTGCTTTCATGGACTGATGTACTAGAATACCTAGATCTCGTTGTACTTCCCCTTTACAAGACTTGACTCCTTTTAGATAGTAATCTGCCTTCCTATTCTTGCTTCCAAAGTGGATAGCCACACATTTCGCTACTCGTTGGATGTTGCCTGAACTGATGTGCTCTTCCAGCACCACTAATCCAGTATTTGCTTTGCAGCATCTGCAGTCATTGTTTTTACCTGCATCTGCTATGCATCCGTCCACTCACCTAGCCTGTCCAATTTAACCTGTACTCTCATAACATGCTCCTCACACTTCACCCTTTGTGTTATCAGCAAATTTGCTAATATTAATTTAAATATGTTCATCTATATTATTAATGTATATTGTAAAAAGCTGTGGTCCCAGCACCGAACCTTGTGGTACCCCACTAGTCGCTGCCTGCCATTCCGAAAGGAAGCATTTATCACTACTCTTTACTTCCTGTCAGTCAGCCAATTTTCAATCCAAGTCAGTATATTCCCCTTTATAAATCCATGCTGACTCTGACGAATCCTATGACTGCTATCCTAATGTGGCATAATTTCATCTTTTATAATTGACTCCAGCATCTTTCTCACCACTGACAACGGGCTAACAGGTCTATAATTCCTTGTTTTCTCTCTCCCACCTTTCTTGAAAAGTGGGACAACATTAGCCACCCTCTAATCTGCCTCTACATCTCCTGATTCTGTGTCTCCCCCTTCGCAAGGGACTGAACGTCATCCCTCACCAACAGGGCTATCCCACCCCCTCTGCCCATCAGTCTGTCCTTTTGATGGCACTGCACTGCATTTATTTCAATGCAAGAGGTTTTACAGGGAAAGCATATGAGCTTAAGATATGGTTTTGAACATGGGACTGGGATATAGTGGGTATTACAGAAACATGGCTTAGGTTGGACAGGACAGGTAGCTTAATGTTCCAGGGAATAGATGTAAGAGGAAGGATAGAAAGGGGGATGAGAGAAGGTGGAATGATGTTTTTGATTAGGGATAACATTATTCTTGTGCTTAGGGAGGATATTCATGGGGGTTCGCCCGTTGAAATTACTTGGGTGGAACTGGGAAATAAGAATAGGATGATCACCTTATTGTGGTTGTCTGTGTGGTTTTCATCCAGGTGTTCGGGTTTCCTCCCGCAGTTCAAGGATGTACAGATTGCGTGGATAATCCAGGCTGAATTGCCCATATTGTTCAGGGATGTGCAGGTTGGGTGGATTGGCCATGTGAAATTGCCTACACTGTTCAGGGATGTGCAGGGTAGGTGGATTGACCATGGGAAATGCAGGGTTTCGGGGTAAGATAGTAGGTTTTGATGGTCAGTGTGGATGTGATGGGCCGAATGGCCTGCTTCCACACTTGGGATTCTCTGACGATAATTCTTCTAGTTTTAATATAGTTGCATAAAATAATAGACCAGATCTAAAAGTTTGTGTTCAAAATTGGACAAAGGCGATTTTTGACGGTACAAGGCAAGAAGTTTCAATATTTCTTTGCAACCCCCCAGATAAAGGTACAGCTGGAAAGTGGGAAAATAAGAACAGAAGGAATAGGAGCAGGAGTTCGCCATCTGGTCCCCCGAGCCTGCGCTGCCATTCAATAAGGTCAGGGCTGATCCTTTCATGGCCTCAGCTCCACATTCCTGCTCTCTCACCATAACCCTTAATTCCTTTGCTGTTTGCAAACCTGCATTTTGCCTTAAAGACATTCAAATTGATAATGTCAACTGCTACACTCAACAGGAAATTTCACAGATTCATAACCCTTTTGCTGAAGAAGTTCCTCCTCAACTCTGTCCTAACTCAGATAACCCCTTATTTGGACGCTATGCTATCTAGGCTGACCGCCCCCCCCCCACCCCCGCCCCACAATGGAAATGACCTCCCTGCTTCTATCTTATCTATTCCCTTCATAATTTTATTATTCCCAATACAGCCTCCCATTCTTCTAAATTACAACAAGGATAGTCTCAGTCTATTCAGTGTCTCCACATACACCAACACTCTCAACTCCCGACTCAAACTAGTGACCCTCCTCTGCACCCCCTCCAGTGTCAGTACATCCTTCCTGAAGTATGGAGATCAAACCTTTACACAGTACTCCAGGTGTGGCCTCACCAGCACCCTGTACAGCTGCAGCATAACCATCCCTCTAGCAAGGAAGGACAATAGACTCTTCACCATCTCTTTTAGTACCCTGGGATGCATTCCATCACGGCCAGGAGACCCATTTACTTTTGGCCTGTTATCTTTCCCAACACTATCTCTTTACTGAGAATGACTGCTTCCATGTCCTCATCTTCCATTGCCTCAATAGGCCAGTGAAAATGAGACAACAAGAGTACATAGACAGTATGTTCCTGTTAAGGCCAAGTCTGATAGGTATAGAGAATGCTGTGTGTCTAGAAAAATTGAGGGTCTGGTCAAAAGGATGATGGAGGGATATGGCAGGTACAGACAGCTGAGTTTGTGTGAATCCCTCGGACTATAGGGGCAGTAGGAGTATACTTGAGGGAAAACAGGAGGGCAAAACGGATACGAGACAGCATTGGGGAGAAAGATGTTAAAGGACAATCCAAAGAGATTCTACAAAACACTAAGGACAAAAGAGTAACCAGGCAGAGAATAGGGACCCTCAAAGTTCAACAAGGCTGTCTGTGGAACCACAGAAGGTGGGCGAGATACTATCTGAGGATTTCATGTCAGCTTTTACTGAAAGAGGATATGGAAGCTCGAGACTTTGCAGAAATAAGTAGTGATAACTTGACAACTATCCATATTACAGAGGAGGTTGTACTGGATGCCTTATACATAAAGCTGAGTAAATCTGTGGGACCTGATCAGGTGTATTCTAAATCTTTGTGGGAAGTTAGGGAAGTGATTGCCGGGCCCCTCGCTGAGATATTTCTATCACCGATAGCCACAGGTGAGGTGCTGCAAGACAGGCGCCATTATTTGAGAAAGGCGATGAGGAAAGGCCAGGGAACAATACACTGGTGAGCCTGAAGTTAGTGGCAGACAAGGTGTTGGAAGGAATTCTAAAGAACAGGTTTATATGTAATTGGAAAGGCAAGAAGTAATTAGGGATAGTCAGCATGGCTTTGTACATAAATCACTAACTTGGACTTCAGAAAGACATTCAAAAAGGTTCCACATAACATGCTGGTTAGCAAGTTAGACACCATGGGATGCAGAGAGAACCAGCTATTTGGATACAAATTGGCTGGAAGGTTGGAGACGGAGTGTAGTGCTTTTCGGATTGGAGGCCTGTGATGAACAATATGGTGTAAGGATCGGTGCAGCCCACTGAGACTGCTTTTCATCATTTATGTCAATGATTTCTATGTGAATATATGAGGTATAGTTAGTACGTTTACAGTAGACATCAAAATTGGAGGTGCACTGGACAGCGAAGAAGGTTACCTCAAAGGACAATGGGACTTCAATCAAATGGGCTGAGGATTGTCAGATCGAGTTTATTTAACATAAATGTGAGGTGCTACATTTTGGAAAAGCAAATGAGGGCAGGAAATATACACTTAATGGGAAGGTCCTGGGGAGTGTTGCTGAACAAAGAGACCATGGAGTGCAGGTTCATAGTTCCTTGAAAGTGGAACCAAAGCCAGGGTAGTGAAGATGGTGTTTGGTGTACTTGTCTTTACTGGGCATTGCATTGAGTTGTGGAGTTGGGACGTCAAATGAGGCTGCACAGCACATTGATTCAGCCACTTCTGGAATTCTGCTTTCAGTCCTGGTCTCCCTGCTCTCGGAATGATATTATAAATCCTGAAAGTGTAAGGAAAACATCTGCAAAGATGTTGCAAGGATTGAGGGTTTGAGCTATATAGGTAGAGGGTGAATAGGCTGGAGCTGTTTTTCCTGGAGCATCGGATACAATTGGGCATGGGTAGTGTGAAATCCCAGGGTCTTATTCCCAGGATATCTAAGTCCAAAGCTTTGGGGCACAGACTTCAGGCGTGAGGGAAAAGATTTAAAAGTGATCTAAGGGGCAATATTTCCAGCTGAACATGGTACGTGTATGGAATGAGCTGCCAGAGGAGTGTGGATGCTGCTACAATTACATACTTTAGCCTTTGAGATGTCGTACGTGATAAGCAAAAGTTTAGAAGGATATCGGCCAAGAGCCAGCATATGGGATGAAATTAATTTAGGATATCTAGTCGGCATGGACAAGATGAATCGAAGAGTCTGTTTCTCTGCTATACTTCTTTATGGCACTACTAAAATTAAGATGGGTTTCTCTTTTATGGAGACCTAGCAGAAGGTCAGATAATTCTCTGGAGCTGAGGCTAGGCAGTGATTTTGACCAGGAGCAGATTTGTTTCCAGGATATTTAATTTACAGAGAGACAGATGGAGAAATTATAAACGCCACAATTTTTAGTAACTACCTTCTGGTAACTGGCAATTAATGCAGATTAAAAATGTGAAGATTATTTTACTTACTAAGTTCTGAGCATCTGGAACAGTTTGACGACAGCTGGATGCAGATTCAGTAGTTATTGTCAAAACAAATTTGGAATTTAACTTTTTTTAAGGAAGGATTTGGAGGGCTACAGACAAATGGGAGGTGAGCTGGTATAGACTGGCACCATCTCCAGAGGGGGAGAGTACAGCCCCAATGGGCTGAATAGGCCCAAACCCCTGTGCTCTGTTTACTAACCCATTCACCGTGAAAGATAAAGCTCATCCCAGGGCAGAGTCACAGAGACATACAGCATCGAATTGGACGCTTTGGTCGAACAGGTCCGAGCCGACCAGATATCCCAACCTAATCTAGTCCCATTTACTAACACTTGGCACATATCCCTCTACAACCTTCATATTCACATACCATCCAGATGCCAAATGGTAGAATTGTACCAGCCTCCACCACTTCCCCAAACAGAAGATTCCATACACAGAATCTCAGTGTGCAAAAATTTGCCTCTTGGGTCCCATTTAAATCTTTCCCCTCTCACCTTAAACCTACACCCTCTCGTTCTAGACTCCCCCACCCCATGGAAATGACCTTGTTGATATTTCCCATCCATACTCCTCATGATCTTATAAAGCTCTATGAGGTCACCCCTCAGCATCCAATGATCTTGGGAGGAGCTCACTCACATCACAATGGGGCCCAGAAGATTGACCGCAGCTTCAGACCAAAAGAATTGGCGTGATCCTCCAGCCAATGGGAGTGAATTGGGGTGTGTCCAGCAGGCTAACACGTGGCCATGAGCTGTGCAGGCGCAGTGACACGGTGAGGGGGGACCTTTTGAGTGTGAAGGGAGTGGGAGAGACTGCAAAGTCTAGGGAAGAAATTGAGTTATTATGGACTGGGAGGATTTATAAACGCACGGTTTTAGGCTGCTAGACCTAAATTAGAAATTTCTGGAAATTAGTATCAAACGAACTGCGGATGCTGTAAATCTCACACAACAATTAAAAGGTACTGGTAAAGCTCTGCAGGTCTGGCAGCATCTGTGCAGAGAAATCAGTGTTAACATTTTTGATCCGCTGATCCTTCCTCAGAACTGATGTCACTGAAGAGAAATGTTGGTTTATATGCAGAAGGTAGGGGTTAAGGAGTAAATGATAAGTGGGGATAGAGTTCAAAGAGATGGGAGCAGTTGGACAAAGGAGTGGATAACGATCTGGCTGGGGGATGGTGAATAGCTGTTTATGGGGACTGTTAGTGGCGAACAATAGGTAGTGTGTAATTGCAGGCTATGTGATAACAAGGCCTTGTATGTGGGTTAAGAGACTAGAGCGCTAGGACATTGGAGAGTTCAGGACCTAAAATTATTGAATATAATACTGGGGCTCGAGGGATGCAGGGTCCCCAAGTAGAAGATGAGGTGTTGTTCTTTCAGCTTGCGTTAACATGTGGCGCTGGAACAGCACAGCAGGTCAGGCAGCATCTCAGCAGCAAGAGAATCGACGTTTTGGGCATATTCCTTTGATCAGGAATGCCTGGATTTGGGGGGGCAGGGGGGAGTAAAGGACTGAGAGATAAATAAGAAGGATGTGTGGGGTTGGTGGGAAGGGATCTAGGAAGGCAATAGGTAGATGTATGTGGAGGGTAACGGAGAGAGGGTGGAGTGGATAATTGGAAAGGAAGTTGAACAGGTAGGACAGTTCAAGAGGGTGATGTCGAGTTGGAGGGTTGGATCTTGGATAAGGTCGGGGAGGGGAGATGAGGAAACCTTGATTCTGTCGCTAAAGTGTCCCAATGTGGAAGATGAGGTTTTCTTCCTCCAGGTGTCGTGTGGCTGGGATTTGGTGGTGGAGGTGGCCCAGGACTTGCATGTCCTTGGCGGAGTGGGTGGGGAGATTGAAGTGGTCGGCCACAGGATGGTGGGGTTGGTTTGTGCATGTGTCCCAGAAATGTTCCCTGAAACATTCCGCAAGGAATTCACAGGGAATGGTCTCTGTCGAATGCTGAAAGGAATGGAGAGGGAAATATATCTCTGTGGGATCTGATTGTAGGTAGTAGAAATGGCGGAGGATGATGCGTTTGATCCAGGTGGAAGGTGAGAACGGGGGGGGGATGTGTTCTATCCTTGTTGCATTTGGAGAGGTGTGGTTCAATGGCAGAGGTATGGGAAGTGGTGGAGATAAACTGGAGAGTGTTGTTGACCACGTCGGAGGGGAAATTGCAGTCCTTGAAATACGGGTCGTTTTGATGTGCTCTCGAGTGTTCTGCCAGGTTGCATCAAGCTTCATTGGAACACTGCCGTAAGCATGACACAGAGATGTTGGATGGTGAACAGACTCTTGTGCTCAAGTGACAGGCAACTGGAAGCTCAGGGTCTGTTTCGCAGCAGAACGTAGATCATCAGCTGCCATTTCCAGCACCTCCACTGAGATGCTGCCAGACACAGGTTCCTGTCCCCTCCATTAACAGCTATGCACCCTCCCAGCCAGATTGTAATCCACTTCTTTGTCTTTCCAAATGTTACTGTCTCTTTTGGGCTCCTTCCCCACCTATTATTTACTCTTTGACCCCTATCTCCTGCAGTCCAAAGATATGCAGGTTAGGTGAATTGGCCAAGCTAAATTTCCCGTAGTGCTCAGGGATGTATAGGTGAGGTGCATTAGTCAGGGGAAATGTAGAATAATACGATCGGGGAGTGGGTTTGGTTGAGAAATTCTTCAGAGGGTGGGTATGAACTTGTTGGGCCGAATGGCCTGTTTCCACACTGTAGGGATTCTAATTTTCCCAGCTGCTGTCGGTTCTGAGGACGACTCACTGGACCTAGAATGAGCCTTGGTGTGTGCAGGAGGAGGAAACGGGAAAGGTGAGTTGGATCCAATTTATCCTGGGAGGGTTTAATTACACACTGTACAGGTGGTTAGGCCTGAATTAGAAGCTCTTGGTCCCACGTTTACAGCAAATGGTAAAGTGGTTGTGTCCCTCAGGCGGTGATAGGTCCTGGGTTATGACCGCCATCTTTATTTGGGGCAAGGTACAGTGAGGCGCATGGACGTGTCCTCTTCCTGCCTGGGGGGAGCGGGGCGATTTGAAGAGAAGCAATTACACATCTAACATATACGAAGAGAAATACATTCTTTACTGTTCAGCCTACACTGACTCATAGTTTTATTTTGTGAATTCATTTTATAGGATTTTAATTGACAATAATTGAGACAGGGATCTCAAAATCAATTTTCTATCGTCAGGAGGGTCATCAGTATCTGAATACCATTGACATTTAACTGTGGAAGGAGACAGGTGTGTCTGTTCTGTCTGTGGGAAAGTATCTTTTTTTTCAAGCAAAAAGCAGTAAGATGTTCAAATTTGTGGTTGGATCACCCTTGGGGTTTGTGCTCAATTCTGGGCCCTGCAGCTATGGAAGGAGGTATTGGCCTGAGAGGGAGCGCACATTTGTCCAAATTACACCTGGTATCTTTATAGGAGCTGTCAGATTTACACCCAATCACCCACTTCATAATGTTAACCTGTAAACTACTCATTTTCAATTTCCTGCAAACTTCTCAATAAAATTCCTGATGGACCCAACTTCCAGCACCATTTCAGGTGGAATGTTCCAGGTCCCGACAACTGTCTGTTCATTCAGAAACTGCTGACGTCCATGTAGACTCTGGAGTTACAAAGGGCTGAATTGAAAGATGAGGTGCAGTTCCTCAGCTCCCATTGAGATGCATTGGAACAGTACAGGAGGCTGAGGGCAGTGTAGGTGTGAGCAGACAATGAAAATGACAGGGCTGCACTGTGAGTGCTGCTTGGTTCAATGAGAGTGTTCTGGAGTTGGGTGTAAACAGAGCGAGGGGAGACAGGGAGAAGGTGAACCACAGCTTCAGTTTTAGTTCAGGCCATTCAGCAATTCACATGGTCCCAATGGGCACAGGCAAGTTGTAAGCGATACCTGCTGAATTTTTAAAAAAGTTTTTAAAGTATAAAATGTCAGCTTAAGTAAAGATCGCGGCTTTTGATTATAACGGAAATGTTTGAAGAGAAGGAAAGTTGCTAGCTCATTTAAATTCTCCTAATGAGAGTAACTAACTGAAACTAGAGAGACATTGTGACAGGAGACCTCAGACCGTGGTGTGCTCCTCTTGTACAATGTGGGAAATAAGGGACACTTCCAGTGTCCGTGATGGCTATATGTGCAGGAAGAGTGCCCATCTGCAGCTACTGGGAAACTGCTTTTCAGACCTGGAGCTGAGAGCAGACTCACTGTGGAGCAATACTGAGAACGCAGTGGACAGCACGTTTAGTGAGTTAGTTACACTGCAGGTGAGGCTTACACAGGCACAAAGGGAATTGGGGGACAATCAGATCAAGTAAAAGGATCAGGAAGGAAGTGCAGGTCTCCCCAGTCATCATTCCCCTTCTCAAACAGATATTGTGCACCGCATGGGATTCCATAAGGGGGGGAACAGGTGGGGTGGACTCTCGGGGGAAATCAACAGCCAGGTTCATGACACCATAGACAGGTCCGCTGCACAGAACTGGAGGAAGGAGAATGGCAGAGCTTTAGTGACAGGGGATCCAGTAGTAGGGTCAGAGACAGGCGTGTCTGTGGCCACAGACATGATTCCAGGACAGTGGAATTGAACCCAGGTCCATTTATTGATAAGTGCACAGACCAATAAAGGTCAGCGTCCCAAATGCAACCTTCAGCACTTGGCCACCCTGAAACTCTACTTTCCAGGGCCTGTGCACTTGTTCTGAGCCCTTCAGAGGGATTGAAGGTAGATGGGGAGAAAACAGGAACAGGGTTGTGTTGTAGATCTACAAAATAATGGTCACCCCCCCCCCCTCCACCCCCCCATCGTGCCTCCTCCCTACCGCAGGGAAAATACTTTGTGTATTTACCCTATCCATGCCCCTACTGATTTTATAAACCACTATAAAGTCACCCATTAGCCTCTGACGCTCAAGGGAAAACGGTGTATTCATCCTCTCCCTACAGCTCAAATCCTCCAACCCTGACAACATGCTTGTAATAATTTTCTGACCCCTTTCAAGTTTCACAATATTGTTGAGATAGGAAGGAGACCAGAATTGCACGCAATATTCCAAGCATGACCTAATCATTGTCCTGTACAGCCGCAACATGACCTCCCAACTCATATACACAGTGCTCTGACCAATAAAGGAAAGCATACTAAACACCTTCTTCACTATCCTATCTACCTGCGATTCTGCTTTCAAGGAGCTATGAACCTGCACTCCAAGGTCTCTTTGTTCAGCAGCACTCCCGAGGACCTAACCATTAAGTTTATACATCCTGCTAATATTTGCATTTCCAAAATGTAGCAACTCCCACTTATCTAAATTAACCTCCATCTGCCAGTCCTCAACCATCTGATCAAGATCCTGTTGCAATCTGAGATAATCCTCTTCACTGTCCACTACACCTCCAATTTTGATGTCATCTTACTAAATATACTTTCTATATTCACATCCAAATCATTTATATAAATTATGAAAATTAGTGGATCCATCACCGATCCTTTGTGACACTCCATTGGTCACAGGTCTCCAATCTGAAAACCAAACTTTCACCACCACCCTCTGTCTTCTACCTTTGAACAAATTTTGTATCCAAATTGCTAGTCCTCTCTGTATTCCATGAGAAATAACCTTGCTGACCAGTCTCCCATGGGGAACCTTGTTGAACGCCTTACCACGTAGATCATTTCCACCGCTTTGCCCTCATCAATCCTCTTGTTGTTCCTTCAAAACAATTGACTCAAGTTCACGAGACTGATTTCTCACACATACAGCCGTTATTAATATCCAGGACTTAACTCTGTACATTGGGGTCTGTGTCACCCAGTTATGGGTGTTAATATTCTGGATAATGTTCACTTACACCAGCTTTGTGATAGTGACTGTGTATTGAGTCTTGTTGATATCACCAACACAGGTGAGTTCCTTTTGAAAGTCAGTCCCTATATCCCTAACCCCTCCCACCTGCTCTGTCTCCTCCACCCCTACGGTAGACAGTAAGTGGGAGGAGCTCATGGAATTTCCATGTGAGTGAGATTGAGAAATTATTCCCTTCTTTCCACTAGCCCACCAAGAAATGGTGGTAGTGTCCTTACCCCTGGACCAGAAGGATCTGGTTCAGTGTTGAGTAACAGCATCTTTGAAGAGGCTGATTGCAAAACATGCCCAAGCCACCAGGCCATACTGTCTCCCAGCTGTCCCTGCCTGAGCCTCCAAACAGAACCTTCCTGTAGTTTCTCTCCTGTCAGATACTCCCATTGCTCAGTTTGTCCAGGATCCCCTCCTGCAGCTGCACTGATCCTGTCCCTCACTGACCTGTCCATCCCCCAGTGTCCTCCCCATTCATTCATTGGTTACAATCCCATTATCCCAGTCCTCCAGCCCCGCCCCCTCCACCCTATTGGACAGCAGCTGCTGTCAATCACCCAGGCTCCTGTGCGATCATTAGTATGTGCTGTAGGAGGGGAGAACAGTGCACAGGCGCAGTGCTGGGCAATTAGTGGCATATGTGCAGGGTGGGTCAGTGCCAGGGAGGCTGTGGGTGTGTGAAATTAATCTGTCATTGGCAGCTTCCTCCCTCTGAAAACAGGACCCAGGGGAATGGCCCCTCCCCTGGTATCCTGACGAGTGGCCAAAGTATCAATGGGGAAGCATTTTGCAGAACGTTATCAGAACCCTTGTGAAGATTCAGGAATGTTATGGAAGGGGACAGGGGTGGGCCTGTAATTAGAGTTCTGATCTGTTTCATTTTACTTCAGAAATGATTTGGCCAGTGTGTGCAGGATGGTCCTCATCAGAGGTTGGAGTGGGGGAAATGAGTAAAAGGTTCCAGATTGGTGGAAAAAGATCAATGTGCGTCTGACCAGGAAGGACACCATGGGAGGTGGGGGGAGGATTCATCAACACCCGGGAGGCTCTGAGTTAGACTCATTGATTTGATTAGATTTCCTACATGGTGGAAACAGGCCGTTCGGTCCAACCAGTCCATACCGACCCTCTGAAGAGCAACCCACCAAGACCCATTTCCCTCTGACTAAAGCACCTAACACGATGGGTAATTTATCATGGCTGATTCACCTGACCTGCCCTGTCTGTCTTTGAATTTTGGGAGGAAACCGGAGCACCCGGAAGAAATCCACGCAGTCACGGAGAGAATGAGTCCAAGGCTGGAATCGAATCTGGGACCCTCGTGCTGTGAGGCAGCAGTGCTAACTACTGTGCCACTGTGCCATCGTGCCGCCCCTTTTTTTTGGTTCTTAGTCTGCAGACAGGAGCTTGGAAACTGAATTCAAAGAGAGGAGAGAGTGTTAGAACTGGATGTGGGGGGAAGGAGTGAGGAGATTGGTTTGTATTTCAGTTCACAGAAGAGAGAAATTGTGAGACTGAGATTTAAAGCTTTGGGGGAAACAAATAAACTACAATTTAATACTATAATTGTCTAATGAATTTCCATCCTGTATTAATAGTGGTGACCTGTTTTCCCTGTCGTAGTGTTCTGAAAGGGCGGATTTGTGGATGAGAAATTCAAATTGAACTTCCAGTTCCGTTTTGATAGTTACTTGATCCGTGCCGATCTGAATATCATTGGCCTTTTCATGTGTAACAAAAGGTGTGTATTCTGTCCGTGGGCGATATTTCAAATGTCAGTGTGTTTGGAAAAGAAAATACTGACACACAGCCAATTCCATGTTAGTGCGGAGACTGTGGAGAGAGAGTTCATTTGCTTTTTAAAGTCTGAAAAAATGGCACATTTCCCAGGAAAAATTAAGCTACAGATTTGTTTTGTATGAGGACAAGTTTTAAATTAATCATGCAACCAGAAAGACACAAGGATACCTGCACCATGGAAAATACTATGAAAACAGGATTGTTGTAAAGGAGTTAATTCTCGATGATGGTTGGTAATCCATTGGCGTTGTCACATCAGTTCCAATGCCGTGGGGAAACACCGGAGATGTGATGAATGCAGTGTAGGTTTCAGTTATTAAACTGTAAAAAGGTGCAGAAGAAATTTACAAGGATGATGCCAGGTCTCAGAGGTCTGAGTTATAGGGAGAGGTTGGACAAGCGAAGATTTTTTTTTTGTTTAGAGCAGTGGAAACAGAGGGGGGATGTTTTCTGGAAGTGTATAAGATCATGAGAGGCATGAGAGGAAATCAAGGACTGGAGGGCATCAGTTTACGTTTAGAGGATAAATTATGAAAGGGAGCCTGATGGGCAACTGTTTTACACAGAGGGTGGTATGTATATGAACTGAGCTGCCAATGGAAGTGGTTGAGGTGTGTACATTAACAAAATGTAAAAGACATTTGGACAAATACATGGATAGCAAAGGGTCAGAAGCAGATGGGCCAAGTCTGCAGGGAAATGGGGATCAGGTGAATGGGCATTCTGATCGGCATGGGCCAGTTTGGGCCAAAGGGCCTGTCTCTGCTGTAGGATTCTGACTCCAAGTATATTTACTATTTCTCCCGCTATCTCTGGTAGCACCCTGGGATGTATTCCATCAGGGCAAAGAGACTTGTCTACCTTTAGCTCCATTAGCTTGCCCAGCTCAAACACTTTCGTGATAATTATTGTTCCATGGTCCTCGCCTTCCTCAGTCTCCTTATCAATTACTGGCATGTTCTTCGTATCCTCCACTGTGAAGACTGACTGCTGTGTACTCATATTCCTGAGCCCTGCTGGATAGGAATAACTCCATACAGAACTCTGAGAGGTCTTCTTTGAGTCTTTATTGATGAGACATGGCAGTTACCTGGATAGTGTACATGCAAAACACCTCCAGGCAGCATCAGGTAACTCCCCGCCTGTCCGATGTATGGCTCCCATTCTTATATCTTTGTGGTTTGTGGTTTTGAATGGAGGCTGTCTCTGAATATTATCTCCATTGCAATGGCAGTTAAAAAGTAGAGTTCAGCTCAACACTTTGTGGTTAAACCACATACCCCTCCCCCCACGCCCCTGGAGATCAGTCAGGTATCTGACAGGCACTTCAGTTTCAGTGGGGCTGTCTGTCAGGATTATGATGTGGAAGAACTGGTGTTGGAGCGGGGTGGGAAAAGTTCAAGACCACACATCACCAGGTTATAGTCCAACAGGTTTATTTGGAAATACAAGCTTTTGGAGTGTGCTGTGATTTTTAACTCGATCAGGATTATCTCTATGGTAACAGTTAAGTGCTTCAACAATTTCTGAGGCCATATGTTCCCCATACAATAGGTTCCCCTCCAGCAGTGTAAACTGCTATTCTGGCCCTGGGGGTAGCGACTCATCACTTTTCTCCCCCAATCCCATCTTGCTTTCTGTTGATATTTAAAGTTCTTCTAATCTCCAAGTTTCTCCTTGGTCTTTGCCAATTTGTATGCTTTCTATTTCAATTTGATAGACTCTCTTATTTCCTGAGCCACCCATGGCAGATTACTCCTTTTCCTACAGTCCTTCCTTTTCATTGATATATACTTTTGCTGAGCAGTTTGAAAACGTTTTTGATATTCTTCCACTGTCCATCAACTATCCCACCCTAAAGTCTTTCCTTCCAGTCTACGTTAGCCAACTCCTGCCTCATCCTATTGTAGTCTCCTTTGCTTAAGGACAGAATCTTGGGATTGGATTTAATCTTCCCGCTTTCCAACTGTTTTCTAAACTCAACCATATTTATCACAAGTCTTTTATCAGATTACGAGGTGAGACGATGTTACCTGGGTGTTTTGGTTTTCATTGTCAGTGACCTTGGCTTTGTAATCAAGTACAGGATAGATATTCACAACAGAGTATTCTGGACGGTTTGAATGTACTACACAGTCTAAAACCATAAATCACTGTCTCCCCTCAGTTTATATGATTTGGAGATGCCGGTGTTGGACTGGGGTGCACAAAGTTAAAAGTTACACAACACCAGGTTATAGTCCTTCAGGTTTAATTGGAAGCACACTAGGTTTCGTAGCGTTGCTCCTTCATCATGATCCAATTAAACCTGTTGGACTATAACCGGTTGTTGTGTGACTTTTAACTCATCTCAGGATAAAATTGCAAAATCATTATCTTCCACATGTTTCCTCACTATCTAAGTTTGAAATGCTAATCCACCGGACTATCCTGCTTTTTCCTAAAATCTCCTTTTGTGAAGGTGGTGAGCTTTGGATTCAGCTTTCCAGATTTTAATATAAGAAGAGAAGCACTGGGCACAGGAGAGCGAATGCAGCCCTTCGAACCAGATCCACAATTTAATACGATGATATTGAGCTCACCTCGGTCTCAGCTGGACTTTCCGCCTGGTCTCTCTCACCCTTCATCTCATTATAAATTCAAAATCTCTATCTCTTCAGTAAAGTCGCTCATTGTCCTGGCATCCACTGCATTTTGAATAGGGAATTCCATAGATTCACAGCACATTGAGATAAGTACATCCTTCTTCATGAGAATAGAATAGAATTGAATAGAATTCCGACAGTGCAGAAACAGGCTATTTGTCCATGGAGTCCACACCAACTCTATAATGAGCATCCCATTCAAACTTACCCATTCCCTATATTTCCCATGGTTAATGGCTTAACCTGCACATGCATGGACACTGTGGGAATGCGGCATCGCCAATCCACCTAAACTGCACAACTTTGGACTGTGGGATGAAACTGGAGCACCCAGAGGAAACCCGCACAGACACGGGGAGAACGTGTAAACTCCACACATTCACATAAGGCTGGAATCAAATCCAGGTCCCTGATGCTGTGAGTCAGTAGTGCTAACCATTGAGCCACCTCTGCTTAAAGTCTGCTCCAACTATTAACCACCCCACGCCCCAGTTGGCTGAATCTGTATTCCTAACGTAAGAAATCAGGTTGTGGAAGCAGATGTCTCAGTAAATCCGATAGACAGTCCAATTGTTCTGTGTGCCTGAATGGCGAACCTATACACAATACCCTCCAGTCCACAATTTTCATTCACATTCCAGAGACAGGGCTCCAGTGGCTTCAGGGGGACTACAACTCGCACAATCCCTGAGGCAGGGACAACACGTGTGTGGGGAAAGACGGCACTGTACATGCACAGAATGTGGGCGGGTTTTGGAGCATGTGCTTTGGGTAAGTATACTTTGTGGAAAGTATTTCACACTGTGATTGGCTGGAGGAGTAATGTATCTGGTTATCCTATTGACCTGTTTGGGGGGGGGGGGGTCAAAGTGTCACCACACGCATGTCGGGCCACTCTCCATCCCGAATTCATTGTAATGGTAGGAATCAACTAATGGGGAACGAAGAAGGATCTGAGCCGTTCTTCCAGACTGAAGCTTCCTCTTCTGACCAGAATCTGCCACCTGTTTCCATTTGTTTCATTCTTCTGTTACATTATTGACTTGCAGCAACTGAAGGGAAAGGAAGTAAACCCAGAAAGTGTGCAGAGTCTAACCAGTGATGGGAAATGGTGGAATGGATCTGTTTATCAACAACTCCTTGAGAATGTGGAGGGTGTCCATTAGGAGTAGCAGAGTCAGAATGGTGGGAGAGAGTAAGTGGGCTGGAGTGGTACAGTATTGGGTGAAGAAATGGGAAAAAGATATTCCAGAGAAACTAGAATTGTCTATTCGGAATTTCTAATCTGTGCATATTCCTTTATACAGGGTGTTAGATGGTGAAGATTTGCAGACTGAAATCTCAAAGTCATGTGCAGATTGTGATTAAGTTAACCAGCATTTGAAGAAGCAAAGATAGAGAATCACTCGGCCAAAATCCTGCAACACTTTCCCTCCCAGCATTGTCGATCTCTCTGTGCCAAATGGACTGAGAATGGTACAAGACAGCAGCTCACTACCATCTTCTCAAGGGTAACTAGAGATGGGGAATAAATGCGGGCTGAGCCCATGATGCCCATATCCTGGAAAAGTTTTCTATCTCTCATTGCTGAAACCCAGTTGATATCACTGCAGGATGATGAGGGATGCTGAGTGCATCCTTCAGTAGGCAGCACCATCACATTACCCCTGCCTACACCCACACAGTAACACAACAACGCAACTGGAATAAAAGGCAGTGAAGCCAAAGGAGGACTTAGATATAGTTCCTTGAGGTAAAGACATGAAAGGGGATTGGAACACAGCAGGAACAAGAGACTGAGCTTGATGGTCAGCTGTTTCCCATTGAATGGTGGAGCAGGATTGAAAGGCTGAATGGTCTCCTCCTGCTGCTATCCCCCAGGTATGTATATCGTCATGGAGCACGGGTAGGAAGAAGTGGGCAGGGATTCTCCAGGAGATTGCACTTCCACAACTGTTTTCAGTGAGGGATGGTTTGCTGGATTTTATTTCACATTTATCTTTAACACAAGGTCTGTAAATTTTGGTTTTAAAATGTTGTAAAAGTTTTTTGCACAGCAAATAAAATTAAGGAAAATAATGTAAACTGTCTGAATATAACAGTTTTAAAACTTTCAACCTTTGTAAAACAAAATCCTGTCTATTCCCAGACGCCATCACTTTCCAGTTACTCAAACTCCAGGGAAAAATTCCCTCCCTGTCTGAACCTTTGGTTTGATTTAACCGGTTTTCAGTTCTCGTTCTGTGAACTGTGAAGCGTTCTTCTTCCCCATTTCTCCTAACCAGAAATGTTATCACAGCAACCTTACCACCATCAAAATCATCATTACGCCATTTTGCTTTTGGTTAACATATAATCACCAGCAGTGCAAAGGTGAGGACTGCAGATGCTGGAAACCAGAGCCTAGATTAGAGTGGTGCTGGAAAAGGGTTTTTGCCAAAATGTTGATTTTCCAGCTTCTGATCTGCTGTGCTTTTCCAGCACCACTCTAATCTAGATATACAATCACAGAAATAAACCATTTCTGTAATCAATTCAATATTTCCAAACAAAGCCCATTCCTGGCCAAGCAAACCATTACAAGTGACAGAGTGAGAAGGGACTAAATCAAAGTAGAGTTGTCGGGAGGAGGGCAGCGGTGGAGATAAAGCACTATATCCCCTGCGGTGCCCACCTCTACCGAAATGCATCGGGAGCGTTGATGCATACCACATGCTCCTTCTCCAAGGACACCCTGCTGTGTAGCCGTTATCCTCAATCATGGAATAGAATCCTTACACTGTGGAAGGAGAGCATTGGCCCATCAAATCCCACCAACCATCTGAAGAACATTCCACCCAGAGCACTCCATCCCTGTAACACTGCATTTCCCATGGCTGATCCACCTGGTCTGCACATTCATGGATACTGTGGGAAGAAACCAGAGCAGCTGGTAGGGACCCACACTATCATGGGCAGAATGGAGGAGCTCCATACAGGCCGTTGACCAAGTCTGGACTCCAACATTGTACGTGGTGCTGTAAAGCAGCAGTGCTACAATAACAATTTAAATCAAAAAAGATGATACCTGCTCATCGTCACATTGCTATTTGTGGAGACTTACTGCCCAAAGAGGCATCGTGTGGTTCAGAAAGTAGTGGCAATGTAAGTTCAGTCACCTCCAGCCCAGTTAATGTGGTTAACAACAACATCATCAATACTCCAACAGTGTCATCATGTACAAGGTCCACTCCTGACTCTGATGGACAGTAACATTAGAATCAGAGTCCTGCAGTCCACATGGAGCAGGGGGATGACCACTTCCCCGTGAGCACTCACTGGTCTTTCAGTCGTGTTGGAGACGCAGCAAATCCCTTGTCACACAGAGGAGTGAACAGCTCCAACCCAGAGTGAACACGCTGGGGTCTCGGGGGCAGGATGAATCACTGAATCTCTTCTCCAACACTGAGCATCTGAATGAGCTCTTCCCCCGTTGTGGGTTCATTGGGGTCTCAGTGGGCAGGATGAAAATCTGAATCCCTTCTCATACACTAACCATCTGAATGGCCTCTCCCCTGTGTGGGCTCACTGGGGTCTCTGGGGGCAGGTTGAATCACTGAATCCCTTCTCACACACTGAGCATCTGAATGGCCTCTCCCCTGCGTGGGCTCACTGGGGTCTCTGGGGGCAGGTTGAATCACTGAATCCCTTATCACACACTGAGCATCTGAATGGCCTCTCCCCTGCGTGGGCTCACTGGGGTCTCTGGGGGCAGGATGAATCACTGAATCCCTCCTCACACACTGACCATCTGAATGGCCTCACCCCTGTGTGGGCACACTGGGGTCTCTGCAGGTGGTGTATTTGAGTGTATCTCTCCCCCTACACTGGGAACAAGTGAATGGCCTTTCCCCAGAGTGAGCTCTCTGGTGTTTCAGCAGGTCATTGATTGAATTAGGAATCAATGAGCAGGTGAATTACCCCTCCCCAGTGGGAATGCACTGATGTATCAACTGGTGAGAAATTTGAATGAATCCTTTATCACACATGGAGCAGGTGAAGGGTTTAAATCCTGTGTGTCACCTCTGGCGCCTCAGCAGATTGTAAGATCGAGTAAATCCCTTCCCATACGTGGGGCAGGTGAACGGCCTCTCAGCAGTGTGACTGTGCCGGTGAGTGTCCCACTGGGAGGGGTATGGAAATTCCTAATTCTAATTGAGTACATCCCCCTGTCTTCTCAGTTGTTATTGACAATCTCTCCCCTCGCACCAGAACCTGTTGCAGTGTTACAGAATCAGCAGAATGGTCAACTGCAGTTGCTTATCTGACTGATCACTGGGCACGATCGGTTCATTCTCCACAGATGCTGCCAGACCTACTGAATTTTTCCAGCAATTTCTGATTTTGTTTCTGGTGTCCCAGCATTTGCAGATGTTTAGTTTTCCAATACTCATCTTGTCTGTTGCAGATTAGTTTATTGATGAAATTAGAGGGTTTTGAAAGTTATACGTTAGGTCACACATCAGCTATGATCATCATGAATGGCAGAGCAGTGTTGAGGGGCTGAACGGCCTCCTGTTCCAATGAAAGGTATCCATCGGCAGCTTGTGGTGACATTTCCCCTCACTGCTCACTTCACCTCCATGTCGAACACACTGTTACTGACTCAACAAATCTCCTGTGTTTGAACTAAACCTGCTAATGTTCAATGGCTCGCTGTCCTGCCACCCGTGTGTAACTCTCATCATGGAATGCTGCCTTGTATTACTGCGGGAATGCCCACAAGGACTAATCCTGGAATCTGTATCCTCTGGGATCCACAAACCCTGTTTATTTCCTTCTTCCTCTTTCATTCTGGCTCTTGAACTCGCGGTTTCAATCCTTTCTCCTGTCATGGTCTTCAACATACCCATGTGGGTGGGCTAGAGGCAGCTGGGATTTAATGAAGGGAAGTGGGGATTAGGCAGAAGCACGAGGAGTGGTGACAGAAAATAAAGCTCTCATTGTAACGGCAGAGTTTCTCCGTGACCCAGTGAGTGGTGAGGCACCTGAGATTGTGTGGGAGGCAGATTCAAACAGTGATTTGGGAAAACACTCAGACAATGACCTGTCCATCTGATTGTTAACTCAGACAGATAGACAGAAAGATGCACATTTAGATAGAACCTTTGATGATCTGGGGCAATGAAACATGCTTCCAGCCCAATGATTTCATTGACAAATCTCTGAAAACACAGACACAAAGCTTTCTACTTGTACCTCCTAACCTGTGAGGGGTTTCAGTTGGAGTATTTGTATTTATCTGAGCCTCCTCTTTTCTTGAGAAAAGTCGTTTTGAGCTGTTCAGTCTTTCCTGGTGATTATAACCGCGATGTTCCTGTAAGATTTGTGACTGAACCTTTATTTTCCAGTTCCTTGTGAGTGGTGAAAGTAGCAGAAACAGTTCCTGACCTGTGAGGGGTTTCGGTTGGAGTATTTATATTTACAAATCCATTCCCACTCTCACATACAGTGTGAAATTGACGTAATACTTAAGGGAAGGAGTGAGTGAGCACCCACAGAATCATATGCATCTGAGTTGAATGAATCTGGCATGACGAAAATATGACAGCAATCACAACTACTTAGAATCACAGAATCCAGAGGGTGCAGAAAGAGTCTATTCGGCCCATCGAGTCTGCAATGACCCTTCACCCACCCTACCCCCTATAACCCCACATTAACCATGGCTAATCCAACCCACCTAAATTGCACACTGCAGGCCATGTTAGCATGGCCAATCCAGTAACGTTACACATCAGTGGGAGGGTCACAAGTTACATCCAAATGCTCGGAATTGTGGATGAAAGCTCACAAAAACTTGACTCTGACACAAATGCTCTCCTTTTCAAAATAAAATCTGGGGGAAACTGCAACCGGAAAAATTTCCGATTATCTCAGGAGGAAGAGAATTCAAAATTCGCGCCATTGACCCAGGGGGCACAGTGAAAGTTACAGAGGTCTGGGAACAATTCGAAATGCAACAGGTTGTGAGCAAGGTGGGGGTGAGACAAGGACATGAAGACAGTCTGTCACACGGGGGGGGGGGGGAAGGCAGGAGAGATTAAACAGCAGAAATGGTAGTCCTTCAAGGCCACGGGGAATGGAGTTAGGGCTGGGAAAGAAACAAGGAAACAAGGTGTGCAGATGTCAAAGAAATACATTTTTAAAAACAGATTATACAAGCATAGAGGGCAGAGGACAGTCTAAAATTGTTGCTTTCAATGGTAAGTACAAAAAGCTGTAAAGCCTGGGGAGATCTATTACAGCCAACACATACAGGATGGGCCAAGTGGACTCGATCTGTGCTAAAACGTCCTGATAATTTTTTTTTCTGACGTTTGTAGTTCAAGTCTGACGACTCTAATAAGTTTCAAATTGGACTAGAGTTTAATATTCTGGAGTATTGTCAAATAAGTCACATTGATCACATTCTGCAGATCTTAGCCCATTACCCTGCATGTTCCAGCATTTCAGTTACACCCATGTCCTACCGGTGGGACAGGACATACAGGGATGGTGACGGTGGTATCTATGACATTGTAAGCTAACATTCTGTGCGTATGACTGTGTCAGCTTGTTCCTTGAATGGTCTGCATTCCAGCTCACCCAATAAGATGTTGATAGTGTGAGACACTACAGTTGGAGCTCCTCTGCTCGCCAGTTCCTTTCCTTTCTGCTTTTTAAAATTTCTTTCTCTCTCACTCTCCCCTTTGCAGACTCTGACACAAGTGTCTCAACATTGAATCATGACAAAATTAAAAAAAAATCTTGTCTCTACAAGACAACCAATGGAGGAAAATATATTATTCTTGCATCAACTGCATTTTTAAACAAAAACAATCCTGTTCAATAAACACTGTCTTAATTTCTCTTCAATTCTATCAAACGAGCTATTATATTTTGTCCCTCGGTTTACCGATCTTAGTAAATATCCAAGCAATTTCAGAGCAACAGGCTGACAAAGTGTTGAACCAATTTATCTGTTTAGGTTTTAGCATTAGTTATTAAGTCATTACCATTACAATAATTGCATAATAATCGGTCTGGGTAACAAGAACACAGAGGTTCACAATTTAATTTATTGAATGTTTGAAAAATGTTACAATATATCTTTTTTCAGAATTCTATCAGTAATTATTAAGTCATTTGAATGATAATAATTATTATATGCAAAAGTTTAGTCTTGCTAACAACTACAGTGAAGTTTATATCTGAATTTAATCCAATCTTCCCTAATACCTATACAGTAATATAAAAATCCATTTTATTTCCAATCAACACACCTAAAAAAGGATCCATTATTTTTGAAGCAACATGCACTTTTAAAAATATGACTTTTGCTCATTTGAATGATCTGTGTTATCCCAGCCTTATAAATTTAGAAAAGACCTAATTACTTTTCCCTGAAAACAATTCCTGTTCATTTTTGTAGGTAGCAGAGTCAAATAGCAAGATGAAATTTATCATTATTCTTAAGAATGTTAATAGAATTTTGAAAATCTACATGTTGCTAATATATAATAATTGTTCATTTCAGTCCATAGAATATAGAACAGTACAGCACAGTACAGGCCCTTCGGCCACGATGTTGTTCCGACCTTTTATCCTACTCTAAGATCAAACTAACCAACATTTACTATCATTCATGTGCCTATCCAAGAGTTGCTTAGATGTCCCTGATGGATCTGAATCTACTCCCACCACTGGCAGTACTTTCCAGCGCCCACCACTATCTGTAATGAAACTATCTCTGACATGTCCCCACAACTTTCCCCATTCACCTTAAAATTATGCCACTTTGTGGGGAAAAGTCTTTCATTATCCACTCTATCTATACCTCTCATCATCTTACACAAGCTATCAAGTAAGCTTTCATCCTCTTTCACTGCAATGAGCAAAGCCCCAGCTCCCTCAACATTTCTTCATAAGATATGCCTTCCAGTCCAGGCAACATCTTGATAAATCTCAACTGTACCTTCTCTAAAGCTTCCGCATCCTATGTATAATGAGGTGATCAGAACGGAACACAATACTCTAAGGGTATTCTCACCACGGATCCATAGATCTGCTGCATAACCACGTGGCTCTTAAACTCAATCTCCCTGCGAATGGAAGCCAACACACCATACAACGTCTGAATAACCCAGTCACCTTGGATGTCAGCTTATGAGGAATGTACGGACATGCATCCCAAAATCCCTCTTTTCAACCACATTTTCAACCACATCCCTCTTTTCAAGAATCCTGCATTTAATCTGAAAATATGCACTCAAATTTGAAATTCCAAAATGAATAACTTCACATTTTCCCAGGTTGAACTCCATCTGCCACTTCTCAGCCCAGCTCTGCATACTCTCAATGTCCTCTAGCAACCTACAAAAGCTCTCCACACTATCCACAACTCCACCAACTCTCGTGTCATTGGAAACTTCCTAACCCTTCCACTTCCACATCCAAGTCATTTATGAAAAATCACAAAGAGCAGAGCTCCCAGAACTAATCACTTCAGAATACCATTGGTCACCGTGCTCTAAGCTGAAAACTATCTATGTAATCTCATCCTGTCTTCTATGGGCCAGCCAATTTATTATCTAACCAGGCAGGTTTCCCTGTATCCCATGCCGAATTACTTTCTAAATGAGCCTACCATGGGGAACCTTATCAAAAACCTTGCTAAAGTCCAGATATACCACATCCACTACTCTGTCCTCACCAATGTGTTTGTCACATCTTCAAATAATTCAGTAAGGTTGGTGAGGCATAACCTGCCGCTCACAAAGCCATGCTGACCATCGCTAATCAATCTATGCTTTTCCAAATAATCATCAATCCTGTCTCTCAGAATTCTCTCCAATAATTTGCCCACATCTGATGTAAGACTGACTCATAGATGATTCCCAGGATTCTCTCAATTGCCTTTCTTGAATAAGGGAATAACGTTTACCACACTCCAATCATCTGATATGACTCCAGTGGACTATGAGGATGCAAAGACCATTGCAAAAACACAGTAATCCCTTGGCTCCCTTCCCATAACAACCTAAGTTATATCCTTTCTGGCCCAGGGGACTTATCTATCCCCATGATTTTTCAATATTTTCAGCACATTCTCCATCTTAATATCGACCTGTCCGACCATATCAGCCTGTTTCACATTGTTCTCACAAAGGACAAGGTCCCACTCACTCGTGAATACTGAAGCAAAGTACTCATTAAGGACCTCCTCTCCCTCCTCTGACTCCTGGCACAGGTTTGCTTCTCTTTAAGGGGTATAAATGTGGAATTATATCTCAGCACTGAATTAATGTATAGATATTGCAGTGTACAATCACTCGATTACTTTGAATATTGAACTGTTTTTTAACAGAGAATACACAGTTGAATTGATTTGATTATATTTCACTTCACGCTAACATTTATTGTATTTCGAACCACAATGAGAGTTACCTTTTTACACATATCAAACTTACTTAAAATTAATCGCACGTTTATGTAAAGAAAATAAATTTACCATCTGGTTGTTCCTTCCGTTTTCAATGCTTGTTGATTTTGAATTTGTGGAAGTTGTACATTGTTGAAAGGAAGAGAAATTGTCTTCAGCTGAATATTCACATTGAATGACCGATGCATTTTAAAAATCAAAGTACAATGATCACGCAGTTTTGTCAATTTGTCTTTCAAAGAATTGTCATGAGATTCCTGTTTATTTAAATTTGTCATTCCTTTATTCTACTGTTGTTGTAAAATGTTGTTTAATTTCCAGTCCATTACACACAGAAACTACCTAATTAATTCCCATTCAAAGTACTGCAATAAACAGCTGATTAATTTATCATTTGAGATACCACATTAAACATAATATTGCAATACTGCCTGTCCTGAGTGGGAACATTATGAAAGCAGCTTACTGAGTTGTGGCAGTGTCTCTATTACTAGACCCAAGGGAAAGTTTCAAATCACACCTTCGACACAAATATATCAAGAGTTATCTGAATGCTGATTAGAGAGTACCTAAGCACAGATTGAATTGCTTTTCAATCCAACATTTGATCTGCTTTTATCTATTATATCAACAATCACAAAATCTGATACTTATTTGAGTCAGGTTACAAAGAAATACGTGTACAAGTATCCCCCACTTTTGGAAAGTTTGCATGAGCCACTTTGCTTTTCCAAAAGACTAACATCTGTCCCTGCTTTCTTTAACTGAAAGAAATCTGAAGAGGATTTTCACTTTTACGAAAAATAGTAAGAAGATTAATGCTTCTTCGATTTACGTCTTTTCAGTTTATGAAAGGTTTCATAATAACGCACGACTTTCGGATAGTGGGGATACCTGTATCTAATTCTGTTGCTTAAAAGTTCCTGGAGAATATTTGGAAATGTTGCAGAATTAAAGATTACGATGTCTAAGTAATGAGATTCTTTTTTTTTGTTACAAAGGGGCAAGTCCAAACAATGGAAACACATTAAACATTATTCTCTAGTGCTATAAATTGGAAATAAAGTTGATTGCGAGCAGCAGCTAAGGTAAGACTGTTTGTTTTAAAAGTACTTACCGGTAGCGGTGTTTTTTTTTCTTCACTCTCTCTTCACAGAAAGAGCGGGAGCAGTAAGGTAAGTGACGACGACCAGAGAGGCAGCCGGGAAGGAAAGCAGTGAGTATAAATACTCACCCTTCGACGCTAACGGTCATTTTGAGTGCGAGTAGCAGCTAAGGTAAGACTGTTTGTTTTAAAAGTACTTACCGGTAGCGGGCAGCGGTGTTTTTTTCTTCACTCTCTCATCACAGAAAGAGCGGGAGCAGTAGGGGAAGTGACGACGACCAGAGAGGCAGCCGGGAAGGAAAGCAGTGAGTATAAATACTCACCCTTCGACGCTAACGGTCATTTTGAGTGCGAGCAGCAGCTAAGGTAAGACTGTTTGTTTTAAAAGTACTTACCGGTAGCGGGCAGCGGTGTTTTTTTCTTCACTCTCTCTTCACAGAAAGAGCGGGAGCAGTAGGGGGAAGTGACGACGACCAGAGAGGCAGCCGAGACCCGGAAGCTTACCTGGGTAGGTTTGTTTCCCCTTTAAAAGCGCGCAGCTGAAGAACCCGAGGCACTACGGAGGTAGTGCCTCCCACCCGCCCTAATCCTCTAACCTAATAATAAGATCCGTTGTGGTAAGGAGGTAAGTGCCGAATTTTGCTTGTTGTATTCTTTAGACTCAGTTTTTTGTTTAAAATAAAGGTTAGCTTTAGAGGGATGGCAGTGAAGGCAGTGCAATGTTCCTCCTGCAACATGTATGAGGTGAGGGATGCCATGGACGTCCCTGCTGATTACACTTGCAGGAAGTGCACGCATCTCCAGCTCCTCCAAGACCGTGTTAGGGAACTGGAGCTGGAGTTGGATGAACTTCGGATCATTTGGGAGGCAGAGGGGGTCATAGATCGGAGCTATAGGGAAGTAGTAACTCCAAAGATGGCAGATAGATGGGTGACAGTGAGGGGGACTGGGAGGAAGCAGCCAGTGCAGGGACCCCCTGCGGTCGTTCCCCTCAAGAACAAGTATACCGTTTTGGATACTTGTGGGGGGGACGACTTACCAGGGGTAAGTAACGGGGCTCAGGCCTCTGGCACGGAGCCTGTCCCCGCTACTCAGAAGGGAAGGGTGGAGAAGAGCAGAGCAATAATAATTGGGGACTCGATGGTTCGGGGCACAGATAGGCGGTTTTGTGGGAACGAGAGAGACTCACGTTTGGTATGTTGCCTCCCAGGTGCAAGGGTACGTGATGTCTCTGATCGTGTTTTCCGGGTCCTTAAGGGGGAGGGGGAGCAACCTGAAGTCGTGGTCCATATTGGCACCAATGACATAGGTAGGAGGAGTGCTGAGGATGTTAGACAGGCTTTTAGGGAGCTAGGTTGGAAGCTCAGAGTTAGAACGAACAGAGTTGTTGTCTCTGGTTTGTTACCCGTGCCACGTGATAGAGAGTCGAGGAATAGGGAGAGAGAAGAGTTAAATGCGTGGCTACAGGGATGGTGCAGGAGGGAGGGATTTTGGTACTTGGATAACTGGGGTTCTTTCTGGGGAAGGTGGGACCTCTATAAACAGGATGGTCTGCACCTGAACCTGAGGGGCACCAGTATCCTTGGGGGGAGGTTTGCTCGTGCTCTTGGGGGGGGTTTAAACTAACTCTGCAGGGGCATGGGAAGCCAGACTGTAGCTTTAGGGTGCAGGACCTGGAGTGTAGGGAGGTTAGGAATATGGCATCAATCTTAAAGGATGGTGCCTGTAAACAGAAGAGTGGCTTGAAGTGTGTATACTTTAATGCCAGAAGTATACGAAATAAGGTAGGTGAACTCGCAGCATGGGTTGGTACCTGGGACTTCGATGTTGTGGCTATTACGGAGACGTGGCTAGATCAGGGACAGGACTGGCTGTTGCAGGTTCCAGGGTTTAAATGTTTTAGTAGGGTCAGAGGTGGGGGTAAAAGAGGGGGGCGGGGTGTGGCTTTGCTTGTCAAAGATAGTATTACAGCGGTGGAAAGGAATATGGACGAAGATTTGCCATCTGAGGTAGTTTGGGTTGAGGTTAGGCATAGGAGAGGTGAGGTCACCATGTTAGGAGTCTTTTACAGGCCTCCTCATCGTCCTAGAATCGTTGAAGAAAGGATTGCGAAGATGATTCAGGAGAAGAGTGACAGTAATAGGGTGATTGTTATGGGAGACTTTAACTTTCCTGATATTGATTGGGAAAGCTATAGCTCAAGTTCGTTAGATGGGTCAGTGTTTGTGCAATGTGTGCAGGAGAGTTTCCTGACACAATATGTAGATAAGCCAACAAGAGGTGAGGCCATACTGGATTTGGTTCTGGGTAACGAACCAGGCCAGGTATTAGAACTAGAGGTAGGTGAGCACTTTGGGGACAGTGACCACAATTCGGTGATTTTTACTTTAGTGATGGAGAGGGATAAGTGTGTACTACAGGGCAAGAGTTATAGCTGGGGGCAGGGAAATTATGATGCGTTGAGGCATGACTTAGGATGTGTGGATTGGAAAAGTAGATTCCAAGGCAAGAGCGTAATTGATATGTGGAACTTGTTCAAGGAGCAACTATTGAGTGTCCTTGATAAGTACGTACCTATCAGGCAGGGAGGAAAGGGTCGTGTGAGGGAGCCGTGGTTTAATAAGGAGTTGGAATCCCTTGTTAAATGGAAGAGGGCGGACTTTGTAAAGATGAGGCGTGAAGGTTCAATAGGGGCGATTGAGAGTTATAAGGTAGCCCGGAAGGACCTCAAGAGAGAGCTAAGAGCAGCAAGGAGGGGACATGAAAGGTCCTTAGTTGGTAGGATTAGGGAAAACCCTAAGGCTTTCTATAGGTATGTTAGGAATAAAAGAATGACTAGGGAAGGAATAGGTCCAATCAAGGATAGTAATGGGAAGTTGCGTGTGGAGGCTGAAGAGATTGGGGAGGCGCTGAATGAATACTTTTCGTCAGTATTCACTCAGGAACAGGACATTGTTGTCGATATGAATACTGAGGCACGAATAAGTAGAATGGATGGCTTTGAGATATGTAGAGAAGAGGTGTTGGAAATTCTGGCAAGGGTGAAAATAGATAAGTCCCCTGGGCCTGATGGCATTTATCCTAGGATTCTCTGGGAAGCAAGGGAGGAGATTGCAGAGCCATTGGCCTTGATTTTTGTGTCCTCTTTGTCGACAGGAGTAGTGCCAGAGGACTGGAGGCTAGCAAACGTGGTTCCCTTGTTCAAGAAGGGGAGTAGGGATAATCCTAGTAACTATAGGCCAGTGAGTCTCACTTCGGTTGTGGGCAAAGTCTTAGAGAGAATTGTAAGGGATAGGATTTATGCACATCTGGATAAGAATGATGTGATCAAGGATAGTCAGCATGGTTTTGTGAAGGGCAGGTCGTGCCTCACAAACCTTATTGAATGCTTTGAGAAGGTGACGAAGGAGGCAGATGAGGGGAAAGCGGTAGATGTGGTATATATGGATTTTAGTAAGGCGTTTGATTAGGTCCCCCATGGTAGGCTACTGCAGAAAATACAGAGATATGGCATTGAGGGTGAGTTGGAGGTTTGGATTAGGAATTGGCTCTCTGGAAGAAGACAGAGGGTAGTAGTTGATGGCAAAGGTTCATCTTGGAGTGCCGTCACTAGCGGTGTTCCGCAAGGATCTGTTTTGGGACCATTGCTGTTTGTCATTTTTATAAATGACCTGGAGGAAGGGTTAGAAGGTTGGGTGAGCAAGTTTGCGGATGATACGAAAGTCGGAGGAGATGTAGACAGTGAGGAAGGATATGGCAGGTTACAGCGGGATATAGAGAAGCTGCAGAGCTGGGCAGAAAGGCAAATGGAGTTCAATGAGCTAAGTGTGAAGTGATTCACTTTGGTAAGAGTAATAAAAAGATGGATTACTGGGCTAATGGTAGACTACTTGGTAGTGTGGAAGAGCAGAGGGATCTTGGTGTCCATGTACACAGATCTCTGAAAGTTGCCACCCAGGTAAATAGTGCAGTGAAGAAGGCATATGGCGTACTGGCTTTTATTAGTAGAGGAATTGAGTTCCGGAGTCCTGAGGTCATGCTGCAGTTGTATAAGACTCTGGTGCGGCCGCATCTGGAATATTGTGTGCAGTTTTGGTCGCCATACTATAGGAAGGATGTGGAGGCACTCGAACGGGTGCAGAGGAAGTTTACCAGGATGTTGCCTGGTATGGTAGGAAGATCCTATGAGGAAAGGCTGAGGCACTTGGGGTTGTTTTCTTTGGAGAAAAGAAGGTTTAGGGGTGATTTGATAGAGGTGTACAAGATGTTTAGGGGGTTAGATAGGGTTGACAGTGAGAACCTTTTTCCACGTATGGAGTCAGCTATTACAAGGGGGCATAGCTTTAAATTAAGGGGGGGTAGATATAGGACTGATGTTAGGGGTAGGTTCTTCACTGAGCGAGTCGTAAGTTCATGGAATGCCCTGCCAGTAGCAGTAGTGGACTCTCCCTCTTTATGGGTATTTAAGCGGGCATTGGATAGGTATATGGAGGATAGTGGGTTAGTGTAGGTTAGGTGGGCTTTGATCGGCGCAACATCGAGGGCCGAAGGGCCTGTACTGCGCTGTATTCTTCTATGTTCTATGTTCTATGTTCTATGTTCTATGTTCTATGTTCTATGTTCTATGTTCTATGTTCTGTAAACTAACAAATGCTACCACCTATTACTTGTCAGTCAGGTGGTTACCTACTTTGTAACTAAATGTTGTGATTCATCTAAATATTACTCTGTCCTTTGATCAAAGTGAATTTGTAATTGTTGTTCAGTTTATGAATTGTCAGAAACTTGTTTTTATTTGTCTATTCACATGTTCATTTTGACCGTAAGATTGAAATGCTTTGAAAATATTGGAGTTTGTTCATTTAAAAATAAGGTTTGCACATCTCTCACATATCTCACTTCTTGTATTATGATTCAAGAATGTTTTCTGGTCGAATTCTTCTAGTAAAAACCAAACATTTGTTGACTTCAAATAAGATCTTTAACACCCAGTTATCAATCTGTTGTTAATATTTCAGCTGATTACATTGACATTGATTAGGTACTCATTCAGAGATCAACTGACAATTATAAACTATTTGCAGGATTATTGAATTGAAAGAGAGATACAGACGGGTAAACATTTTTTGGAAGTTATTGCTTTTTCATTTAAATGTGTAGGCTGTTAAGGAATTCTATCTCGCCTTCCATTGGTTTTCTTGTCGAGAATGCAAATTTATAGTTCATGTGAATTTTAATGTGTTCTGTATTTTGATATTTGTATCAGATTGACGAAGAAAAGGAGAAACAATTAACATGAAAATTTAGTGAATAGAAAGCAAAGTAAATTAAATTGACAGAGGCAACTTTAGCATAATCTATGAATATTCAGTCAAATATTTCTAATGTCAAGAGCAGTGATGCCAGAAAAGCAGAGCAGGTCAGGCAGCATTCGAGGAGAAGCAGAATCAACTTTTTGGGCATAAGCTCTTCATCAGGAATCTTTTCTGATGATGGCCTAATGTCCGAAAGGTCGATCCTCCTGCTCTTTGGATGTGCCTGCCCTTTTCCAATGCCACACTCTTGGCTCTGATCTTCAGCTTCAGCTTTCTTCACTTTCTGCGAATATGTTTAATGTATGTGAACTGAAAAAGTTAGCATCAGCAGTTGAACAAGACCAAGTTAACAAGTTTTTTTGCAATATTTATGGAGAAAACCTGTTTGAGAACATGCAACAAATCAGATCGAACAACATCTATTTCCTTAGAACCCTTGCCCATTCATAATAAAGTATAACCATGCTTTGAACAACCAGTATGGTGTATAACTACTGAACTGAAATACCAGAAGACAACGATTGCATTTATTGGAGGGAATTATAACCAGATCCTTACTGTGATAGTGGTGATTGATCTCAGAAACAATAAAATATTTACTGTGATTATCCCACTGAACAGTAATTAGATGGTCATGAAGATCTTTGTGTGGCTTTATGTGCAGTGTTTTGTTTGAACATTGATTTCAGTAACATTGAGGTATTTCACAAGATTGACAATTGACTGTTAAAGATAAGTTTTAAAGGCAACGTTTTTTAAAAAAATGTCAGTTTTGTTTAGCGAAACACAATTCTAATTATATGGAATCCGACTTTGTGGAAACAGGCAATTTGGCCCAACAAGTCTACACTGACGTTCCAAAGAATAATTCACTCAGCACCATTCTGCTCTCAGACTACTGGACATTTACCCCTGACTAATGCACCTAACATACACATCCCTGAACAGAACGTGCAGTTTAGCATGGCCAATTTACCTGATCTGCACATCTTTGGATTGTGGGAGAAAACCAGAACATGCAAACACCACACAAACATGTGGCCGAGGATGGAATCAAACACATTTGCATAACACTGTAAGACACAAGTGTTGACCACTGATCCTCTGTTCTCAACGCCTAGCCCACATGCAAGAAGTGAGGTAAGTGAGAGACGTGCAAAACAAAAAAATCAAAATCTCTAACAAATCACGAATGAACAATAATTAGAAAATTAATATGATCAAAGGAAACAGCAATATTCAGGTGAATTGAATTATTTAATTATTGTCAGAATCATTGGCGACCTTTAAGTGGCATTTGGATAGGTACATGGATGGGTGCTTAATCTAGGTTAGAAGTTCGGCACAACATCGTGGGCTGAAGGGCTGTTCTGTGCTGTATTGTTCTATGATCTATGTTCTATGTTCTATGTTCTATGTTCTATTGTTCTTTTTTCTATTACAAATTTGGGAAAGAGCTAACTAATGAGTAACGGGAAGTGACATTTGTTTATTTCACTGATGAAGAAATTGACTTGCTTTTCATCTTTGTATCACTCCAGAATAGTGATTTTTGTGCCTGAAATGTTTGAATTAAGCTCTTTCTAATAAAAGAAATCAGTACAATCACATTGACGTCTTCATCTTTAAGACTCAAACATTATCAAACACTTTCCAGGAATTTAGAACCAGCAAAATTAGTTAACTTGGTTTCTTTGGAACTCGAAGAGAATAAACAGCAGATTCTACGAATTAGTCATTCAATGTGATTATTCAGCTGAAGACAACATCGCTTCTTTGCAAACATGCTCAACTTCGAAAAATTCAAAATGCATTGTCATTATTTAATGAAACAATGCAGAGATATTAATTATTTTTCATTTGAGTTCAGAAAACACAGGAATTTTACATGATTTTGGTGCATGAAAAATATTTAAATCTTATTGTGATTAGACGTACAATAAATGTTCGCATCGAAGTGAAACATATTGAAATGAATTCAACTATGTTTCCGCGGGTAAAATATTAATTAATATGAACAATGATTGAGAGATTGTACACTGCAATATATTTAGGTATTTATGTAAAATGCTGTAATTCCACATTTACAGAAAATTTTGGATTGAATGATTATTAGGTATGCGCAACAACTGGATTATAAAATTGGATCAATGAGTTTAGAAATAATTAGAAATCTCGTTTTGCTATGTAACTGAGGAAACAAACAAACAGGAATTATTGCAATGAAAAGTAATTGCAGGTCTGTGCATTTAAAGTCTGTGATGATAGAGATCATTCAAATAAGCAAACATCAGACATTCATAATTAATATTGGATGGGAAAACCTTGGATCCATTGTGAGAAACGACCTGAAAATAAAGTTTCATATTGCAGTGTTGGTACTCAGAATCAATTGGTTAAATTAAAATGTGAATCTCACTTTACTTGTTCCAAAGGCTTTCTTAAATAATTTCGCAATTTTTATAATGACAATGACTTGATAATTTTGTTATATGAGCTATTAACATGATTCACTGTTTCAAAAACACTTTGCTGTGATGTTGATTGAATATTTATTAAAGTTGGTAAATTGTGGAATACAATATAATAACTAGCTTTATGAATTGAAGAAAAAATGAGCCATTCAGTGATTATAGAACATTTTTTCTTTCTTTACTAAATTCAGGTAACACAAGAAATATGAATTTCTATCAAATGGTTTCCTCATAGAGATATCTTATTTTAATTCAGATGATTAATATTATGATCAGACTTCAGACATTTGTGTCAAAATTTGGAAGAACATTAATAGATAATGAAAGTGAACAAATGATGCAGTCAAAGACATATGGTACCTAAAGGGATAATAATAATTATGTCATTATTGTACAGTGATGAATAATGTTGGAAGAGAAAAAAACAAAAAGTATCAACATGTTCAAAGCAGTTACTTTCTTATAATTAACTGAAACCAATAATCATTTTGCAGAGCCCGTGATTTGGAAAAAAAAACAGTCATTTACGATGTTATGTAAACTGAAATGGAGACTTTCCCAAATTCAATATCTCTTGCACACAAATGTAAAATAAGTAAACTTAATGATTTTTAGAATGACAAAATGTTTGTTGGTTGCATGATTGTATTACAGTGAATATCCGTGATAAAGTAGAAGCATTGTTTTAAGCAACATAAATCATTTTTAACTACTAAACTGACGTAGAAGGTATCAGTTTCACTTGTTGCATGGAATAGTAAACAAATGCTTACTGTTGTCATTGGTTTCAGGAGCAATTAGGTTATTCTACTGAACAATAATCAGATGGTGGTGAAAGTCTTTATGTAGCTCCACGTGGACTGTTTAGCGTGAACATTGGCTTCAACAAATTTGAGATATTTACATGAATTAGAGACAGATTGATAATTGATAATTGGATGTGAATGATCTGATTTAAAATCTGACAGTTTTTTAAAATATTTACTACGATTGCTGAGTGAAACGTTCTTAAACCATCATTCAATCAATGCGATAAGTGAGAGTTGGCAAATCCAACTTTCAAATGAACACAACCTGATATTTTCACACCATTACAATATCACATTCAATATAAATAGATGACTGCAAAGCTAAAATCAAATCTCACGCAATTCATAACCTGATCAGTAATTTAAAAACTGATAAATGATATCTTATGACATTTGTTTATTTTACTGAAGAATTAATTGATCTTTTCGCATATTTATAGCACTGGAACATAAAATTCTATGTGTTGTTTTAACTAAGAGCTACAGAACAAGAGAAAATTAATGATTGTCATGTCTTTGTATATTTCAGCTTTATGACTATAACATTCACAAACATTTTCCGAGGAATATGGATTGAGTCGAATTAGATACATCTTGCTATTAGTGACCAGAAAAAAGTATATAGCAGATACTGTGATTATTGGAATGAGCGATGATACTTATAATCTACTGATATTGTGTTTGGATATACATTATATGTCAGCATCGAAGTAAATTATAATCAAATCAGTACAAAAATGTTTCCAAGTTTAAAATAAATACAATATTCACAATGATTGAGAGATTGCACTTTGCAATGTCCTTGCAGTACTTATTGTACGGAAGCAAAATCCCACATTTGTACCTCTTACTGGATTGCACAATTATTATATATAATATATATTAGCAACAAAGGGATTTTAAAAATTATATTTGTGAATTTGAGAATAATGAGATATCTCATCGATATTAGACTGAGTAATATGTAGTAATGAAGAATAATATTGCAGGGAAACATAATTGGAGCTCTCTGAATTTCACAGGCTGAGATAATTGTAATCTTTCAAATGAGCAAAAATCAGATATTTACAAAGAATTTTGCAAGGGATATTACTGGTCGTTTTGTATTTGGATTGGCCTGAATAAATAGGTATTAATATGATAGCATTGACAATAAGAAATAATGAAAGAAATTTTTAAAAACACTGCATGTTTACAAAGAATAAGTTAAATTGCTATGTAATTATTGTACTTGATAAATGCCTTTATAATCCTGGCAGGTAAATTGACTTAATATTTTGAAAGCACTTTGCTCTGATGTTGATTGGAAATTCATTAATGTTAAGAAACTGAAAATTAAAGCATAAAACTTAGCTGGATGGTGTGAAAAAAATCATTCAGCAGCAATAAAAAAAAGATTTTGTTCAAAAATGCAAGCAATGCAAGAGTTATATGCTTCCAATACCTTTCTTAAAGAGTCATGTTAATTTTGTTAATGTAATTTTTATCACAATAAAGGTTTCAATATTTATTTCAGAATTAGGAGGAAAGGTTTTAGGCCATGAAAAATGACTATTATTGTGAACAAACTGTAGTGTCAATGACATTTGATACAGGAAGGAATACTCATAATTGTGTGATTATTATTCACTGCCAACTAACATAGAAGGAAAAGGGAAATTGTCAACATTTCCAAGCTTTCTTTTCTTATAATGAAATGAAAATAAAAATCGTTTTGGAGGGCACATGGTTTGAAAAAAAGAAACAGTCACATCATGTGACATTTGAGCTGAAGACGAGTTCCCGTTTGCTCGATTGTCGTCTTCACAATAATTTAAAACTTATTGTTGGTTGAACTAAAGAACAAATGGATATAATCAAATTGTTTTCTTGTACATCAAAAAAAACAAATGTAAATCAATTTTATCATGAAAATTATATCACTTTGAATGTAATAATTTCACACACAATAAATGTATGCAATGAATTGAAATGTCATCATAGCTGTAGAAGTTTTTTCACCTGACAGGGAATGAAGACTCTGGAGGCAGGCTGAGCTCAGGCATGTGGAAGATATTTAATCATGCAGCAATCAGTTAATGAAGGGATCATCCCCCAAGGCCAATCTCGGAAGGGAGATCCATGACACACTGTAACATGTTCAATAAAAATCAGCATTTTTATGGACTTTCTGCATCACAATGGCCACATGCACTGTGGTTACAGCCCTCTCCTCCTCACCTAATTCAAGCACTTAATCGCAGATGGACATTGTAATGATCATTTCCAAATTCCTTTCATCTCATGTTGTTTAACAGGTCGGATAATCTCCAGGCTTTGGGATCTTTCCACACATCTTATTAATTCAGATTCCAAAATTATTCCTGCACACCCTCGGCCCTCTCAGGATGCCTTATCAATTGGGACATTTTGAATTCTGCTACTCATTATATTTTATTTTATCAAAGTCAATTACTTCTCATATTGTTCACTGTCCTAATTATATATGTACAAAGAAATACAAAAGCCAGTTAGTTTTAACTTACTTGATATAAGATTAGTTATATGATTTGTGTTATAATGTTTGTTACATTGTGTGAAGTTATCCAGCTACTCTTACTGTCAGGACTTTATAATTAATGGGCAGTCAACATCAAACCTTGAAGTTAATTCATAAAACTAGCTAACTGCACATCTAAGTCTAAATGCTTTTCTATATTTTTTTTATTGGCATTGGTTACATGTATCTAATTATGTTACAAATTAACCCTATGATTCTCAGGAATCTGTAATTAGAACCTTTGTTTAATATTCTTAGTAACTTTAAGATAATAACTATTTCTGACAAACGAACTCTTCTATTGTCGCGACAGCTGATTAGAAATCTCATATATCTGCCCGTCATATGCAGAAATGAATAGCATGGAGTGAATGGAGTGTAATGGGCGGCACGGTGGCACAGTGGTTAGCACTGCTGTCTCACAGAACCAGAGACCCGGCTTCAATTCCCGCCTCAGGCGACGGACTGTGTGGAATTTGCATATTGTCCCGGTGTCTGCGTGAATTTCCTCCCACAGTCCAAAAATATGCAGATTAGGTGAATGGGCTATGCTAAATTGCCCGTCGTGTTTGGGGCAGGGGTAAATGTAGGGGAATGGGTCTGGGTGGGTTGCGCTTCGGCGGGTCGGTGTGGACTTGTTAGGCCGAAGAGCCTGTTTCCACACTGTAAGTAATCTAATCTAAAAAAATCAGACGTCACTTAATATGTAAGATAGAATATTAATCCAATGATTTCTGTGAACATTCAAATTAGAAAGGAACAGATATTATCTGTGAGTGTTGGATAGGGAATCATTAGTTAGTTTGTGTTTGTGTTAATGGATTAAATTAAAATGTGAATTAGACGATGTTTGTTACAAAACCTAAACTGAATTACTGTGTGATTCTTGGAGAGACAATGAATTGATAATTAATTTTAGAACTTTTGCAAAGTAAATGATTCAATATTTCCAAACGGGTTTGCTCTGATGTTGACGAGATATTTCTTAATCTGTCATCTGAGAATGCAATTTCTGGCATGATGATATGAAAAGATATTAGACATTCAGTGAACGTTGATCAGAAATGGTTTGTCATTCAAAATTCTCAGATCTTCAAGATTTCTATACTTGGTTTCTCTACTTTTCTTTTGGAGAAATATAATATATAATAAGAACAAATTCTGCATTGTATTTAATTCATGTAATTTTTCACATCATCAATATTTAGACATTTGAGTCAGAATTATGAAGAAAATAAGTCAATAAGGAAGATTTATTTTCACAGAAGCATACAGTCAACAGCATTTATCAAGGTATTTGTTTCAATAATTTCTCTGAATAAACAGATAATTACGTTGAATGGGGAATCTGTTGACAATGTAATGAGTCACAATTCCATTTTTATCATAATGTTTGGACTGGAAACCTATCTGAAAATGATTCCTATATTCAGGACTTGTTTCATCAAGATACATGTTACATATGGTATCCTCAGTCAGAAGTAATAAGGTGTCATCATTGGTCTTGGAAAGATGTAGTGTGTAAATCATAACAAGGTGTCTCTTACATATCTTTGGATCCGATGAGACTGTGATGTTTGCTGTGATTATTCATCCTGAGAACAATAAGGCATGTACAAAGTGTTTTTCACCGAACAGTAATTAGGTGGTCTTGAAGACCATTACAAGTACTTTGATTTCAATAATATTGAGCTGATTTCCATGATCTGGGAAATGTTTCACAACATTTTACCAAAATTATGGATTCTAAGCATTCAATTTCGTGCAAACACCCTTCACTTGTCGTCATTCTAAAGTGAGATGTCTAACGCTCAGGCACAGGCTGGAAGTCAAGGTGCCAGGAAGTCTGTTTCAATATCTCCAAAACTCATCTCTCGGGTTGGTTGTAACTGGAACTTCAGAAACATTGTGAGCTCTTTAACCGGGCTTTCCACTGTTTTTTGGAACTGGTGATTTTGTCTAAAGTTTGCTTTAGTTTTGACCTTTTTAGCTCTGATTTCTCAAGCATTAGGAATAATTAGAATGTTCAATTATGGGTGACAGGTCACTTGACCTTAGTGGATAGGTAAAATATGGTTCCCTTATTGTTTTAATAACGAATTGAGAATGAATCTTTGCATTTTAACAAATAAAAGTTTCAATTTTTTCTGTGGTTTACAATGACATTGATTAGGTACTCATTAAGAGAGATCAACTGACAATTATAAGCTATTTGCAGGATTATTGAATTGAGCAAGGATACAGACGTGCAGAGATTTTTTTTCGGAGGTATTGCTTTTTCATTTAAATATCATGGCTGTTCAAGAGGTTTATGTAGCAGTTCATTGGTTCTCTTGTCCAGATACTAATTTATAATTCATATCGCTTTTATTGTGCCTGGAATGTTGAGATTTGTCTCAAAGTTAAGAAGAAAACGAGGAGCAATTACTATGAGAACTTGAGTGAATAGAAAGCACAGTAAATTTAAATTACAGAGGAAAGAGTGTATTTCCTCCAAATAAGCAGACAAATATTTTTTTATGTCGAAAGTGTGGTGGTGGAAAAGCACAACAGACCAGGCAGCATCCATGGAGCTGGAGATTCACGATAGAACATAGAACAATACAGCACAGAACAGGCCCTTCATCCACGATGTTGTGCCAAACATTTGTCCTAGCTTAAGCACCAATCCATGTACCTATCCAATTGCCGCTTAAAGGTCACCAATGATTCTGACTCTGCCATTCCCACAGGCAGCGCATTCCATGCTCCCACCACTCTTTGGGTAAAGAACCTACCACTGACATCCCCCCATACCTTACACCCTTCATTTTAAATTGATGTCTCCTTGTAACACTCTGTTGTACCCGAGGAAAAAGTCTCTGACTGTTGACTCTATCTATTCCTCTGTTCATCTTATAAACCTCTATCAAGTCACCCCTCGTCCTTTGCTGTTCCAATAGGAAAAGGCCGAGCACTCTCAACCTATCCTCGTACCACCTATTCTCCATTCCAGACAACATCCTGGTAAATCTTCTCTGCACCCTCTCCAAAGCTTCCACATCTTTCCTAAAGTGAGGCGATCAGAACTGCACACAGTACTCCAAATGTGGCCTAACCAAAATTCTGTCCAGCTGCAACATCACTTCACAGCTCTTGAATTCAATCCCTCTGCTAATGAACGCTAATACACCATAGGCCTTCTTACAAACTCTATCCACCTGAGTGGCAACTTTCAAAGATCTATGAACATAGACACCAAGCTCCCTCTGCTTCTACACCTTACTAAGAACCCTCCCGTTAACCCTGTATTCCACATTCTTGTTTGTCCTTCCAAAATGGACAACCTCACACTTGACAGGTATGAAATCCATCTGCCACTCCTCAGCCCAGCTCTGCATCATATCTAAGTCCCTTTGCAGCCGACAACAGCTCTCCTCACTGTCCACAACTCTACCAATCTTCGTATCATCTGCAAATTTACTGACCCACCCTTCGACCTCCTCCTTCAAGTCATTAATAAAAATTACAAACAGCAGAGGACCCAGAACTGATCCCGACGCAACTCCACTTGTAACTGGGCTCCAGGCTGAATATTTACCATCTACCACCATTCTCTGACTTCGACTGGTTAGCCAGTTTTATATCCAACTGGCCAAATTTCCCTCTATCCCATGCCTCCTGACATTCTGCGTAAGCCTCCCATGGGAAAACCTATCAAATGCCTTACTAAAATCCATGTACACTACATCCACTGCTCTACCCTCATCCACGTGCTTGTTCACCTCCTCAAATAATTCAATCAGACGATGAAGGCTTATGCCTGAAACGAGGTTTCTGCTGCTCCTCAGATGCTGCCTGACATACTTTGCTCTTCCAGCACCACATTCTTGACTCTGATCTCCAGCATCTGCTTTCCCTCACTTTCTCCAAATATTTGTAATGGACATGAACAGAAAATGTTAGCCTTGGCAGTTGAACAAAAACAAATTTACACTTTCTTTTTGCAATATTTGGACTGAATATTGTTTGTGATCATGCAACACATCAGGACATATGAACATCTCTTCCGTTAGAATTCTTGGCCATTCATAATAAAGAATAACCACTGCTTTGATCAACCAGTATCGTGTGTAATTACTGAACTGAAATACCAGAGGACAACTATTGCATTTATTGGAAGGAATGATAACAGATCCTTACTGTGGTGGTGGGGATTGATCACAGGAACAATCAGATAGATACTCTGATTATTCCCCTGATCCGTAATTAGCTAGTCATGGGGACCTTTGTGTGGCCTCATGTTTAGTGTTTTGTGTGAGCACTGATTCAAAAAACATTGAGATATTTTACAAGATTTAGGAACACATTGGTAATCAAGTATTAAACATATTAACTAAAGTCAAATTTTGAAAAAAAATGTTAGAATTGATTAGAGAAACACAATTAAACTATTGTACAATCCCTGTTAGCACAGTGTGGTAACAGGCTATTTGGTCGAAAAAAAAGACTCTCCAAAGAATAACCCAGCCAAACACATTTCCAGACCATATTCCTCGACATTTCCTGCTGACTAATACACACATCCCTGAATAGAATGCGCAATTTAGCATGGCTCGATCAACCAGCTGCACATCTTTGGAATGTGGGATGAAACTACAGCAACGTCAGATCGACATGGGGATAACATGAAAATTCCACACAGACAGTCACCCGAGAATGGAATCAAACTGACGTCTCAGCTGCTGTGAGGCAGCAATGCTAACCACTGAGCCACCATGCAACCATATGCAATAAGCAAATCAGTGAAACATATGCAAAGATATATTTCAAATGAACACACTCCGATATTGTCAAAGCATGTCAAATTTGCATTTAATATGAAGAGGTGAATGGAAAACAAAAAAAAAGAAAATTCACGAATGTGCATTAATTAGACATTTAATTTGATCAAAGGTCATAACAATATTTAGACGAATTGCAATTTTTAATAACAAACATAGGTAATTAGCAGACTAATGAATAATTGGAAGTGGCATATATTTATTTTACAAATGAAGAAAGCGACTTGTTTTACACGTTCGAAATACTGCAGAATGACAACGTATGTGTTCGAAATTTTGAATCAAGCTCTTTTGAACAAAAAAAAAATGATCACTTATGATCACTTAGCCTTTTCACCTTTAAGACAACAACATTCTCAAATATTTCCCATGATATTAGAACCAGCAGAACTAGTTAAGTTCTTTTCTTGAGAACTCGAAGAGAATAAACAGCAGATACTGTGAATTAGTGATTCAATGCGAGCATTCGACTGAAGACAATCTTTCTTGCCAAAAATATACAACTTACAAAAATTCAAAATTTATTGTTAGTTTTGACCGAAACAATAAAAAGATGTTAATTCATTATAATTTGACTTTGTTGCATGAAAAATCCTTAACTCTTATTGTGATTACAAACACGATAAATCTTAGCATTGAAGTGAAATATAATTAAATGAATTCAACTGTTTCCACAGGTAAAATAAAAATTGATATTAACAATGATTGTGACATTATACACTGCAAAATCTTTACAGTAGTTCTCGTACTGTGCCGTAATTCCACATTTGCACAATGTACTGGATTGAGTGAATATTAAAAAATTATTAGATAAACAACAACAATTAAATCGTCAAAGTCTGTCAATGTATTAAGTAATAACGAGAAACCTCATTTTGCTATGGGACTGAGCGATGTCTGGAAATGAACTGGAATTAATTCAGTGAAGAGTAATTACAGTTCCCTGTATTTTAAGGCTGAGGTTAAGGCTGATCATTCTAATGAGCAAACATCAGATATTTGCAATCATGTTGGATGGGAAGTCATTGGTTCTGTTGTGGGATAGGTGACCTGCAAAATAAATACATTTTCACACTGTAGTATTAGTACTAAGAAACAATGGATTAAATTTAAATGTGAATCTTACTATATTTGTTCAAAAGGCTTTCTTAAAAATTGTGCCATTATTGTCATGACAATGTCTTGATAAATTAGTGTTGGACATGAAGAATTAAAATGATTCAATATTTCAAAAGCACTTTACTGTGATGTTGATTAAATATTTATTAAGGTCAGTAAACTGAGGAATAGTACCTAGTTTTATGGATTGAAGAAAAAAAATGAGCCATGCAGTGATTATTGAACAAAATTCTTCTTTTCTAACACAAAAATACACATTATACAAGAATTGTGAATTTCCATCCACTGAACTCCTTGTAGAGGTGTGTTACATTGATTTTTATGATTAATATTATGATGAACTTTTGTGTCAGAATTAGAAGAGAATTAGTAGATCATGAAATTAAACAGGAAATTGAACAAACAATCTAGTCAACAACATGTGGTACATAAAGCAATTTTAATAATTTTGTCATTAATGTACAATGATGAAAAACGTCGGAATAGAAACGGCAAAAAACAATCGACGTGATCAACGCTGTTCTTTTGTTACAATGAAATGAAAGCAATAATCATTTTGAAGCACACATGATTTGAAAAAGCCGTCCTTTAATATGAAACATACAGTGGCAACTAACCTTTTTTTGCAAAAATGTAGGAATTTCACGAATTTGAAATGAAGCGTTTGTTGAATTTGCAACAAAAATGGTTATAATTTGAATTGTCTGTTGCACACAACAAAAAATTAAAAATTGTTAGAATGACAAAACTTTTGTTACCAATGTTCTTGTATTACAGTCAATGTCCATGATAAAGTAGAATTATTGGTTTAAACAATATAAATCATCATTGACGACTGAACTGAAATATAAGATATCAATTGCACTTACTGCAGGGAATAGTAGACAAATGCTTACTGTTGTTATTAGTCTCAGGAACAATAAGGTATTTACTCAGTAATCAGGTGGTGATAAGGACCTTTGTGTTGCTTTATGTGCACTGTTTTGTGTTAACATTGATTTCAATAAAATTGAGGTATTTACATGAATTAGGAACAGACTAATATTTGGTGTGAAGGATCTTATTTAAGATTAGACATTTTTAAATATTTACTAGAATTGCTGAGCAAAACACACTTAAGACATCATGCAATAAATGAGGTAAGTGAGTAATATGCAAAGTCAATTTTCAAATGAACACACCCTGATATTTTCACAACATTTGAATCTTACATTCAACATAAATAGGTGAGTGGAAAACTAAACATTTCACACAATTCCCAAACAGATCAATAATTAAAAATTGATAAATAATAGCAAGTGGCAGTTGCTTATCTTACTGAAGAAAAACAATATTATTTTCGAATATTTGTAACACTGGACCATCAAGTTCTATGTGTGGTCCGAACTAAGCTCTTCTGAACAAAACAAAATCAATGAATATAATTACTTCGTATATTTCATCTTTATGACTGCAACATTCTCAAATATTTTCCAAGGAATATTGAATGAGTGGAATTAGATACATTCTGTTATTAGTGACCTGAAGAAAGTAAATAACAAATACTGTGATTATTGGAATTAACAACAGATGGAAGCATATCGAATATTGAATTGAAAGGCAATTCAATTGATTCTTCGATATTTTCGAATCAGAATTCTGTACAAGGTGGGAATTGAAACTGTGCCTACTGGTCTGGTAGCTGAGATAGTAACAGAACTGCATAAGATTCCTTCATAATGTTCCCAACCATCATGGGCAGAGCGACAATCACATGCTTGTTACAAATTCTAGGTTAAAGTGTTGTGTAATTACTGTAATTCATAATTGTTTCTAAAATCCTGATAGATAAATTGACTTCATAATTTGAATGCACTTTGCTCTGATGTCGATTGTATATTGATTAATACTAATAAACTGAAAATGAAAATGTAAAAGGTGGCTTTAATAATTAAAAAACACTCAGCAACAATTGATTTTTTTTTGTAGAGTCATGTCTATTTTATTAATGTAATTTTTACCGTGAGAGATGTTTAGACATTTATGTCAGAATTAGGAATAAAATAATTAGGCCAGGAAAGTGAGTATTATTGAGAAGGAAAGGTCGAGTTAATGACATTTGGCACCAGAAGTCATTTTGTACCAAATGACTGATAATTGTGGAATTATTGTTCATTGAAAACTAATGTTGGAAGAAAAAGAAACTATCTCAACATTTCAAAAGCAGTTTATTTTTCTTCTTATGAAATTAAATAAATCTTGTTTTGGAGGTTATAGAAACAGCCATTTAATGTGAGATTTGAGCTGAAGATTCATTCTTTTCACCCCAGTGTAGTGATTTCAAAAAATTAAAATTTAGTGTTAGTTGAACTAAAGAACAAATGATGTACCTACATTGTTTTCTTGCGCACATAAAAAGTAAAACAATTTTAATATGGAAATTATATTGCTCTGAAAGTAATAATTTCACACAAAGTAAGTGTTTGTATTGAACTGAAGTGTCATCATAGCTGCAGGAGTGTTTTCCACTGAATGAAGACACAGAAGGCAGGCAGAACTCTGGGAAGTGGAAGATGTTTACCTATGCTGCAACCAGTTAACATAGAACATAGAATATTACAGTGCAGTACAGGCCCTTCGGGCCTCGATGTTGCGCCGACCTGTCATACCAATCTGAAACCAATCCAACCTACACTATTCCATGTACGTCCATATGCTTGTGCAATGACGACTTAAATGTACTTAAAGTTGGCGAATCTACTACCGTTGCAGGCAAAGCATTCCATAGGAGAAAGTGAGGACTGCAGATGCTGGAGATCAGAGCTGAAAATGTGTTGCTGGAAAAGCGCAGCAGGTCAGGCAGCATCCAAGGAACTGGAGAATCGAATTTTCGGGCATAAGCCCTTCTTCAGGAATGAGGAAATGTTTCCAGCAGGCTAAGATAAAAGCAGGGAGGAGGGATTTGGGGGAGGGGCGTTTGAAATGCGATAGGTGGAAGGAGGTCAAGGTGACGGTGATAGGCCAGAGTGAGGTGGGAGCGGAGAGGTCAGGAAGAAGATTGTAGGTTAGGAAGGCGGTGCTGCGTTTGAGGGATTTGACTGAGACAAGCTGGGGGGAGAGGAAATGAGGAATCTGGAGAAATCTGAGTTTATCCCTTGTGGTTGGAATGCTCCTCGGCGGAAGATGAGGTGCTCTTCCTCCAACCGTCGTGTTGCTATGGTCTAGCGATGGAGGAGTCCAAGGACCTGCATGCCTTTGATGGACTGGGAGGGGGAGTTGGAGTGTTGAGCCACGGGTTGGTTGGGTTGGTTGTTCCAGGTGTCCCAGAGGTGTTCTCTGAAATGTTCCACAAGTAGGCGGCCTGTCTCCCCAATATAGAGGAGGCCACATTGGGTGCAGCGGATGCAATAAATGATGTGTGTGGAGGTGCAGGTGAATTTGTGGCGGATATGGAAGGATCCCTTGGGGCCTTGGAGGGAAGTAAGGGGGAAGGTGTGGGCACAAGTTTTGCATTTCTTGCGGTTGCAGGGCAAGGTGCCGGGAGTGGAGGTTGGGCTGGTGGGGGATGTGGACCTGACGATGGAGTCACGGAGGGAGTGGTCTTTTCTGAATTCTGATAGGGTAGGGGAGGGAAATATATCCCTGATGGTCGCGTCTGTTTGGAGGTGGTGAAAAAGCATTCCATACCCTTACTACTCTCTGAGTAAAGAAACTACCTCTGACATCTGTCCTATATCTATCACCCCTCAATTTCAAGCTATGGCCCCTTGTGCTCCCCATCACCATACTTGGAAAAACGCTCTCCCGGCCCACACTATCTAACCCTCTGCTTATCTTATATGTCCCTATTAATTCACCTCTCAACCTTCTTCTCTCCAACGAAAACAGCCTCAAGTCCCTCAGCCTTTCCTCGTAAGAGCTTCCCTCCATACCAGGCAACACCCTACTAAATCTCCTCTGCACGCTTTCCAAAGCTTCCACATCCTTCTTATAATGCAGTGACCAGAACTGTACACAATACTCCAAGTGCGGCCACACCAGAATTTTGTGCAACTGCAGCATAACCTCATGGTTCCGGAACTCAATCCCTCTATTAATAAAAGCTAAAACACTGTATGCCTTCTTAACAACCCTGTCAACCTCGGTGACAAATTTCAAGGATCTGTGTACCTGGACACTGAGATCTCTCTGCTCATCTACACGACCAACAACCTTACCATTAGCCCAGTACTTTGCATAACAGTTACACCAACCAAAGTGAATCACCTCACACTTGTCCACATTAAACTCCATCTTCCACCTCTCAGCCCAGCTCTGTAGCTTATCTATATCTCTCTGTAACATACAACATCCTTCGTCATTATCCACAACTCCACCTACCTTAGTGTCGTCTGCAAATTTACTAACCCACCCTTCTATCCCCTCATCCAGGTCATTTATACAAAAGACGAACAGCAGTGGACCCAACACTGACCCTTGCGGTACACCACTGGTAACTGGACTCCAGGATGAACATTTCCCATCAACCACCACCCTCTGTCTTCTTTTAGCAAGCCAATTACTGATCCAAAGTGCTGTATCGCCCACAATCCCATTCCTCTGCATTTTGTACAATAGCCTACTGTGGGGTACCTTTTTGAATGCCTTGCAGGGATCATCCCCCAAGGCCAATCTCAGAATGTAGGTCCATGACACACTGTAACGTGTACAGTAAAAAGCATTAATTTTAAACACTTGCTCTATTACAACGGCCACATGCAATGTGGTTACAGTCCTTACCTCCTTATACAGACACCTGATCCTGTAGAACACCTAATCTCAGATGGACATTGTTATGGATAGTCCCAGCTTCCTATTGTTTCATGATGTTTAAAAGGTCCTAAAATCTCCTGGCATTGGTATCTCTCAATGTATCTTATTTCTTCAGTTTACAAAGTTAACTATTACAATCCTTCCAGCCTCGCACTTTGCCTTGTCCACGATTCTCAAGAATCTGCAATTAGAAGTTTTTTTTAATGTTCTGAGCAACTTTAAAATAGTAACAGTTTCTGACAAATGAACCCTGTCTGCTGTTGTGAAAGTTAACTGGGCTGTATCCTGCAGCTTGTGTTTATTCATTCACTGGGACAATTATTCTTTCATTAATGAAGGTCAGGGTTGGTCGTTGTTCTGTATGTGGCAGGTTCTTATTACTGTCTAGAATATAACTGTCTGGACTGGCATACCTATGGACTTTGAGTAAGATTTTACAAAATATTATTTTCTTTCATCAAGATTGGAACAGACTGCTAGTTTCTCTCTCCTCCACCATCTTGTGTTTTAATTCTAAGGCAGGCTGCATCTTTTTGTTTTTCGGACATTTCGTATGAGCCAACGTAGGCCATTCTATTCCAGATGAGGCAGGGCACCCCAACAACATCAAATCAACCAGTACTTCAGTATTAAATAAAAATCTGCATTCGCTCGCATTAGGGAACAGTACCGTGCAATATGCCTACATCACTGAGACTTAATTCCACACTTAAAGCCAAATATACTGGATTTTATCAATGTTTAAATATTAGATATAAGGAAAAAATAGTCTTAAAATTGGTCACTGCAAACTTAAAATAATTAGAAACTTCATATCGCTATCTGTAATATGTAGAAATGAACATTAATTATTGGGGTCCATAACAATTAGACAATTACAAATCTTCATTTGTAATGCCGAATATTAATCCAATAATTTCTATGAACATTCAAATGAAAAGGCATCAGATATTTCCTGTGAGTGTTGGATGAGAAATCATTGCTTGGTTCATGGTTGTGTTGACCTGAAAAAAAGATCAATTTTCCTTTGTAAAATTGGCACGAAGAAATAATGGTTTAAATTGAAATGTGAACCTTATGATATTTGTTACTAAACCTAAACAGAATTATTGTGTGATGTTGGTCTAACAATGAATTGGTAATTTATTTTAGAACACTGACACATTAAATGATTCAATATTTCCAAACGAGTTTGCTCTGATATTGATTACACAGTAATTAGTATCGGTGAACTGAGAACTAGAATGCTGGCATGATGGTTTGGAAAATGCATTTGATACGCAGTGATTATTGATCAGAACTGTTTTGTCATTCAGCATTCTCAGATACTCCTGCAATCTGTATTTGCTGTCTCAGCTTTTCTTCTGTAGAAATACAATATATAATCCATTCAATTTTCCATGCCATCAATATTCAGATATTTATTTCAGCATTACAAAGAAAACAAATCGATAAGCAACTTGGTTATTATAGCGAAATACAGTCAACAGCATTTATAAATGAAATTTTTCAATAGTGTCTCTGAGTAAACAAGTGAAAAGGTTTAATGGGGATCTGTTCACAATGTACTGAGCCACAATTACATTTTCTTAACAAGATGACTGGAGGGAACTTAACAGAAAACTCGCCTATATTTAGGAATTCCTTCATCTCGATACGTGTTACTATCAGCATCCTCAGTCACAAATAATGAAGTGTGATTATTGGCATGGGAATATCTGGTGTGTAAATTATAAGAAGGTATCTCTTGCATATCTTTGGGATGATGTGATCGTGTGATGTCTGCTGTGTTTACTTATCCTGAGAACAATATGATTCTGACAACAGATTTTTCACTGAACAATTATGAGGTGGCCTTGAAGACCATCTTATGGCTCTATTTGCAGTGATTACTTTGATTTCAAAACCTTTGATATATTTTCCATGATTAGATTACTTACCGTGTGGAAACAGGCCCTTTGGCCCAACAAGTCCACACGGACCTACTGAAGCGCAACCCACCCAGACGCATTCCTTTACATTTACTCCTTCACCTAACATTATGTGCAATTTAGTATGGCCAATTCACCTAACCTGCACATTTGTGGATTGTCGGAGGAAACCAGAGAACCCGGAGGAAACCCACGCAGCTATGGGGAGAATGTGCAAGCTCCACACAGTCACTCACCTGAGGCAGGCACTGAACCCGGGTGTCTGGCACTGTGAGGCAGCAGTGCTAACCACTGTGCCACCGTGCTGCCTAATGATTAGCAGTTTTGTGACAAATGTCTACATGTGGTCATTAGCTGGATTCAAACCATTCAATGTGTTGGTGCAAATGTACAGGTGAGGTGAATTGACATTGCTAAATTGCACATAGTGTTAGATGAAGGGGTAAATGTAGGCGAATGGGTCTGGATGGGTTGCTTTTCAGAGGATCTGTGCGGACTTGTTGGGCTGAAGGGCCTGTTTCCACACTAATCTAATCTAATCCAAAGCCATGAAATGATACCAGGCCGCTGATTATTGTCCAGCCTCTCCTCCCCATTGACTGTGTCTGCAATCTGTCCCTCCTCCCCCTAACCACACAAGGCAAACCAAGCTCAGGGTCTTTGTGAAAATCAAGGCCGAAGTGTGCAGGCCTCCTGCAGAGGGAATCGGTATTTTAAAATTGAAGGGGGATGGGGAGGAGGCAGTAGTATCACTCACTGGGCTGACGGGTGGCAGATGGCTTTTAATTTGGTTAATGTGAGGTATTGGATTTGGTAAATCAAAAAAGAGCAGGACCTATACAATTAAAAATAGGACCTTTGGCAGTTTTGTAGGACAGAGCCCTAGGCTGACAGGTATAATTATTTAGAATTTGCATCTCATATAGATCGTGTGGATAAGAAGGTGTTTAACACACTTGTCTTCATTGTTAGACCTTTGAATATCGAAATTTGGTCGTCAATGTTGAGATTTTACAGGATATTGGTGGGGCCTGTTCTGGAATACTGTGTCCAGTCTGGTCATCCGTCCCGCTCATTCCATAGGCACACCACCCTCTGAGTAAAAACGTTGCTCCTGAGGTCACGTGTGGGCGGCTAGGTGGCACAGCGGGTAGCACTGCTGTTCACAGCGCTAGAGACCCGGGTTCTACTCCCTACCTCAGGTTACTGTCTGTGTGGAGCTTGCACGTTCTCCCCGTGTGTGCTTGGGTTTCCTCCGGGTGCTCAGGTTTCCTCCCACAATCCAAAAACGTGCAAGTTAGGTGCATTGGCCATGCTAAATTGTCCGTAGTGTTAGGTGAAGGGGTAAATGTAGGGCAATGGGTCTTGGTGGGTTACGCTTCGGCGGATCGGTGTGGATTTGTTGGACCGAAGGGCCTGTTTTCATACTGTAAGTAATCTAGTCTAATATACATTTTCCCCACTCACTTTAAACCTATGCCCTTTAGTTTTTGTCTCCCCTACTCTTAGAAAATACCTTGACTATTCACTTTGATATTATTGACCTTGATATTATTAAGCTGGAGAGGGTTCAGAAGAGAGTAACCTGAATGTTGCTGGGAAAGGAGGGAGTGAGCTATAAGGGGAGGCTGGATAAGCTGGGTCTTTTTTCACTGGGGATTATGAGGCTGAGGGTTAGACGTTACGGAGGTTTATAAAATCATGAGGTGTACAGAAAAGCTGAAGGGCCAATGTCTTTTGCCTAAAGTCGAGGGTTCAATACTGAGTGATGTTTTAAGGTCAGAGGAGAAAGGTTTGCAAAGGTCATGAGGGTTAATTATTTTAGACAGAAGCTGGCATGTTTGTGGAATGAACTTCCAGAGGAAGTGGTGAATGCAGGGGCAGTTACAACATTTAAAGGATATTTAGAACATTACATGGATAAGACATCAGTTTGGATGGTGCTGTGAGCAGCTGCCCTCTCCCTCCCCTTTTCTGAATGAATCCTTGTTGGTTTTCACCCTCTGCCAATGCCTGTGTAGTGGCATGGCGAGGCCAGCAGAGGGTGGCATTGCATCACTTTAAGCAACACAGAGACTTCCAGACCATTCCCACACAGAGACACACTGAGCAATTGTTAGGACACAGCATGAAGCTCATCTGGTAATTTAAACAAAACACCAAGAAAAGCTCAATTTGCCTCGTTACCTGTTAAAATATGAGTGAAAGAGAACTCCCAAATTCCACTGTTTAAATAAAAAACATCAATTTATTTTTTTAACTCGCAAAGTGAACATTTTACATCAACTCTTCTCAACTCTGATACCCCCAAATTCTTAATTGCTTATTACCACACTCCACTTCTATAACAATATACACTTTCAATAAGACACTTAGCAAAATCACATCAATGTAATTTCATAACCACGCAGCAGCTGTTGTTTTGTGTCTTCTACTGGCTGTGGATCTCCCTGGGTTATCTTCTTTCTGTTTACTGCAGATATGTTTCATATGAGAAGGTACCTATGATAGAGACTATTGCTTAATTTCTTGGATCAGTGTTGATGGCATTTGTTCTGACTGCAATTTTCAAAATGCCTGCATTTTTCATATTCACGACATTGGATTATCTCATTGGTTGAATTTTTGAAAAACAACAAATTCAAACTTGATTTCATTTTGGTATCCTGTGGTATAATTTAAACTGATTGGTAAAATCGAATTGTTGTCCAAAGAGGAACCAACTCAAGGATCTATTTCACAATCAAATGTTACATATTTTCAGTTGTCCTTGACACTCTGTGTGCCATCCTCTCATGTCACAGGAGCTTGTAAGCTCTCAGTTCAGAACAGCGTTCACTCTTTCTTAAAAGTACAGTACATAAAACATTGAACAGTGCAGCACAGAACAGGCCCTTCAGCCCACAATATTGTGCTAACCATTGATCCTCATGTGAAATAAACATAATGTACGAATTCTCAACTTTCTGTGACCTTATGCATGCCCAACAGTCTCTTAAATATCCCTACTGACCTCGATTCCAGAACTGCTGCTGGCAACGAATTCCATGCTCTCAAAAGTCTCTGCGTAAAGAACCCGCCTATGATGTCCTCTCTATACTTTCCGCCAAACAGATTAAAACTATAACCCCTCGTTTTAACAATTTCTGCCCTGGGAAAAGTTTTCAACTCTATCTATACCTCTCATTATCTTGTAAAACTCAATTAGGTCCCCTCTCTTCCTTCTTTTTTCCAATGAAAAAAGTCCGATCTCAGTCAACCTCTCTTCGGAAGTTAAGCCCTCCATTCAAGGCAGAATCCTGGTAAACCTCCTCTGAACCCTCTCCAAAGCATCCACATCTTTCCTATAATCGGGCGACCAGAACTGGACATAGTATTCCAAGTGCAGTCTAACCAAAATTTTATAGAGCTGCAACAAGATCTCGCGACTCTTAAACTAGTCCCCCTGCCACCTCTCAATCCAATTCTGCATCCTCTCAATGTCCCGCTGCAGCCTCCAACAGCCCTCTTTTCTGTCAACGACACCTCCAATCTTTGTGTCGTCTGCAAAGCTACTAACCCATCCTTCAATCCCCTCATCCAAGTCATTAATAAAAATTACAAACAGTAGAGGCCCAAGAACAGAGCCCAGTGGAATACCACTCAGGACTGACTTCCAGGCAGAATACTTTCCTTCCACTACCAATCGCTGTCTTCTGTCAAACAGCCAGTTCTGTGTCCCGACAGCTAAATTTCCCACTGTGGTTTGTGTATTCCCGACACTGTTTGTGTGTTAGTTTGGCCATTTTGTCTTTGGGTGCCGTTTTTTTTGTGGTGTGTGGTGCTGTTCAGTCCTATGGTGACGGCCTGTTCTATAGTTCGGGTCCATTCCTGATTGGTGGTTTTTGAAATCAGACAACACAACAGAATGAAGGAAACGATACTCAGCATGAGGAAAACCAATGTAGTGTACAAAATCCCAGGCAATGACTGTACAAAACACGACATAAGACAAACAGGAAGACAGCTAACGATCCGCATCCATGAACACAAACTAGCCACGAAATGACACGACCAGCTATCCTTAGTAGCCACGCACCCAGATGACAAGCAACATGAATTCGAAGGGGACAACACTACTATTATAGGACAAGCCAAATAGAGAACAGCTGGGGAATTCCTAGAGACATGGCATTCATCAACAGATTCAATCAATAAGCACATCGATCTGGACCCAATGTACTGACCTCCGCAACGGACAGTTGGAACTGACAACCGTAAGCGGCAGATTAAAACCACTGCAAATGCCGGAGGAAAGATCACAGAAGCCCTACAGAGGAGGCTCCCAAGCACTGAGGATGTTACCTAGACAGGGTTGCTTCCCTATCTTTGTGACAACTCCAGCATCGCTTTCCTCTGTTTGCAACATCCTCAGCCTTGTTTTCTTATTTCTCTAACATGTGCTGGCTTGCTTTCCTATCTCTGTGATATCTGAAGCCTTGTATTCCTATTTCTTGAGCCTGTCCAGTATTACGTTCCTATCTCTGCAACATGGTCAGCTTTGCTACCCGATCTCTGTAACATCTCCAGCCTCGCTGTCTAATTTCTGTAACATCACCAGCCTTGCATTCCTATCTCTGCAACATCCTCAGTCATGCTTTCCTCGCTGTGTAACATCTCTACCCTTGTATTCTTATTTCCCCAACATCTCCAGCATTGCTTTCCTTTCACTTTAACATCTCCAGCCTCGCTTTCCGATCTCTATAACATCTCCAAACTTGCTTTCATATGTCTGTGACACCTAAAGTCTTGCATTCAGATCTCCATCACATCTCCAGCCGTGCCTTCTGTTCTCTGTAACATCTCGAGCATTGCATCCCTATCACTGGGGAATTTCCAGCCTTGCTGTCCTTTCTTTGTAAAATTTCCAACCTTGCGTTCCTATCTATGCAATGTCTTCTGCCTTGATTTCCTATCCTGGTAATACCTGAAGACTTGCATTTCTGTTTCTTTTTACATCTCCAGCTTTGCTTTTCTGTTTCTTTAATATTTCAGCCCCGTTTTCCTGTCTCTTTAAAATATTCAGCTTTGCATTCCTACCTCTGTAATATCTCCAGACATGCTTCACTATCTCTAGAGACTTTCCAGCCTTGCTTTCCTTTCTCTGGAACACGTCCAGCCTTGCTTTCCTCTCTCTGTAACATCTACCAGCTGGCTTTCATATCCCTGTAATATCTGCAGCCTCGCATTTCTAAACCTTTTATCATCTCCAGCCTTGCTTTCCGGTTTCTGTGACATCTCCAGCCTCGCTTTCCTGTCTCTGTAACATCTCCAGCCTTGCATTCCTATCTCTGTAACATCTCCAGACGCGCTTTCCTATCTCTAGAGCCTAACTAGCCTTGCTTTCCTTTTTCTGAAAAATCTCCAGACTTCTTTTCCAGTCTCTGCAACATCTCCAGCCTTTCATTCCACTCTCTGTAACCACTCCAAACCTTGCTTTCATACCTCTGTCAAATCTCTACTCTTGCATTAATATCTTTGTAACATCTCCAGCCTTGCACCCCTACCTCTGTCACATCTCCAGCGTTGCATTCCTTTCACTACAACATTTCCAGACTTGCATTCCTATCTTTGTAAAATTTCTTGCTTTCTTGGTTTCTTATGTCTGTAGCATCTCTAGCCTTGCTTTCCTATCCCTGTAATATCTGCAGCCTTGCATTTCAATCTCTTGTAACATCTCCAGCCTTGCTTTAGTGTTTCTGTAACGTGTCCAGCCGAGCTTTCCTGTCTCTGTGACAACTCCAGCCGTGCATTCCTATCTCTGTAACATCTCCAGCCTTGTGTTCCAATCTGTGTAACATCACCAGCCTTGCATTCCTATCTCGGTAACATTTCCAGCCTTGCTTGCCTGTTGCTACGCATCCCCAGTCGTGCATTCCTATCTCTGCAACATTTCCAGCCTTGTTTTCATATTTCTCTAACCTCTCCAGGGTTGCTCCAATATCTCTATAACATCTCTAGCCTTGTTTACGTATTGCTCTAACATCTCCAGCGTTGCTCTCCTATTTCTTTAACATCTCCAGACGGACTTTCCTATCTGTATAGACTGTCTAGCCTTGCTTTCCTTTCTCTGTAACACGTCCAGCCGTGCTCCCCAATCTCTGCAACATCTCCAGCCTTTCATTCCACTATCTGAACCATCTCCAGCCTTGCTTTGCTATCTCTGTGACATCTCCAGCCTTGCTTTCCTATTTCTAGAGCCTGTTCAGCAATGCTTTCCTATCTCTGTGACATGGCCAGCATTGCTTCCCTATCTGTTCAACATCTCTAGCATTGTGTTCCTTTCAGTGTAACATTTCCAGCCTTGCTTTCCTATCTCTGAAAAATGTTCAACCTTACTTTCTTATCTCTATAACATCTCCAGCCTTGCATTCCTGTCTCTGCAACATCTCCAGCCTCGCTTTTCTGTCCCTGTAACATCTCCAGCCTTGTTTTCCTATCCTGGTAATATCTGCAGGCTTACATTTCTGTCTCTTTTAACATTTCCAGCCTTGCTTTGCAGTTTATGTAATATTTTCAGCTTCGCTTTTCTGTCTCAGTAAGATCTCCAGCCTTCTACTCCTATCTCTGCAACATCTCCAGCCGCGCTTTCCTTTCTCTAGACGCATTTAGCGTTGCTTCCCTTTCTCCGTAACACGTCAAGCCTAGATTTCCAATCTCTGCAACATCTCCTGCCTTTCGTTCCACTCTCTGTGACCACTCCAGCCTTGATTTAATGTCTTTGTGACATCTCCAGCCTTGCTTTCATATCTCTGTGACATCTCCTGCATTGCTTTCATATCTCTGAAATATCTCCAGCCATGCATCCCAATCTCTGTTGCATCTCCAGCCTTGCTTTCCTATCCTGGTAATATCTGCAGACTTGCCTTGCTGTCTCCTTTAACATCTCCAGCGTTGCTTTGCTGATTGTGTATTACTTCCAGCCCTGTTTTCCTGTGCCTTTAACATCTCCAGCTTTGCATTCCTATCTCTGCAACATCTCCAGACGTGCTTTCCTTCCTGTACAGACTGTCCAGCCTTGCTTTCTTTTCTCTGTAACACGTCCAGCCTTGCTTTCCACTCTCTGCAACATCAGACAATCCGACTGCGAATGCTCTTGCAAGGATGTCTGCCTTGAAGACGTTTTCATCCTCTCTCTACAAGAATCACAGGAATTCCCTCTCCCACGGCAGCTCCCAGGTCCAAACTTCCAGCTCAGCACTGTCCCCATGATTTTTCCAACCTGTCTAACATCTTTTACACCTATCCACTCCACACTGCCCCCCCCCCCCCGACCTATTGTACTCTATGCTACTTTCTCCACAGCCCCACCCTCTTCTCACTTATTTCTCCACCCTTCAGGCTCTCTGACTGTATTCCTGATGAAGGACTTTTGCCCGAAACGTCGATTTTACCGCTCCTCCGATGCTGCCTGAACTGCTGTGCTCTTCCAGCTCCACTAATCCAGATTCTTTAACATATCCAGCCTCGCTTTCCTGTCCCTGTAACTCAACCAGCCTTGCATTCCTATCTCTGTAACATCTCCAGCTGCGCTTTCCTATCTCTCGTGCCTGTACAGCCTTATTTTCCTTTCTCTGTAATACGTAAAGCTTTGCTTATTAGTTTCTGCAACATTTCCAGTCTTTCATTCCACTTTCTCTAGCCACTCCAGTCTTGCTTTCACATCTCTAACATCTCCACCTTTGCATTCCTATCTCTGTAGCATCTCCAGCATTGAATCCCCTTCAGTTTGACATTTCCAGCATTGCTTTCCTCTGTCTGTACCCTCTCCAGCTTTGGTTTCCTCTTTTCGTCACATCTCCAGCCTTGTTTTCTTATTTCTCTAACATTTCCAGCATTGCTTTCGTATCACTGTGATATCTCGAGCCTTGTATTCCTATGTCTAGAGCCTGTCTAGCCTTGCTTTCCTATCTCTGAAACATGGCCAGCCTTGCTTCCCAATTTCTGTAACATCGGCAGCATTGCGTTCCCCTCACGAAACTATTTCCAGCCTTTCTTTCCTATCTGTGTAAAATTTCCAGCCTTAATTTCTCATCTTTGCTACATCTCCAGCCTCGCTTTCCTGTCTCTGTAACATCTCTAGCCTCGCTTTCCTGTCTCTATAACATCTCCAGCCTTGCATTCCTGTATCTACAACATTCCCAGTCATGCCTTCCTCTCTCTGTAACAACTCCAGCCTTGTTTTCTTATTTCTAAACATCTCCAGCGTTGCTTTCCTGTCTCTGTAACATCTCCAGCCTTGCTTTCCGATGTCTATAACATCTCCAAACTTGATTTCCTATCTCTGTGACATCTGCAGCATCGCTTTCCTGTCTCTGTAACATCTCCATCCTTGCATTGCTATCTCTATAACATCTCCAACCTTACCTTGACCTCTCTGTTATGTCTCCAGCCTTGTCTTCCTGTATCTGCAACATCCCCAGATGTGCTTTCCTCTATCTCTAACATATCCAGTCTTGTTTCCTTATTTCTCTAACATCTCCAGCGTTGTTTTCCCTTCTCTGTAACTTCGACAGCCTTGCTTTCCGATCTCTACAACATCTCCAAACTGGCTTTCCTGTCTCTGTGACATATCCAGCCTTGCTTTCATATCTCTGTAAAATCTCCAGCATATCACTATTCGTATTGCATTCCTATCACCATACCATTGCTTCCCTCTCTCTGTAAAATTTCCAGCCTTGCTTTCCTCTCTCTGTAACATCTCTAGCCTTGCTTTGCAATCTCGTTAAATTCTACAGCCTTGCTTTCCTCTCTTTGTAACATCTCCAGCCTTGTTTTTTTATTTCTATAACATGTCCAGCCTCGCTTTCCTATCCCTGTGACATTTCCAGCCTTTTATTCCTCTCTCTACAGCCTGTCCAGCATTGTTTTCCTATCTATGTAACTTGGCCAGCCTTGCTCCCTGTCTCTGTAACATCACCAGCATTGCGTACCTTTCAATATAATATTTCCATCCTCGATTTCCGCCCTCTGAAAAAAAATATAGCCCTGCCTTCTTATGTCTGCAACATCTCCAGCCTTGCATTCCTCTCTCTGTAATATCTACAGCCTCGCTTTCCTGTCTCCGGAACAGCTCCAGCCTTACATTCCAATCTTTGTAACATGTCCAGCGTAATTTTCTTATTTCTCTAACATCTCCAGTGTTGCTTTCCTATCTCTGTAACATCTCCAGCCATGCCTTCCTGTTTCTGCAACATCCCCAGTCGTTCTTTCAAATCTTTGTAACATGTCCAGCCTTGTTTTCTTATTTCTCTAAAATCTCCAGCGTTTCTTTCCTATCTCTGTAACTTCTACAGCCTTGCTTTCTGATCTCCATAACATCTCCAAACTGCCTTTCCTATCTCTGTGACATCTCCAGCCTTGCTTTCGTATCTCTGTGAAATCTCCAGCCGTGCATTGTTATCTCTGTACCACCTCCAACATTGCATTCCTATCACTATACCATTTCCAGCCTTGCTTTCCTTTCTCTGTAAAATTTCCAGCCTTGTTTTCTCATCCCTGTAACATCTCAAGCTTTGCTTTCGTTTCTCTGTAACAGTTCCAGCCTTGCTTCCCTATCTCTGGAATACATTCAGCATTGAATTCGAATCGTTATGACATTTCCAGTCTTGATTTGCTCTCTCTGGAACATCTCCAGTCTTGCAATTATTTCTCTGCACCCACTCCCGCCTTGCTTTCCTCTCCCTGTACCATCTCCAGCCTTCCAATCCTCTCGCTGTAACATCTCCAGCCTTGTTTCCCTATCACTGTAACGTTTCCAGCATTGAGATACTATCGCAATAAAATCTCCAGCCTTGCGTTGCCATCTCTGTCAAATTTCAAGCTTTGCATTCTCATCTCTGTGACATCTACAGCCTTGATTTACCATCTCTGTAACATTTTCAACCTTGCTTCCTTATCTCCTGAATACATCCAGCATTGTGTTCCTGTCACTATAACATTTCCATCCTTGCTTTCCTATCTCTGTAACATCTCCAGCCTTACTTTCGTATCTCTGTTACATTTCCAGCTTTGCTTGCCTCTCTCTGTGACATCGCCAGTCTGACTTCGTTAGCTCTGCAATATCGCCAACTTTCCAGTCTCTGTACGCACTCCAGCCTCGCTTTCCTCACCCTGCGCAAACTCCTGCCTTGCGTTCCTCTTGCTGTAACATCTCCAGACTCGATTTCCGATCTGTGTAACATCTCCAGGCTTGCTTCCCTATCTCTGCAACATCTCCGACATTGCGTTCCTTTCATGAGAACACCTCTAACCTTGCTTTCCCATCACTGCAAAATTCCAAGCTCTGTGACATTTCCAGCCTTGCTTCGCCATCTCTGTAACATTTGCAGACTTGCTTTCCTATCTCTGGAATATACTCAGCATTGCGTTCCTGTCACTAAACATTTCCAGCCTTACTTTCCTACCTCTGTAACAACTCCAGCATTGCGTACTTCTCTCTGTGACATCGCCAGCCTGAATATCTTAACGCTGCAACATCCACTAGCCTTCCTGCACTCTCTCTGCATCATCTCCAGCCTTGCATTCCTATCTCAGCTATATACCAACCTTGCTTTCCCCTCTCTGTAATATCGCCAGCTTTGCTTTCCTGTCTCCGCACCAAACCCAGCCGTTCTTTACCATCTTTGTAACAACTCAAGCCTTGTCTTCTTATTTCTCTAATATCCACAGCCTTGCTTTCCTACCACTGTAACATCTGAATCATTGCTTTAACCTCTCTGCAACATCACATTCCTTGCTTACCTTTCTCTGTATCCACTCCAGAATTGCTTTCCTCTCTCTGTAAAATCTCCAAACTTACTTTATTATCTCTGCAACATCACCAGCCTTCCTGTCCTACCTCTGTAACATCTCCAGCTTTGCTCTCTCCCACTGTAGCCACTTCAGACTTGCTTTCCGAACTCTGTAACATCTCCAACCTTGCTTTCCTACATCTGTGACAATCACAGAAGTGCGTTCCTATCTGTAGAGCCAGTCCAGCCTTGCTTTCCTCTCTCTGTAACATGTCCAGCCATGCTTACCTCTTTCTGTACTGTCTCCTGACTTGTTTTCCTGTCTCTGCAACATACCCAGCCATGCTTTCCTCTCTCCAGAACATCTTAAGCCTTTTTTTTAATTTTGTAACAGCTACAGGCTTGCTTTCGGATCTCTGTAACATCCGAAGCCTTGCTTTCCCCTCCCTGTAAGATCTCTAGCCTTGCTTTCCGATCTCTGTAACATCTCCAACCTGGTTTTCCCATCTCTGTGACAGCTACAGCCGTACGTTCCTTTCTCTCGAGCCTGTCCAGCCTTGCATTCCTAGCTCTGTAATATGTCCAGCCTTGCTTACCTCTTTCTGGAACGTCTCCGCCTTTCCTCTTTCTGCAACCACTGCAGACTTGCTTTTCTATCACTCTAAAATCTCCAGCCTTGCTTTCGTATCACTGTAACATCTCCAGCCTTGCATTGCTATCTCTGTTACATCCTCAGCCTTGTTTTCGTATTTCTGTAATATCTCCAGCCTTGTTTTCTTATTTGTCTAACATCTACAGCCTAGCTTTCCCATCCCCGTAACATCTGAAGCCTTGCTTTCCTCTCTCTGTAACATCTCCAACCGTACATTCTTATCTCTGCAACATCACCAGCCTTCCTGTCCTGGCTCTGTAACATCTACGGCCTTGCTCCCTTTCTCTGTAAAATCTACAGCCTTGCTTTCCTAACGCTGGGACATCTACAGCTATGCGTTCCTATCTCGAGACCCTGGCCAGCCTTGCTTTCCTATCTCTGAGACATCTACAACCGTGCTTACCTCTTTCTGAAACGACTATGCCTTGCTTTCCCCAGTCTGGAACCACTGCAGTCTTGCTTTCATATCACTGTATCTTCTCCAGCCGTGCTTTCTTATCTCTGTAACATCTCCAGAATTGCTTTGCTATCTCTGTAATATCTCCAGCCTTGCTTTCGATTCTCTGTATCCACTGCAGTCTTGCTTTCCTTTCCCTGTACCATCTCCAGCCTTGCATTCCTCTCGCTGTAACATCTCCAACTTTGTTTCCCTATCTCTGTCACATCTCCAGCCTTGCGTTGCCATCTTTGTAAAATTTCAAGCTTTGCTTTCTCATCTCTGTGACATCTACAGCCTTGGTTTCCCATCTCTGTAACATTTTCAGCATTGCTTCTCTATCTCTGGAATATATCTAGCATTGTGTTCCTGTCACTATAACAGTTCCAGCCTTGCTTTTCTATCTCTGTAACACCTTCAGTTTTACTTTCCGATCTCTGTAACATCTCCAGCATTACTTACCTCTCTCTGTTACATCGCCAGTCTGACTTTGTTATCTCTGCAACATCACGAGCCTTCTTGTACTCTCTGTATCATCTCCAGCCTTTTCTACCTCTCCTTGTAACAGTTCCGGACTTGTTTCCTTATTTCACGAACAACTCCAGCCTTGGTTCCCGATCTCGCTAACACCTACAGTCTTGCTTTCATATCTGTGTAAGATTTCCACCCTTGCTTTCTTATCTCTGTACCATCCCCAGCCTTTCTTGTCTCTGTACTGTCCCCAGTTTTCCTAACTCTGTAACCTCTCCAGCCTGGCTTTGCAGTCTCGTTAACATCTCCCGCCTTGCTTTCCTCTCTCTGTAACTATTCCAGCCTGGCTTTCCGATCTCTTTAATCACTACAGCCTTGCTTTCCTCTCTGGGTAACATTCCAACCATGCTTTCCAATCGCTGTTGCACCTCCAGCCTTGTTTCTCCATCTATTGAGCCTGTCCAGACTTGCTTTCCTGTCTCTTTAACATGTACAGCCTTTCTTCCTTATCTCTGTAACGTTTCCAGCATTACATTCCTGTCACAATAACATCTCGAGCCTTGCTTTCGCGTCTCGGTAAGATTCCCAGGCCTGCTTTCTTCTCTATGTATGATCTCCAGCCTAGTTTCCTTATTTCCCTAACATCTGCACACCTGATTTCCTATCTCTGTGACATATCCAGCATTGTGATCCTATCACTACATAATTTTCAGCCTGGCATTCCGTTCTCTGTTACATCTCCAGCCTTGATTTCCTGCCTCTGCAACATCCCCAGCCGTGCTTTCCTCTCTGTAATATCCCAAGCCATGTTTTCTTATTTCTCTATCATCTCCAGCCGTGCTTTCCTATCGCTGTAACATCTCCAGCCTTTCTTTCCTTACTTTGTTACATCTCCAGGCTTGCTTTCCTCTCTCTGTAACATCTCCAACCTTACTTTCTTATCTCTGCAAAATGATCAGCCTTCCTTTCCTCTGTAACATCTCCAGCCTTGCTCTCTATCTCTGTAACACGTCCAGCCTTGCATTCTGATCACTGTAGCATCTCCAATCTTGCTTTCCTATCTCTGAGAAATCTACAGCCGTGCCTTTCTGTCCCTAAATCCTGTCCAGCCTGGCTTTCCTGCCTCTTTAACATGCCAAACCTTGCTTTCCAGTCTAGGTAACATCTCTACCCTTGCTTCCCTCTCTGTGTAATATTTCTAGCGTTGCTTTCTTACTTCTGTAACATCTCCAGCGTTGCTTTCCTGTCTCTGTAACATTTCCGACTTGTTTTCCAATCACTGTAACATCTCCACCCTTGCTTTCCTGTGTTTGTAACAATTCCTTCCTTGTTTTCTTATTTCGCTAACATCTCCAGCGGTGCTTTCCTATCTTTGTATCATTTCCAGCCTTGGTTTCTTTTCTTTGAAACATCTCCGGGCTTGTTTACCTCTCTCTGTAACCTCTTCACCCTTACTTAGATATCTCTGCAACATCTCCAGCCTTGTTTTCCTCTGTCCATAACATATCCAGCATTGCTCACTATCTCTGAAGCATCTGCAGCGCTGCTTTCTGATTTCTGTAACATCTACCATCTTGTTTTCCTATCTCTGTGAAATCTACAGCAGTGCTTTCCTGTCCCTAGAGACTGTCCAGCCTTTCTTTCCTACCTTTGTAACATGTCCAGCCTTGCCTTCCAGTTTCTGCAACATCTCTAGCCATGTATCCCTGTCTCTGTAACCACTGCAGCCTTGGTATCCGGTCACTGTAACATCTCAAACATTGCTTTGTTATCTCTGTAACATCCCCAGCCTTGCTTTCCGATCTCTGTAGCATCTCCAATCTTGGTTTCCTATCTCTGTGAAATCTACAGCCCTTCCTTCCTGTCCCTAGAGCCTGTCCAGCCTTGCTTTCCTGCCTCTTTAACATGCCAAAACTTGCTTTCTAGTCGAAGAAACATCTATAGCCTTGCTTTCCTATCTGTGTAATATCCCTAGCGTTGCTTTCCTACTTCTGTAACATCTCCAGTCTTGCTTCCCTGTCTCTGCAACATTTCCAGACTTGTTTTCAAATCACTGTAACATCCCCAGTCCTGCTTTCCTCTGTTTGTAACATTTCCTGCCTTGTTTGCTTATTTCTCTTACATCTCCAGCCTTGCTTTCCTATCCCTGTATCATCTCCAGCATTGCTGTCTTTTCTTTGAAACATCTCCAGGCTTGTTTACCTCTACCAGTTACCACTTCACCCTTACTTAAATATCTCTGCAACATCTCCAGCCTTGCTTTCCTCTGTCTGTAACATCTCCTGCATCGCTCACTATCTCTGAAGCATCTCCAGCGCTGCTTTCTCATTTCTGTATCATCTACCACCTTGCTTTCCTATCTCTGTGAAATCTACAGCACTGCTTTCCTGTCCCTAGATCCTGTACAGCCTTTCTTTCCTACGTCTATGACATGTCCAGCCTTGCTTTCCAATCTCTGCAACATCTCTAGCCATGCATTACTGTCCCTGTAACCACTGCAGCCATGTTATTCGATCACTGGAACATCTCAAGCCATGCTTTCTTATCTCTGTAACATCTCCAGCCTTGCATTTCTATATCTGTGACATCTTCATCATTGCTTTGTTATTTCTGTGTCATCGCCCGCCTTGCTTTCATGTCTCGGAAACATCCCCGGCCTTGCTTTCCGATCTCTGTTGCATCTCCAATCTTGCTTTCCTATCTCTGTGAAAAGTACAGGCGTGCCTTCCTGTCCCTAGAGTCTGTCCGGCCTTGCTTTATTGCTTTCCCATCTGTGTAACATCTCCAGCCTTCCTGTCCTCTCTGCGTAACATCTCCAACCTTGTATTGCTATCTCTGTAACATTTCCATCCTTCCTTTCACCTCTCTGTTACATCTCCAGCATGACTTTCCACTCTGCAACATCTCCAGCCCTGCTTTCCACTCTCTGTTGAATCTCCAGCCTAGTTTTCTTCTTTCTCTAGCATCTCTAACCTTGCTTTCCTGTCTGTGTAACATCTCCCGCCTTGCTTTCCCATCTCTGTAACATCTCCAACCTTGCTATCCTTTCTCTGTAACGTCACAAGCCGTGCGTATTTCTCTCTTCCTTATCCCTGCAACATCACAAGTGTTCCTGTCCTCTCTCTGCAACATTTCCAGTCTTGCATTCCTGTCTCTGTAATATCTACAGCCTTGTTTTCCCCTCTCTGTAACATCCCCAGTCTTTATTTCGTATCTCTGTACCTTCTCCCGACTTGCTTTCCTCTCTCTGGAAAATGTCCAGCATTGCTTTCATGTCTCTGTTACATCTACAGCCTGTTTTCCTCTCTCTGCAACATCCCCAGCCGTGCGTTCCCATCTCTGGAACATCTCCAGCCATGATTTTCTTTCTGTGTAATATCTCCAGCGTTGCTTTCTTATTGCTGGAACATCTCCAGACTTGCTTTCCTCTCACTGTATCCCCTCCAGCCTTGCTTTCTTATCTCTGCGATATATCCAGCCTTGCTTTCTTCACTCTGAAACAGCGCCAGCTTTGCGTTCCTGTCACTGGACATACCTTGCTTTCCTGTCTCTGCAACATCTCCAGCCTGGCTTTCCGATCTATTTAACATCTCCAGCCGTGCTATCAACTCTCTGCTACACCCCCAGCCGTGTTTTCCCGTCTCTGTAACATCTCCAGCCTTGCTTTCTCATTTCACTAACATCTCCAGCCTTCCTTTATTGTCTTTACAACATCTCCAGCCTTGCTACTCGACCTCTGTATCATCTCCAACTTTGCCTTCCTATCGCTAAAACGTCACCAGCCTTGCTTTCATATCTCTGTAAAATTTCAAGCGTTTCTCTCTCATCTCTGTAACATCGCCAGCCTCGCATTCCAAACTCTGTAACATCTACATCCTTGCTTCCCTAAGTCTGGAATTTTTCCAGCATTGCGTTCCTGTCTCTGTTACGTCTCAAGTCTTACTTTATTATCTCCGCAACATCACTAGCATTCCTGTCCTCTCTCTGTAACATCGCCAGCCTTGCTTTCCTTTTTTTGTAACATCTCCAGATTTTCTTTCTGATGTCTGCAACATCTCCAGACTCACTGTCCTAACTTTACAAAATGTCCAGCTTTCCTTTCCTCTCTCTGTAACATATCCAGGCTCGCTTTTTCTCTCTCAGTAATATCACCAGCGTTGTTTTCGTAACATCTGCAGCATGAATTTCCAGTCCCTTTAACATCTCCAGACATGCTTTTCTCTCTCTGTAACAACTCCAGCCTTGCGTTCCTCTCTCTATAATATATCCAGCCGTGCTTCCCTTCACTGTTACGACTCAAGCCTTCCTACCCTTTCTCTTCAACATCCCCAGCCGTGCTTTCCTCTATCAGTAACACCTCCACCCGTGTTTTCTTATTTCTGTAACATCTCCAGCCTTGCTTTCCTATCTCTATAACATCTCCAGCCTTGCTTTCCTATCTCTATAACATCTCCAGCCTTGCTTTCCTATCTCTATAACATCTCCAGCCTAGCTATCCAATCTCTGTATCATCTCCAGCTGTGTTTTTCACTGGAAGTCTGGAAATGTTACAGAGATGGCTAAGCAAGGCTGGAAATGTCACAGAGTTTGGAATTTTGCAGTGATGGGAAAGCAAGGTTAGAGGTTAGAGGTGTTCTCATGAAAGGAACGCAATGTCGGAGATGTTGCAGAGATAGGGAAGCAAGCCTGGAGATGTTACACAGATCGGAAATCGAGTCTGGATCTATTACAGCGAGAGGAACGCAAGACTGGAGTTGGCGCAGGGTGAGGAAAGCGAGGCTGGAGTGGGTACAGAGACTGGAAAGTTGGCGATGTTGCAGAGCTAACAAAGTCAGACTGGAGATGTCACAGAGAGAGGCAAGCAAAGCTGGAAATGTAACAGAGATACGAAAGTCAGGCTGGAGATGTTACAGCGATAGGAAAGCAAGGATGGAAATGTTATAGTGACAGGAACACAATGCTGGATGTATTCAAGAGATAAGGAAGCAAGGTTGAAAATGTTACAGAGATGGTAAACCAAGGCTGTAGAAGTCACAGAGATCAGAATGCAAGGCTTGACATTTGACAGAGATGGCAACGCAAGGCTGGAGATGTTATGGTGAGAGGAACTCAATGCTGGAGACGTTACAGTGATAGGGAAACAAGGCTGGAGATGTTACAGGTAGAGGATTGGAAGGCTGGAGATGGTACAGGGAGAGGAAAGCAAGGCGGGAGTGGGTGCAGAGAAATAATTGCAAGACTGGAGATGTTCCAGAGACAGGAAATCAAGACTGAAAATGTCATAACGATTCGAATGCAATGCTGGATATATTCCAGAGATAATGAAGCATGGTTGGAACTGTTACAGAGAAACGAATGCAAAGCTTGAGATGTTGCAGGGATGAGAAAGCAAGGCTGGAAATTTTACATAGAAAGGAAAGCAAGGCTGGAAATGGTACAGTGACAGGAATGCAATGTTGGAGGTGGTACAGAGATAACAATGCACGGCTGGAGATTTCACAGTGATAAGAAAGCAAGGCTGGAGATATAAGAGTGAAGGGAAGCAAGACTGGATATATTGCAGAGAGAGGAAAGCAAGTCTGGAGATGTTACAGGGACTGGAAATTAATGCCGGAGATGTTATAGTGATACGAAAGCAAGGCTGGATATGTTGCAGGAGATGTCATAGAGAGAGGAAAGCACAGCCGGGGGTGTTACAGAGACAGGAAAGTGAGGCATCTCCAGTGATAGGAAAGCAATGCTGGCGATGTTTTATGAGTGTGGAAAGCAAGGCTGGATATGTTACAGAGATAAGATGGATAGGCTGGAGATGTTACAGAGTGAGGAAAGCATGGCTGGCGATGTTGCAGAGATAAGAAAGCAAGACCGGAGATGTTGTGGAGACTGGAAAGCAATGCTGGCGATGTTTTATGAGTGAGGAAAGGAAAGCTGGATATGCAACAGAGATAAGAAGGATCGACTGGAGATGTTACAGAGTGAGGAAAGCATAGCTGGAGATGTTGCAGAAATAAGAAAGCAATGCTGGGGAAATTACAGAGAGAGAAAAGCCCAGCTGGATATGTCACAAAGATAGGAATGCAAGGCTGGAGATGTTAATGAAACAAGAAAACAAGGCTGGACATCTGACAGAGACGGGAAGACAAGGCTGGAGATGTTACAGAGATAGGAATACATAGCTGGAGATGTTAGAGAAACAAGAAAACAGCTGGAGATTTTACAGAGATAGGAATGCAAGACTGACGATACTACGGAGAGAGGACGGTAAGGCTGGTGATGGTGCAGAGAAAATAAAGTAAGGCTGGAGACGTTACAGAGAGAGGAAAGCAAGGCTGGAGGTGTTACAGAGAGAGGATAGCAAGGCTGGAAATTTTATAGAAATAAGAAAATAAGTCGGCAGATGCTACAGATGTAGGAAGGTAAGTCTGGAGATATTACAGATATAAGAAATCAACGCTGGAGAGACTATAGAGAGAGGCTGGGAATTCTGCAAAGAGAGGAAAGCAAGGCTGGAGGTTATGGAGAAGTAAGAAAACAAGATTGGAAATATTACAGAGAGAGGAAGGTACGGCTGGGGATTTTGCAGACAGAGGAAAGCAAGGCTGGAGTTGTAAGAGAAATAGGAAAGCAAGGCTGGAAATGTCATAGTGATAAGAATGCGAGGATGGCGATGTTACAGAGATGAGAGAGGAAGGCTTGAAATTTTACAAAGATATGAAAACAAGGCTGGGGACGTGATCCTGATAGGAAGTCAAGGCAGGAGATGTTACTGAAACAAGAAAACAAGGCTGGAGATTTTGATGAGAAAGGAAAGCAGGGCTGGAGATGTAACAGAGAGGTAAAAGCAAGTCTGGAGATGTTACAGAGATAGCACAGCAAGGCTGGAGATGTTACATAAATAAGAAAACAAGTCTGGAGATATTACAGAGAGAGGAAAGCATGGCTCGGGTTGTTGCAGAGAGAGGAAGCAAGGCTGGAGATGTTACAGAAATAGGAATGCAAGGCTGGAGATCAAAATTAAATAAGGAAACAAAGTTGGAAATTTTGCACATACAGGAAAGCAAGACTAGAAATGTATTAGTGATAAAAAAAAAAGCAATGCTGGATATATTCCAGAGAGAGTAAAGCGAGGGTAGAGGTTCTACAGAGTTAGGAATTAAAAGCTGGAGATGTTAGAGAAATGAGAAAACAAGGCTGGCGACGTTACGGAGAGAGGAAAGCACGGCTGGAGATGGTGCATAAAGAGGAAAGCAAGGCTGGAGATGTAACAGAGATAGGAAAGCAAGGCTGGAAATGTTATAGTGAAGAAACGCAAATGCTGGAAATATTCCAGACATGGGGAAGCAAGGCTGGATATTTTACGGAGATAGGAATGCGAGGCTGGCGGTGTTACATAGATGAGAGAGAAAGGCTTGAAATTTTACAAAGATAGTAAAGCAAGGCTGCAGACGTTATAGTGATAGGAACGCAATGCTGGAAATGTTGCAGAGGTCGGAAAACAAGGCTGGAGATATTACAGAGATAGGAATGCAAGTCTGGAGATGTTGTAGAGAGAGGACTGGAAATCTTGTGATGATGCAGAGATTAGAAACCAAGATTGGACATGTTATAGAGAGAGGCATCTCCAGTGATAGGAAAGCAATGCCGGCGATGTTTCATGAGTGAGGAAAGCAAGGCTGGATATGTTACAGAGATAAGAAGGATAGGATGGAGATGTTACAGAGTGACGAAAGCATGGCTGGGGATGTTGCAGAGATAAGAAAGCAACGCTGGAGAAATTACAAAGAGAGAAAAGCACGGCAGGAGATGTCACAGAGATCGGAAAGCAAGGCTGGAGATGTTAATGAAACAGGAAAACAATACTGGAGATCTTACAGAGAGGGGAAGACAAGGCTGGAGATGTTACAGAGAGAGGAAAGCAAGGCTGGGGGTGTTACAGAGAGAGGATAGCAAGGCTGGAAATTTTAGAGAAATAAGAAAATAAGTCTGCAGATGCTACAGAGGTAGGAAAGCAAGGCTGGAGATGTTGCAGAATAATAAATCAACGCTGGAGATATTTCAGAGAGAGGCTGGGGATGCTGCAGAGAGAGGAAAGCAAGGCTAGAGATGTTACAGACGGGAAAACAAGGGATGTTACAGATATAGGAATGCAAAGCTGGAAATGTAAGAGAAATAAGAAAACAGAGTTCGAAAATTTACAGAGAGAGGAAACATGCCTGGAGATGTTGCAGAGCGAGGAAAGCAAGGGTAAAGATGTAACACAGAGGGGAAAGCAAGGCTGGAGATATTACAGAGATAGCAATGCAAGGCTGGAGATGTTATAGAGAGAGGACAGGAAATCTTGTGATGATGCAGAGATTAGAAAGCAAGATTGGACCTGTTACAGAGAGAGGTATTCAAGGTTGCAGATTTTGCAGAGAAAGGAAAGCAAGCGTGGAGATTTTGCAGAGATAGGAACGCTAGGCTGGAGATGTTAGAGACGTAAGAAAGCAAGTCTGCAGATATTACAGAGAGAGAAAAACGGGTCTGGAAGTATTGAAGAGAAAAGAAATCAGGGCTGTAGATGTAACAGAGATATGAAAGCGAGGCTGGAGATGTTACATAGATAGGAATGCAAGGCAGGAGAGGGTACAGAGAGAGGAAAGCAAGTCTAGAGATGTTACAGAAATTAAAAAGCAAATTAGTCTGGAACCACTGCAGTCTTGCTTTCATATTACTGTAACTTCTCCAGATTTGCTTTGCTATCTCTTTAACATCGCCAGCCTTGCTTTCCTATCTCCGTAACATCTCCAGCCTTGCTTTCGATTCTCTGTATCCATTGCAGTCTTGCTTTCCTTTCCCTGTACCATCTCCAGCATTGCGTTCCTATCGCCTCAACATCTCCAGCCTTGCGTTGCCATCTCCGTAAAATTTCAAGCCTTGCTTTCTCATCTCTGTGACATCAACAGCCTTGGTTTCCCATCTCTGTAACATTTTCAGCCTTTCTTCCCTATCTCTGGAAAATATCCAGCATTGTGTTCCTGTCACTATAACAGTTCCAGCCTTGCTTTCCTATCTCTGTAACATCTTCAGCTTTACTTTCCGATCTCTGTAACATCTCCAGCATTACTTACCTCTCTCTGCTACATCGCCAGTCTGACTTCGTTATCTCTGCAACATGACTAGCCTTCTTGTACTCTCTGTATCATCTCCAGCCTTGTTTGCCTCTCCTTGTAAGAGTCCGGACTTGGTTCCTTATTTCACGAACAACTCCAGCCTTGGTTCCCGATCTCGCTAACACCTCCAGTCTTGCTTTCATATCTGTGTAAGATTTCCATCCTTGCTTTCTTATCTCTGTACCATCCCCAGCCTTTCTTGTCTCTATACTATCCCCAGTTTTCCTACCTCTGTAAAACCTCCAGCTTTGCTTTGCAGTCTCGTTAACATCTCCCGCCTTGCTTTCCTCCCCCTGTAACTATTCTAGCCTGGCTTTCCGATCTCTTTAACCACTCCAGCCTTGCTTTCCTCTCTGTGTAACATTCCAACCATGCTTTCCAATCGCTGTGGCACTTCCAGCCTTGTTTCCCCATCTCTTGAGCCTTGTCCAGACTTGCTTTCCTGTCTCTTGAACATGTACCTCCTTTCTTCCCTATCTATGTAACGTTTCCAGCATTACATTCCTGTCACAATAACATGTCTAGCCTTGCTTTCGTGTCTCGGTAAGATTCCCAGGCCTGCTTTCTTCTCTATGTACGATCTCCAGCCTAGTTTCCTTATTTCCCTAACATCTGCACACCTGATTTCCTATCTCTGTGACATATCCAGCATTGTGATCCTATCACTACATAATTTTCAGCCTGGCATTCCGTTCTCTGTAACATCTTCAGCCTTGCTTTCCTGCCTCTGCAACATCCCCGGCAGTGCTTTCCTCTCTCTGTAATATCCCAAGCCATGTTTTCTTATTTCTCTATCATCTCCAGCCGTGCTTTCCTATCGCTGTAACATATCCAGCCTTCCTTTCCTTACTTTGTAACATCTCCAGGCTTGCTTTCCTCTCTCTGTAACATCTCCAACCTTACTTTCTTATCTCTGCAAAAGGATCAGCCTTCCTTTCCTCTGTAACATCTCCAGCCTTGCTCTCTATCTCTGTAACACATCCAGCCTTGCATTCTGATCTCTGTAGCATCTCCAATCTTGCTTTTCCATCTCTGAGAAATCTACAGCCGTGCCTTTCTGTTCCTAAATCCTGTCCAGCCTTGCTTTCCTGCTTCTGTAACATGCCAAACCTTGCTTTCCAGTCTTGGTAACGTCTCTACCCTTGCTTTCCTCTCTGTGTAATATTTCTAGCGTTGCTTTCTTACTTCTGTAACATCTCCAGCCTTGCTTTCCTGTCTCTGTAACATTTCCAGACTTGTTTTCCAATCACTGTAACATCTCCAGCCTTGCTTTCCTGTGTTTGTAACAATTCCTTCCTTGTTTTCTTATTTCTCTAACATCTCCAGCCGTGCTTTCCTATCGCTGTATCATCTCCAGCCTTGCTTTCTTTTCTTTGAAACATCTCCAGGCTTGTTTCTCTCTATCTGTTACCTCTTCAAACTTACTTAAATATCTCTGCAACATCTCCACCCTTGCTTTCCTCTGTCTGTAACATTTCCTGCATCGCTCACTATCTCTGAAGCATCTCCAGCGCTGCTTTCTCATTTCTGTAACATCTACCACCTTGCTTTCCTATCTCTGTGAAATCTACAGCACTGCTTTCCTGTCACTAGAGCCTGTCCAGCCTTTATTTTCTACCTCTATGACATGTCCAGCCTTACTTTCCAGTTTCTGCAACATCTCTAGACATGCATTACTGTCTCTGTAACCACTGCGGCCTTGTTATCCGATCACTGGAACATCTCAAGCCTTGCTTCCTATCTCTGTAACATCTCCAGCCTTTCATTTCTATATCTGTGACATCTTCATCATTGCTTTGTTATTTCTGTGTCATCGCCCGCCTTGCTTTCATGTCTCGGAAACATCCCCGGCCTTGCTTTCCGATCTCTGTTGCATCTCCAATCTTGCTTTCCTATCTCTGTGAAAAGTACAGGCGTGCCTTCCTGTCCCTAGAGCCTGTCCGGCCTTGCTTTCTTGCTTTCCTCTCTGCGTAATATCTCCAACCTTGGATTGCTATCTCTGTGACATTTCCATCTTTGATTTCACCTCTCTGTTACATCTCCAGCATTGCTTTCCACTCTGCAACATCTCCAGCCCTGCTTTCCACTCTCTGTTGAATCTCCAGCCTAGTTTTCTTCTTTCTCTAGCATCTCTAGCCTTGCATTCCTGACTGTGAAACATCTCAAGCCTTGCTTTCCCATCTCTGTTACGTCTCCAGCCTTGCTGTCCTTTCTCTGTAACGTCACAAGCCGTGCGTATTTCTCTCTTCCTTATCTCTGCAACATCACAAGTGTTCCTGTCCTCTCTCTGCAACATTTCCAGCCTTGTAATATCTCCAGCCTTGTTTTCCCCTCTCTGTAACATCCCCAGTCTTTATTTCCTATCTCTGTACCTTCGCCCGACTTGCTTTCCTCTCTCTCGAAAATGTCCAGCATTGCTTTCATGTCTCCGTTACATCTACAGCCTGTTTTCCTCTCTCTGCAACATCCCCAGCCGTGCGTTCCTATCTCTGGAACATTTCCAGCCATGCTTTTCTCTCTGTGTAATATCTCCAGCGTTGCTTTCTTATTGCTGGAACATCTCTCGACTTGCTTTCCTCTCACTGTATCACCTCCAGCCTTGCTTTCTTATCTCTGTGATATATCCAGCCTTCCTTTCTTCACTTTGAAACAGCGCCAGATTTGCGTTCCTGTCACTGGACATACCTTGCATTCCTGTCTCTGCAGCATCTCCAGCCTGGCTTTCCTATCGTTTGAACATCTCCAGCCGTGCTTTCAACTCTCTGCTACACCCCCAGCTGTGTTTTCCTCTCGCTGTAACATCTCCAGCCTTGTTTTCTCATTTCACTAACATCTCCAGCCTTGCTTTTCTGTCTTTACAACATTTCCAGCCTTGCAACTCTACCTCTGTATCATCTCCAACTTTGCCTTCCAATCGCTAAAACGTCACCAGCCTTGCTTTCCTATCTCTGTAAAATTTCAAGCATTTCTCTCTCATCTCTGTAACATCGCCAACCTCGCATTCCAATCTCTGTAACATCTACAGCGTTGCTTCCATAAGTCTGGAAATTTTCCAGCATTGCGTTTCTGTCTCTGTTGCATCTCAAGTCTTACGTTATTGTCTCTGCAACATCACCAGCATTCTTGTCCTCTCTCTGTAACATCGCCAGCCTTGCTTTCCTTTCTTTGTAACATCTCCAGATTTTCTTTCTTATGTTTGCAACCACTCCAGAGTCACTGTCCTAACTTTGCAAAATGTCCAGCTTTCCTTTCCTCTCTCTGTAACATATCCAGGCTCGCTTTTCTCTCTCAGTAATATCTCCAGCGTTGTTTTCGTTACTGTGTAACATCTGCAGCATGAATTTCCAGTCCCTTTAACATCTCCAGACATGCTTTTCTCTCTCTGTAACAACTCCAGCCTTGCGTTCCTCTCTCTACAATATATCCAGCCGTGCTTCACTTCACTGTTACGACTCAAGCCTTGCTATCCTTTCTCTTCAACATCCCCAGCCGTGCTTTCCTCTATCAGTAACACCTCCACCCTTGTTTTATATTTCTGTAACATCTCCAGCCTTGCTTTCCTATCTCTATAACATCTCCAGCCTTGCTATCCAATCTCTGCAATATCTCCAGCTGTGTTTTTCACTCAATCTGTAATTTCTCCAGCGTTGCTTTCTAACTTCTGTAACATCTCGAGCCTTGCTTTCCTATCTCTGCAACATCTCTAGACTTGCTTTCCTCTCTCTGTACCCTCTCCTGCCTTGCATTCCTATCTAAATAACATCTCCAGCCTCGCTTTCACATCTCTGTTACATCTCCAGCCCTGATTTCTTTTCTCTTCTACACTTTCAGCCGCCTTTTCCTCTCTCTGTAATATCTGCAGACTTGCTTTCTTACGTCTCTAACATCTCCAGCCTAGCGTTCCTATCTCTGCAAAATCTCCACGCTTGCTTTCCTTTCTCTGTAACATCTGCAACCTTGAATACCTCTCTCTGTAACAGGTTCAATAATGCTTTCTAATCTCTGCATCATTACCAGATTTCCTGTCCTCTCTCTACAACATCTCCAGTCTTGCATTGCTATCTCTGTAATATCTCCAGCCTTGCTTTCCCCTCTGTGTTACATCTTTACCCTTGCTTTCCTCGCTCTGCAACATATCAAGGCATGTTTCCTCTCTCTGTAAAATTTCGAACTCTGTTTTCTTATTTCTCTTACATTTCCAGCTTTGCATTCCTATATCTGTAACATCTCAAGCCTTGTTTTCCCGTCTGTAACATCTCTAGCCTTGCTTTCCTCTCTCTGCAGCATCCCCAGCCTCTCTCTGTAATATCTCCAGCATTGAATTCTTACACCTGCAACATCTCCAGCCTTGCTTTCCTACCTCTGTAGCATCTGCAGACTTATTCTCTTATTTCTCTAAAATTTCCAGCCTTGCTATCCTCTCTCTGTAACACCCCCAGCCTTGCTTTCCTCTCTCTGTAACATCTCCAGCCTTGTCTTCCCCTCTCTGTAAGATCTCCAGCCTTGTTTTCTTGTTTCATTAACATCTCCAGCCTTGCATTCCGATCTCTGTGACATCTCCTGCCGTGCTTTTCTCTCTCTGTAATTTCCCCAGCGTTGCTTTCTTATTTCTGCAACATCTCCAGCCTTGGTTTCCAGTCTCTGCAACATCTCGGGCATTGCTTTCTTATCTCTGCAACATCCCCAGCCATGCTTTCCTCACTCTGTAACATCTCCAACCTATCCTTCTTATCTCTGTAACACATCCAACCTTGATTTCCTCACTCATGAAACATCGCCGGCATCGCTCGCTTTCCTGTCTCTGTAACACCCCCGGCCGTGCTTTCCTAACTCTGTAATATCTCCAGCCTTGCTTTTCGACATCTGCAACATTTCCAGCATTGCGTTCCTATCACTATAACGTCTGCAGCCTTGCTTTACTATCTTTGTAAAATTTCAAGCTTTTCTGTCTCATCTCTGTAACATCGCCAGCCTCGCATTCCTATCTCTGTAACATCTCCAGCCTTGCTTCCCCATGCCTGGAATATTTCCAGCAATGCGTTTCTTCACTATAACATTTCCAGCCTTGCTTTCCTATCTCTGTTACATCTCCAGCCTTGCTTTCCTCTTTATGCACCATCCCCAGCCGTGCTTTCCTCTCTCCGTAACATCGCCAGCCTTGTTTTCTTATTTCTCTAACATCTCCAGCCTTTAATTCCTAACTCTGTAGAACCTCCAGCCTCGCTTTCCTCTCACTGGAATATATCCAGCATTGCTTTTTTTTATCACTAATTCATTTCTCGTCTTGCTTTCCTGTCTGTGCAAACTTTCGAACTTTGTTTTCTTATTTAATTTTAATTTCCAGCCTTGCATTCCTATATCTGTAACATCTCCAGCCTTGCTTTCCTCTCTCTGCAACAACCCTAGCCATTCTTTCCTCTCTCTATAATATCTACAGACTTGTTTTCTTATTTATGTAACATCTCCAGCCTTGCTGTGCTATCTCTGTAACATCTCCAGACATGTTTTTACCTCTCTGTTACATCTCCAGCCCTGCTTTCTTTTCTCATCAACATCTCCAGCCTTGTTTTCTTATTTCAGTAACATCTCCTGCCTTGCCGTCCTACCAGGATCACGTCCCCAGCCTTGATTTCATATCTCTGTAAAATTTCAAGCCTTCCTCTCTCATCTCTGTAACATCGGCATCCTTGCATTCTTATCACTATACTATTTCAAGCTTTGCTTTCCTATTTCTCTTACATCTCCAGCCTTGGTTTCCTCTGTCTGCAAAATCCCCAGCCGTGCCTTCCTCTCTCTGTAATATCTCCAGTCTTGTTTTCTTACTTCTTTATAACCTCCAGCCTTGCTTTCCTATCTTTGCAGCATTCCCAGCCTCTCTCTGTAATATCTCCAGCTTTGATTTCTTATATCTGTAACATCTCCAGCCTTGCTTTCCTACCTCTGTAGAATCTGCTGACTTATTTTCTTATTTCTCTAAAATTTCCAGCCTTGCTATCCTCTCTCTGTAACGTCTCCAGCCTTACTTTATTTTCTCTGCACCATCACCAGCCTTACCGTCCTCTCTCGGTAGTATCGCCAGTCTTGCATTCCTATCTCTTTAAAATCTGCAGTTCTGTTTTCTTATTTCACTAACATCTCCAGACATGCATTCCTATCTCTGTCACATCTCCAGCCTTGTCTTCCCCTCTCTGTAAGATCTCCAGCCTTGTTTTCTTGTTTCATTAACTTCTCCAGCCTTGCATTCTGATCTTTGTGACTTATCCAGCCGTGCTGTTCTCTCTCTGTAATTTCCCCAGCGTTGCTTTCTTATTTCTGCAACATCTCGGGCCTTGCTTTCTGATCTCTGCAACATCCCCAGCCATGCTTTCCTCGCTCTGTAACATCTCCAGCCTATCCATCTTATCTCTGTAACATATCCAGCCTTGCTTTCCTCACTCATAAAACATCGCCATCATTGCTGTCCTATCACTGGAGATGCCTCGCTTTCCTGTCTCTGTAACACCCCCGGCCGTGCTTTCCTCTCTCTATGACATCTCCTGCAACATATCCAGCCTTGCTTTCGTATCACTGTAACAGCTCCAGCATTAATTTCCAGTCCCTGTAACATCTCCAGCCTTGCTTTCCTTTCTCTATCAATCTCCAGCTTTGTTTGCATATTTATGTAACATATACAGCCATGCTTTTCAATCTCTGTGACATCTCCAGCCTTACTTTCCATTCTATGTACCCACTCCAGCCTTGCTTTCCTCTCTTTATAACAGCTGCAGCCTTGCGTTCCTCTCGTTGCAACATCTCCAGCATTGCATTTCTGTCTCTGTAACAGCTCCAGCATTACTTCCTCTCACTGTTATATCTGTAGCCATTGTTTCCTGACTGTGCAAAATCCCCACCAGTGCATTCTTATCTCTGTAACTTCTCCAGCCTTGCTTTCCTATCTGTGTAATATCTCAAGGCTTGCGTATCTCACTCTGTAACATCGCCAGCGTTTCTTTCATATCTCTGTACCTTCACCATTCTTCCTGTCCTCTCTTTCAAACATCTCCAGCCTTGCTTTACCCACTCTGTTACAACTGCAGCCTTGTTTTCCTGTCTCTGCAACATCGCCAGCTGTGCTTCCCTCTCTCTGTAACATCTGCAGAGTTGTTTTCATATTTCTCTAACATCTCCAGCCTTGCTTTCTTATCTCTGTAAAATCTCCAGGCTTGCATTCCTTTCTCTGTAATACCTGCAGCCGTGCACATCTCGCTGTGTAACATGTCCAGTCTTACTTTCTCATCTCTGCATCATCACCAGACTTCCTGATCTCTCTCTGGAATATCGCCAGCCCGGAATTTCTCTCTCTGTAAACTTTCCAACTTTGATTTCTTATTCCTCTTACATCTATTTCTGTAACATCTCCAGCTTTGTTTTCCCGTCTGTAACATCTCCAGTTTTGCATTCCTCTCTCTGCAACATCCCCATCTTTGCTTTCCTCTCTCTGTAATATCGCCATCGTTGATTTCTTATTTCTGTAACACCTCCAGCCTTACTTTTCTATCTATGTTCATCTGCAGCCTTGCTTCCACCTCTCTGTTACATATCCAGCCCTGCTTTCCTTTCTCGTCAACGCCCCCAGCCATGTTTTCCCCTCTCTGTAACATCTCCAGCCTTGTTGTCTTATTCACTAACATCTCCAGTCTTGCTTACCTATCAGGATGACGTCTCCAGCTTTGATTTACTATCTCTGTAAAATGTCAAGCCTTTCTCACTCATCTCTGTAAAATTGCCAACCTCGCATTCCTCTCACTCTAACATCTCCAGCTTTGTTGTCTTATTCACTAACATCTCCAGTCTTGCTTACCTATCAGGATGACGTCTCCAGCTTTGATTTACTATCTCTGTAAAATGTCAAGCCTTTCTCACTCATCTCTGTAAAATTGCCAACCTCGCATTCCTCTCACTCTAACATCTCCAGCCATGCTTTCTGATCTCTGTAACATCTCCAGCGTATTTCCCTGTCTCTGCGACATCTCCAGCATTGTGTTCCTATCATGCTAACATCTCCAAACTTGCATTCCTATGTCTGTTAAATTTCAAGCCTTGCATTCTCATCTCTGAAACATCGCCAGCATCGATTTCCTGTCTCTGCAACATTTCCAGCCTTGCTTTCCAACTTCGGTAACCTCTCCAGCCTTGTTTTCAATTTTCACAAACATCTCTAGCCTTGCATTCCCATCACTGTAACATCTCCAGCCTTTCTTTCCCCTCTCTTATACATCTCCAACCTTTCTTCCCTGTCTTTGCAACACACCTAGTGTTGCAACATTCCCAGCCGTTCTTCCTTCATTCTGTAACATCTCCAGCCTTGTTTTGTTTCTTCTCTAGTATCTCCAGCTATGCTTTCCGATCTCTGTAACGTCTCCAGCCTTGCTCCCTATCTCTGTAACATTTCAAGAATTGTTTTCCTATCACGTTGACATCTCCAGCCTTGCTTTCCTATCACTGTAAAATTTCTAGCCTTGATTTCTTATCTCTGCAACATCTCCAGCCTTCCTGTCCTCTCTATGTAACATCTCCAACCTTGCATTGCTATCTCTTTTATTTCTCCAGCCTTGCTTTCCTCTCTTTGCAACATCTCCAGAAATGCGTTCCTATCTCCGTAAAATCTCCAGCTTTGTTTTCTTTTTTCTCTAATATCGCCAGCCTTGCTTTCCTCTCTCTTCAACGTCTGCAGCAATGCTTTCCTATCTCTGTAACATCTCCAGTCGTACTTTCCATTCTATGCACCCTCTCCAGCCGTGCTTTCCTATCTCAGCAACATCTCCAGTTTCGCTTTCCTGTCTCTGTAACATCTCCACCCTTGCATTCCTATCTCTGTAACATCTCCAGGATTGCTTCCCCTCTCTGTTTCATCTGCAGCCGTGGTTTCCTGTCTGCGGAAATTCCCCAGAAGTTTCTTTCGTATCTCTGTAACTACTCCAGCCTTGCTTTCCTTTCGCTGTAACATCTCAAGGCTTGCTTATCTCTCTCTGTAACATCTCCAGCGTAACCTATTTATCTCTGTTACATCACCAGGCTTCCGGTCCTCTCTTTGTACCATCTCCAGTCTTGCATTCCTATCTCTGTAACATCTCCAGCCTTGCTTTACCTTCTCTGTTGCATTTCCAGTCTTGCTTTCCTGTCTCTGTAACATCGCCAGCCGTGCTTCCCTTTCTCTGTAACATCTGCAGACTTGTTTTCTTGTTTCTCTAACATCTCCAGCCTTGCTTTTGTCTCTCTGTAACATCTCCAGCCTTACTTTATTATCTCTGCAACATAACCAGCCTTTCCATCCTCTCTGTAACCTCGCCAGCCTTGCTTTCCTTTCTCTGTAAAATCTCCATACTTGCTTTCTTATGTCAGCAACAGCTCTAGACTCACTTTCCTATCTTTGCAACATGTCCATATTTCCTTTTCTCCCTCTGTAACATCTCCATCCTTGCTTTTCTCTTTCTATCATATCTCCTGCGTTGTTTTCTTATTTCAGTAACATCTCCAGCCTTGATCTCTTCTCCCTGTAACACCTCCAGCCTTGCGTTCTTATCTCTGTGACATATCCAGCACTGCTTTCCTCTCTCTGTAAAATCTCCAGCTTTGCTTTCTCATTTATCTATCATCGCCAACCTTGCTTTCCTCTCTCCATAACATCTCCAGCATCACTCCCCCCTCTCTGTTACATCTGCAGCCTTGGTTTCGTGTCTGTGCAAAATCCCCAGCAGTGCTTTCCTATTTCTGTATCATCTCCAGCCTTGCTTTCCTTTCTCTGTAATATCTCAAGTCTTGCTTATCACTCTTCATAACATCTCCAGCGTTACTTTCTTATCTCTGCAACAACACCAGCATTCCTGTCCTCCCTATGTAACAACTCCAGCATTGCTTTCCTATCTCTGTATCATTTCCAGCCTTGTTTTCCCCTCTCTTTACGATCTCCAGCCTTGCTTTCCTCTCTCTACTACATTCCCTGCCGTGCTTTCCTCTCTTTGTAGCATCGCCAGCATTACTTTCGTATCACTGGAGATGCCTTACCTTCCTGTCTCTGTAACATCTCCAGCCTTAATTTCCTGTCTCTGTAATATCGCCAGCCTCGCATTCCTATCTCTGTAACTTCTTCAGCCTTGCTCCCTATTTCTGGAATATTTCCAGTAATGTTTTCTTATCACGATACCATTCCCAGTTGTGATTGCCTCTCTCTGTAACATCTGCAGTCTTGTATTTTTTTCTGTAATATCTCCATCCGTGAGTTCCTATCTCTGGAGCACCTCCAGCCACACTTTCCTGTCTCTGTAACATCTCCAGCCTTGCATTCCCCTCGCTTTTACAAGTCCAGCCTTGCTTACCTGTCTCTGCAACATTCCCCCCACCCCGTGTACTCCTCCCTCTGTAACATCTCCAGCCTTGTTTTCTTACTTCTGTAACATCCCCATCCATACTTTCCGAACTCTGTAACATCACCAGAATTGTGTTCCTACCACGCTGACAACTCCAGCCTTGCTTTCCTGTCTCTGCAGCGTCTCCAGCCGTGCTCCCCGATCTCTGTAAAATCTTCCGCTTTATGTTCCTATCACTATAATATCTCCAGGCTGGCTTTCTGATCGTTTTAAAATTGTAAACCTTGCCTTCCTATCTCTGTAACTTCTCCCGCTGTGCTTTCCTGTCTCTGCACCGTTCTCAGACTTGCTTTCCAATCTCTGTAACATCTCCAGCCTTATTTTCTTACTTGTGTAACTTCTGCAGCATTGCTTTCCAATCTCTGTAACATCTCTAGCCTCACGTTCCACTCTCTGCAACATCTCCAGTCTTGCTTTCCTGTCTCTGCAACATCGCCAGCCGTGCTTACCTCTCTCTATAACCTCTGCAGACGTGTTTTCTTATTTCTCGAAAATGACCAGCCTTGCTATCCTATCTCTGTAAAATTTCAAGCCTTGCTTTCTCATCTATGTAACATTTCCAGCCTTGCTTCGCTGTCTCTGGAATATATCCAGCATTGCATTCCTATCACTTTAACATTTCTGGCCTTGCTTTCCTCTCTCTGTAACATCTCTGGCCTTGTTTTCTTATGTCTGTGAGATCTCTAGCCTCGCTTTCCTGTCTCTGGAACATTTCTAGCCTTGCATTTCCCACTCGGTTACACCTCCAGCCTTGCGTTCATTTCTCTGAAACATTCCCAGCCGTGCTTACTCTCTCTGTAACATCTTCAGCCTTGTTTTCTTATCTCTGTGTGATATCCAGCCTTGCTTTCCTGACTCTGTAAGATCTGGAGCTTTGCTTTCTATTCTCTGTACCCTGTCCAGCCTTGCCTTCTCTCCTTGTAACATCTTCAGCCTTGCTGATGAAGGGCTTTTGCCCGAAACGTCGATTTCGCTGCTCTTTGGATGCTGCCTGAACTGCTGTGCTCTTCCAGCACCACTAATCCAGTATTTGCTTTCCAGAATCTGCAGTTATTGCTTTTACCACATCTCCAGCCTTGCTTACTTCTCGCTGTAACATCTCCAGCCTCGCTTTCCTGTCTCTCTAACACCTCCAGCCTTGCATAGCGATCTATGTAACATCTCCAGCTTTGGTTTCCCCTCTCTCTGTTATATCTCCAGCCTTGCTTTCCTCTTTCTGCAACGTTCCCAGCCGTGCTTTCCTCTTTCTGTAATATCTCCAGCCTTGTTTTCTTATTTCACTAAAATCTCCAGACTTGCTTTTCTTGCTCTGTAACATCTCCAGTCTTGCATCCCTATCTCTGTAGCAAGTCCAGCCTTGCTTCCCCACCTCTTTAAAATTTCAAGCCTTGCTTTCACATCTCTGTGACAACACCAGCCTCGCAGTCCGATCTCTGTAAAATTTCCAGCCTTGCTTCCTTGTCTCTGGAATATAACCAGCATTGCGTTCCATAAGACCATAAGACTTAGCAGTGGAAGTAAGGCCATTAGGCCCATCGAGTCCACTCCGTCATTTAGGCATGGCTGATGGGCATTTCAACTCCACTTACCCGCATTCTCCCCGTAAACCTTAATTCCTTGTGACATCAAGAATTTATCGATCTCTGCCTTGAAGACATTTAGCGTCCTGGCCTCCACTGCACTCCGCGGCAATGCATTCCACAGGCCCACCACTCTCTGGCAGAAGAAAAGTCTCCGCATTTCTGTTCTGAATTGTCCCCCTCTAATTTTAAGGCTATGCCCACAGGTCCTAATCTCCTCGCACAACGGAAACAACTTCCTAGCGACCACACTTTCCAAACCATGTATTGAATTGTCAGTTTCTATTCGATCCCCCATAACCTTCGAAACTCCAATGAATACAATCCCAGGATCCTCAGCTGTTCCTCGTATGTTAGACCTCCCATTCCAGGGATCATCCATGTGAATCTTCGCTGGACACGCTCCAGTGCCATTATGTCATTCCTGAGCTGTGGGGCCCAAAACTGGACACAGTACTCCAAATGGAGCCGAACCAGGGCTTTATAAAGTCTCAGTAGCATATCGCTGCTTTTATATTCCAATCGTCTTGAGATAAATGACAACATCACATTCGCTTTCTTAATCACGGACCCAACCTACATGTTTACCTTTAGAGAATCCTCGACTAGCACTCCCAGATACCTTTGTACTTTGGCTTTGTGAATTTTCTCACCGTTTAGAAAGTAGTCCATGGTTGTATTCTTTTTTTCCAAAACGCAAGACCTCGCAATTGCTCACATTGAATTTCATCAGCCATTTCCTTGACTACTCTCCCAAACTGTCTGAATCCTTCTGCAGCCTCCCCACTTCTTCAGTACTACCTGCCGTTCCACTTAACTTCGTATCATCAGCAAACTTCGCTAGAATGCCCCCAGTCCCTTCATCCAGATCATTAATATATAAAGTGAACAGCTGCGGCCCCAACACTGAACCCTGCGGGACACCGCATGTCACCGGCTGCTATTCAGAAAAAGAACCTTTTTTCCCAAATCTCTGCCTTCTGCCAGACAGCCATGCCAGTAGCTCACCTAGAACACCATGGGCCCTCACCTTCTTCAGCAGCCTCCCGTGTGCACCTTATCAAAGGCCTTTTGGAAGTCTAGATAGACCAATCCACTGGGTTTCCCTGGTATAACCTACTTGTCGCCTCTTTAAAGAATTCTGACTGGTTTGTCAGGCACGACCCTCCCTTACTAAATCCAAAGTAAAAAATCACACAACACCAGGTTATAGTCCAACAGGTTGGACTGTAACCTGGTGTTGTGTGATTTTTAACTTTGTACACCCCAGCCCAACACTGGCATCTCCGAATCATGATTACTAAATCCATGTTGACTTGTTCTAATCCGACCATGCTCTTCCAAGAATTTAGAAACATCATCCTGAACGATGGATTCTAGAATTTTTCCAACAACCGAGGTTAGGCTAATTGGCCTGTAATTTTCCATCTTTTGGCTTGATTCTTTCTCGAACACGGGGGTTAAAACAGTTTTCTTCCAATCATCCGGTACTTTCCCTGACTCCAGTCACTTTTGCAAGATCTCAGCCACCCCCTCAGAACTCTAGGATGTAGCCAATCGGGGCCAGGAGATTTATCAATTTTAAGACCTTTTAGCTTTTCTAGCACTTTCTCTTTTGTAATGTCAACCATACCAAAATCAGCCCCCTGAGTCACTTTAATTGTTCAGATATTACTCATGTCTTCCACAGTGAAGACTTAGGCAAAGCACTTATTAAGTTCTCTAGCTATTTCCTTATCTCCCATCACTAGCCTTCCAGCATCCGTTTGAAGTGGCCCAATGTCTGCTTTTGCCTGTCGTTTGTTTCTTATGTATTAAAAGAAACTTTTACTATCATTTCTAATATTACTGGCTAGCCTACCTTCATATTTGATCCTCTCCTTCCTTATTTCTCTCTTTGTTATTTTGTGTTTGGTTTTTTCGACTTCACAATCTTCTGATTTCCCAGTGCTCTTGCCCACTTTCTATGATCTCGCTTTTTCTTTGATACATTTCCTGACTTCCTTTGTCAGCCATGGCTGTCTAATCCCTCCCTGGATAATCTTTCTTTCCTTGGGGATGAATCTCTGTACTGTGTCCTCAATTATACCCACAAACTCCTGCCATTTCTGCTGTACTGTCTTCCCCACTAGGCTCTGCTTCCAGTCAATTTTCGTCAGTTCCTCTCTTATGCCTCATATTTACCTTTATTTAACTGTACCTGCATTATATCTGATTTTGCCTTCTCTCTTTCAAACTGCAGACTGAACTCTACCATATTATCATCGCTGCTTCCTAAGTATTCCTTTACTTTAAGATCTTCTATTAAGGCTGGTTCATTATACAGCACGAGGGCCAGAATAGCCTGCTCCCTTGTGGGCTCCATGACAAGCTGTTCCAAAAAGCCATCCTGTAAGCATTCCATGAATTCCCTATCTTTGGATCCACTGGCAATATTATTTACCCAGTCCACCTGCATATTGAGGTCTCCCATGATCACTGTGACCTTGCCTTTCTGACATACCTTCTCTATTTCCCGGTACATGTTGTGCTCCTGGTCCTGACTACCTTTAGGAGGTCGGTACATAAGTCCCATTATGTTTTTTTTGTCTTTGTGGTTCCTCAATTCCACCCACACAGACTCCACATCATTTGATGCTATGTCTGGCAGTGCCATAGATTTAATTTTGTTCTTAACTAACAAGGCAACCCCGCCTCCTCTGCCGACCTCCCTGTCTTTTCGATAAGTTACAAATCCTTGGATGTTTAACTGCCAGTCCTGAACCCCCTGCAACCACGTCTCTGTGATGCCTACCACATCATAATCATTCACGATGATTTGTGCCATTCTAGTCTGCCTCAAGTTTAAATCCACCTGCATACATGCTATCCTGCTGCTTATCTTTCCATTTAACTCCATACTCCCTGTCGCTTTCACTTTTCCTTTCCCCAACTCAGAAGTTTAAAGTCCTTCTGTTCATCCTATTTATCATCCGCTAGAACATTGGTACCTGATCAGTTCAGGTGGAGGTCGTCCCAACGGTACAGATCCCCCCGGTTCCAAAACTGATGCCAGTGCCCCATGAAATGGAATCCCTCTTTCCCACACCAATCCTTTAGCCACGTGTTTACTTCCCTTACTTTCTTATCCCTATGCCATTTGGCACGTGGCTCGGGAAGTAATCCGGAGATTATGACCCTTGAGGATCTGTATTTCAATTTCCTTCCTCGTGCTTGATAATCCCCAAACAGGTCCTCCACCCAAGGTTTGCCTATATTGTTAGTCCCAACGTGGACCACAACAACTGGATCCTCCCCTCCCGCTCCAATATCCTTTCAAGCCGGTCGGAGATGTCCCGCACCTTGGCAGCAGGCGGGGCAACACACCATGCGAGACTCCGGATCCGGCTTGCAAAGGATACTATCTGTCCACCTAATTATAGAATCCCCTATAACAACTACTTTCTTTTTGCTCCCCCTTCTTTGATTGCCTTCTGCACCATGGTACCGTGGTCAGCTGGCTCATCCTGTGCAGAGCCCTTTTCCTCATCGGTACAGGGAGCAAGAATCCCATACCTGCTGCACAAGGTCAAGTGCTGAGGCTCCTGCACTCCTGAACTCAGGTTCCGCCTACCTGCCTCACTTACAGTCCAGCTCTGATGTCCCTGATCACTAACTGAATGTGATCTTAATCTCGCAGGTGTGACTGCCTCCTGAAACAAAGCGTCCAGGTAACTCTCCCCCTCCCGGATGTGCCGCAGTGTTTGAAGATCAGATTCCAGATCATCAACTCTGATCCGGAGTTCTTCCAGCAACCAACACTTTCTGCAGATGTGGTCACTGCCATTCACAATGGGATCAGCCAGCTCCCACATCATACAGCTACAGCACATCACCTGCCCTACCATCTCTGATTAGTTAATTACGTTATTACTTTTTATAAATTTTAGTTAAAATACTTTCTGATACCTGTCTGCTCTCGTCTTTTTCTAAAAACCAATTAATAGATAAACCATAAATAGTAAATTTTCAACCAATCACTGATAAAGAAATAGAAAATCCTTCCCTTAACAAACCAGAGTCTTTTTTTTGGTTGGAGGAGGGGGAGTGGGTTGTGGGAGACACAGCACGTGTAGTGTTTCGGGTTCAGCTACCGCCCAGATATATTAATGGCAGTCCCCTGGTCGACGCTCAACATTCCGATCACTTTAACATTTCCAGCCTTGCTCTCCTAACTCTGTTACATCTCCAGGCGTGCCTTCCTCTCTCTGCAACATCCCCAGCCGGGCTTCCCTCACTCTGTAACATCTCTGGCCTTGTTTTCTTATTGCGGTAACATCTCCAGCCTAGATTTCTTGTCTCTGTAACATCTCCAGCCTTCCATTCCCCTCTTGGTTACATCTGCAGCCTTGCTTTCCTGTATCTGCATCATTCCCAGCAGTACTTACTTCTCTCTGTAACAAATCCAGCCTTGATTTCTTATTTCTCTAAAATCTCCAGCCTTGCTTTCCGATCTTTTTCGCATCTCCAGCCTTGTTCCATATCTCTGTAACATCTCCAGCATTGTGTTCCTCTGACTATGACATCTCCACCCTTCCATTCCTATCTCTGTAAAATTTCCTGCCTTGGTTTCTCATCTCTGTAACATCTCTAGCATTGCTTTCCTGTCTCCAGATAATATCCAGCATTGCTTTCCTATCACAATAACATTTCCAGTCTTGCTTTCTTATTTCCGTAACATCTCCCACCTAACTTTCCTTTCTCTATTGCATCTCCAGCCTTGCATTCCTATCTCTGTAACATCTCCTTCCTTGTTTTCCTAGCTCTGCGACATCTGCAGCCTTGCTTTCCTGTCTCTGTAACACCTCCAGCCTTGCTTCCTTCTCTCTGAAACCACTCCAGCCTTGAATTCCCCTCTTGGTTTCATCTGCAGCCTTGTTTTCCTGCCTCTGCATCATTCCCAGCCGTGCTTACTTCTCTCTGTAACAACTCCAGCCTCGTTTTCTAATTTCTCTAAAATCTCCAGACTTGCATTCCTTGCTCTGTAACATCTCCAGCCTTGCATCCCTATATCTGTAACAGGTCCAGCGTTGCTTCACTTTCCTCTTTAAAATTTCAAGCCTTGCTTTCACATCTATTGTAACATCACCAGCCACGCATTACGATCTCTGTAAAATTTCCAGCATTGCTTCCCTCTCCCTGGAATATATCCAGCATTGCGTTCCTGTCATTTTAACGTGTCCAGCCTTGTCCTCCTAACTCTGTTACATCTCCAGGCGTGCTTTCCTCTCTCTGCAACATTCCCAGCCGCGCTATCCTCTTTGTGTTCTCTGGCCTTGTTTTCTTATTTCGGTAACATCTCAAGCCTAGTTCTCCTTGTCTCTGTTACATCTCAGCCTTGCATTCCCCTCTTGGTTACATCTGAAACCTTGCTTTCCTGTCTCTGCATCATTCCCAGCCGTGCTTACTTCTCTCTGTTTTCATATTTCTCGAAAATCTCCAACCTTGCTTTCCGATCTCTGTGACATCTCCAGCCGTGCTCCATATTTCTGTAACATCTCCAGCATTGTTTTCCTCTCACTATGACATCTCCAGCCTTGCTTTCCTTTCTCTGGAAAAATTCCAGCCTTGCTTTCTCATCTCTGTAACATCGCCAGCCTCGCGTTCCGACCTCTGTAACATTTCCACCCTTGCTTCCCTCTCTCCGGAGTATATCCAGTATTGTGTTCCTAACATTACAATATTTCCAGCCTTTCTTTCCTATCTCTGTTATATCTCCAGCCTTGCTTTCCTGCCTTTGCAACATCCCCAGCCGTGATTTCCTCTCTCAGTAACATCTCCCGTCTAGCATTCCCCTCTTAGTTACATCTTCAGCCTTGCTTTCCTCACTCTGCAACATCCCCAACCGTGCTTTCCTCTCTCTGTATCATCTCCAGCCTTGTTTTCTTATTTTAGTAAAATCTCCAGCCTTCCTTTCCATTCTCTAACATCTCCAGCCTTGCTTCCCTACCTCTGTAACACCTCCAGCATTAAGTTCCTGACACTGTGACATCTCCAGCCTTGCTTTCCTATCTCTGTAACATGTCAAGCCTTGCTTTCTCATCTCTGTAACATCGCCATCATCTCATTCCGACCTCTGTACCATTTCCAGCCTTGCTTCCCTCTCTCCGGAATATATCCAGTATTGTGTTCCTAACATTATAATATTTCCAGCCTTGCTTTCCTATATCTGTTACATCTCCAGCTTGGCCTTCCTGTCTCTGCAACATTCCCAGCCGTGCTTACCTCTCTCTGTAACATCTCCAGCCTTGTTTTCTTATTTCTCTGACATCTCCAGCCTTGCTTTCCCATCTTTTTAATACTTCGAGCCATGCTCCATATATCTGTAACATATACAGCCTTGCAATGCCCTCTCAGTTACATCTCCAGCATTGCTTTCCTGTTTCTGCAACATTCCCAGCCGTGCTTAATTCTCTCTGTAACATCTCCAGCCTTGTTGTCTTATTTCACTAAAATCTCCTGCCTGCCTTTCCTATCTCTGTAAGATCTCCAGCCTTGCTCCATATCTCTGTAACATGTCTAGCCTTACTTTCCTTTCGTTGTAACATCTCCAGCCTTGCATCGCTATCTCTGTTACATCACCAGCCTTGCATTCCTCTCACTGCATCATCCACAGCCGTGTTTTCCTCTCTATATAACATCCCCAGCCTTGCATTCCTTGCTCTGTAATATCTCCAACCTTGCTTACCACTCTCTGTAACATATGCAGTCTTACTTTCTAACCTTTGTAACATCTCCAGCCTTGCTTTCCTCTCTCTACAACCTCTCCAGCCCTGCTTTCCCCTCTCTTTAACATCGACAGCCTTGTTTTCTTATTCCTCTAAAACTCCCAGCCTGGCTTTCCTATCTCTGTAACATCAATAGTGTTGCGTTCCTTGTTTTGTAATATCTTCAGTCTTGCTTTCCTTTCTTCGTAACATCTTCAGTCTTACTTTCGTATCTTTGCAATATCACTAGTCTTCCTGTCTTCTCTCTGTAACATCTCCAGCCTTTAATTGCTCTTTCTATAGCATCTCCACCCTTGTTTTCCATTCTCTATCACAACTCCATCCTTGCTTTCCTCTCTCTACATATTCTCCAGACCTGCTTTCCTCTCTCTGTAATATCTACAGCCTTGTTTTCTTAATTCTCTCACACCTCCAGACGTTTTTTTCCTATTTCTGTAACATCTGCGGCATTACTTACCATTCTGTGTGCCCTTTCCAGCCTACTTTTCTCTCTCTGTAACATCTTCAGCCTTGCTTTCCTCTCTCTGCAGCATCTCCAGTTTCGCTTTCCTGTCACTGTAATATCTCCAGCCTTGCTTTCCCCTCTGTGTTACATCTGCTGTTTTGGTTTCCTTCATGTGCAACATCCTCAGCCGTGCTGGCATTTCTCTGTAACAGCTCCAGCCTTGGTTTCCTCTTGCTGCATCATCCCAGCCCTGCTTTCCTCTCTCTATTGCATCTCCCGCCTTGTTTTCTTATTTCACTAACATCTCCAACCTTGCTTTCCCTGTAACATCTCCAGCCTTGCTTTCCTCTCCCTGTTACATTTGCAGCCTTGTTTTCTTATTTAAATTACATCTCCAGTCTTGCTTTCCTTTCTCTGCAACATCTCCAGACTTACGTCACTATTTCTTTAGCATCTCCAGCATTGTGTTTCTAACACTATAATATCTGTCGTCTTTCTTTCCTCCAGCTGGTACATCTGTATATTCGCTTTCCTATCTCTGTAACATTTCCAGCCTTGCATCCCTATTTCTGTAGCATCTCCAGAATTGAGTTTCTATCACTATAACATCTCCAGCCTTGCTTTCCTATCTCTGAAAAATTTCAAGCCTGGCTTTCTCATCTCTGTAACATCTGCAGCCTTGTTTCCTTATTTCTCTAAAATCTCCAGCCTTGCTTACCTCTCTCCGTAACATCTCCAACCTTGCATTCCTTGCTCTGTAATATCTCCAGCCTTATTTACCTCACTCTTTTTTCATCTCCAGCCGATCATTGCCATGTCTGTAATATCTCTAGCCTTGCTTTTCCATCCATGTTACGTCTCCAGCCTTGCTTTCCTCTCTCTGCAAGGTCTCCAGGCCTGCTTTCCTCTTTCTGTAATATCCCCAACCTTGTTTTCTTACTTCTCTAACATCGGTTTAACATCGGTTAATTCGATAATTTCTCCACTCAAAGAGTTATCACTGCTGTGCGATATCATATTACCCAACTTTCAAATGCGTGGAGTCAGAGAAATTGAATGATGCATAGGAAATGGAGATGATGATGAGCGTGAGAATGTGGCTGCTGTGATGCAATCGGTGAGTGCAATGTCCTTCGCTGATGGTACAGCGGCGCATGAAATGTGAGCTCCTACTTCACCTTGGGCAGCTTCTATTGACATGGAGCAGGGGACCTTGCGTCATCAGACTGGGGGAAAGGCTTCTCAGCTATTTTAATCTTATGTGAAGTAATTTTGTAGCAGGACACATGCTTCTGGATTGAGGAAGAAATGTCACAGAGAAATGCTTCAATTACAAAGAAAACTTCTGCAGAGATTCAACTCTTGTAGAACTACATGTGCAGAGAGAAGTAGATGGAATGTTTGCGTTATCTGACCGTTTTTCTATGGATGACTCTGCACTGGATTATACTGCATCAAGAAATGTTTAGCTTTAGCTTGTTTCAAAGTAGATAATTTCACACATAGTCGCACAGATCGTTAAAGTAATCTAAACCTCCGAAAATTAGCTGGTATATACGATGTGGTGATTAGGCTCGTGTTCACTTCAGTTCTGGAGGAACAGCAGGAAAGTGGATTCGAAATTCATCTGATCACATTGAATGGCTGAGCAGACAGTGGGTGAATAGAAGCTTCATGAGGACATTTATGTTTTCTTTGAGAAACTCGCTGCTTTGCAAAGTGAGGAACATTGGACTGAAACAGTAAAAGTGATTATCTTTATTGGTTGTTCAACTTTTGAGCATGACAACGATTGCTCGTGTCAGTGATAATATCATAACACTGAAACCTGCGCGCATTTATTGGGCCAGTGGCACAATGGATAAAGGGCCCAACGACAGATTTGATAAGTGGGGTTTCGACTCCAACCTGGCTTGCTGGCAGCGCTGACTTTATTGCACTTACAGTTGACTGTTCTGAAGCCGAAATGATGTTTGCACCTCGAACTGCAGGGACAAGAGTCCCTTCATTGTATGTCCCTGCGAACGTGAGAGTCAAAATCCGAGAGTCATCACGGGAGGGAAATCTAAATTCGTCGCTCACGCTGCCCATTACCCATGTCAACTTTCCGAGGTTCACTGCAGCACCTGTGTTTGGCAAGGGAACAAGACACAGAGCCAAATCTCAACTTTGACAATCTTGGGAAAATCTTTGCGAAGCAGAATCAGAAGAGAATTAGAGAGTGAATAATCTGAATGAGCAGAGACTGCCGAGCCACCGTCCCCTTCTTTAAGAGGCTGGGACATTGTCTCTCATTTCTCGATGTCATTAATTGATCCGAGGTACCAAAAACACTCCACTTGCAGTTGATCTGCTTTTACTGATGTCTCTGTCAGGATCAAAACAAACCTCAACTGCCTGAGAATCAAAGCTGGGTCACAGCGAAGAAAGCGAAAAAAAAAATGGAACTGCTAGTCCACCAGGGACACCTACACGAATATCACATATGTGTAGAATGACAGCCCTCAAGCTCGTTGTACATGCTTTCGTCAGAAGAAATCGCTTGTCTATCTTTATTCATTTTCATCATTGGCCTTGTATGCATTAACATCTCAAGTTCAGATCCGAGTATTTCTGAAGGTTATGTGGGTTCGTCTCTGCGAATCCGTGCAGACAGTGAACTCCAGATTTAACCATCGACTTGCTGATGAAATCTTTCTGCATATCTCCTCAACGCATTCCACCTCAAAACTTCAGTCTACGTCCCTGTTGATAGGCCAAGGGGAAACGTATCTTTTAGTTTGCATTGTCCATGTCGCTGATTATGAAATTAGTATTCTCACAATCTGCTCTGCTTTAAGAAAGCAACCCCAGTCAAATTAATCTGTCTTCATAACCGAAACCTTTCAATTCCGTAAATTTCTGCACGGTTTCCAGCGCGATGACATGATCACTGTAATGTGAATAGCAGAACTGCACGCAATATTTCGGGGGAACCGAACGAACAAATGAATTAAATGACTGGAAAAATCCACAGAAACTTGTCTTTTCCAATGATCTTTTGCTCAATACTGCGCTGTGCACTTACCCTGAGCCTGATGCTCCCGTAATCTCTTGTCCGTGTAAGTAAAAGCTGCTACAAGAGGATTAATCACAGAAAAGCTGCATCTAAATGGATTGAATTGCTTGAATGTGCCGACCATGGGATTGGGGCACTTTCACCCAAAACAGATACTGCAGCAGGACCGAATGAACAGTGTAAATGTGAATATTATATTGTGCAATACCTCAGTGACATATAGGAGAGTTGGTTCTTGTGGGATGGAGAGACACTTCCGATAAAGGGTGGTTATGGTATTTGAAACGCAAAGATGTGAGACAGCGGGTGTTTGAAGAAGCAAATTTATCACCACGAAGAGTATTTGTTTGTAAAAAAGGATTGACTTTCCCACCGCATGCTAAGCACATATTACATGGAGTAAAACTGGAAAACTGCCAATTTCTGTCACTGTGCTGTGGCCACAATGCCAAGGAAGAATCATTTCATGATCCTGGCGCCACATGGGAAAGCACGATGCAAAAAGCAATAAGAATCTGGTCAGAGGTTATGTCAGGAACAGAACAACACTTACAAAGGAATACTTGTCAAAAAGTGACTGAGATGTGGGAACTCAGATTCGGTTGAATCTTTAACTTTAATGTCCCGAGAGACTGTTGAGATTGCAACACTGAGGTTGTAGGAGATTTGTTTGCGAGATATTTACAAAACTTCAAAGGGTCATGCAATCCTGCAGGGTATTGCTGGAAAGTATTTCTCAATAACACTGTATTTTAACATCAGTTACTTCACAAATTTCCTCACTCGTTGACGTAATCATATAATGGCATATAACCCCAGTTCCCATGCGTGGAATAAGAGAAATTGAGTCGCACTGCACTCAAAACTAATTGCAAATGGTGACGGTGATGAGCGCGAGCATGTAGCTGCAAAAATGCAATCAGTGAGCGGAATGCCATTCTCTGATGATGCAGTGGCGCGTTAAATATCGAGGATAAAAGCTCCAACCTTACCGAAAGCTGGGAGCTCCAATTTGACCTGCAAGAACTTCTATTGACATGGAGCAGGGAACATTGGGACATCAGCTGGGCGAAAAGATAGTCAACTATTTTAATCTTTAGTGAAATAGTTTTCAGCAGGACACTTGTTTGTGGATTAACGGAATATATGCAACTCGGAAAGTCTAAATTACAAAGGAGAATTCTGCAAAGAGTCAATTCTTGAAGAAGCATCTGTGCAGAGAGAAGCAGAGGATTTTTTACGTCATGTACTCGTCCTTATACGGTTGACTTTGCACTGGATTAATTTCCATGAAGGGAGTTTTTTGCTCGGTTCACAGAATTCACTTCCCTGCATATTCGCAAAATCAAAAACTCTGAAAAGTAACTGGTCGATATGATGCGGTGATTCGGCTCAAGTTCACGTCAGTTATGCTGATGAAGTGGATTCGAATTTAATCAGATCAGGAGTGATTCCATTGAATGACTGAGCAGATAGATGGTGAATGAAAGCTTCATGAGGACATATGTGGTTTTTATTTTGGAAAATTCGCTGCTTTGCAAGTTGATGAAGATTGGACTGAAGCGGTGACAGTGATTACCTTTTTGCTTGTTCAACTGGTGAACATGACTGCTTTTAATCATGTCCGTGCGAACATCACAGCTTTAAAGGCCGGAAGCATGCAGAGAGCCAGTGGTGTAATGGGTAACGCGCCTGACAATCGACTAAGTGATTGTATGTTCGAGTCCTACCTAGCTCGTGGGCGATGCTGGCTTTTATTACGCATCCAGATTATTGTTCTGAAGCCGAAATTATGTATGAGTTTTCCTAATCGGCAGGAACGAGAATGCCTTCATTAAATATCCCCGAGAACTGCGAGTCAATGCTCTAGTGTCATCAGAGGAGGGAAGCCGAATAGTATCACACGTTGCTCATGGGCATCTTTCCATTCCACAACGCTACGAATTCAATCACTATTGCTCGCGGGAATGCTAAGGAAACAATCTAATTCGCCCAGTCTCAGCTTTGAGCATTTTTCAAACCTCTTTGGCCAGCGGTATCAGAGGAGAATGAAGGGTTAACTGTCCAACTGATCCTTATAGAGAGTGAGTTCCAGAGACTACCACGCGCTGACTGATAAAGTTTTCAGACAAATCTATTCAAAGCTTTCTGCATTTAATCTGAAATCTACAATCTCTGGTGATCAATCAAGAGCAAAAGTTTCCTTCAATCTGTAATTCCATGTTCCTCATTATTTCGTATACGTCAATCATGTCTCCTCGCAATCAACACTGGTCTGAGAAAAACAACCCCTGTTTTGCCGAGGCCAGACCACTCAAAACATTCTTATGCATGCAATCCAGAGCGTAACGTCACCATTTTATTTGATATTTGTACAGTCAAATTTACTCGGAATACTTTAGCTAGGTTGACTTCCAGTTTTAAAACAGAGAGAAAATTATTCATAAAATTAAGGAATGAAACACAATAAACAGAATATAGAATGCCCACAGAACGCATCTATCCAAACTAGAATTAATAATGCTTTTCCAAAAAAAACGCATCAATCCTAATAAACAAACCCCATAAACACAGAGTGAAATGAAACAGGTTTACATGTCAAAATTAGAGGGTCAGAAGAAGAGAGACACGCACATCACTGGCATCGATAGGCATCTTGAAAGCCTTCGTGTAATTAGGTGTGGCTGATACTTTGCCAATGGTTAACATAGTACTTAGGCTGTCAAATACCTTTTGAAAGTCTTGTGTTCACTGAAACGTCTTGCCTGTTTTTAACAATTCAGTGTGTGGAGCACTCCCACTGCTAACATTCAGCACAAACTTTCGTAAAAGCCACTCAATCCGGGGAAACGTAGCAATTCTCTTTTCTTCAACAACGTGAAAAAGTCCCCTGTAACTTTCGTTTTCGCATCCCGTGGGCTATATCTCCGTGTTCAATGACATAGCCCAGGAAGGTGGCTTGGGCTTTGGTAGATTCAATTTCAGCTAGGTTTACAAACCAGTTTGACTTCCGAATTCGATCAACCAAGCCCGATAAATGCTGTAAATATTCAATCCATGAGTGACTGAAAGTCACCAGGCACAATATACACCACACAGTTGAGTATCCGGCAATGACCTTGTCAGTTAATCTCAGAAATGTGGCTGAAGTGTTTTTCATACAAACGACATTAATTTAAATTTCTGCAGTTAGAAATATGACGTTACAAAATTTTTGGCGTTATAAAATTGCCTTTGATCATTCTGACAAAGTTCACTGCCAGTAACCGTTGAGGAAGTCCAACTTAGAAAGGTTTAGATTACTTACAGTGTGGAAAGAGGCCCTTCGGCCCAACAAGTCCACACCGACCCGCCAAAGAGCAACCCACCCATACCCCTACATCTACCCCTTACCTCACACCACGGGCAATTTAGCATGGCCAATTCACCTGACCTGCACATCTTTGGACTGTGGGAGAAAACCGGAGTACCCGGAGGAAACCCACGCAGACACGGGGAGAATGTGAAAACTCCACACAGAGAGTCGCTTGAGGCGGGAATTGAACCCGGACCTCTAGCACTGTGAGGCAGCAGTGCTAACCACTGTGCCACTGTGCCACCGTGCCGCCCACAAGGTAAGTTGCTCTCCCAATCTTTTCCACACTCCAGACATGTATATGCATCAGTCTTTCTGACAACATTGACTTTGTGACAGTCGACACATAACTGTTGGGTCCGATCTGGCTTTGGCACCATGATGATAGGTGAACTCCATTCGTTCAAACTCACTTCGATTATGCCATCTTGGAGCATACGTGCTATCTCATCATGAACTTGTACCAAATTTAGAGGGGTATGCCTTTCAAGTTTGTTACAAAATCAGAACAGCATCTTCAATATTTACATCATCTACAATTAGGTTATCAATTCCCAGTTTATGGAGGACAACTGAATAATTATACAAATATTGGACTAATTTTGCATTGTCCAATTTTATTTCAGGAACGTCCAATGCAGAAATCCATGACATTGGTTCTTCCCAGTGTGTTGTCGTCAATAACACATTCTCGTCTTGCGTTCGTTCTCTGCCAAAATACCGTTCAAGCATATTCCCACACGACATTCTGTGAGATTCCTTCATGCCTGGAGTCCCAATCAAGTAGCTAACCACACTCAATTTCCTCTCAGTTCGATAAGGTCTTCTAAACCTTGATTTAAAGTTCCACCGTCATGAAATTTAAAAAAATACATTATTCCAGTGGCAAAATTATGAGGTTTTTTTTGTCATACACTTCCAGCTCCACCATATGCTGCGACAATTTTAAATGCTGTCTAGACAATTCCTCAAAATTATTTCGTCCAAAATTTGACACATCGTTGAAATGCGTGGTCTCTGTAATCTGACTTATCCATTTTTCCTTAACAAATTTTAATGGTCCTCTTACTTTATGCTCAAAAATGGTTTCAGATGGACTTAGTTTGGTGGATTCGTCGGTACATCTCAGATTGCAAACAGGACTGACGCAACTCCCTTATGGAAAGAATCTGGCTCTTCCTAACCATAAAACCTTAACATAGTCTTTAATATTTGACGTCACCTTTACAGTGTACCCTGTGATTCTGGATGGTACACAGTAGATTTGAATGCTTTTATTCCCAAGCTATCTATATATTTCTTGAAAAGTTTGGATGTGAAGTTTGACACTTGATCTAAATGTATCTCTGATGGTAATCTTAATCTAGTTTTTATTAAAATCGTAATTGTTCCACAATCCTTTTAGCTGTCGTATTGCAAAATTAAGCAACATTTTGGAAATCTCGTCAATACATCGATTTATGTTAATTAATACTTATTGCCATCTTTTATTGGATGTCGGGAACCTACACAATGAATCAAGACACTTAACAAAGATTGCTCGAACGCTGTAACAGGTATTAAAATTGCAGGCTTTATTATTTCCCATGGTTTTCTGATTAGTTGAAATGTATGAAAAAATTCAACTACATTCCTGTGCAATCCAGGCCAGTAAACATGTCTTTGTAATTTAGCCTCCGTTTTCCTAACGACTAAATTACCTCCAATTTGTAGCACATGTGGCACTCGCAGCACCACTTTTCTGTACCCTACTGGGAAAAAAAATCTTCCCATTTCTCACGTGCTGTATATGTGTTGGTCTCCATTTCCTCCTTGACAAATCATTTGTTAAGTAATATCACACAGGGATGCATTCACTCTGCTTCCAAGTATCTGTCTTCTGATCCATCTACTATCATTTTTCATCTTTATGCTGTAATTCAGTAGCAGAGCAGAGCTGACTATAATTGCATTTTTAACGTTTGTCCCCTTGTGTCCCACTTATCTGATAAAAAAAAGTACTCATATTTCAGCTTCCTTATCCGTGCATTTTGATTTCTCTTGCTTTAGCTTGTGACTCTGTGATCGTGTTAAGTCACAATCTGGGAAAATTCCTTGTGAAACTTCCTGCATTGCTACACTTGCCTGCATCTCGACTGGCTTTTCAACTGGAGTAGGCAGCACGATTACCGCTGATTGAGCGATATCATTTGCAAGCACAAATTGTATTCTTGGGGCTGTGAGTTTGTCCCGAGCTCCCACCACAAAGTCGCCATTCTTTTCTGCTCACGTATCCTCACTGTACATAACTGAGCAATTTTTGATCCCAACATGAATTCTCCTACACATAGTTCTTCAGGAGTACATATTTCCCCATGCTTCTGCACCACAGACTGAGACGATCCTGTGTCCCTTAATATTGTTACTTAATATCATCTACTCCTGGCCAAGGTTAATAAACTTTAACTTTGCAGGTATATTTTTAAAGCAGATCTGGCACTTCCCCCTTACCAACCTCTGATCGTATTGTACATTCTGATGCAGCTTTCCAACCTCCACTGTGCTTTGTATTACCATGCCAACAAAACAACCAGGCTTGTTTTGTTTTCCTGCATCTGGCTTTCCAGTGTTTTCCCCAGTTCTCCCACACTGATTTCATGTGGCCTGCTTTATTGCAATGAAAACCTCAGATCTTGTTCCGTTCAAGGTTTCCCAGTTACCCTGTGGTACGTTATCCTAATTATCTTCACCGAGATTTAACTTTCCCTTTCCACGTGAGGATTTGTGTTTGCCGCAATTTCTATCCCACAGACTTAAAATGATTCTGGAAGCCCATCCATCTTTTTTGGATCAGTTCATAACAATCAGCCATTTCAGCTGCTAACGTTGTCGTTTTAACATTATGCTCTTCCAGACTAAGCTTATCTTCAGCCTTTATCTCCAGCCTTTTAAGGTGAATTCCTTTAATAATTGCCAATTTCTGAAGTTCAAACTCTGTCTCCCTTTCTCTCTGCTGTTCTGATCTCTCTTCTTCCCTGTCTCTGCTTCGAATCATATCTCAAACTGCTTCAAATCTGTTGTCCATTCCCTATCTCTCGAGTCTAACTCAAGTTGCTTCATTTTCAATTAAATTTGACAGATTCTCATGGATTTTCCAGCTTAGTTAAATGCTGACCTCCTGCGGGAAAGATCTCTCCTTTCCTCACAGAAAGAGGCAAATGCAAACCCAGCATGCCTGCTAATTCCAGAAGCCTGACCTGAATCATTTTTTGTAAAACTACCAACTTTAAATCGTCCATAGCCAGACAACTCTTTGCACCTAAATGAGAGATTGCTTTCCCAAGCATTGTCGACCCCCGGCCAAATGAACACCCGAAATAAAGACGCTTGCACGTCTCAGTCGCTCTTTTAATTTATCAAGTACCTCCCAATTTGTTATGGACTAGACTAAACCATTCAAAACGTTATTAAGAAGACAACACAGACCGTAACATTATATTTTGTTTCGTTAAGTGTACAGTGAATTTACCGGAGTAAGCTAGTTTAAAGAAATTCACAAAATGAGGGATTGAAAAACAAGAAACAGAATATAGAATACCCACAGAATCTAGTCCATCCAAAGTAGACTTAATTGTGCTGTTCTTAAAATACACAACAATCCCAAAAGAAGCACCTTAAACACAGTAAAAATGAAATAGAAGCTTATAGGTAAAAATTTGAAGGGCAGAAGGAGTGAGGTTTTTAATTCGTGCACCACTGCTGCAAAATCTAATAACCGGAATTCAGCTGTCTGGAATGACCACTCTTTTACCATTATACAGTTCATTTCTACAACATAAAATCTTTGGCCTCAAGCCTCAGCTGTTGACGGAAAAATGAAAAGCCTCACAGCGAACACTTTCATCTCTGTAACACTTCATCTGATTCGGAGTCTGAACAGTTTTCCAACGCCTTTGATTAAAAAAAATCAAGACACAGTATCCTTGAGAAAAAGTACAGCTCCGTTTTTTTGAAAACAAAGAACATCTTTGTGAGAGCCCAGTCCGTTCAAGCTCTCTTCATAAGTTAAACTCTTCGAACAGATTGATATCCCGGTAAATCTGTTCTGCACCGTTTCCAATGCTATCACATCCCTGATAATTGCAGAAAGACACACAATACTCCAGCTATAGACGATTGAGCAAATGAAATTAACGACGTAGAAAAACACAGAAAGTGGACTTTTCCAATAAAGTGACTTTTACACAATACTGCGCTGTGGAGAAACTGCAGGTGCTAGAAATTAGAGTCGACAGTGTGGTGATAGGTCAGGCAGCATGCGACGAGTGGGAGAATTGACGTTTTGGGCATAAACCCCACATCAGGAACGAGGTTTGTGGCCGCGGAGGCTAAGAGATAAATGGGTGGTTTGGGGGTTGGGGGCGTGATGCCTGAGAATGCGATGAGTAAATGAAGGTGGAAAATAAGATACTCGTTCAGAGAGAAGGTGGAGCGGGTAGATTGGAAAGTTGATGGGCAGGTCATGATGGCAATGTTAGATTAGATTACTTTACAGTGTGGAAACAGGCCCTTTGGCCCAACAAGTCCACACCGATCCGCCAAAGCGCAGCCCACCCATACCTCTACATTTACCCCTTACCTAATACTGCGGACAATTTAGCATGGCCAATTCACCTGACCTGCGCATCTTGGGACTGTGGGAGGAAACCGGAGCACCCGGAGGAAACCCACGCAGATACGGGAAGAATGTGCAAACTCCACATTAGTCAGTCGCCTGAGGCAGAAATTGAACCCGGGTCTCTGGCGCTAGAGGCAGCAGTGCTAACCACTGTACAATCGTGCCGCCCACAGTTGAGCTGGAGTCATGGAATTAGAATAATGTGAGGGGAGGGAAAATGAGTAAACTGGTGGTCCCATGTGGCATCAAGATCCCAAGCAGAAGATGATGCCGTCTTCTCTCAGGCGTCAGGTGTTAAAGGATTGGGAGGGGAGAATGATTTGCATCAATGCTGAGCTTCCAAATTCATACCCAAACTATCATTATGAACATGTTGTTGCATCTCAGGAACAGTATCTGACACTACCCCACTTTAGGAGAAGGCGGGGATTGCAGTTGCGAGAGATCAGAGTCAGGAAGTGTGGCTCTAGAAAAGCACGTGGTTAGGTAACATCTGAGGACCAGGAGAGTTAATGGTTCGAACATTCCTGATGAAAAAGTTAAGCTCGAAACAACGACTTTCCTACTCCATGGATGCTGCCTTACCAGGTGTACTTTTCCGGATCCACACTTTTAACTCGACACCACCTCAGCTCATCTTCTTTAAAAAATTAAGTAATACACCTGTCAACACTCAGTTGATTCTTCTGTCACATGCGAGACAAACTGCGACATTCTTTTCGCCATAAATATTAGATCATTCAGGTCACTAAAGAAAGGGAAACTGCAGACGCTGAATATCTGAGAGAAAAGCAGTAATTGTTGTGGAATTCAGCATTCTCTCAGTTGAACTGAATGGTTGAATATTAAAATTTGTGTAGGAAAAGAGAAAGCTGCAGTTAACAACTGCTACATTTAGTTTCTCAAAAGAAAACCGAGTTTCATGAAGTGGAATGTTTTGATCAGGAATTGCATGCTCACCTTGTCAATTGCTGATCGGAATGGAGGAATATATATTGGCTTCGTCACTGCTTAACTGAGGAAAAATATCATTTTGCCTTCCGACTTAGTTGATGCTCCTGCAGAAAAGTCAATGTATTTCATATCACAGTACAGCCAGATAGGTGTGTATTTCAGTGTCCTGGAAAATCACATTTATTTTAAAAGATCATTATTGATTGTTGTTTATAAATATGGCATTCTACATTTTATCCAATCACTTAATCATCGGTACATCATTCAATTTTAGTGGCCCTAACGCTCCATTCACGATTTAACTACCAAACTACTTTCACGAAGAAAATGGTTATTTTAATACCGAAGACTGAGCCTGTTGGAAATCAAACATCATTCTGTTACTCTCTATACTTTGTTTAGTGTGTTTCAGTGTCTGTCACCTTAAACGTGTGCCCTCTAGTTCTGAACTTCACCATCCTGCACAAACGATTTAGGCCAATTGCCTATCCATGCCCCTCATGATTTTACAAACCGTGAAAACGTTACGTGCTGCCTGGAACATTCCAGCGAAAAAGTCCGTGCATACCCCGTCTCCACGCTTAACTCAAGCCCTCAGGTCCCCGCAACATCCCTGTAAATCATTTGTGCACAGTTTCAATTTTCACAAAATCCTTCTTGTAGAAATTGACCATAATTGCAAGCAGTATTCAAAATGTGATCTCACCAATGCTCTACATAGCCACAACATGACATTCCAACTTGGGTAATTGACTTTCTGAAAAACGAGCTAAAGTGTGCCACGTATTAGCAATAACATTAGCAAATTTGCATATGATACTAAGCTGGGTGGCAGGGTGAAATGTGATGAGGATGTTAGGAGATTACAGGGAGTCCTGGACAAGTTAGGTGAGTGGTCAGATGCATGGCAGATGCAGTTTAATGTGGATAAGTTTAGAGTTATCCACTTTGGTGGCAAGAACAGGAAGGCAGATTACTCCCTTAATGCAATCAATTTAGGTGAAGGGGCAGTGCAGAGAAATCTGGGTGTTCTTGTACACCAGTCAATGAAGGTAAGCATGCAGGCACAACAGGTTGTGAAGAAGACTAATACATGCTGGCCTTCATAACAAGAGGGAATGAGTATAGAAGCAAAGAGGTGCATCTGCAGCTCGACAGGGCCCTGGCGAGACCACACCTGGTGTACTGTGTGCAGTTCTGGTATCCAAATTTGAGGAAAGACATTCTGGCTATTGAGGAAGTGCAGCGTAGGTTCAAGTGGTCAATTCCTGGAATGGCGGGATTACCTTGCACTGAAAGACTGGAGCGTCTAGGTTTGTATACCCTTGGGTTTAAAAGACTGAGAGGGGATCTGATTGAGACATAAGAGATTATTAAAGGATTGGACACTCTGTAGGCAGGAAACGTGTTTCCGCTGGTGGGTGAGTGCCGAACCAGAGGACACAGCTTAAAAATACGGGTTAGACCATTTAGGAAAGAGATGAGGAGAAACGTCTTCACCCAGAGAGTGTTGGCTGTCTGGAATGTTCTGCCCCCGAGGGCAGTGGAGGCCCAGTCTCTGGATTCATTTAAGGAAGAGTTGGATAGAGCTATCAACGATTGTGGAATCAAGGGTTATGGAGATAAGGCAGGAACAGGATACTGATTAAGGATGATCAGCCATGATCATATTGAATGGTGGTGCAGGCTCGAAAGCCAGAATGGCCTACTCCTGCACCTATTGTCTATTGTCTCTTGTCTAAGTACTTTCCTCACCACCTTTTCTACTTGTGACAACACTTTATCTGTTTCTACAAATTTTGCCTTGACTGATAAAGTTGTGATTGTCTCCTTAACTATTATGTTCTGCTGCCTTCACGGATATGTGGCCCAACATGCACAGTCTCTCTGTTCCTCTGGGTTTCCTCGTGTGCTGCCATTCATTGCGTCATCCATTGACGTGTTACTTCCAATGTGCATCACCTCATGTTTTCTTTGGTTAGTTTCAACATACCCTATTGGCATTTGACATTTGATAAATCCATCTCTGAGTTCATCCAACCTACGTTCTTCTCATCACTGTTCACCACTTTGACAACATTCCAATCATCGGCAACTCTGCTTATCATTTTCCCCTAATTTGTTCTATATTCTTTACACACATTCACAAACGACATGTTTCCCAGTATTCATCATTCTGGTACACCATTGAATACCAGTTCCAGTCATACAAGTAGCCTTCTATCACCATCCTGTGTCTCCTACCACCACCAAATTAAGTTTGGATCCAACTTGCCAGGGGACCTTAAATCTCTTTTCACTTCTATTCTCTTACCAGTCTCCAGTGTGGTGTCTTGTTTAAGGTTTTGTTGAAATCCACACAAACGTCATGAACTTCACTAACCTCGTTAAAAAAGCCTGATCAATTGTCAAAAAGATGTATTTAATCCAATGTGTTAGGCATGACATTCTGTAACAAACTTTGATGATTCTCCCTGATGAAACCTTGCCTGGACAAGTGGCAGTTAACTCTCTACTTCAGGGACTGCTCCAAAAGTTTCCCTTCAACTGATGTGAGACTCACTGCTGTGTGATTCTCTGGTTTATCTCTCCCAATCTTGCTGAAAAGTGGAACTGCGTTAGTCCAGTCTACTACCAACCCAAAGAGGAATGTAAAGCATTGCTCAGAACACCTGCAATTTCCTCCCTTGTCACAGAGAGGACCGTAAGTTACAGTCCGTCCTGAATTGGGAATATGTCCACTTCCAGCCGACCTTCTCGAACCTCGAACACTTCCCCAGTCCCTATGCTGAAGAACCTCTTCATCCCTCTTCATGCATTCTGCCCCTTTATCTTACGACAAGAGGACTGTTCGCCAGCTGACAAAGTAAAGTGATTCACTCAGTTTTCCCATTTACTAACACAACTGTACTGTCACACTGCAGGGAGATCATTCAGGAATTTAAATGGAAACTGCTGTATTCAGCCTTTGTGGCTATAAAATATTTTGCTTCGATGGCTACAGGGTGTTACAGTGAGAAATGATTTGAATTTTCTCTGGATGAAAAACATTCACTTGATTCCACCTCTTGTGGAGATTTCTATCTGTTCACATCTGACATGACGGAAATTTTGCTCTCTGTTGTTTATCATATCCAGAACAGAACTGTGGCACAAATCCCAAGCACTTGATTTCTATATTCAATGACCGACGAAGTCGATGCCATTGGCTTACATTGCAATGGGATTCATCAACAAGAGAACTTTTCAGGAATAACACAGTTTTGTCTTATGTGCAGGGGTCATTACGCAAGCACAGTATCAGGTTTCCTCAGGGGCAAGGTCAAAAGATGCTGGAAAGAGAAACCGAAGTTCACATTTTCTGTCCAGTGACCCCTTCCTTAGCACAGGTGGTTTCCAGGAAAATTTTAGTCTACATGCTGAAGATATGTGGAGGCGCAGTGATTAGGAGGAAACGAGTTATGGGGATACAGCCGAAATAGAGAAACTAATGGTTGGTCATAGGAATTGATAATGATCTGTTTAGAGCATTAATAACTTCACAAAAACTGTGAGTGACTAACCACAGGTAGTGCGTAATGGCTGCTATGCTAGAACTCGGCCTGGTGGGTGTGTAGGGGACAAGGGCATGGGAGATTTCAGGCCTCTAAAATGATTGAAATTGATATGCAGGGTTGCGGGTTCGTCAAGCAGAAAATGGTCTATTTCATTTTCAGCACGCACTGAGCCGTGTTCGAACACTGCAGTAAGCCTGAGTTAGGGACATTTGCTCGGAAACATGGTACTGTGCTAAAGGAGCAGTCAACTAGAAGCTCAGGGACATTTTTGGATATAGAACTTGGCATTCTGCAAAACGGTCATCCAGTCAACACTTCGTTTCCCAAGGTAGAGGCGACCACAATACATGCAGTGAATCGAGTAGACTGGATTGTGCAAAGAGTAAGGAAAGTGTTGCTTCACCTGGAAGGTGTACTTTAGCACTTGTGTACTAAACAATGAGGTCAAAAATGGACAAGTGAGCAGAAGCAAGAAGCAAGAAGGAAGGATAACGTAGAAGATATTATTAGAGATGTTGTTAATCATTGTGTAAGAAAGCGACCGTAAAGGCACTATGCTTGAATGCTCGTACTTTTCAGAACAAGGCTGGAGAAATAACGGCATAAATCATCACGAACAAATACGATTTAGTAGATATTGCAGAGACATGGAGACAGCATAGTCAAGACTTGGGAGGGTAAATATTCACGGGCTTGAGACAATTTGGAACGACAGAAAGGATGGTAATGAAGGTGGTGCAACTCAAACATTCAAGGACAACCGCAGACCGATGCTGACAGATGATATCGGTTCAATAGAGAATGAGTTTGAATCCGTTTGGGAGGAAATTAGAAGTTCTAAGAAGAAAATGTCACTGATTGTTGTAGTCTATCCGCCTCCTTATTTTAAGATCACATTGGGGAGGGCAGTAAACAAATAACTAAATAACACCTGAAAAAAATGGTATGGCAATTATCATTCGGGATGTTAATCAACATGTCGATCGGTCGAAGCAGCTCAGTCAGGGTAGCGTTAGTCAAGAGAGTGTTGAGTGTGTCTGCGATAAATTCCTTAAATACTGCGTAATGGTACAGGTCAACAAGGGGAGAGGCTAAATTAGATTTGCTACTGGCTAACGAACACGGTAAGGTATTAGATTTGGCGGTAGGTGAGCACTTTGATGATAGTTATCAAAACTCAGTTATGTTTACTTTAGCTTTTCAAATGGATAGGTATATACCGGAGGGCAAACGCGACTGCTGTGGGAAAGAAAATAGCATTGCGATTAAGTAAGATTACGCATGCACAGGTTGGGCAGGGAAATGGCAGGGAATTGCCAGAAAATGAATGTGGAGCTTATTCAAAGAGCAGGTTCAGTTGTCTTTGATAAGTATGTACCTGGCAGAGAGGGACAAAATTGTCAAGCGCATGACTCAAGATTCCTAAGGAAGTTGTTAAGATGAAGAAGGCTTGTGTTGGCATGAGATGTGAAGGATCAGTTAGGGCGATTGAGAGTTACAAGTTAAACAGGAAAGACCTGAAGAGAGACTGAAGACGAGCCAGGAGGGGAACTGAGAATTTGTTGACAGATAGGATATCGAAAATCCTGAAGCTTTCCATTGTGATGTAAGGGATAAAAGAATGAATGGAATAAAATATGGCCAATTAAGGGCAGTCGTGGTAAGTAGTGCGTGGAGTCAGAAGCGGTAGGAGAAGGACTAAAGCAATATCTTTCGTCAGTATTTGCACTGGAAAAACAAAATGTTGCAGAGGAGATTACTGAGAAACAGGCTACTAGACGAGATAGGATTGAAGTTCCCAAGGACGAGGTGTTACAAATTTTAAAACTGTGAAAATATAATAATTCCGCTGGGCCGGATGAGATTTATCCCAGAATTGTTTGGGAAGCCAAGAATCAGATTTCCGAGACTTCGGCATTGATATTTATGTTGTCATTGTCCAAAGGTCTAGTACCACAATACTACAGGATAGCAAAAGTTGATCCCTCATTCAAGAAGTGGAGTAGAGAAAACCCTGGTTATTATAGACAATTGACCCTTCGATCGGTTGTGGGTAAAGTGTTGGAAATGTTCTACGAGATAAGATTTGTAATCATCTCGAATGGAATAATTTTATGAGGGAATGTTAAGACGGTTTTCTGAATGGGAGGTCGTGACTCACAAACATTATTGAGTTCTTACAGTAGGTCATTAAACTGGATGTCGGTTTCCTCACTGGATTGGAAAGTTCATTTCCAGATGTTTCGTCACTCTACTAGGTGACAATTTCAGTGGGTCTCCGGGCGAAGCACTGTTCATGAATCCTGCTTTCAATTTATATGTTTGGGATTCTTTGTGTTGGCGATGTCATTTCCCGTGGTGATGTCATTTTCTGTTCTTTTTTTCTCGGGGGTAGTCCATGGCATCGAACTCGAAGTGTTTTCTCAGAGCATGTTGGTTGGGATGCCATGCTTCGAGGAATTCTCCTGCATGGATCTGTTTGGCTTGTCCTAGGATGGATGTGCTGTCTCAGTCGAATGTAATGTTTGTCTGATATCGTGTTTGTTACAGTTCTTGCACGTAATTTTGTGAATGTCATTAGTTTTTGCATATGGAAAAATAGGCAGAAAACGAGCCACCAGGATACATGAACCACAAAATGACATGACCCTCTCTCACTGGTATCCTGACACGACCCACCCATCCGAGCACAAGTGAAATAGAAACACACACGAGAAATCCTAGAAGTGTGGCATTCCAACCGGTACTCGATCAAAAACCACGTCGAGTTAGACCCCATCTACCACCCCCTGACAAAAAGAACGGGAAATGATATCACTGCAAGAAATGGCATCACCAACCCAAAAAAACCCAAACAAATAAATAGAAAGCAGAAATCATGAACAGTGCGTCACCCGAAGGTGGACTGAAGATGTTACCCAGTAGATAACGAAACGTCTTGAAATGAGCCTTCCAGCTCAGCGAGCAAAATTTCATCTGGAAGCTAAACCTGAGCTACAAATCTTTTCAAAACTCGCCGGGTTGCGAAACAGATGGATGAGGATAACGCAGTTCATGTTATGCACGTATATATTTCAGTTAGCCGTTTGATAAATGTTGCCATGGTAGGTGACTGCACTAAATACTGAGATATGGCCTTGAGGGCGATTTCGTGTTTTGGATCAGACATTAGCGAGCTGACAGAAGACAGCGGGAGTTACTTGATGGGAAAACTTCATCCTGGAATTCAGTTGCTAGCGGTGTACTGCAACGATCTGTTTTGGGTTCACTGCTTTTTGTCACTTTTTATAAAGGACCTGGATGGGGGCGTAGAAGGATGGGTTAGTAAATTTGCGGACGATACTAAGTTCGGTACAGTTGTGGATAGTGCTGAAGGATATTGTGTGTAACATAGGGATACAGTTATGCTGCAGAACTGGGCTGAGAGTTGGCACGTGCAATTTATTGCAGAAAAATGCGACACAGAACATGGCATTTAAAATTAGCACAGAATATAAAAATCGATAGCAGAAGTTTCTATTAAAATATAAAGTGAACAAGAGTGACAAAAGTAAACGTTGATCCATTCATGGATAAGAAAGGGCATTTACTTCTTGGATAAGAGGAAATAGTCGAGACATTGAACAGGCATTTGCATCGGTCTTCACAGTGGAGGACATTAATAACATGCGAGTAATTGACAAAGTGGTGACGACCTGGGAACAGTCATTATAACAACAGAGCTAGTGTTGGATTGTTGGAGCTAAATTAGCAAAGGATATTTACGTCTTCAGGCCCTGATTGAGTGCACCGCAGGGTACAAAATGCGATGGTGTGTGAAAAAGAAGTGTGATTGCAGTAATTTTCCAAAATTCGTTTGTCTCTGGGGCAGTCCCAGCAGACTGGAAAACACAAATATGACGTAACTGTTTAAAAAGGGAGGCAGACAAGATATGAGGAATTAGATTAGATTACTTACAGTGTGGAAACAGGCCCTTCTGCCCAACAAGCCCACACTGACCAACGAAGTGCAACCCACCCAGACCCATTCCCCTACATTATAGACGAGTTTGTTTAACCTCTGTAGTGCGGATATTTCTTGAGTGTATTATCAAGGAATAAATAGTAGGACAACTTGACAGAAATTGGACAGACGTAGCATGGGTTAATGAAGGACAGGTCATGCCTGCAAAACCTTTTAGAATTCTATGATGGCATTATGAGCATGGTGTGTAATGGGACCCAGTGAATTGGTGTACCTAGATTTTCAAAATGCCCTTGACAAGGAGCCGCACAGGGACTTGCAGCAAACGGGTGTATGCTGGTAAGTGCAAAGCATGAGCATCGATTGAGGATTGTTTGCCCAACAGGAAGCGAAGTGCGAGAATAAATGAGTGTTATTCTATTGACCATCACTGGTGGGCCTCAGGGATTGGTACTGGGACTGCAATTACTTACAACTTACATGGATGATTTGGAGTTAAGAGTCAAGGTTTGCAGTTGATATAAAAGTGAGTAGCAGAGCAAAGTGTGCAGAGGAACATTGAAATCTTGGATTAATGGGCAATATTCTGGCGGAGGGAATACAATATTAATAAATGTGAAATCGCAAATTTTTGTATAAATGAAAGTTAAAAAAAATCTTGTTATGTGAATGGCAAAAGGTTGCGGCATGCTACCATGCAAAGGGAACTGGGTATACTTATACGAGTATCACAAGGTTGGACTGCAGGAGCGACGAGTTACAAGCAACGAAATATAATGTCATCTTTAATTGTTGAATAGATTGAGCTTAAAAGCAGAAACGTTATTTTACAGCTGTACAATGTGCGAGTGAAGCTCACACTGCGGTACTGTGTGCAGTTTTATTATCCTTACTTGACAAAGGATATATTGAAATGGAGGCAGAGCAGAGGAGTTTCACGAGGTTGATTCCGGGTTTGAAGGTGTTTGCTGATGACAGGAGACTATGTGGAATAAGATTATATCGAAAATTCAGAAGAATTCAGAAAAATTCAGAATCTTATGGAAACATATAAAATTATGAAGGGGGTGAGTGAGATAGAAGTAGAGAGCATGCTTCCATTGGAAGATGAAACCAGGACAATAGGGCACAGCCTCAAGATTAGAAGGACTAAATTGAGAAGGAAATTCTTCAACCAGAGGGTTGTTACTCGATAGAACTGCTTGTCCAACAAAGTTGTTGAATCTGCATCACTCAATGTTTTTAAAGCTAGGGCTGATTTTTGTTTGAACAATAAAGGAAGTAAAGATTATCTTTCGAGGGTGGTTATGTCCATGCAAAGATCAGGCATGATCTCATTGAATGGCGAAGCAGTCTCGAAGGCCCATAACGCATAGTCTTGCTCCTACTTCTCATGATATATGAATGTATGTGTCACATCTTCCGCGATTTTAGAGAAAGCTTCGATGGGGCTGTGGGTGAGGTGTTGAGAGTGAAGACACAGTGCACCACGGTGCTCTGGAGGGAATGCTTTCTATGGAATGCAGACAAGGCCGGCGAGGGGAACATATGTTTGATAATAGTATTTCGCTAAAGGTGGTAGAATTAGAAAAATATTTCACTAATCACTTGGAGTACCATAGCGATTAAGGTCCCAGACCAATTTCTGTAAAGAATGGGATCAGAATGGATCGTTACTTGATGATGGACATTTGCAAGATGGGTCCTAAGTCCTTCTTTGGTGCTGTAAAAGTCACAATGTCTTTGAGATACTAACTTCAGCAGCCACATAGCATTGTGGCAACAAGAGAGGGTAATAGTCAGGGATTTTCTTGACTCCCTGAAACCTGTCTATCACATAGCCTGCGATTACACGCCACTTATGATTTACCACCGGCAGTCTCCATTAACAGCTATTCACTCTCCTAGCAAGAGCATTATTGACCTCATTGTCCAAATGTTCTTCTCTTTCTTTTGTTCTTTCCTGACCAACTGTTTACTCCTTTACAATACTAAATGAGACATGATGGAATAGTTCCTGGTCGCCTGGATGATTGCAGTGTTAAAGAAACAATACACAGGAGAAGCACAACAGATTAGTCAGCATCTGAGTAGCAAGAGATGTTTAAATCATAACTTTCTTGAGGATTCCTGACCGCAGTCGCAGCAATTCTGAAAAGCTCAACACAGGCCAGAACAGAGCAGCTAAATTGAGCAGCCACACACAACTAACAAAACATCGACAAACATCCATTCCCTCCAAAACCAAACGCTCATACATGGAGTCTGCACCATCCTCACGATGCTTTACAGATATTCACCAAGGCTCCTTAAACAGTACATTACAAACTCACAATCACTTCCATCTAAAAGGAAAAGGGTAGTCGATAGATAGGAAAGACCGAGAACCCACTTACCATCCTGATCTGGAAATATGTTGCCGTGCCTCCAGAATCAATGGGTCAAAATTGTGGATTTCACTCCCCTATAATTTGGGTCTACCGAAAACACATGGAAACGATGGTTCAAGAAGGCAGCTCATCATCACCATGTACAGTCAAATCAGGACTAAACAATAAATGCTGACCTCTTCTGGAATACCCACATCCGGCGAAGAATGAAAATCATCTGCTTTGGTGTTTTGAGAAGGTCTGTCTGACTGAGATATTTGTGATTTTATTTGAGCGATAGCAAAGAAGAGGACTTGCGGTTGGAAAATTGAAACGAAACATCACATCAGAATTTGATGGAGTTACTTTGTTCAATGTAGCCAGAACCTCACCGACTTTTGAAAATGAAAGGAGAAATCTACATTCACAGTGGAGTGAAACTATTCACTATCTGAACTATCGAGGCGTAATTGGCGGGACGCTGGAGAGAAACTGCTGTAATGTGGTGACGATTCAATTGCTTGCCTGCCCTGAAAATTCAGCAGTGAAACCACACCGGGGAAAAGCCATTCAACTATTCTGAGTGTGGAAAGGCATTTGTTCATTTTTCTAACTTGCTGACTCACCAGTGGGTTTACACGGAGAAGAAACCATTTCATTGTCCAGATATGGAAAACGCATTAAAATTTCTCACGAACTGCTGTACCATCAATGTGAGAAACCATTCAAGTGTTCTCACAGAGAGAGTGGGTTCAGGCCGTCAGTTGATTTCACTTTACGCATGAGAACTCAGTGGAAAGAGGCCGTTCACTGGATCGGAGAATGGGCAAGGATCCATTCAGTCATTCAGTCTGCTGAGATATCAGCGAGTTCACACAGAGGATAGACGATTCGTCCGCTGCGATTTGAAGTAATTAATTGATTCCGGCAATCTGTTGAAATACAAGCGAGTTCATACTGGAAAAAGACTATTCACCTGTTCATACATTTCTCAAACCTACTGAAATACTAGCGAATTCATGTTGGCGAGAGGACATTCATATATTCTGAATTGGGGAAAGGATGCACTTAAATCATCCATCGCCCTGATACACCAACGGGTTCACAGTGACAATAAATTGTTTTACTGACACAGTGTGGGAAATGCTTTATAAGTTCCCAGGAATTGAGGTCCCATCGAAATGGTCAAGCTGCCGAGAACGCAATCTTGTGCTTTCACTGTAGGACTGCTGTATCTTTGATATATTATGTGAAGAGCATTCAAAAATGCTGAATGCATCGAAATATTTTTAAGTACGAATCCAGACTTAACAATGAAGGAAAGGGCGGTCAATGGATATCTACCAGTCTCCTCCAATTGTAGAGAAATAAATGGAAAAAATCTTTGAATTTGATGTGATTGAAAACTGAACAATTATACACCAAATCAATTAAAGAGCTTAAATGCATGCAATTAAGTAAACCCCTGCTGACAGAATGAACACAGTTCAATTCTTGATGCGATAACACCATAACGCATTTACATGCGACCTCACTGGAATGTTTGTACTATCACCGTCTTACCCAACCTTAGTGGCTGCTGCCTTCATTTGAGGAAGAAGGGGCTGGTGGTGATTTAACCAGGGCACTACTAATCCTCAGGTAAGGGAAGATTTAGTGAAGGACAATCTTTAAATTAATCTCAAACCAGTGATGGGAATTGGAACCATGCTGTGAGCATCACACTGGTTTATAAGCCAAGAAACCAGCCACTGAGCGAAACAGATTTCACCAGACTGAACTGTCCCACATGCGAATGAGTAATTGAGTCCCCTGCCACCCACAGTGCAAATTAACTGCCTCTCCACGCATGGTGGCTCAGTGTTTAGCACTGCTGCCTCAGAGCATGAGGGGTTGACTTCGAATCCATCCTCGGAGGCCTGTCGGTGTGGAATTTGCCAGTTTCTGCACTGCAAGGATTTTTATATGTTTTCTGGTGTTTCTCACATCATTGCTACTCCTAAAGCTCTTTCCAAAGTCAGACCATTAAAATTTTCTCTCAGTTGTGGGAACAAGTTCATATCTGCTGAGATTTGAGACCCGAATGAGTCACTTCCCTGACAAGGAGCAAGTAAATGTGTGAGAATGCTCGTGCTCACTGAATAGAGATGACCAGGTGGAACTCTTTCCACACTCAGTGCAGGCCTCTCTATCGTGTGCCCATTCTTGTTTATCTGATACTTTGCTGATTAATAAATTCCTTCTCATACACAGAGCAGACGAACGATGTCTCTCCAGTGTCATGTCGATCGGGTGACATTAGGCGGGGTTGTGAAGATAATCACTTACCAAAGAGAGCAGACAAACTTTCTGTCCCTTTGTTGAAGTCGTTTGCGTGCCATTAGGATTGATCCCTGAGTGAATACCTTCCCGTCCATGGAACTGATGAGTGGCTTGTTCCCATGTGAACAGGTTGATGTCGGATTAAGATTTTGAATTTACAACCTTTGCAGATCTTAAAGTTTATTTTTCAACAGTATGGGAAATGACTTGCAAGCCTGCCTACACACAGCATGGCCAATAAGAAAACAGAAAATCAAGCCTGTCCAAGCCATAGAACAAACACCCAGAATGCCTCAGCATTGACCAAACAGTCTGACAAGGGAAACCATACATGACCACAGTCATTAACAAACAAGGGAATACACTTCCCAAGACAAACTACCAATAAGCTTCCTGGACCCTATAAACACCACTGTTCCAAAGTCCAAAGGGTAGTCTAGTACCCCAGTGACATCAAAGCCACATGAAGCTCAGCTCATCCGGAGATGTACCAGAATACCTTGCTTATCTTTGGAGATCAACAATGGTAACAGCTTACTGTCCAGGAAAGGGGCATTTTCACATACACACGAAGAGAGCTGGAACCCCCAATTCCAAGTCCATTCTAGAACTGATTGATGCTGCTGAATGCTTGATTGGATCTTGATTGTATCATTCACGGCCAGGGCTTGTGCCGTGATCCGGATACAGCCATGGGAAAGCCGGACGGGCAAGGGAAGCCGGGCAAAATAGAATGAGAAACTGCAGATTAAAATTTTCGAATCAATTCAAACAGATTCCTCAGCTGGAAGGAAATTGACACTGGCTCCACCAGTTCACTTTTTTATGTCTTGTGGTTTCTGAGTATTTCCTGTGGATGTGTCTGTTTGTTTTGCGGTTGCTGACTGCATGTCTTGCCAGTTTCAGGTGTCTCATCTAAGTGTGTTTATCCAACAGACAAGTGTTTGTTTCCAGTGCGGTCAGCGATGATACGCTCAGTAATCCTTTATTGCTTGATCCGTCAATCACTCTCTGCTTGTGTGTTCTGTGAGTGCTCCCTCTGTCTTTCCTCGAAAGCCGAAGTGCAGTGCTTAGCAGTCAATGCAGGAAGTCCACTACGCCATGGGGGCAGGGAAATCCACTCACTGCTAGGATGTGCTAGCTGGCAACGCCAACCCACGTAGTGAGAACAGCCCAGGACCGAAGTTGAACAAAACATTATTGGGGAGGGATGTGAGATTAGATTCCCTACGGGGTAGAAACAGGCCCGTCGGCCCAACCAGTCCACACCGACCCTCGGAAGAGTAACCCACGCAGACCCATTTCTTTCCCACTAATGCAACTGAAACTAAGAGCAATTTATCACGGCCATTTCACCTGGCTTGCACAACTTTATGATTGTGGGAGGAAACCGGAGCAGACGGAGGAGTCCCACGCAGACATGGGGTGAATGTGCAAACTGCACACAGACAGTCGCCCAAGGCTGAATTCGAACCTGGGATCCTGGCGCTGTGTGGCAGCAGTGCTGACCACGCCGCCCTGTAAATATGTGAATTTCAAAATAAAAATCGGAGATTCCCTTGTTACACCTTGTTCACTGGCAGACACTGTGATAAAAGAGACAGGGGACGGCGGTTGATTTAACCACTTTGCAGGAGACTTTCACACATAGCCACAAGGACAATGGCCATATGGGAGTTCCTTTAAATTCGATAAGCTTGATTTCTGGACCACGGCCATTAGGGGAGGGCACGTTGACTCCTCCTGGGACATGGTATACATGCTGCAGTGTCTTGCAAAGTTTCAACAGGTTGCCCAGCAGTATCAGGCCGCGAAGACGAAACACTGCTGCAATAACAACCGACAGTGAGACCTCAATAACTCCAGACACGGCCGCGCCGCCCTATACTGCACAGTACCCGACATTTCCCACACAGTCTGCAGAGCCACACCCGTTGGGCCTGAATGAAGTGGCTGCATTTTTTTCTTCTGGACATTGTACAGAAATGCCACGATGGGCACATTAGTTGCCGGGCAGTATGAATCACCATTGCTGCCCAACACAAATGATAACTGCAGACTCACGGGTAGCGCGAGTGCTTCCCTAAAATACCAGGGCACAAACTGCCAGGATCCCCGCGTCATGATTGTGTCCACTCCCTTCTATAAGACCTGGATCTGCGCAGAGGTCCGGGCCATGCTCCAAGATGAATCTGACCCATTGAAGTAACTGTTCCGGTTCTACAGTTGGGTCCTCGAAATTTCCTGTATATACAACTGTCTGCCCCAAGATGTGCCGACCGTATTGCAGCTAGTGCATATGACTCACTGTGTGACCATTAGCCCTGTTATTGACATCCCCATCCAACCCTGGGACACCGCTGCAGACAGGGTAAAAATGGCTGGACAGCACCATGAAGGATGCAATAAAGTCCAGTGCAAGACTGCACGCCGATTTTGGGCAGTTATCCAGTGTCTGCAGAGCCTCCAAGCACTTGCTCAATGTCCTTGTCCACTTTAGGGAGGTCTGGGACACCACGTCGGGCATTCCATTAGCAGAGAACCAAAAGTTGGCTGTGCAGACCTTACATATGCTCACGTTTTCACGTTGCACAATCAAACGAAGAGCGAGATGGACACTTTAATTGCCCTGAGCAATTTCGACGGGAATGTGATGTTCACTACTCCAAAACGGACGGGGTCATTCGACTTGCTTGCACAACCCGACAACCACAGGAACATCACCAGGCCAGTACAGCAAACTGGGGCAATTCAAAGAAGGCAGTGCTGGAACAGTGGGAATTTGGAACACTGGGTGAGACAGTGCTGGTCCAGGCAATGTCGCCCAGGACCATCTACCCTCCCCCTCTCCCCGCAGGCACGACAGCAGTCCACCACACCAGAGAGGCAGCTTCAACAGACTGCCTACACTGTGGCTGATCCCTTGCCCCACGCTTCAGAAACTAACTAGGGCTATCGTGAGAGGGAGGATTCACAGGCGATCTCAATATGACTCTTAAACGTCCCGTCTGAAATTCGATGATGGATGTGAAGGTGTTGGGGAGTGGCTCTTTTGTTTTTCGGTGGATTCTGGGACTGTCCAATTGTCTGAGGCTCCCGACTCGGAAAATTACCTGAATTACAAGACCCTCTGCACTGTAGGGTTTTCGGCAGGACCCATAACAGACCCTCTCTCCTAACTCATTAACCTCAGTATTGAACCTGCCACTGCGACTGATGCTGCCACCAATTCAGACTCTAATCCATTCACCCTCCTGTCCCGGCAGACCTTGTGTAAATTGAATGCCAGTATCTACTGTTCCTCTGAGTGTCTCACGTTAGAGAACCCGGACGTCCATAATTCCATGCTGCGGGCAGTAATTGCACCCATTCCTGAACCATCTGACCAGGTAAGCTTTGCTAGACTTGGTCATGCACCAAACCAACTACCTGTGCTCTTCTCGACCGCTCCTTGCCCTGTTGCCAACAGCCCCTTTCTGTAGACAGTTTACTGACTCCCTAATCCCAGTGGGGTGCAATATTGTCATGCATCCCACCAGAATTATTTGAAAATTCCGACACACCACGGCGACATGCAGTACCAAAGTAGATTCTTGTGAAATCTAAGGTCTTCAAGGTGACCTTCCTAATAAATACGGGGGCTATGATGTTGTACCTCTGCACTGACAGCTGAAGTGATGTCAAGCTGCTATCTGGTTTCTCCATTGGTTTTCATCATTCTGGCTCTCTAATTGCCTGAAGTCGAGAGGGTGCCGACAACCTGAGCTTTCTGCGCGGATTCTGGTGCAATTTTCAGAGGTGATGAGCAGCTGCTCTTGGTCACGGGAAGTGCCTGTGAGGCCCCCAACCCTCACTCCCCCGAAAACTCAATAATCAAGTTACTGCAGTCAGCAGCTGATCTTCCCTGTCAGGGCACACTGGATACTACTTACCCTGACCTGTTGGAAGGAGAGTCTGCTGCCGTGGATTTGCCAATGGCTGGATGAGATGTGTTTTGCTTTCAATTTCACTTTCATCTCTGGCCACATGCAAGTTCTTCAGTTTACCTTTGTAACCCTTCCAGAACATGTCGGTTCGCTGATCCCTTTTTGTCAACTCAACCAGTTTCCCCATACGTAGTCACCACCTCAGCAATCTCTCCCTGAACTTGACCAACGTTGATTTATTGATCCTCTCAAGCCTTGATGGAACAGGGACTGTTCCTGTGTCCAAGCAGCCTAGAGGAACATTAATAAATCAGGGAGCAACCTGAATCTAATTGATGGTAAATGTTTGTTTGTAGCCAATGTCTCTCCAGAGCTGTTGTTTGAAAGGATAGGTAACAACCTTTAAGTATGATTGCAGAATTATCTGAACCGGACCTTCCTCTGCCCACATTGATTGAATGACGACCCCCTGCTGACCAACCGTTAATTGACCAGATCTGACAATATTGCATTCAAGACTTTTCCTACCCTACCAAGGTGGCCACACCTCCTGATTCCAAATACTGGTCCCAGTATTTCATAGCTTCCAGTAATATTTTGGGCCTTATGATCTATTCCAGCACAAACTCCATTCCCAACCTATTACTTTGTGCTTCCAAGCAACTTTTAGCAAGAAGATTGGGATGCAGAGGTTCTGTTTTGCAGCCTTATCATTTTGTTATCTCATCATTCCTGAAATTCCATTTTGTTTTCGTTCCTCCGGATCTCCTTTTTTGTTCTTTGTCACTAAATCCTTTTAATTGCTGCATTTCTCATTTCTGACGAAAACAGATGGAACTCAGACAGAGTAAGATTGGGAGTATTTGTAAATTTGCAATATAATAAGTAAAGTATGATTTAGATTCATTACAATTTACGCTTAGCACATTGATTTTGGAATATAAACGCCAGTTTCCCCCTTATTCACAGTTAGTATTTTTCACGATTTAATTTTCATATTTCAGATCACAGTACAATCGGTTCAGTTCAAATGGGAAAAGAGAGCTGTAGTCATTTCAACCGAACCTGATTTTGGATACGTGAGAACTTCAGTTTCTCTCCCCAGTGCACTCTCTATTTGAGCAGCTTTGTCTGATTTCCTTTCCTTCCCGTTTAAGCGGCCGTGTTCCAGGGTGAAAGACTATTGGCTGTTGTTGAATCTCCAGCTCGAGCTGAGAGAGGCTTATCTCCCATTGTGAGGGCAAACACCCAGCCACAGGGTGATGAGTCTCAGGGGCCAGACCCCACAGCGCAACCTCTATACAATCTCCAGGTCTCAGTGTTCCCCAATGGGAAAGGCACGACCAGGAAGGAGTCACTGTGGGCCTCACTATGGGCTGCACAGGGGACGGTGACAATTACACACAGAGCTTGGACAGCCAGTTTAAGGGAACCGATGTGACACCTGTGCCCAGTGGCTTTGCTTGGGAATTGAACCTGCGTGTGTTTATGATAGGAACTCTTCCACTGAGTTAGACCCAACCATTCAAAAAGGTCGAATATCTAAGACTTGATATACTGCTGAACATCTAATGGAGAGTATCATTGACAGCAGATTCTAGTGGGTTGTGAAAGCAGAGAATTACACTGAAAAGTATAAGTATTTCTCTGCATTAACTCAGTCAGAATTGACCCATTCTAGTGGTCAGGTATTTGTTGGAGAATCACAGGCTGGAGTTGCATGCCAGGCTCCTGCAAAAACCTGGACATAGGCTCTGTGGTAATCAACTGGGGAACTGAAGACTCTGATGGGGAGTGACTCCTGAAGAATCCACTAAATTTGGAACATTTGGAGGGTTCCACTTGGAAAGTTACTAATTGTCCAGGAAATGCAAGACAAAAAATGCTCCGACCCAACAACATTTGAATAGTCACTTTGGCCAGGTGCAGCCCTCGACACATGCCCAACATCTCGTTCTGCTAACCCTACCTTTTTAATTCTTCCCTCTCGCCCAAAACCCCAAGCCACCAGCCCCACATCCCTAACACTGCTCAACTCCAGCCTCCCATAACCATTTGTATGATACACTAACGCCTGAACAAACTGCCACCTGTCCCCACAATTACCTGGATGTGCATTCTTTCACAGCAGCTCTTAGGGTTTGGCTGTGGAATTGAGTTTTTAAATCGAATACACGGTACACTCCTGCAAAGAAGGACATGGCTTGCCTTTTCCCAATTCGCCTGAGTTAAAGAAAAATGTGTTCATTTCAATTGTACTTTGTATTTTTGAAGGGACTGGAATCCAATTTCCAGCTGGACGTTTGGAGCTCAGTACAGTCAGTTCTTCGTTTACACGATGGTTGTGTTCCTGTGCAATCATGTGGGATAGAAAAATTGCTCTTTCGCAACCACTTAAAGTGTTGACGTTGTAATCGTGTGACAGTCAAGACACACATTTCAAAAGTTTGTGCTGTCGGAGCAACATCCCCAATTCGTCAATCGGTGCTGCAAAATTGTGTTGACGTTTCAGCAGAATGTTGTAACAGCACGACCTGCACTAACACTTTAAAACATAAAGTGATTGGATTAGCAATCACTGTCAGAATATCTGGGCCATTGGACTTAATGCAGATTCTATCACATTATTATTGGTGTCATTTTCAACTGAGCGATGAGATTTTTAACTGCAGAAAGGGCACATGACATCTAGAGTATGTCAGATAAAGAATTGATGGGGTAAATATCCTGCATGTTCGAAACTACATTGCAGTAAATGGGCAGATAGGGCCTACATCGAAAAGACTGTGGATATAATGCTGGCATCTGGTCTTACCAGAACAAGCTTATTGGCAGGTAACCAGAGTTAGGACAGTTTGATATTCTGGGTCAGGTTCCTTATTTCATCACTCTTTTGGATAGATGCTGTTTTCATGATCTGATGACCCGACAATACATTACATTACACCCTGCTTTATTTTACATCCCGATCAGATGTGGTTTGTCCATTTGTCTCTTTAGCCTTGCTTAAGAAATGACAAAGTTTCACTGTATTTATCAGACTTCAGTCTGATGGCAAGAGATAATCACAGTTAATCAAAGTTTCAGAAAGATGGCAAAACAACAACAATTCCCAGCAGTGCAGTTCAGTAAAGCTTGCAGCATTGAGTTCATTTATAGGGGCAAAGAATACCACAGGAAGGGAGTGAAGATGAGCTAGCAAGACGGCTGTCACAAGGTCACCTGGTTTTATTCATTCAGAATGTGGCCTTTACTGGCTGGGCTGTCATATATTCCTCCCGAGAATGTGGTATTGAGTGAGCCCACTTCCATAACGACTACAGATTACTGGAATATTGTGTGCATTTGTTCCTGGGTCAGCACCTTCAATTGTGGGGATGGATTGGAAAGAATGAGACTTTTCACATTGGGGATCTGAGGGGACTTTCAAAAACCTGAGACTTCTGGCAGAAATTGTTCCCCGAACAGAAGGTTTAAGAATGAGAACCACGCTGAAATTATCTGCAAAAGTAACAGATATATTGTAATGGATGTTTTTTGTTCACAGAGGGCCCTGGTGGGGTTCTAGTGGAAGCTGCTCCAGCTGACGCTTTTACCAGGGAACTAGATCATTATTTGCATTTCACTGAGGGGTGGACAGTCAATGGACAGAACAGTGATCACAGTTATTCACTTTCTGAATCTCAACCTTCCACTTTGTCAATGAGAACTTGGTCACTGACATCAAGGGATGACAGCATGCTGACCTTTGGCTTGGGAGTCTTTATTGTAGACATCGAGCTTTACTCACTGTCAACCTGCATAAAACAGGACATGTCTCCAGATTTTGCAGATGAAACAAATTGACAATGCAGGAAAAAGGGAAAAGAAGAGTTGCAGAATTTGCAGAAGCCATTTCCTGTCGGTCTGAGAATGAAAGTGGCCCAGAGGATGCCTGATATGCTCACAATGAAATAGTCAATGCCAGACTTCCTTATTGTTAGTGGGGAATTAATATGAAGCACATAACTCCAGTGAAACAGACACAAGAGAGGCGAGAGCTTTCTGTTTGTCATAAAGAACAAAACAGTCACGCAATGAGCGTGGGCGGAGACCTTTCAAGTGTTTAATCAAAATCACACTCTGACATAGCAAACCCTCAAACTAGCTGAGTGACCGAGATTTTTAAAGCAAATTGCACGTGAAGGTTGTTCAGAATCGATAACAGATTTTTAAATCTGCAGTGTGAGTAGATTGATCCTGAAGGCAGAATCTTTTGAGACGCTGCAAAGAAGATTTACCACCATGCTTCCTGAAGATTGAGGGGCCGAGGGCTTTTCTCATAGTAGTGAAGAAGGTGAATTGTTATGGGGCGTATGAGATGATAAGAGCCACAAATAGAGTGCATAGTCAGAAACTTCTTCCCAGTACAGAAATGTCTTTATAAGGGGGCATAATTTAAAGGTGATTGGAGGAAGGTTACGGGGTGATGAGAGGTAAGTTCTTTCCACGCACCAACCAGACTCTTTGGCGGTGGTAGTTGAATCAGATGCATTAGAGATATTTTAGCCACTCTTGGAAAGGCACATGGAAGATAAATTATTCAGATTAGTTTGATGTTAAAGTAAATTAACGGATCAGCATATCATCGAGGGCTGAAGGACCTGCACTGTACTGTTCTATATCAATTGTCGTCCACATCATTGACTCCACTCTCAATAATTTTCTGATACCATAAATCCTCCTGAATGATAATGTTTAATAACTTATCACTATTTTCAACAGGGTCATTCAGTTTCTGTTAGATTCCTCCTACAAACATGAACCAAATGTTGTAATTGTACCATTCTCCATCACGACCTTTGGAGAGAAAGTGGGAATAGAGCAGTGAGATCGAGAATCAGGCATGATCACATTGAATGGGAGAGCATGTTGTAAGGGCTGAATGGCTTCTTCCTGCTCCTGGTTTCTGTCATCTAAATGTCCTCCTGAAAATCTCATCCTAAATAGGTATCAGTGATTACATTGTGGAAGCACATCAGTAATTGTTTTCATTCAGACATTCCTGCATCTTGAAAATTTGATTTTCATTTGCACTGACGATGCACAGTGGGTCGGAGATTCAAAGTGGTCCACATGATTCCTGATAGCGTCTCAGTGAAAAAAAAAATCATAGGAAGGCCAGTCACATGCTGTTAATGGCCAATCGCATGCAATAAAACCAGACACTTCATGAAAATTCCGGATTGTTCATGGACCCTGGATGTTAATTTGCTTTGTGATTTACGGACAATATAAACGTAGACAAATTACTCTGGATATCCGCAAGTAACGTGAGGATGGATATTTATAAACAATGTAAAAAAAATCTTAAGGTTATCCTAAAATGTTTTAAAGGTAAGTGAACGGTTTTGAAATTTATTCAGCATTGTCGAGGAAATGCGAGTTAATTTCAGACACCGAGAGAGAGTTACAGACACAGGTAGAGAGCCACAGCCGCAGGTACTGGATAAGATTGTCCTGGAGATGTTTCGGAGCTCGCTCTGTGACCCACACAAAACAAGGCAGCAGCAGATGGAATGCAGTCATTTTATGGTCATATGGACGATGTTTTGTTTCCTATCAGACACAGTATTTTCTCTGGCCTGGGAGAGTTTGATGTGGAAAATGTAAAGGGAGCTTTACTCTTCATCCAACTCAGTACTGTTCCTGCCCTGGGAGTTGTTGATGAGAACAGTGTAATTGGGCTTTAATATGTACTTAACTCTATACCGACGCTTTTCTTTGAGAGTTTGTTGGGGACAGTGTCAGGTGATTTAAACACAACCTAACCTCATGCTGAACGTGGCCTGAGTTGTCAAAGGGTTCCAGTCTGACGTTTGATTACTCGACACTGAACCAACTTACAGTCTCCAGAAGCAACAACGATATTTTCTCCCTATCTAATCCTGCAGTTCCTGTCATTGACTCTCAAACCTTCATCATTTTAGACCATTCTGAATTCCAGGGACACAGTCCTGTGATTGTGTCATTTCGCTGGCCATTGAACCCGTGCCGTCGAGCTCTAGTTCTGTGAATATACTCTGCATTCATTGGCACATGGACTCCCAAGTCCCCATACCGTTCTGGCCTTTCCCGGTTTATAAAGTCGCTTTCAGCACTGTGCTAACATGAAATGGCTGCCTGTAACAAACCTAAAATGGCTAACTGACACTTTTGGAATCATGTGTCCTCTTTTGGCAGATTAAAACACATCTTACACTTTATAAATTATCATCTCTCGGCCTCCTGCAGATGAAATAAACTGAGATGAGAATCGATGTTAGAGGAGGGATAATCTAAACCAAATGATACGATGTTAAACTGGGTGTAGGAGCAGAGAAGCTTCAGTTTGAGTCTGAATTCTGTCAGCACAGGAGAGGGGCAAAAGAGTGAAAAGCTTTTTTTCCCCATTCAGACATTCCTGAATTGTAGAAATGTTAATTTACAAATTAAACTGTAAAAGCAGGATATGGAGAACTCTGTTACAAATTTTCCACCGATTAAGATGCAGATTCCAGAATCCTTTTAAAATCCGTGCCCTGAGATTTTTAAAAGTCTGTCTAAATTTGCAAACTTCAAGAGTATACGGTAGGAATATGACAGGTCAGCTACTGAATAGTAGTTGCGTGGTCTTGTTCAGAATCTGTCAGAGATTTAGCGTGGAGTAAGATGTATTTTATCCAGAAAACAGGCATTTATCAAGGGCCAGCCTGACGTAATTTGCCTTCAAATTTTGTGCTCTCTAAAAAAAAAGAAATTGATTTGCCATTCAACAAGCCTCTCGGATTGTGTATCATTAGTATATATTTGTGAAGGAGTAACTGTGTATGTGAACGAGCGAGTGTGGTTTTGAGGTGTCTGTGACTGATTGAGAGTTGGTGACTGAGATTGTTTGAGTGAGGGATTGTGTTCGAGTGTGGGATTCTGAGATAGGGAGTTTGCAACGCTCTCATCTGTCTGTGACTGAGCATGTGTGACTGCATGACAGTGTGTCTGTGTGTATGAGCTATGTAAGAGTTTGTGAGTGACACTGTAGAGGCAGCTTTACTCTGTAATCTAAAACAGAGCTTCTGCTGACATGGGAGCGTTTGTGGACCGATCTGTACACTGTATGTAACCCGATTCTTCCCAGACCCTGAGAGATTTCGGTGGAGAACGTGTACTGGGAAACATAGTCTCCCTCTAAGCCAGTGATATATCTATGCTAAATGTGCTTGATAGGGACACTGTGGGGATAGGGGTGGACTTAGTCATTATTAAACTCCACGGTGAACATGGTCTGGGAGTTTGAAAAGCTGAAGTGTAGAGACAGCTTTACTCTGAACTTAACTTCATTCTCTACCTAAATCCAATCTGAAAGAACTGCAGATGCTGTCAATCAGAAACAAAACCAAAGGTTACTGAAAAACCTCAGCATGTCTGGCAGCATCTGTGAAGAGGAATCAGAGTTATAGTTTCATGTCTGTTTCAGAGAAAGGGTGACCGGATCCGAAGTGGTAACTGGTTTCTCTGCACGGATGCTGCCAAACCTGCTGAGCTTTTATCAACAATTTCTGTTTTTCCCTATTTTCTCCCTGCTCTATGAATTGATCCACTCAATTAGATTCAAGACATTGTTCTGTTGTACATCAGCTCGCTGACAACAAATGGAATTCCAGTCTCTAACTCAGGTAGAGTAAATGAATATATAATCCCCGCGGTGTGAAATTCCCCTGCCCTATCTCTGTATATTTCCCTGACTACTGCACCTAACCAACACATCCTCTGATCACTATGGGCAATTTTGCATGGCCAATATTACCGAACCTGAACATGTCGAAGATTTATTTAGTACACCAGTTCAATAAGGCAGTTCACCACCAGCTTCTCAAGGCCTGATGGGAATGAGGGATAAATGCTGTGCCCAGCCAGTGATGCTCACATCCAATGAACAAACGAAAACATCATCCCTTTGCCTTGCTAATGCCTTGCTGCCCATGCAGAGTAACTCAATGTGTTTTAATATCCCAGTAAATATAGATCCCTCTCTACGTCAGAGTCCTATAACATCTCCCCATTTAGACTAAAATCTCATTGTCGATTCTCCCTGACAAACATCACACTCTCCAATTTATATTGTAAAGGGCAATGCTTTGCCCATTCACTTACCATCGCTCCATCGATCTATGTGACGCAGTTTACTTCCACTTCACATTTTACTTGTTCACCAATAATATACTCAATTTATAAATCAAGACTGACTTGAACTATGCCTGTTGGGAATCCCAATATCATCCTGACACGCTCTGTTCCTTATTCAGGATGTCTGCCTGTTTCGCTCTGCTCGCCCAGAATATCTGTGAATTGCCACATTCATCGGTTAGCCTTTTGGAGATACTTTATGGTATCCATATCCCCTGTACGATCACAATAAACCTTCCTCACCTCCCTAGACACAAGCCCTCGTAGTAATTGCCAAACCATCCAAATATTTGATGATGCCATCACTCTCCGGCTTTGTGTACAAGCCTGTGGACAATGATGTTGAATAAATTAATAAGACCAAGAGTCAAGGATTACTTGACTGAAAACAAATACAGTTCTACTAATGGACTATAGACAAAATAACATTGGGATTTCCAAACTTCCAAACTTCATTAAACAATCCTAGATGTCAGATAAACAGGACATTCACACACCTGGGTCAGACACAAGGTTCAATCCCCCGAAAATGGAAGGTTCTTGCATGAAACAACAGACGGTATTGGTATCAAATGTAGTGTTTGTGACCAGGACATAGCACATGGGATGAGGAAAACTGTCCATGGGGATTTTACAATTCAGGAATCTAATTGGGAATCCAAACTGAACGGAAAAAATCAAGTAAAGAACTCTGAAATGAAGTTCTGTAATCAATCTCTTTTCACTGAAAATGGAAATCCTCTTGAATAACAATCGAGAATGTGTGTGTGTGTGTGTGTGTGTGTGTGTGTGTGTGTGTGTGTGTTTGTGTGTGTGTGTGTGTGCGCGCGCGCGCGCGCGTGTGCACGCGGGCATACTTACGTGTGCTTCTGTGGTGTATTTCTTGCCCTCCATTCCACTTGCAGTGTGACAACAGAGTGGCACTTATGTTGCCACGTCGGTCCCGCTGTTTTTGATCACACGTCGCTTTCTGAGTGATAATTATCTCCAATTTACTGGAAGTGCCTGAGACAAGTATATCAGTGACCGTTTCAAAACGTGATGTTCCACTCCAGCCGTACAACACCCAAAGTGCTCAGAGACACTGAATGGGAATGGCCTCTTGTTGGGGGCACTGAGAGTGATGGTTCCATGTCAGATGGTCCTGAATCAAAATTAACTCATTCAGAATGTTCTGATGGAAAGCGAAGGGAGCTCTCCCTGGAAGTTTCCCAATTCACAAGGAAAATGATTTTGTTGTGTGCCAATGTGGATATCGGTAATGAACAGCAAATCATACATTCGAGTGTTGAAGCACTGGACATCTTATACCTCATTCAGTCATGAAGAGGAATAAAAAGAGGAATACAGACTCAGGTGAACTGCTTGACTCACACTCTCATACAGTCACTAATATTACCGTGTGGTCTCAAATCAATCCACTGAAATTGAGGAAACTACGGGCAGGGTGCCGAATCACATTGTAGCCATTTTGTTTTTTTTTGATATCACAGAGGTGCAGAAAAGTCTGACCAGGGAGAGGGAGGAATGCAAGTCAAATGAAACTCTGGTGAAATTCAGTCATAAACTAGAGACATGAATAAGACCACTGAGGGAGACCATTTCACATATTGTACAAAGAATAATCATGTACAGTTAGCACCGCTTCCACATCTCAGATCGCCTTTGACCTTTCCTCAATATGTGTACAGACTGAGTTTTGTACATCTCAAAGAAAGAACCGTATAATTTAATAGCAGCAAGTAAGTCGCATCTCCTCAATTCCCACACAGGTTTCCAAATCAGCTGGCAGCCAGTTGGCAGTTGTTCATGTCTCTGCTGGAAAGTGCACGGTTAATGCGAAAGACAAGGAAAGTTGCAGCTCGTTATGGCACCGCGTTTCGAATAACCTCACTCCGTGGTCTGCCATTCTCGGATTCCTGATTGAACATAGGTTTTCAGGTGGCGGAATACCTTTCTGCTGCTTATTCTGCAGAAAAGGCGTACTCACTGTGAGCATTCTGCAGGCTATGGTCAGGCACACGGTCTTCGCTTTCCGCTTTTAGCCTGTCTGCCACGGTCACTGAGCAAGCTGAGATGCTGCCTTTCAGGTCCCAGTTCTTAAGAAGGCTGAGGCTTGAATTCCAGCGTTGCCACTTGTGTTAATGGATGAAGCTGGCAAAGCTTGGTAGGGATGAGCTGTCTTGAAGTTGAACAGAATGAAACGTAATCATTTCTTCTAAACCACGCTATAATGTGGAGTCGCACATAGCCACTAACGTGTCAGTATTCTCGCTGTGTTCCCCTGCTGCTGTGGTTTTCACCTCAGCCTCCAGCTAGAAAGGCCCCCAGCATAATGCGGGACCCAGATATCCGCGTCATATTCCAGGTGTTTTGCGTGGTTCACCGTTTTCTCTGAAAGTGAATAGAGGTCGTAATTTCACCGTTGTTGGGAAACCAGATCCTGCACTGAATCCGCTCACTGTTTTTTGTTGTGGCGAAAAGAAGGGCAATCGCAATGTGGAACTGACTTCCATTCCTCTCATTTCCTTCACATCTGTCCAGATGAGGGCGGCTGGTGATCGTCCCTCTTGTTCTGGGGGAGGCACCAGCACATTGTGAACCTCTTATAAAACAGATTGCAATTGGTAACCTTCACGTTTCGTGGCGCACTGCTCGTCTGTTCTGTTTTATATTACTTTAGCACTTTCCAGGTAACGGTGGTGCACGAAGTCTCCAGTGAGTTTGTGAGCACCGTTTGGAATTGGCTCGCTGCCATTTGTGCGAGCAGTTCGTGATCCAGATAACTCAACAGCTCCCAGAAAGCATTCATGTTTCGGTGTGTCAGGAAATAATATATCTTTACCAGTTCTGTTTCTATTCCACGTCAATAGCTCTCATTTATTGGATACGCTGGAGAGCTAAGGGGGTAACACCATTTGTGATGCATTTTCTGCAGCCAAGATCTTTGACACCAAACTTTGGAAAAGTTTGGAAAACCTTAACCTCTGGTTGGTTTCCAACCAACCACCTTCAAAAATGCTAACTATTCAAGCTGTTGTTCGCCACTGAAGCGTCTCAGTTGTGATGTCATGGTAATTAAATCGACTCGAATCAAATGCTAGCAAGAGCAAAGAAAACGTTTATTTTAGATCTTTGCAAATGGACCCGAGACATTGGCAAGATGCCTCACGTAAGGGGCGCCTGATAGCTTTCCCATATTCCTTTTATTCAATGACATTATCAAGCAAAGATTACCAATTGCAATCTGGGTTAGATTAGGTTCACAATGCTTATCCTTGTCAACACATCAAGGTCAGTACCGTGAAACATTCCATCTCCTTTCGAGATATGGAGCTGTTTTTCTCATTCATTGACTGTTAACATGGCCGGTTGACTGGCCTTGTAAGTCTGGTGTTATTTTGGTTTAACTGGCCTTGTAAGTCTGCTGTTAGGTCGGGTTGCCTTTACATTTTTTTTCTGTCTGTGTGCAATACCTGCCCTTAATTTCAATCAGGCCATTACTTCTTTGTTTCCTCGATGCTTTTATAGATTTCACAGGAAATGTTAATTTTCCATTACATTTCCCCGTTTTTGTCATTTTATGACAAAAATAAATAGACATGTACACCGCCACATAGTTATACATCAAACTGCTTACTAAGCACCAGACCTTTCCTCAGAAGGTCAATGCATTCCACGCCACCAGGCTTCCTCATCCCGCTTCTGAGTTTCGGTTATAATCATTCCTTGATAATAGAATACCTATATCCTGTGTGACATGTCCATGTATCCGTGGTGGCTACTACTAATTCACAGTCACTGGGACCACAAAGATCCCTACATAAATAGTTATTGTCCCATTTATAATCGTCTTCGTTACGAAACGGCCATGGGTCGCATGTAAAGAACAACTTAGCATCCTTGGTTAAGATTACCGTCTGCAGCTGTATACCAGACGCCCCTGACTTCCAAAATCGTCCTGCCAGGGCAGCCCCATATTTGTATGAGCCTTCTAATCACCACTTACACTTATTTGGTTCTGGTGTTGTCCGATGTCTCCTGAAGTCCACCGACACGTTTGCAATGGTTGGCGTGCATCAACGTGGCTCTTGCAGCGAACTTAACAGCTGCCTGTGCTATAAGGAGCCCTTAAAACGTACCCAGACACCTCTTCGCCTTCCAGCTTTTCCTCCTGAATACTTTAACCACTATAGAGTCTCCATGTTCTCTGTCGTGCATCTTCCCTTCTGCTGAGTGGGGTAGTGCTGCCTTCACTTGATTCTGTATTTAAGACAGAAGTGTAGAGAGTTTTATGCTGTAACAGAAAATCTCACCCTCACAGTGGTCTGTTATCTGTCTTACCTTAGGTCTTGGGCTAATTCCTGTATTGGGCGGCCTCCCAAACAAAATCTCAAACGGGCTACGATTTGTTCTTTCTCTCCTTCTCGATCTCATATATATTAACACAAATGGAAGTGCCTTTGTTCATGTCACCCCTCGTCCCTCACACCAAAATGCAATATTCTGATTCTGAATCGGTGAATCCTGCACGTCTGGTCTAGGGCTGCAAATGTCATTAATTACAGGGACAGTCATGTGGCTCTCCTTCCCCTTCTGTGGGGAGAAGGCGAGTACCATTAAGGACGTTAAATCGCTTTATTGCAATGTTAGGTATCTCCACTGAAAATGTGTTGCTTGAAAAGTGCAGCAGGTCAGGCAGCATCCAAGGAGCAGGAGAATCGACGTTTTGGGCATGAGCCCTTCTTCAGGAAACTGAAGATTCCTGAAGAAGGGCTCATGCCCGAAACGTCGATTCTACTGCTCCTTGGATGCTGCCTGACCTGCTGCACTTTTTCAGCAACACATTTTCAGCTCTGATCTCCAGCATCTGCAGTCCTCACTTTCTCCATGTTAGGTATCTCCAAAATCATCGTATTGTATCTGAGCCAACGTGCTATCGACATGTGTGTTTTGTTTTGCTCGGGAAACATTATGGATACGCATGTGGGACCAGTAAGGTTAATTCACCATAGCCGGCGGTGTCCATGATTGCTACAACAGGCTTTCCAGCTGCATCCACGGCTCGCAGTCATTTCGGCAATCTTGCCGCCTCGGGGCCTAAGTTTAACTGAAAAATAAACTACCGGCCTCAATTTTCCCACATTATCCTGCATCAGCACAGATGTCTTCCAGCCACGCTTCTCATCTACCGTTTGTAAAAAACGCTTGTTTGGATTCGGAATCCCCAGTGTAGGTGTAGTTTGGAGAGCCATTTTCAATTCAACAATGGCACTACCGGCCTCTGGGTTCACTCTAACGGACTCTGGCTCTGCAACTCTTAGCCATTTGATATGCCTGAATGCTTGCGTAATGTGGGATTAACTTTCTTCAGTAGGAGCGCATGACCAAAAAAAATAGCAATTGTTTCTTCGCCTGAGGCTTTGGAATTTGCTGGATTGTTTGAACACTGTCTTGACCAATGGCCTTCCCTTGTTCAGATACTAAGTGACCTAAGAGCTTCACCTGCTGTTGCACAAATTGAAGTTTTGCGAGACTAGCTTTGTGCCCATCCCTAGCGAGATGGCAGAGCAACACAAGCGTGTCTTTTGCACATTGTTCCTCTGTTGGTGCTGTTATTAAGCATTCATCTACAGACTGCAGAAGCGCTGATCCCGGGGTTAAAACAAGAGACTCCAGACTCCTGCGTAGAGCATCATTATGTATGATGGGGGAATCATAATAATCTTGACAAAGTCGCATGAAAGTATACAATTTGCCTTTGAATGAAAAAGTGAACTATAATTGACTTTCTGGGTGTACCGGTACACTAAAGAAGGCATTTGCTAAGTTCATAACAGAGAACCATTTACTGTCTAGTGGAAATTGAGTCAATTTCCTATAGGGTTTGTAAACATTTGGGGTGCGTGGAACAACAGCGTTACCGACTACCTGCAGGTCTTGAACACACCTCCATTCCACCAATTCACTTGGAATGTTTGCCATTTTGACCAGAAAAATCTGGGTTCTCACTGGTGATTATCCACAGGGGATTATCACACCAGACTTTAGGAGGGATTCAAATACTGAAGTAATTCCTTCCACAGCCTCGGGTTTTAACGGGTCTTGTGCTCTGCGAGGATGATACTCAAACTTCGGTGTTATTCTTATGGGTTCACTGCTTGGTATGATGCCTAGATTACGTTTGATTTTTGCCCTGAACTCAGCAGGAACCCTTCTTAATCTTGGGGCCGAGACATCTTCCATCGGTAAACACCAGACTACTCTCCTGGCGAGGGTTTCCTGGACTGCCCATCCACTTGAGTTAGCCAATATAGTTTCTTCCTATATGTCCTTATATCCGCATTGAAGCAGATACCCACATCGACCCTGAAGCCACAATATTTCGTTTTTTGTGCCTTTTATGTCCATGGTCCCAAATCCTGCCGCCTGTCGCTGGATGTCTTTGCCAATGATACATGAGGAATGTAGCCTTCTACATCAGAAAGACAGGGTCGACTTGCCGTCACAGATACTTTAGATAAGTGTTGTCTGACTGTACATCTGTGATCATTCCAATAAAATTCGCACAATAACAACTGATCTGGTTTCACCAATCTCCTGAACCAATCCTTCTCATATGATTTGTCAGGGGCATCGTGGTGTATGTTTGCTGTGCAGTGCAGCATATCCTCAGCAAGAAATTCCGTGTTAGTGGGATTAACATGGTTACTTGCTTCCTGGGCGAGTAAATCGCTCACTGAACTTATCACTCTCTGACTTAATCGCCTTGCATAGACATGCATCAGTTGTCGTGTGTCGTATTTTACAGTCCGCACTGGTAAATCCTCTTTTTGTATTGCCTGCAAGCCCGTCGGAGAAGTGCGCAAATCCAACCACAGACTCACTATGAGATCTCGAGCCATCAGATTTACCGAACAGAATTCCGATAACAGAAATGGGAATTGGAATATTTCCCCATTACTGGTTTCGCACAATAGGGTTGCGGTTAATCTCTGTCGTATCACAACTCCTGATGCACCCACAGAGTTCAGGAACCTTCCACTCATCTTTATTTGCACCGACTCTTTGAACTGCCATGATTTAAAGTCTGAATATATTGCCCCTGTATCAGCCAAAAAGGTAACTGGGGCACCTTCCTCATGTAATATAGAGGTAGGCATTGACTTATATGCATCATCATTATACTGAAAATATGATCCACGCTTCACAATCTCAGAGCTCAATTTAAAGCTGGGACGTTTCAGTGCCTGTAAGGTTAGTTGAAGAGGTTAGCATCAGGGAGTCTTTGTTGCCAAGCAGAAAGCAAAGAGGTTTACCTGTAACTTGTGGGCTGCCCACCTCCACCTTAGCCTTCTCAGACACTATTCAAAGGTTGGGGAGCCGCATCCCATCCGAGTTTACTTTATCGTTTGAAAGGTGGTAAGACCAGACTCGTCTGCTCCTCTGCAAAACCGATAATATTCGTGCAGAAACGCAACTGTTGAACAATTTCGATGTCTATTTAGAATAGCGTTCGATAAGTATCTGTTAGCCAGTAGGCAACACGATGATGTGCATAGGCTGGAAAAATATTTTTAAACGTTGTGTCAGCCATGATGATTTCGAATGTCGTGGCGGGATAGGAGCGGTGTTAAGAATGGCCTCCTTCTGCTCCTTTCTGTCAGTACCATTTCTGGCCCAGGTTTGTAAACAATCACAATGAGGACAATGTAAATCTATACCAAGGAATATTTTGGTCCCAAATCCACCTCCCTCCCAGCTGGAATAGATAGCTCCTGTTTCAGCTTTAGATCAAACAGTGGAGGATTCTCACAAGTTCTCTGTCAGGCTGTACGTTCCTTCACATCGGTTTCCAATTGGACACATGAAGCAAGTGATTACACGGATGCTGGAGTTGAGGGACAGAATTCCCCTTTGATGGGTTGGATTTCTAGCCAAGGTAATGTAAATGAATTTCTGACATTTTGCATCTTACTCTGGATTCTTGCGACTTTACTAACTAAACTGAAATTCAATTTGCCCTTGCATAGCATTATTCAATCTTCACTATTCATATTTAAAAATGACACGTGCTGTTGGATGTAGTAGCCCGAGAGATTGTTGACGTTGTGTGAAGTGTGGGTCATTGTGTCGTATGAACATTCCAAGGGAAGTTGGTAAAGTATCAGTGAATCGAATTCCCGGTTGAATTGAAGCCGATAGAAAGAAACTCCCAGTACTCTGGCGACATAATATTGCCTGTGATCAACGCAGGAAGCCATGGTAAATGTACACCGTATTCAATAATGCTTATTTTCACCACATTTTTCTGTCATTTTCCTGATCCTCATTCTTCATAATCGATGATCCATCATCAGTATAACCTCCTCTGCGCAATGTTTCATTTCAGATCCACTGCAAAAGTTGAGTAATTGTGTTGTGGGGCCCAGTGTTAAAATCAGGAGCCGTTAGTCATCACTACACGGCAGCGCCAGTGGTGCAATTCGTCAGTTTGGTGCACTTGCACGGCAGCATGGAAATCCGTGAGCTGACGCAGATCCACATTCAATTCTCGCCAGGTGTTGGTTTTACTGATAGTGACCATAGATGACAACAACTCCAAGCTGAAAAACAGTTAAAACACCGAATATTACACCGCAGTAAAGTTTCTTTGGCCCTCATGTTGCTCCGATCTGTGATACAAATCTGAAGGAGGCAACGTCCGAGCAAATCTCCTCTGCACCCGTTCCAATGCTTTCACATCCTTCCTATAATGTGGCGACAAGAACTGCACGCAACTCTACAAGTGCGGCCACACCAGGGAATTTCTGGAGCTGCAAGGTGATCACTTGGATCTGAAACTCAATCCCACTCCCAGGAAAAACTAACACACCATGCTTCTTGCAAACAAACCTGTCGACGTTGGTGGTAACTTTCAGAGTTTTATGTACATGGGCACCGAGATCTCTCTGCTCATCTAAACTTCCAAGAATATTACAAATAGCCAAGAACTCCGTATTATTCTTGCTCCTTCAAAAGTAAATGATCTCACCCTTTTTCACATTAAACTCCATTTGACACCTCCGAGCTCAGCTCTGCAGATTATCCATGTCCCTCTGTACATTTCAGCAGACTTTGTCACTGTTGACAACTCCATCGAGTTTAATGTCATCTGCAAATTAACTAATCCATAATTCCAAGTCGTAATCCAGGTCATTTATAAAAATAAAAATCACCAGTGGATCCAAAACGGTACACCATGAGTAACTCAACTTCAGGATGTGCATTTCCCATGAACGACCACACTCTGTCTGCATTCAGCGAGCCAATTTTTCATCCAAACCGCTAAATTACCCTCAATCCCAAGTCTCTGTATTTTTTTTTGTAGCAGCCGACACTGCCTTACTGAGAACCATCTCCACCACATCAACCACTTAACTCTCATCCACCTGTTTGCTCACCTTCTCAAAGAGCTCAATAAGGTTTGTGCGGCACAACCTAATATTCACAAAATTGTGTTTACTATCGCGAATCAACTTCTTCCTTTTTAAATGATCATAAATCCTATCTCTCATCATCTTTCCCAACACTTTACCTAAAAGGAAGCTAAGGCTCACGGTACTATAATTGCCAGCGTTGTCTCTATTCCCTTTGTGAAGAAGGGGACAATTTTTGCTCAATTCGAGTCTTCTCGCACTCATCACATAAACACTGACGAAATAAAGTTCATATTCAAAAGTTCTGCAATCTCCTCCAACGATTTGCAGCGAATCTTCAGATACATTCCATCAAGCCCAGGGGGCAAAGCCATGGTTGGAACGGTGACACACTGCTTACCACTGCTGCCTCAAAGCGCCAGAAACCTCGATTTAAATCCCGCCTCAGGCGACTGAATGTGTGGAGTCTGCACATTTGCCCCGTGTCTGCGTGGGTTTCGTCCGGGTGCTCCAGTTGCTCCCCCAATCCAACAATATGCAGGTTAGGCGAATTGGCCGTGCTAAATTGCCCATAGTATTAGGAATTGTGGGTCGGTGTGGACTTGAAGGGCCTGTTTCCACACTGTAAGTGATCTATTTTCAGTCTTTCAAGAATTGCTAACAACTCCTCTTTATGAATATCAATTTCGTTTATTCTAATACGTTGCATCTCAATATTCTCTTCGACAGCATTGTCTTTTTCGATTGTGATATGATGAAAAAATATCCTTTCAGCGCCTATCCTACACTTGGACTCCGCTTACAACCTCCTACTGCTGTTTTTGACGGGCCCTAATCATATCCTAGACAGTATTTTATTCTTTAATTACCAATAGAAAGCTTTAAGGTTTTCATTGATCCTGCCAGCAAAAGACTTCTCATGTCCCCTCTTAGCTCTAAGTAGCTCTCTCTTCAGGCCCTTCCTGGCTAGCTTTTAATTCTCAATCGGCCGACCTCAGCCTTCACATCTCATGTTTACATACGCCTCCTTCCCACTTTTGAGACGACATTCAACTTCTTCAGTAAACCCAGCTCCTTGTCTCGACCTCTTATTCCCTGCATGACGCATACATACTTATCAAAGACATGCAATAGCTCTTCCCTGAACAGGCTCCATATTTCAGTTGCTCACAACCCCTACAGTTACTTTCTCCATCCAGTGCAAACTAACTCTTGCCTAATCGCATCATAATGGCCTTTCGCCCAGCGATATCTCATGCTCTGCAAAATATACCTATTCCTATCAATCACTAAATAAACATAACCGAATTGTGGTCATTATCACCAAAGTGCTCACTTACCTCCAAATCGAAAAGCTGGCTTGGTTTATTACCCAGTACCAAATCCAATGCGGCTCTGCCTCTTGTTGGCCTGTCTGCATGCCGTGTCAGGAAACTCTTAAGCACGCATTGGGCAAAATCTGGCAGATCAGAGGTACTCAAACGATAACATGTTCAATCAATATTTGGAAAGCTAATGTTCCCCATAACAGCTACCCTGTTACTTTCGTTCCTATCCAGGATCATCTTCTCAATCTTTTCCTTCATATCCCTAGAGCCCATTCTAGCTCAGCAAATTCAGTAGAGTCCTCAGCAAATATTCTTTCTGCTGCCATATTACTGTCTTTTACCAATAATGCCACATCTCCCCCTCTGAAACGACCTTCATGTTCTTACTGAAAAATCGAAATGGAGATAACAGGAACAACCATTCCTTTCAGTGCTCCACTCATGTCTCTGAAATGGCCATAACATCGAAGTCCCAGGTAACAACCCATGATGCCTACCTTATCCCAGATGCGCCTGGCGTTGATATAGGCACACTTTAAAATCAACTTCATCCGTGCCAGTGCACTCTTGCAAACCTGAAAAGCTATTTATGACCTAACCACTCACAACCTCCTGCAATCTGGGTCTATAATTCAGGTTTCCACTCTGCTGCTGAATTCGTTTAAACCCTCCTGAAGAGCATTATCAAATTATCCCCTCAGGATATGGATACTCTTCTGTTTCAGCTGAAGATCATCCTGGTTGGCGAGATTCCACCGACTCCAGAATGAGGGTCAACTATCCAGGTATCCGAATCCCTCCCTCCTGCACCATTTTTGTAGCCACGTTTTCAACTGTTCTCTCCCTATTCTTCAACTCACTACGATGTGGCATGGGTAACAAATCAGAGAGGACGGCTCTGCGTGATCTAGATATAAGATGCCACGCTAGATCCCTGAGTTTCTACCATACATTCTCATTTCTTTTCTTACCTATGTTGGTGGTGCATGTGTGGACCATGACTTGGGGCTGCTCCCCGTCCACCTTAAGAATCGTGAAACACGATGTGAAACATCACAAACCCTGGTCGCTGGGAGACAACACACCAATCATAAGTCTGCCCTGTACCCACAGAATCTGTAATCTGTGCTCCTCAATATGGAGTCCCCAGTAACTAATGCTCTCCTCCTCTCTCACATACCCTCTGAGCAAAAGGGACAAACACTGTGCCAGAGACCTGTACACTTTGGCTTACCTCTCGTAAGTCATCGCCTCCAAATTTAGCAAATATGGTATACTTATTACTGAGGGACACGGTCAGAGTGGATGCCTGCACTGACTGCCTGTCTGCCTGTTCTGCCATCGACCTTTTTCTGGTTCCTGAAGTATTAGTGCCTTCCTAAATCATGTGAATTCCCCTCAGACACCCGAATGATCTGATATCCAGCTCCAGTTCCCTGATGCAGCTGCGGAGGAACTGGAGTTGCGTGCACTTCCCGCAGATGCGGATATCAGGGACTTTATTGAAGACTCTGAGCTCCCACATTCTACAGGAAGAATATTCAAATGTCCGACCATCCATTCCTAATGTTCTCCACATGCACACACACACACACACACATATATGCACACATGCATGTATATATATAAAAATGTGTATGCGCTTGCATGTATGTGTGTATGCATATATATTTAAAAGTTGCAAAAGAACGTTGAGTTAAAGGGCATTTATTCTTAAAAAAACAATTTATAATTTTGTGGAGTGTTCTGTTCTTAGGAAATACATCAGTTACTTACGACTAGCTCGAAATACTGCCTGACTGAATATCCATCTCTCAAAGAGATACAGAGGTGACATTTGAAGTTGAAGACGTTTGTCATATCTCTGATCCTGCGCTGCATTATGTTCTGGAAATGATGTTTAGCTCATTTCGTATTACTGATTTTGCTACAACCTCGCACAGGGCATTGATACAATCCAAAAAGTATCAGGTTTATCTAATTGGACAATTTGAGTGCTGTTGGAAATGCTGGAATCGAAATGATAAAGATTTTTTAAAAATACTGCTATGAAGATTACAGGATTCGTACAGGTGCATTTTTCGAATCTTGTCACTGGATAATTTTGGGGGAGATGGGTGAGCAGCAAATCGACTTACTCCCATCTCTGTGATTGCAGTAACAAGTGCAAGGCAACAGATAAAAAAAAGGTGCATTCCAATGACAGGTCAGTTCCAACTCACTGTAATATAATTACGCTTTGTCACTATCGTATGAAGGGTTAGCTGAGTGGGGAGATGAAGATCCTGATGATAATCTGAGACATTGAGAGAATTAATCCCACATTGTTGGCATCACTTTAGATCATAAACCAGTCATGCAACGGACTGAGCTAACAGGCTTCCCTTTAATGCTGAGCTGACACAAACAGCTCAGTTATGTTACAATTTGGAGAAGTTCACATACAACAAGTTGGTAAACTTTTCCTCACAATCAGCTCTTTCAAATCTTAGTCGTACTCGGTTGCAGGTGTTATGTGGTTTCTTTCCAATTAACGCTAACCAATTAGAGAGTGTGCACCTAACGTGTACTCATACCGGCCGCCCAGTGAATTCACTCATTGTGTGGCTGCATGCGTCTTTACAAATATTTTTGAATCAGCTTCTGAAACATTTTTCCTGAAAAAAAAATCATTTTCGATTTCAGTAACTGTACAATGAAAAAAAAACCGTGCTCCAAAATTTTCATTGTCCTTCTTCATTGGTTTTGATGTTAGAAAGTCCAGTTATAGATCCATCTGAATGAGGGAATTTCCCTCCTATGTAATCTCACCAAATACACATCATTTGGAACATTTTCATATGGACACAACTCAGTTTTACCTGGTTTCACGCCACATGATCTATTTGTCTCTTCCACCATCCCAATAAACTCAACCTTGTCTTTTCGAATAGCGTTATTCCCCAGTACCTCGTGAACTTACTTTCCATATTTTTTGTTTCCAAGTAAACGCTGTCCATTCTTCCTGACGTATTTTGATTGCTGTCATCGCCACCCGTTTGTTTTATCATCTCTTTATATTCCAGTAAAGTCCATCTTGATAAAGGATGCTGGTCCAAAGCAACACATGAAAACCCGCTCGAATGTTGTATACTGCTATTACCAGTGTAGGGAAGATGGGAGCTAGTTCAGTCACAGGTGGATCCGTTGGTTGCCACACAGTGGATCAATCCCTCAATGGGTAATGACAGTTTTTCCTCACTTTTCTCCCCTCTCTGAACATGTGCAAAAGCAACACAGTCTGGGAGCACAGAATGCCTACAGTTGAGAAACTGGACATTTGATGCAACAAATTCACACCGACCCTCCAGGGATAAACCCTCAAGAACAATTCCATACCCTATTACTCTTAATTTGCTCCTGAATAAGGCACCTTACTGACAGTCGACCCCTTTGGAGTCAAACCATATCTCTTGCACTGTGAGGCAGCAGTGCTAACCAGTGAGGCACCTTGCGGCCCTGCAGCCATATTGCAAGGCACATGCAGATGCGTGTGAAATGTAATGACTGTCAGAGATGCTCTGCTTTTGTTATTGTCCTTATCAGACCACGCAATGAATTCAAACCATAGCGGTGAAAGCGCTGAATCATAAGCACTAGTTGACATTTAGGACGACATGTGCAATATCATCTTCTCTTTAATGCATAGCTTTTTGTTTCCTGCGGAGAGAAGTTTCTTCCAAAAAAAATGTTCGTGACATCAAGCTTTTACATAACAGAATAATGCATTATGCCAATATCAGTCACCAAACAGTCTTCCATTCTCATTTCCAGTTTCGAGTACTTGGTCCGCAGCCTGAGGTCTGAAGTGTTCACTTCAATGAGACTTTCCCTGCAAAGTTTTTATCTGAAATGAACCAACGAATGAGACTAAAGTTAAATACCATTAAATTTTTTCATGATCTACGGGAGAACTGAACCTCATTTTCACGCATTGAGGGAAATATACAGACATATCTTGTGAGATGTTAAAGACCTCAGGTGAGCCCAACTTTCATAAAATGACGAATTGAACCGTTTGACCTCTTCTTTCTTCACTTCAAGCTTTAAAACCCGAGTCTTTGTTTTAAATTAGCAAAGGGGTAAATAGGCAGGAGGCTGTCCTTCGAGGACTAGCCCAGTCGTGAATAATTGGTACATTCTAAACGTTGACTTCTCCACCTATTGAGGCAGCCTGGCCAGCTGTGCGCTTCCAGCCTCCTACCTGTTTAATTTGGATTCCAGCAGATTCCTGTCTCTACACAATGAACGGAAGCATTCAGCTGCTTCCCTCTACGTTTTCCTCCTCCACTTTTTCACTGTTACTTTACTGCTTCTGTGAGTCACGTTGTTCTTCCTGCCAAACTAGAGCATTCTTTGCATGAGAAGCTTGTCATCCTCATGTTAATCGAAGGAGAAACACGGATGTGGACTTCAAATTTCAAGCAGATGAGGCCTGGTCTCGGGGAAAATGACTTCACGATGTTCATTCAGAAATAATTTGAAACAACATGGAGAATGCACCTTTGGATGTTTGCTGCAATACTTCTACGAAAATTCAGCAAGGTATCAGTAAAAAACGAACACAAGACCCCGGCTCTAACCACTGAGTTACCGAGCGATCGACAAGAGACCCCTTTTAAGACTGGCAAAAAATGATGACCTCGAGTAGAACAAATTCGGTTATCCGAAGTTTGTGATGCAAGATTCGTTTTGTCTTTAAATATATGACTTGAAACCAACTTCTTTGATCACTTGTTTGAAATAACACTATGTCAGCTTCCCAATGTCTCATTATGTGACTGAGATCAAAATTTGTTTAAATTCCCTTGATTTCAGCATGCATTACAGTTTTTCTTCATCCTTTGGTGAGTAATTCCTTTCCTATAGCATGGTGCAATTTACATAGTGAAGAGATTTCAAAACTTATGGCCTTGGTAGATGACGTTTAGGCACCAAACGTGAAAAAGTTCAAATAGAAGACACTCCGGAGTTCGGATTTCGAAGGAATGCAGGTATCTGAGAGTGCATTTTAAAACAACATCTTGGGTGTCGTGTCCGCTGGCTAGGTTGGCATCTATTGAACAGTTCTAATTGCTCTTGAGTGGGCTGGAGGACATGACAGTGAAAGATAGAGCGAAGACAGTCAAGTGATTTGCAGAAAATTACGAAATCTTTGGAATTTAACTGCCCGGTGAATCACCCGCAATTCCTGCCTTCCACCACGTGGGAGCCCGTGTGGGAAGATAAAGCTGCGAAGGCCGCAGCGCCCGTTTGGAAAATGGGCTGTGGTAAAAATGTCTTTCAGATAAGGAACATGAACACTGAACAGAACGCAAGAACACCCTTGAATAGAGACAGAGGGAAATAGACAGACCTGAGAGGGAATTTGAGAGGACGGGGTGCAGTGTATTGCCACCGTTTCGTCCAAAAAAATGGATGAGAGTTTGAGTTGCAGAGGAGCAGACGTGGAAGAGTTAATGATGTTAATGTGGTGCAAGTAGGCTGACATAGTGATTGTGGGGATATGTGGTTGAAAACACATCACGAGGTAAAGGATGCCACTTTGTTTATGACGTGTCTCCTTCAGACTCAAGACAATTGCCATGGCGAATATTGAGCCAGTGGCGAGGAATTTTCTCCTTGCACTTGATCGATGATGCCTTCCAGCTAATCTCATCAATTTCCCGCAACTCCGCTCTCAATAACCACCCCTCCATCTATGACAAGGACACAACGCCCTTATTCATCACTCCAAACTCCGCCAACTCCGTGGACATCATGTCATCCTCCGACATTTCGGTCACCTGCAAAAGAATCCCACCAGCAAATATGTGTTTCTCTCCCCACCCCTTTTTCGCTTTCTGGAAAGAGCATTCCCTCTTCGACTCCCTTGTCAAGTGCACGCCCCCCACCAAACCACCCTCCCCTCCCAGCACCTTTTCATTCCAACACGAAATTTGCAAAACCTCCACCCGCACCTCTGCCCTCAACTCTGTCCAAAAGAACCTTGCACATACATCAGAATTTTACCTGCATTTCTACACATGTCATTTAATGTAACCATTGCTCCCGATGCAGTCTCCTCTACATTGAGGAGACAGGATGCCTAATTACAGACCGCTTCAGAAAAATCTCCGGGACACGCACACCAAACAACACCACTTGCCCCTTGTCGAACACGTCAACTCTCGCACCCACTCAGCTAACTTCACCCAGATCCTGGGTTTTCACCGGGCTCATGAACTGTCCTGCCTGTCCATCTTCCTTCCCACCTATCCGCTCACTCTGCTTTATGACCTATCACCATTACCACCACCTCCTTCCACCTATCACACTCTCAGCTACCTTGTACCAGCCCCATCCCTTTGTATTTGGCTCTTTACCCCCTTGGTTCACAAGCCTCTTTACTGATGAAGGCTCTTGCCAGAAACGTCGATGCTCCTACTCTTTGGATGTTGCCTGTCGTGCTGTGCATTTCCAGCATCGCACTTTTGACTCATTACCAAGGCAGTGGATTTTGAGTTAGGGACTGAAGACAGAAGCCTCAGTTTTGTCATGATTCAATTGTAAGAACTGTCTGCTCCGACACAACTGGATGTCAGACAAGTCAGGACAGCGTTTGACCTGGAGGTAACAGGGATGTGGTCGTCTTCATATCCACCTGCTGACCTGCCCGCTGTATGCGTTGGACATTGTGTGCATGAAATATTTTAACAAAATTCTGGTCACGTTCCAAAATCCCTTACCCTCAGACCATATCTTCAGATAGAATCCAGAGTCTTATGAAAGACGCTTTCCCACTCTCATTTTTGGACAACAACAATTTCGAAGGATATTAGAAGGGGAAGATTTGCAAACCAACCTCTCCGCCGTGCTCTGATGAAGTCGCGCATTTTGTCACAAATAGAACATGATCAGATTTGGAACAGGAAAGAAAAAAATTATCTGGTTACAGTGGGAGAGAAATCGTTAACTTATTGTATGTGTGTCCAAGGTTTCCCCCCATCATCAGAGCTCACAAACCACAATTACAGTCATACTGAGGAAAGACTGTGGAAAGTGGGGATTCATTTTCTTATCTGAGCAGAATTTCAATGGACGCAATGATACCAGGAACAAGCCATTCACCTGCTCAGAGTGTGGGAAGGGATTCACTCTCTCTGACCTGCTGCGACACCTGCTCGTTCAAAATGAGGAGGAACCATTTCAATGTCTGGATTGTGAAAAATGCTTTTAAACATCCAGTGATTGGATAACCGAACATCACGATCATACTAATGAGTAACATTTTATCATTCCAGACTTTGGAAAATGTTATCAAACCTCTATGTGCTTCATCTCTGAGAAATATTCTGACATGAATGAGAAACCTTTAAGAATTCTCGAGACCTGAAGTCTGAACCAGGTGCTCACCCGGAAGAGAGACATCTTCAGTTCCAAATCTGTGAGACATGCTGTAAAAGTCCAAGCTACCGGATGGCTCATCACCTTGCTGAATGTATTAACAGGTCTTTCTAAATGCCCTCACTGCGGAAGTGCTCCACATGTTCCTGGAGACTAAATTGTCATCAACGCGTTCACACTGAGGAAAGACATTAATCACTATATAATTCCTGGGGACAGTTTCTCATGAACGTCTTCACATTGAGGAGAGACCTATCAAATATACAGTATGAGGGATGTGCTCTCCAGTCTCTGTAGAACTGATGTCCCATCGACATTTTCGCAATGTGAGAGACGTTTCAAGTGTATTTATTCCAGGAATAGTTTCAAGCAATCATCTAAACTCTCTGTACACCAGGTAGTTTGCAGTGGGCAGAAAGCATTTACCTGCTCCATGTGAGAAAAACAAAAAAACTCACTCATCGACCCTGCTGAGACAGTAGAGGGATCCCACTGAGGGAAGGAATTCACTGACTCATTGTCGTGGAATTTAAAACGACTTGACTCAATAATTAGCAAGAGCAAAGCAACGGTCTTTATTAAAAATCTTGCAAGATTGACTCATTAGACTAAGTCAGATGCCTCAATGCAATGAGAATGGAAAATTTACATGGCCGTCTGCCTTTATAGCATTCCTTATCACACTCTCAAGGTCAGAGACTGGGGAAACTTAAGTTGTTATCCTCTCATCCTCTGGTCCTAGACATAACAGTTATTCAGCTTTCACAGAGTTCGACTATTGCAAGGTCGAGATAATTGTTTACAGATTTCAAACAGAGATAAGTTAGCTGCAAACCCTCATCAAAGCATCGTTTTGCAAAGCTTATCACAGCATTGGTTGAAAATTGGCACTTTATTTTTCACAGTAAATGGATAATTAATTTCACAGTAAATTGATAATTTTCCTTTCCGATTCCACCTTTATGTCATTTTATGACAACAAGGAAAACTGCAGCAACAATAAAAAAAAGACAGAGCCAGAATAGTTATACATCAGAAAATGTTCAGGAAACACCAGACCTTTTCCTCAGACACCACCTACCCGATACACAGCTTTGTGGTGGGATTGTAACTTGCTCTGGTGTGACCGGTACACAGCCCATGTTTACACGTCCCATTCGTCAAAGCCATGATAGGATGTGGTCCACGCAATGCCCCTGCCCTTATGAATAGTCCTACAAGGGCGCTTGCTAAAGGTGTGAGATGGGGCAGCCCGATATTCGTATGAGGCTTCTAATCACTACTTGCAGTTAATTAGTTCCAATGCTGTGCGACATCTCCTCAGGACCAGCTCCACTTTGCAATGGCTGTCTTGTGTCCACGTGGCTCTTTCTGCGATTTCAACTGCAGTCTGTGTTGCAATGAGCACTTAAAACAGTCCAAGTGACCTCTTCGCCTTCCAGTATTTGCCCCGAAGTATTTCACCACGATTCAATCTCCCTGTTCTAGATCATGCCACTTCCCTCCTGCTGGTCGGTGAAGTGCTGCTTTCACTTGATTCTGTATTTGAGATAAAAGTGTAGAGAGTTTTATACAGTTACACAACATCACATCCTCACCGTGCCCTGTTATCTGTCTTACCTTAGGTCTTGGGCCAATTCCTGTATTTTGCGGTTGACCAACAAAATCTCTAACGGGCTAAGATTAGCTCTTCCTCTCCTCCTAGATCTCATATACATTAGCACAATTGTAAGTGTCTTTGCCCATGTCACCCCTCGTTCCTCACATTTTGTCAATTTATTTTTTAGAGTAGCATTTACTCTTCCCTCTGCACCACCTCTCGCTGGGTGTTAGGCCCTGTGTTGTCTCATGTGTATTCACAAGTAATCACTGATCTGCTGTAAAGCATTATTAACAAATGGTGTCCCATTGTCACTACAGATACTTTCAGGTTAGCCCCATCTCGGAATCATCTCAGTTAGCAAAGCTTTGTCTTTTGCACTGGCATCCTGTTTCGACGTGGGGAACGCTTCCACCCATTTGGAAAATATATCAACTGTTAAGAGACAATATATTTTCACCTCACTGGGCGTTAGTTCAATGAAATCCAATTGTAAATGTTCAAAAAGTTTTTGGGGTTGGTGGTCTGCTGCCTGAGTCATCTGTATTCCCCTCCCCACATCATTAGTGGCGCAGATAACACAACGCCCACCATATTTCTGGGAGAAATGAGTCAATCCCTTCATGTACCAGTGTGCCGAAATACTGTCGTACATCCGCCCTTTTGACACATGGTCCTTACCGTGTGTCAGTGTGGCATAGAATGGAAATAATTATCGTGGTAGACAGGGTTTATCATTGGGACCACAACATACTCCCTCACTCATACTGCATCCTGCTTTCGTCCACTTACACGTTTCTTGTGGTGTGACCTGTGACTGTAACTCCCGTACATCTACTGCTAGAGTACAAATTTTTGTCGTACACATGTCAATCTGCTTACTTATTGGCTGCCGGGCTGCTGTTTTCGCTGCTGAGTCTGCCCTTGCATTGCTTTGAGAAATAAAATGATTATTTTTTTGTGTGGGCTTTACAATTACACACAACGATTGATTTAGGCAACAGAACCGCTTCCACGGCGTGTGATGGGCTTTCCAATGGAGGTCAAGAAGCCCCTGTGTTTCCACAGGGTTCCAAGATCATGTACAACCCCGAATGTATATCTGCTACAGGTATAAAATGCACTGTCTTTCCTTTAGCCATTTTACATGCCTCAGTCAAGGCAATCAGCTCTGCTGATTGCGCTGACAGATGGGAAGTGAGTGATCCCGCTTTGACTATCTCGTAGGTAGTCACTACAGCATACCCAACGCAATTCTGGCCTGTCTCCTTGTTCCTGAATGCTGACCTGACCACAAAAACTCCATATCTGAATTCTGAAGTGGTGAGTTCTGCAAATCGGGCCTAGGGCTACAAGTATCATTAGTTACAGCGATACAATTATGTGGGTCTCCTTCTCCTTCTGTGGAGAGAAGACTAGCAGGATTAAGGACTTTACATATGTTTATTATAATGTTAGGCATTCCCAATAACACAGTATTACATCTGAGCAAACCTGTTGCTGACATGTGTGCGGTCTTTTGCTCTGAAAGCAGTAAGGATACTGCATATCAGACCAGAAGGGTTAATTTATCATAGCCGACTATATCCATGGAAGCTACAATAGCTTTTTCAGCTGCGGCCACAGTCATTTCGGAAATCTCGCTACGGGGTGTAGTTTAGTCGAAAAATATGCCACCGGCCTCAATCTTCCCACCTGATTCTGTAACAGCACAGATGTCATGCAGCCACGCTTCTCATCCACCGTTTGTACAAAGGCTTGTTTGGATTCGGAATCCCCAGTGTTGGCGTATTTTGGAGCGCCTTTTTTAATTCAGCAAAGGCACTCTCAGCCTTTGGGGTCCACTGTAACGGACTCTGGTTTTGCATACCTTTGCCATGGGTTATATCACTTAGGGGAGCCTCAGTTGTTGCGTAATCTGGGATAAACATTCTACAGTAGGAGCAGATGCCCATAATTGATAGCAATTGTTTCTTTGTGTGATGCTTTGGAATTTGCTGGATTGCTTGAACTCTGTCTTGACCAACAGCCCACCCTTGTTCTGATATAGTATTGGGGTCAGGAGCATTTGGGGCGCACGGGACAATAGCGCTGTTGACTGCCTGCAGGTCGAGAACAAACCTCCATTACTCTGGTACACCAGGAATGTTTGCCTATTTGACATGAAAAATCGGGGTACTCGCTGGTGAGTTTTCACAGGGGATTATGACTCCAACCTTTAGGATGGATTCAAAGACTGGAGTAATTCCTTCTATGGCTTCACGTTTTAGCGGGCATTTTGCTCTGCAAGGACGATACTCAGAAGTTCGGGGTTATCCTTATGCGCTCACAGGCCCCTATGAGTCCCACATCATGCTTGCCCTTTGCCCTCAACTCAGTAGGGACCATTTCTAATCTTTGGTATGAGACTTCTATCTTAAGGAAACGGCAGACTATCCCCCAAGGATTTTCAGGGCGAGTGGGGGTTACCTGGACTGTCCTATCTGCCTGGGTTAGCCAATTTAGTTTCTTCTGAAATGTTCGCATATCTGCATTGAACCAGATACCCACATCATCTCTGAAGACCCAACTTTTCGTTCTTTGTGCCTTTAGCAGCCATGGTCTCAAATCCTGCCACCTGTCACTGGACGCCATCGCCAGTGACACGTGAGGAGCGGAGCCTTTCACATCCAAAAGATAGGGTCTACTTGCTGTTACAGATACCTTAGATGAATTTATACTGACTGCACATTTGTGATTGCTCCAATAAAAATCGCAAAATAACAACTGCTCTGGTCTAACCAATCTCCTGAACCACTCCTTCTAATATGGTTCGTCAGGGCCGTCATGGTGTATGTGTGCTGTGCAATGCAACATGTCGGCAGCAAGAAAATCGGTGTTAATAGGATTAACATGGTTGCTTGCTTCCAGGGTGAGTGAATCGCTCACTAAACTTATCCGTCTCTGGCCTAATCGCCACTGATAGACATAGATGAAGCGTCGTGGGTCATATTTTACAGCACTGGTAAATCTTCCCTTTGAATTACCTGCAAGCCTGTAGTAGTAAAGAGCAAGTCCAACCCAGTCTACCTATGAGATCCCGAGCCATCAGATTTAAAGGGCAAAATTCCGATAACAAGAAGAAGTTTTGGAAAGTTTCCCCATTAGTAGTTTCAGAAAATAGGGGCACGGAAAATCTCTCCTGCTCCACGACTCCTGATGCACCCATTGTCTTCACGAACCTTTCACTCATCTTTATTTGTGTGTTATTGACTAAACTGGCTTAATGTAAGGACTGAATATGTTGTCCCTGTATCTACCAAAAATGTAGCTGATGTTCCTTCCACATATAACATAGAGGTGAGCATGGACCTGTATGCATCATTGTGATATTTGACATACTGTCCACACTTCGTCATCTCAGTGCTCAACGTAGAGGTGGGACATGTTTCAGAGTCCGTAAGGTTAGGAGAAGAGAATAGCATAAGCGAGTGTTCATTGCCAAGCATAAAGGAAAGTAAATTGTCGTTTGCCCACCTCCAACTCAGCCATCCTCTGTCAGACACCCTGTCACTCAGCCTCCAGGGCCGATTGGGACTGTGTGTGCGGGCACTGCCTCGCCCAGTGGTCCATTGCTCCGCAAACACAGCACCCGCCAGACCTACCTCTGCCAGTGCATCTTCCATGACCACTTTTTCTGCAGCGCCATCCTCCAACGGCTGGGTGACCATCTTTTTGGCTATTTCATCGTTCATTCCATTGATGAAGATGTTCTTCTGCTGTGCTTCATACGGCGTGATTTCTGCTGCCGTTATGTCTTCAGTTGGTCAGTCAACTCTGCACATTATGGATTTCAGTGAGGTACGTAAGGACTGGGACACGGTTTCACCTTCCCGTTGTTTACACATTGCTATTTTGGTCATGTCCATTCCCGTTGGGAATGCCTCCATACAGGCGGTTGCCAGCGCTGCAACAAAAGCATTAACGTCTCCGTTCTCTTCTACTTGAGTGTTGGCTCCTCTGGCATCGACATTTACGGCTAACCAGTTATACTTCTCTTTGCTTTCTTGGTTCAGTCTGTTGGGGGTTCGAGGTACTACCGGTGATCCAGCAGGCGCTGAGGTGGTGGTCGCTGACGTGGAACTTTCGCCAGGTGGATCTCGTGGGATGGGGGGGTTGCAGATCTCGGAGGGCATTCATCAAGGTCAGGATCTGAAACGGAAGTTAAAACACTGTAGAGCTTTGTTAGATTGTTTGCTGCGCGCCTCTGCATGTGTGCTGGTGTTCGCACGTGCATTTGATCGACCTTTCACTTCAGATTTCCTTTCCCTGATATCAGTTTCCACATGTTATAAGCACTACAATTCACAGGTTCTATTGTTCACTTCCTTTATCCCTTCTCTCTCTCTCCTCCAACCTCGACTACGATATTTCCAGCTGCCTTTTACAAAATCTTCCTCCCTCCAGAAAACTGCATTCGTTAATCTACAATTCTAACTGTTATACAGTCTCTGGGCCGTAAGTATTTAGCATGTATTGCACTTTTGGTTGGCCATTCCAAGCCGTGTGTATTCTCACTTTGTTTGCTCTTGCCAGAGCCCATTTTGAGTGCAACTGGAAATATGTTCAGAACTCTCTCTCTCTCTCTCTCTCTCTCGCTCTCGTGGTACCATTATCTTTCCCATTTGACTTGCTTTTAGCTCCGAAGGTCCCATCACACATTAGGCGCGTCCACCACAATGCCTTGGTTTTTGTATACCAAGTGACCATGCACCCAGTACGTCTTTGGCGAGTCCAATTCAGCCAATGGTGGTTCCAAGTCTAAAACCACCTTGCTGTCTCCGAAACACTCTTGAGACGGCAGCCCCTTCCCTTTGGGTTTTACTAAAATACCACACGAGAGATCACTGAAGCCCATTCGAGCTGTATTTATTCGAAGAGAATGAGACTCCATGCAGGACTACTGAACCCATGACTCTTACCTCGACCTTATTTGATTCGAAACCGCGGCGCGAGGTGATCCACACATTCCCAGTCCTCTCACGCAGAAGGGCCAATTCAGCGGTCGAGATGAAGTGAAAGACCTTGAAGACGCTGGTGACTGCACCTCCTGGGAATCTTCAGAATCTCACCCAGTCGTGGGATCCTGGACGAGCCCTCAAGTTTACTGTCGTGAAAATTAAATCGACTTGACTCAAAGCAACGGCCTTTATTAAAAATCTTGCAAGATTGACTCATTACATGAAGTCAAATGCCTCAATGCAATGAGTACCGAAAAATTACACAGACGCCTGCCTTATAGCCTTCCTTATCACACTCTCGAGGGCAAGAACTGGGGAAACTCAAGTTGTTATCCTCTCATCCCCTGGTCCTAGATATAACAGTTATTCAGCTTTTGCTGAGTTCGACTATTGCAAGGTCGAGTTGAATGTTTACAGAATTCATCAGAGATAAGCTAAGTGCAAACCCTCATCAAAGCATCGTTTGTAAAGTTCGGCGCAGCATTGATTTAAAATTGACTTATTCTCTTTAAATTTCACAGTAAATGGGTAATTAATTTCACAGTAAATGGGTGATTCATTTCACAGTAAATGGATCCTTTTCCATTAAACTCACCGCCCCTGCTGAAACAGCGCAGAGTTTTCACATCTCAACAGCGACTGAACATTGTTGTTCATCATATTCAGGTCTGAAAGCAAAGTTTTAATATTCTAAGTTACACTCAAATAAATCAGTTTTGTGTGAAATACAGTATCAAAGGTCATTGGAAGGATGCGATTACAGAGTACTTGAAACATCAGCACAGGTTCTCAAGGGGAAATCATGTCTGAAAAAATATATTAGAATTCTTTGAGCAAGTAATGAGCAAGTTAGACGAAGTCTAGCCTGTGAAGGTGATGAGATTAAATTTCCAACAAGCATTTGTCAAGATGCAGTATGGCAAACTGCTGAATAATAGGCCAGGGATAGATGCTTTGCTGCCTGACAGAAGGCAGACTGTTGAGTAAAGCAGTCTTTTCCAGTATGGCAACCCGTGACTAGTGGAGTTCAGCAGGATTCATTGTTGGACCCACAGATATTCACGTTACGTATGAATGATCCGGTTAAAGGAATGGAGGGTGTTGTTGCTCCATTTGAAGAAGAGACAAGGATAGGTGGAAGGATAGATCTTATTGATGAAGCGGGCATGCTGCAGAATGACTTGAACGGGCTGAGTGCTTCGTTAAAATAGTTGTAGTTGCAATAATTTGTGGAAAACTGTGAGGTCATACATTTGGTGGAAAGTGTAGAGGTGTAGACAATTTTCTGAAAGCGGAAAGAATTCATAGATCTGAAGTGAAATGACCCTTGGGAGATCGAGTTCAATTTTCTCCTTTGTTTAACATGCAGTTTCAGTTGGTGTTTAGGAAGGGAAATTCAATGTGGGCGTTAAGTTCAAGCGAGTTAGAAAATATGTGCAGGAGTGTACACCTCAAACAATAAGAGGCTCTGGACAGATGCAGTTTGAACATTCGGTGCAGTTTGTGTGCCCATATCTAAGTCATGATGTGATATGAGTGGTGGACAGGAGGTTTATAATGGCTCACTCAGTGGTGAGTACTAATGTCTTGCAGTCTTTGTTTAGAAAGGGATACATGGAGAATCCTGGGAGTAGACCTGTGTGTGTGAGACTTTCGTAGGTAAGTTGTTGGATGCAACTACTAAACCATAGAATTTATATGCATTTTGAGATACAAGGAATGAATTGGGATAACTAAATGTCTTTTTTACCAAACATGATTGAGTTTTTAAGTGAGTAATCAAGAAGATTGATGAGGATAAAGTGGGAGACATTGCTCACTTGGACTCTTGTAAGGTTTACAAGGTTTCACATGGTTGACTAATTCATAAAGTTGGGGAGAAAGTGAGGACTGCAGATGCTGGAGATCAGATCTGAAAATGTGTTGCTGGAAAAGCGCAGCAGGTCAGGCAGCATCCCAGGAACAGGAGAATCGACGTTTTGGGCATAAGCCCTTCTTCAGCCCTCCTGAAGAAGGACTTATGCCCGAAACATCGATTCGCCTAATGCATAAAGTTAGATCACATACATCTCAAGATGAGCTTTCCAATTAGATATAAAATTAGTGCAATAACAGGAGGCTGAGAATGTTGGTGGAGGGTAATTTTCAGATTGGAGGACTGTTAGCAATGGTGTCCCACAGGGATTGGTGCTGAGTTCACTTACATTTTTTTTTCATTTAAATAAATGATTTAGGTGGGAATAGAGAAAGCATGGTAAGTAAGTTTGCAAAATTGGTCGTAGAATGGACAATAAAAACGCTATGGAAGATTGTGAAGAGATATTCTCGTCAGGTTAGTTTCTCTCTATCCACGAGTTTTAAAAGCGCGTTCGGTGGGAGTGAAGGACCATTCGTCCATTGTGCAGCGCAGGTTATTAGATGTCCATCTATTATCGTCCAAGTTTACAGCATTTGGCCCACAACTTTGAGTGTTCTGATGTTTCCAGGCAAAATGTCAATCAAGATATCCTCTCTGTGGTCTTAAATGATACAACAATGGTTGCCATTGTCACACTGCGTTATAAGCCCCTTGAGGAACGTATTCTCATGTTCACATAAAGAGGAAGACACACAGGCACATTCCCCTCCAATTGCAGAGGCCTTAGCTTTATACCCACTCCATGCGCTTTGCATCCACAAGATTCTCCGGAGAAAGACGGCTTGAAGTGGAAAACATGACACTTCGCAGACATAGTGTATCATTGAGGTGAGCCGCGATATGAAATGGATACTGAACTGAAAAAGTTCCACACGTTTCTCAATATCACAAATTCCACCTAAACAAGCCTGTGGCACCTAGGATCTGACAGGATAGCTCCCAGCAGACATTCCTCACGAAAAACAACTGACACACGGCAAACGATAAACACTTTCTCATCTCGCCTCGATCTGTTTCTGTTCCTGTCACACTTCCAGCTTCCTCTGAACGTCCAGTCCCTAGGTCAATGAGCTGTTTGATACAAACACAGACACATCGATAAAGTAATCTTTATTTCAAAAGCAGAGCCAGGTAATGTAATTTGTAAGGGCTTGCTCACGATTAGGTAATGAGACAGCACGGTCTCATTGACCTGATTATCCTATATACTGATTCCACAAATATGCACTGTAGCAGTTATTATCAATTGAAATGCCCAATGAATACCGTGACTGGCAGAAAGATCAGTGGAGTGTAGCTTCGACCCTTTAATCGCCGAGGGACATTTTGCAAACAATGCCCTGTTATTTCACTAAATGAGTTCCTCGCAGCTGGTCATGGACGTGTCTGTCACAGAAAATACCATTTGGCCCACTAATTCTGCAACAGTCCAAGACAATCCCCTGCACTGTTCTTATCTCATTTGGCAGCACTTGGCTCAGAGTCGCAAACGAATGAAGTAATGGAAGTGTACAACAAAATGGGTCTTACCTGCTCTGGAGGTTTCTGCCTTTTCCATGCTGCCAGACAGTTGGTTGCAGATTCTAACCTTCCTTAACTGTGTTATATGTATTTTACCTCATCCTGCGTTTGACTTTCAAACAAGAAGGCAGAGAACAAGTACTCTTCTATTTCACTCTCGGCTCTCAATCAAAGTCAGCAAAATGCTTAACTGCACCAGGAATCCACAGTGAATTTAAAGCCCATCGCCTCAATCAATAGGCCACTACTGCAGAAGCACGGTACGAAAATGGTTTTCAGTTCTCCCTCCCTGTGGAGCTGAGTGAGAGGCAACCATTGTTCGATTTGTTTGAATTCATTCACCATGGCTTCGACAGGGTTAAATGTCAGGACATGTTTGGTCTGTGTAATTCAATCTCTTTAGTTAAAATAGACATTTCAGGAGAAAATAAGCAGGTCTGACACCATCTTGGGAGAAACAAACAGAGACAATGATTCAGAGTTTATTTCGGAGCTTCTCAGAACACTGTTTTCTCTCACAGGTACTGCCAAACCTGCCGAATACTTTGAGTCGTTTCTGTTTTTGTTTTAGATTCTGAGCATCCGCAATCCTTTACAATCGACTAAACAATACAGAAACGCATTTGTTGTTCCTCACTGGATAAGTTTTCTGTTTCGGGAAGATATCCCTGACCCTATTAAAAACCCGAAACTGCGCAGCAACGGATTCGGATGGATAAGATTAAGGACCGCTCTGTGCATGGGTACGCCCTCTCGGCAAACAGCCGAACGAGAGAATTAATTGTTCCACAGAGACTGGGGAGTGCCTTGTGGAAGGCACCGTACAGGATCTCATAAGTTAGACCGTTAGTGAATTCAAGTTTTTGCCAGCCCTTCGTAGAATGACAATTGTCCTCAATTGGTTTGACTTTTCCATAATGAATCCTGGGAAAATGGGAACAGTCTGATTACACGCTTTGCCGACACATCCACTGCAACGGGAACCAGCTCTCCTAAAACAGCGACCTTCTCCCTTCGAGCCTATGAGGAACGTATTACTGACCACGGTTAAAAACCCGGAACCGTGCAGCCAAAAAAAGGATGGTGTGAGAACAGCTCTCGCTCTGTTCCTTGGTCATGGTAGACCAGCAACCTGTCAGTGAACAGCTGAACACACTGACTAGCATCGCCACAGACACTGATAGCCAAAGGTGTCAATCACCCCCGAATGCAAGCTTTAGTCTGCTCCTCCCATATTGGCAATCGTCCTTAATTAGCTTTGCTTTTCCGAAATAAATCCTGGGAAATTCATGGTGAAGACATGGGAATAGTCTGATAGCACCCTCTGTAGACGCACCCATGACATCAGGAACCAGTTCTCCTCCAAACGGGATCGTCTCCCTTCCAGCCTTTCAGTGTTCTGTCTGTTCCCGCGTTTTCTCATTGTCTTAAGATTCGACTTCCTGACGTGCAGAACGAGAATCATTTTTATGTCACAGATCAGTTCATGTTCGGGGAATATCAGAGTCAACGTATCTGCCTTCGAAAGAACGGGAAGATTTCTAAACTGTCTCTGCTCAGTCGAACAGTTCACCCTTCATTCTCCTCTGAATCCGCATCCCCAGGAATATCTAAAGATTCACAAAACTCGAGACTGGGATTTCTGTTTTGCTTCTTGAATGTTTTCTCACCTGCCAATTGGCATCATTATCCCAGAATCTCTTCACAATCCTTTGCCTTGCACCATCTCCTGAGATAAATAAAATCTCAAATGTGGAGTGATTCCAGACTCTGGCGATGATTTGTTTGGAGCAAAGAAGTTTAATGGGAGATTTCTTGGGGACGTTCATAATGATGTGGGAGAAAGCGTTGTCGATGGGCGAGTTGATTGTCAGGAGGAACTGTTGCCTCTGACCAGGACAACTGACCAGAGGACAAGGGAGAGAAGGACTTTAATGACAAACACAATAAACTCAGTAAAACCTACACATACCCCATGCGTTTGTTATTATTTATGGATAGAAGAACGGAGCGAACGTTTTGATTCAGGTCCGTTTCTGGTTCAGAACGCAACTTTCCTGCATGTCAATAAATAAGCAGACCAGATAAAATGTCGAATTGTTTTTACGGTTTTTCCGGGTTTGCAGGGACAACTCATCCAACAGGAAATCATTTAAAATGAACAGTGAGGCAAGATGCTCGGTATTGATGAGAGATAGAGTGAATGGGAGGGATCCATTTTCATGAGCAGAGAGATTAATAATACGGCAGAGGTCGAGCAATAAAGACGTCCTTGTATTTTTATAGCGCCTTTCGGCACCTCTTCGGTCACAGGCATTGAAGTACCTTTGAAGCAAATGTGTCATTGTCCAATCTAATGTGATAATCAGGGCAGTTTATTTTCAACCAGAGGTCAAAAAATAATACTCAGAACTAGCACGGAAGATACCAGGGAGATTATACTTTACTTTAAGCGTTTGTTCTGCTCTGGTTTATATCCAGAATAGTGCGGGACCAGAGGTCCCAATCTCAGTGGAAGGGGTTTCCCACTTAAGACACAGATGAGGAGGATGTTCTCACATTCAGAAGGTAGCAAGTATGTAGAAGTATTTACAGCAGAGGCTTGTCAAGACTGTGTATATTCAAGACTTCAATTACTTCTCTGTTAATAGCATGGAGGAAGTGGCAGAGTGAAATGAGTCCAAATTTGCTGATAATACACACAAGTGGGAGCGCATATTATGATGAGATCGTGGGAATCTGTATAGGCATGTAGACAGGTCGATTGAGTGGGGAAAAATTGCCAGATGCAGTTTCATATCAGGATTATGAGGTACAGAATTGTATTACAATCTAAATAAAGTAGAAGAAACGTGTGACAGCGAGGAATCGTACGTACAACACAAACAAAGTTTCGTATCTAACTCGTTCCCTGACAAAAAGGTTGGTTTCCTTTCTGAAAGCTCGCAATGAAGTGATGGTTTCTCAGGAAAAAAAAACTGAAACTAATAGCCTAATCGAAAATGAAGAAAAGCTTGGGTCATTCCAATGGACAACGCTGACGCTTATGGCTCTCTAAAATTTGTTTACAATGGAGCTGGGAGTGGGAATTGGGGGAGCTGGCGAGTGGAAGTCAGGTAACCCATGATTACTGTCGTCCTTCATCTGTCTTCCTCATTTTTTGTACGTTGTATTTCGCATTGTTGTTCCTGTGAGTGCAATTGTAAACTACACCGCTGGTGACTTGTTTCCCTAACTGTTCTTCACACCACCCGCATTAGAATTCAACAATCTTTTCTCCTTAATCTAGGTAAACTCTAAACATTGCAGAAATGTGACAAGAACCTCGATATTTCCCACGCCTGTCTGCCTTCTTGCAATATCAATTGATCCATCACTGTGTTACTGTTGCACAAAATAAGAAGAAATCAACCGCATCCATTACATCTAGGTTGCGAACGCAGATAGCTGCAGCAGCTTCTCAGAGTACTGGCAAGTGTGCGATCACAGAAGCATACATTGAACAGCCAGAATCTCAAAATAATTACATTTACCGAAGCCGTGCCAGGAACGGCACGTGAGAAAAAATAGACACCCTCTTTTGGGTTACAGACCTGCTTTTATTTCTCAACAAGCAATTGAATTTTACATTGGTGCTAGCAACGGTTCCCTCACACAAGGAACTAACTACGGCTGCAGATGGAGGAGAAATTGAGGACTGTCGATACTGGAGTCAGAGTCGAGAGTGTGGTGCAACAAATCACAACAGGTCAGGAAGCATCCGAGGCGCAAGAGATTCGACGTTTTGGGCGTATGCCTGCAGGCCTGCTCATGCCAGAAACCTCCATTCTCATGCTTCTTGCATGCATCCTAACCTGCTGCACTTGTCCAGGAACACACTCTCCATTGCTGCAGACTGTCACGTAATGCGAGCTTCCAGCCACGGATTCAACGACACTCAGTGTAATAAGTGAACCTCCTGACGAGGGGTGGCAGTGGTGTTTAGTGTTAAGTTGATCTTCATGAATGTGTGTCGTGAGTTGTCTGTCCTATATAATGTTTCCTGCAGTCACTACGTGCAACATTGTTTGTCCTGCATGTGATGGGTATTGTGTCCATTATTCTGCTGAGTTCTTGTCTGAACGTGGCTTTCGGTTTATGTTCTCTCATAAATCAGAGTGGTCAGAGGAGTATGGCTGTCTGTTCCGAGACATTTTTTTTTATATATAACATAGAGTGGTAGGTGTATTGGGTCATGGCATGTCCTCTTAGCGTTGGAAGCTAAGGAAGCTATGGGAATATCTATTGCTGCAAAACATTTCTGGCTGATCCATTAAACACCACAACCAGCTGTTCCACAGTAGTAATGCACAGAGATGATGCCTACAAATTTGGCTGGGACAACACAGCAATAATAGGACAAGCTAAACAGAGGGCAGCCAGAGAATTTCTGGAATGACGAGACTCATCCAATGACTCCATCAATAAACATGTTGACCTGGACCTAACATACCAGGACATGCAACGAACGACTAAAACCGTCAACAGAAAGCAGTGGGAAGGAAATCAAACCAATTCGAAACGCTATAGGACAGCAGCGCTTCACAAGAGTCTTATCAACCTTGAGAATGTCACCGAGAACAAGGAGAAAACGGCTGAAAACCAATTTCACAAAACCACCGAACATCCCCACACCATCTGCACCCTTCACCGGAACGACAAATGTTTACACAAACCTTGAAACCCTGAAACTATCAGTGCCACCCCAGCGGGAAAATGAACCATGGCCTCCCACGTGACAGATGAGATTGCTAAACGTGGTGGATGTCAGAGTTATTTGAGCCTGCAGGCTACTCGTGCGTGCTCTTGTCAAAAACAACTGCTTGATTATCCTCATCCCATTTTAATCATTTAACGTTGTATGCCTTAAGCATTACAAATTCACATTTGAATATCTCAAGATAATGAGAATTTCTGCCGCTCCAACACTTAGAGCCTGTGAGTTCCACATTCCAACCACTCGCTGGCTGGTAAAGTTTTTTTTAATGAGCTCCTACTCAAAACTTTGTGACTTTTATCTTAAATCTCTGGTTCCCTGGTGAATGATCCCTCCAGGATAGGGAAAACTTCCGTTGGGTGTACCCAATCCATACCTCTCATTCTTTCCTACATCTAAATACCTTCTCCTCTCAATCTTCCCTGCTCTCAGAAAACCAACGCCAGTCTGTCTAAACTTTTTAATAGCTGAAGTTCTTCAATCCAGATAATATATTTTCAAATCATTTCTCCACCGTTTCCACGGCTGTCATATCGCTTCGATAATATGAATTGCAGAATTGTACACAATACTCTGGAGAGAGACTAATGTGGACTTTAAATAAATGTGGGGATACCATAGACACTGGTAATTTCCAATAACGTATTTTTCCCTCCGTACTGTTCTGTGTCCTTTACATGAACCCAATGCTCCAATGATCTCTGGTCCATATAAATAAAACAGTATACATGAGGTTTGATAACCCAACCACATTATCTGATTGAATTAAGTGTCTGAAAGGTCCTGATGGTGATATTGGAGCAGGTTCACCTAACAAGAGTGACAGCTGCAGCACAACCTTAACAGTGCCAATGTGAACGTGAATGTTCATTTGTGCAATAGCCCAGTGACATGAGGGGAGGGATGGAAAGGGGGAAATGTGATTGTGAAAGGGAGAGAAATCTCTGAGATTAGGTGTAGAGAGTGGCGTTTTGAAGCTATAAAATAATCAATTTACAGAATAATTTCACCATAAAAATTCATTGTTTCTTTTCTGCAGTTGTTTTGCACAGGTTATGTGGAGTAACATGGAACAATTGTGCATAACTGATACCCAGATTTAAGTGGAGGTCGCTTCGGTCACAATGCAGAGGACGAACCACTATACGATCACATGAAAAAGCAAAACACAAAAAGCAATAAATGCAATGGCAGAAATAGGCGAGGAACAGCACCACGCGTACAACAGGAAAACCCACTGAGATTGGATTGAGTCGTTATCTTCGATGTCCCCAGTGGCTGTGAAGATTCCAGCATTGAGAATGTTGAAGACTGAATTCGATTACTTTCTATAAAGGATGAAATGTACAGGCGATAGTGCACTAATATTGCTGAAATGCAGTTTTCAATAACAACGTAGTTTCGCTTCGTTAATTTAGCACACAACACCGGTTCCCACGTTTGGAATCAGAGAAACTGAGTGGTGGACTGGGGACGATCCGATAGAAAATTGGGAGTGGATCTCGACTCTATCTGCCACTGACGAAGTCCGTGAGCATGCAGTCCTTCTATGAAGGCAAAGAAGCCCGTGAAACGCCGAGGCTGGGAGCTCCAAACTCACCTGGAACAACTCTGTTCACAAGGAGCAGGGAGAATTGGAAGAAGGGGCTGTGAGGTCTAACCTTAACTCGAGACACTGCAATTGAAATGGCGCAGGGAGCATTGCATTAAGTGAAAGGATCCTGAGCTATTTTAATCTGATTTGAAATTGGTTTCGGCAGCACACTTGTTGGTGGATTGAGGAATCTGCCCCAGGGAATTGTCTCAACTATAAACATACATTTTAAAACGACGGAGTTCATGTCGGAGCACCTGTGCATTGCGAAATATTATTGTCCTCTAACATTTCTCACTTGTCTGACTCTGCAGTCGTTTAACTTTCTTGTAGGGTCTTTTAAAAAACTGTTCTTTTTCCATACGAGGCAATTTCCTGCAATCATGTTCAGGTCGTTAAAGTAACCTAAACATCCAAAATTAAAAGTGAATATATGATGTTGTGAGTCGGCTCAAGTTTCCCTCGAATTATGGAGGAACAACAGGAGAGTAATGGTGAAATTTATCAGATCAGCATTGATCAAAGTGAATGGGTGGGTGGATAGAGGTTTAAAGGAATCTTCATGAGGTCAAATGTACTTTCTTTGCCAATAGAATTTACCGCATCACAAAGTGGTGATTATTGAACACAAGCAGTGTGCATGATTTTATTTGCTAGTTTTGTCTGGACTGGTAGAAATTGAGCTAATAACTCCTTTTACATGGAGTCAGGCGGGGAGAATTTAAATTTAGCAAGCTCCTAATAGCAGTAATATTTGTTCTTTTCTGAACTTCAGTCCCCGACTGACGAAGATGACCTTTGGAAAATGATCTTACAGCATGTTAGAAGAGGAGTTACAGATTCAAACACGAAAACCATTTTACGGATCAAGATAACATTATGCCACTTTATTCACTAAGACAAAAGCAACATAAAAGTTCTTCCTAATGACTCGCAGTAATTCTTGCATAATATCATAAATTTGTTTCCTATGTAAATGGAACAGCTGTTCTTCATGTAGATTCCTAAATGTATTAAAATCTTGGTACCTTTAAAAAATCAGACCTCAATCTTCTTTGCTCTTTGCAGAACAACTTCAACTTCTCCACCCTGAACTTACATATAATATTCCGCATTTTTTCACTGTTCTGGTAATTCTCCTTTTAGATTTCTCCACAGACACTCACATTCTTTATGATGATCACCTGTTTGCGCATATCCAAACGCTGTGTATACATGTGGGTGATGTTATCAAGCACAGGCAATTGCTCAGTAACATCATCCTGATTCCTGGGTATTTCCTCAACTGAGAGCGTTTGCTCTGACCACAGTGCTTCTCTGTTTGATACTTTTATCCTGAATGAAGTTTCTGTCGTGGTTTAACTACCTCTTTCTCCAAGAATATCAGTATGTCTTGGTTTCCTTTTATTGTTAACTCTATTAACTCTCTGAATTAGGTTTTAGAGCTGAACATTTCCTGACTATGTGCTACTGGCAATTTTCTTCTTTGACAAGGTCCAATAAGGCCATTATGCTAGGATATATGAAAATGACTGAAATAGTGAAATGACTGTGATGCCTGTCAAAACCAGTGACAACTAATTTCCATAAATCTATTGTTATGATCCAACCAAGGGGAGGAAATGGCTGCAAGCCAACTTCCCAGGTCGACAGAACACACCCATAATAACTCCACCCGCTTCCATGGGGCCAAAACGTGCCATAAACCTTGAAGCTCCAAGACAGTCCTCACCGGTATGAAATTGAAACTGCGATTCCTGTGGAATAGGCGAGGATAATCACCACCAAAGAACTCAGTACATCCGGTGGGGCGCCTGTTCATTGTGCGAGCTCATTTTAATAACAACTGCTTGGCTCTCCTCATTCCACTTTCCATCATTTTGTCCTGTGTGCCTTATCATCAAAAACTGACCTGAATGCTTCTGAAGGTTTTGATGGTTTCTGCCTCTCCTGCCCCTGCCGACATTGCGGTCCAGATTCAACCACTTGGTGGCTGATAAAATTTTTTGCACATCTTCACAAACTTTTTTAACTCTTACCTGAAATCTATGGCACCCTGGTGAATGAAGACATCCACCAATGGAAAGCGTTTCTTTCTGTCTACCGTGTCCATACCCCTCATTATTTTGTACTGCTTAATCATGTCTCCTCATGTTATCCCTCTTCCTCATAAAATACAACCCCAAGATGTCTCATCTCACCTCTTAACTGAAGCTCTTCATCACAGATACTATCCTCATAATTCACTTCTTTCCTTTTCGCATCGCTGTCATTTTGCTGCTATAACGTGAATTGCGGAACTACGAACAAAAACCTGCACCTGAAGGAACAAAATAATATAAATATCACAGAAAGTAACATCAATTGCACTTTTCCAAAAAAAGAATGTCCCTTTTCCTCGCTACTGCTCTGTATTCTTCTCCTCAGACGGATGCTCGAAGACATGTCTGGTCAATGCCATTTGAAAGTGGCCCATGAGGATTAATCTCACAACCACGGTGTCTGATTGATCCAAATGGTTTGATGGTTCGAATGGTTTGGTGAGACTGGGGCAAGTTCTCCCAGCAACAGTGACAGCAGCACCGACTGAATGGTGACCTATAGAAGTAAGTGTTAGAATGTGCAATGCCTGTTTGAAATGGAATGAGGGAACATATCCACAACAGGATTACTTGCCAAATATGATATATGACTTGGAGATATGTCAGGTAGCGGCAGTTTGAAGGAACAGAATAATCACTTCAGAGAAAATTTTCATGTACAAAAATAATTAATGTTAAAAGTGTCAGTTCAATTACTATTTCATGATATAAATATAGCTTTACGAACCAACGTTTTGACACCAGTCATGTAACGAGTTATACTGGAGGTCACAAAATGTGCTTGGTTTTTTAAGGAGTATTTTAAAGTGAAAATCTGAGATCAAGGGAGGGAGTTTAACGAAGAGGCTACACCGTTTATGGCTTTGGCAGCGAGAAGTTGTGGGTAGTCTTTGTGAAAATATGGAAAAATTAAAAGTGGGAATGATAAGGTGCATGGATTTGAGGTAGTGCAGATATCATGAAGGGTGTTTTAAAACTTTCATTCTTTGAATATGGGCATCTTTGGCTGTGTTGGCATTTCTTGACAAGCCCAAATTGCCCTTAGAGCCGGCTGGTGGACTTTTACAACCGAGGCAGAGAGGAAGTTATCAAGACATTTGAATAGAATTACGTCAGTTTTTAAACTGTTTTATCGGGTTTTGGGGTGCGTTAGACGTGGGGAGAATACTGGTTTGCCTTTGCAACATGGTCGTGGAGGTGGTATTGCATTTTTCTGCAGGACTTTGTCAGTCGGCCACGAGACGGCTGTTCACGGCCAACAGAATCACGGCTTCATTAATGTCTACCACTGGATTCTGCAGCGAGACAGCTGACATGGTGCCGCAGCATGGCAGCAGAATTGGCCGAGCATGAACTAGGAATGTGCTAATGATAGCGATGGATGATTGAACTGGTGAGATGTAATATAACCATTGAGGTTCGGCAGCAGCAGTCAGCAGTGTGGTCAGCTGGAAGAAAAAGGTGCATCTTTGCCCAACGTGGGAACGTATGACCACGGCGGGGAAGTACGAACACTTTTGCAGAAAGCCCAAATTGGAGAGTTTGCAGCTTATGGCTTAAAAAAATTGTAATGTCGTTTTTTTTCCAAATTTATTTCTTTTCTCTACTTTTATATTGAGAAAGCATATGTTTCTCCTCCAAGTTCTGCTACAAAGATTTGGTGATGGACACTTTTTCTGAAAATGCTGCTTTGTGGGGGGCATTGCCCACTTCTCTCCCACAGCCTGTACCGAAGAATTTGTGAGAATTCCATCTTAAGGAATCTCAGAAGTGTGCAAACAGGACCTTTGCCCCCAAGAGGAAACCAGCAAGAAACAATTCTGATATCCTAATATTCTCGATTTACCTCAGACTAATGCATCTAACCTACAAAATTCAAGCAAATTTGTGAGATACAGTTTGCACCTCACGAATCCATGCTGATGACGCCCGATATTTTCTGGCCTCTGCAAATGCTGTCTTCCACAACCACCTCTAAAAACCTGCGAACCAGCAATTTCAAACTCACAAGTCTGCAGGTCCCAGTCTTTTCCTTGTATCCGTTCTTCAACAATATTCGTCACTGTCCAGTCATTTGGAATCTTACCCATATTTATAGATGACACAATTATTTCAGCAAGGAGTCCTGCAATTTCCACGCTTATCTCCCACAATGCTTTGGGATAAATTTCCGAGACAGGGTAAACCTCTATGCTAATTGAAACCAGCGACACAGAAAGATATTTACCCCGTGCTGTAATCCATGTACATTCGAGAGGCAAAGTGTAGCCAAATGGTCACGATTTAAAAGGAAAATTACCAACTTTATTCTTTACGTCTAACAGAGAATATGAAAACTAACAACTATTTACAACTACTTTCTCTTAAAACAAAATTTTACCTTCCAATCCACAATAATATTCCGAACAAAAAATTCCCAATGACGATTTTTTAAAAAATTACTTTTCAAAACCAATTAGCATTGCCAAGCCTCCTTTTGTGTATTTTTCTGTGTAGATTATTTTCAGGTTGTCACCGATGTTCTGTCACATTCCCCAGGTCGGTACATTTGTGGGATCTTTTGAGCTGGATGTCTTTGATGCAGTCCGCGTATTAGTTGTTCGAAACATCCTGTTTTATGCCCCAAAACACCGGATTGTTTCATTGACTTTAAAATTATCAAAATTCTAACTTCAAACGTGATTTTGGTTTGGGATCTTGATTTATAATTTCACATGATGGCAATCCAGCTCTGCTGGCTGTTTCGAACAAATGTCACATTGTTACTTTTTTCAGAACAGGTTGTGCCAGCTCCTTGCAAGCTTTTCAACTCTTATCTTCACAACACCTTAATAAAATTACACGCGACCAGGGTCTGGAGATTTGTCAGTCTTACATTTTCTGATTCCCTCAACAATTATTTTCCTGTAATATGAAGTGTTTATTACTATGTATTTCCATGATTTCTGTAGCCCCCTTAAGTCCAACGTATCGTTGGTGAACAGGTTTCCCAAACTGAACTATTCCATCTTGATTGCATTTGGTCTGAATCCCTCTAAACACTTTCTCTTCATCTAAATGTCCCAACGTCCTTCAAATAATGTAATCGCACTTCCACGTGCCAGTTGCTCTAGCAGTTGGTTCCACATGCAAACCATCCTCTGTGTGAAAAGTATGTCTTGTCATTCCGTGTAAATGTTACGAGTTCAGGACTTCTGTATCCAGTGGAAAAAAGACCTTTGCTGTTCACCTTACCGAGAGCACTCCTGACTTTATGAATCTCTATAAAGTCGTCCTTCGACCTCCGATGCTGCAGTCCGACGAGTCAAAGTCTGTACAGTCTCCCCTTAACAATCCACTCCTGGGAACATAGACTCTTTGATGCATGAAGCCACACAGATTCGAATGCAATCCAGCCACTATAAACATCACCTAATCTCAATCTCTTTGATGCCTGGTCAAATAGTTTAAGAAAAGGAATCGTCCTCTCCATGCATGGAGTGTAAACATTGGGTCTCGCTTTCTCCACAGTAAAAACTGACGTGTAAAATCCGTTTAATGTCTCTTCCATCTGCTGAGCTCAAACGCAAAGTCAAACTCCTTGATCTTTAAGGTACTATTTCTCGAGTGGTTCTCTTGCTAGATATGTACTTGTAGACCCTCTTTGGATTATCTTCAGACCCAGTTGGATTAGATAATTTCATATCCCCTCTTTGCCTTCCTGGTCTGCATCTTATTGAAGACCCTATTAGAAATTAATTTCAACCCTGTTGTCGGTCTGATATATAATATTGTTTCGTTTTGAACTGAACCAGAACACATTTACTCATCCATGCTCAGGTCTGGTGAGTGTCCAGCCTAACAACTTCAGCTCAGGTTCACATCTAACTCTGTCTGAGGGATAGTGCTAGTCTGTCATTAAAGTTGGAATAACAGAGCATTAGAAATGTATTGCAGAATAAAGTAGAATCAGTACAGCTTTGTGAAGAAGAAATCAGATCGAACATTTTTAGAAGTATTTTTACATCGTAACAAACACCATACATAATTGGAAATGCAGCAAATTGAAAATATCTGAATTTCTAACATTATTCAGAACGGTGTTTTATATGATACCACTTCACAAGCATAGAAGCATGAACCCACACAGTTGGTGGTATGTATTAATCGAGGATTAGGGGATGAATTCAGAGGAGAGCTAATGAGGGCCTTTTCATGACGGCAAATTGTAACTTGCAGATTCCCATAGCCAACAATATTGGTGCCACAGCTGTTGACGACATATACTAATCACCTGTAAAACAGAAGTTAATGGACTGTTGTTCAGTTTTGAGATGACACAAAATAGATGGGGATGCAAGTAGTGAGGGTGACGCAGCAACATCGTGGACGGACAGAATCAAGATAAACATGTGGACAAAAACTCAGCAGCATTTTACGTGGAAAAAAAGCTTTATGCGTTTTGGCAGGAACAATTACAGAGATGAATATTAAGTGGGGAAATTCACGGCACAAAGCTTCAGCGTACAGATGATTTTGTTTCCTTGTACATGAAATATGAAAAGCTCGCATTCAGTTTCAGCAGGTATTTGGGATGTCAAATAATCTCTTTCACTTTATTTAAATCGAAAGAGGATTTTTTTTTCAAAGTATACATGGCATTGGTCACATCGCAGCTGGCTTAATGTGAACAGTTTTAGTCCCCCTGTTTGAGGAAAAGCAATTCAGGGAATTTTAACACAAATCATCCTGGATATGGGAGGATATTCTCGGGAGATGAGATTGAGAAGATTGCTCCTGTAATCATTTGAGTCTCGAAGAATGAAACAAGACTTTAGTGAGATACATTAGATACTGACGGGTATGATAGGATAATTCCTGGGAGAACGATTCGCCTTGTTTAAGGATCGAAGACCAGATAACATAATCTCAGAGTAAGTAGTCACCGATTTAAGAGAGTTTTGGAGCAATTCCGTACTCCTCGAGCCGACTGATTATGTGAAACTATTTACTGCAGACAGCTCTAGAAATTGCCTGCTCAGTGTATCCAAGACTGGGAGAAACAGTTGTGAAACAGCAAGAGATTCAAAGGTTAGGTGATATTGCAGGAATGTGAATCTGAGGATTATCAGATCAGCCCTAATCTCACTGAATGTTGAGAGCAGACTGTATACGTTGAATTGCCAACTTCTTCTCTTGCACTTTATTGTCTTTTTATCTGGAATTTCAAATGCCTCTGTGTTTCATTTATCAATGAATTTACCGGGCAATATTAGAAGATTTACAGTGCGAAGTCTTAAAACCAAATATCACTTAAGCATCTGATGGTGTTGTCCAGTTGATTGTGGCCTGAATATGATTCACTTTTGAACATGGAAAGGAAAAGCATCATTCACAGTGTGGAGAAACTGTATGCGTGTTGTACGTGTGGACAAGGCTTCAGCAGATAATCTGCCTTGTCAGAACATAAATACAGTTGGACAACAGAGAGGCCATTCGTCTGTTTCGAGGGACAGAATTCACTTGATCCACCACATTGTTGGAACAACAGCAAGTCCACACAGAGGAAAGTCTTTTAAATGCCCTAAATGTGGGAAGCGCCTAAAAATCTCTGAGGATTTGTTGACCCATCAACGTGTTGACACTGATGAGAAACCGTCAGTTTCTCTCAAAATGGGTCTGGATTCATGTGGTTAATTGGACTCACTGTGCACCCGCCATCCTACTTTGGGCAGAGGCTCTTCATCTGCACGAGTGTGGGAAGAGATTTGATGTGAAATCCAACCAACTGAAACAAGTGCATAAGTGAAGAAAGTCCCTGTTTTGTACTGTGCTTCATCGTGTGCCAACCTCTCAACAATAAGTTTTGGTTTGAATTCCAGCTTTCGTGGAGCTGTGCCAAAGAGTTTAACTGTTTCTTAATTGATGATCGAATGACGCCCATTGTGACTTCCTTCCGATGAAGTTAATAAGTTCCATCAGACACGAAATGTATTCCATGTTCCTCCTGTTCTTTGGCAGCTAATACATTTAAAATAAATTCTTCAAATATCCGAGAAGTGCCTGATTTTCTCCACATTATCCGGACAGGAATAAATTGTGTGATTGAGAAGTCTCAAATGCTGCTGAATAATATGATGTCAGGTGTGACATTTTGGCGCAATGGTCATCACTGCTTTCTCACAGGACCAGAGCCCTTGCTTCAATTGCAGCCTTGGTCATATTGTGTGTGGCGTCAGCACAATCCCCCCATGCCTGTGTGGTTTCCATTCCACGGCCCAAAGACGTCCAGGTTAGGTGGATGTACCATTGCTAATTTTTCCAGGGAAGTCTGGGTTAGATAATTAACCATGCGATAAGCAGGGTTACAGCAGGATGGAGGATGGTGGGGGGAATATTCCCGCTGGGATCGTGTTTACAAGGTAGGCATGGATATGTTGGGTAGATTGGCCCGTTTCCATACTTCAGGGATTCCATGTTTTTGTGAATCAAATAACCAACTCTGACTTTATGATTGAAGAATAGTCATTAAAACTACTCAGAATTGTTGGGACTACGACAATAACCTGCAGAATCCCTGCAGTTACGTTCTGCGCTTGGGATGAACGAGATTCAAAACTTGCAAGCATTTGGGCTGTATGATTCCTCCCCGTGGAGAGTGTTACATTGTTGAAAGCAAACATGTTCACTTTAAAACAATGCATTTTCTGAAGTTTGAAGGTAAATTAAAGCGCATGCCTTGCTCCCTGAATGAAAAGGCTGGTGGTCAGGCTGTTCCAAAATAGATAGAGGTAACACTTTTCGGTGAAAACCTGATCTTTGCTTGCTGTTTCCACAAACAACTCACATTTAACCAATTACATTAAATTACGCCCAGGATCCCAGAAGCTAAGAAGATTTCAATTTTTGTTTCCTTTGGCATGTGGAATCTAATCAAATGATACAAATTTAATGTCATTGGAGCGTGTAAAAACCCAGCATTTTGTAAACTAGAGTGAGAACGACTGATAGAGAGATACCCACCCATCTAACACTTTCCTTTCTAAGAAATTAGAAGGCACTCTCTAAACGTTCCTTTTTTCTGCAAAACTTACTCTAAAAATGAAAGAAGTTGAAAAATTGAGATGAGCAGGTAGAAGTTGAAGACAGCGAAGCACACACAAACTGTGTGGACTTCAGATTAAGTTGATGTCATGTTTAACAACTGTGTTGTTGAAATAGCATGTGAATAAGATTGTGTTCAGTTAAAGTAAATAATCTTTAGTTTGTTCATTGTTTTGTTTAGTATTCGCAATTGCATTAAAATAAGAAGTTGTTTTTCTTCAACTAATGGAAGTTAAAAGTTCTGTGTCACTCACTCACATTTAAGCAGATTACGAGATGAGATGAGGTTTCCCGAGTGTTTGCATTTAATTAACGAGGGACTCAACGCCCTCATTGTAACAAAGGTTTCCTTTCATTCCAATCGACTCTAGTTTTACAAAGGCTCTTCAACGCTTTATCAGACAGTCGCAGCCTTAATGTCAATGTCAGTCAGTCTCACCTTGCCTCTTGAGTGCAGTATTTAATCCATGTTGGACTAATTTAAAATGACGATAAAAGCTAAATGACTCTGATGGAACACACAACATCAGAGAGCTGCTTATGATTGACTGAAAGCACAGTTTGTACACCCTTCCATCACTTTGCTGATGGTTGAGCATTGATTGACTGGAGTAAAAACTGGATTTGTCCTGTTTTTGTGGACTCGACAAAACTGAGCATTTCATAAAAACCTGTATCAATATGAATGTCGTGGCTACACTTCAATGTTGTGAAAGCGGGAGCAGGGCATTGAATGTGATTACCACCAATCATTATATCGAAAGGAAAGACAGGCTTGAAGGCCTCAATGTCGGCCTGCTGTTCCGATGTATCAATGCTGGGATCTTCGGGGGAGGGGGAACTGATATTGAATCGTCCAGGGTCTACATCATTTCGCACATCTGCCTGAAGATTATTGACAATGTTTTGGACATACCTTATTGTGCTGGGCGCTCCCGTCTGCCCCATGGCAGAGACAGTCTTTGAGAAGAGTGGCTCATTTCCAGTCTAGCTTGTTATGTGAGGACAGAGTGATCCTTCTCCCTCACCTGTCTGCGCCGGCACTGGGCTCATTCTTGTTCTCTCTGCGTTTGGTGGATAACTATTCGCGCCCCCGACTCCTGTTGGAAAGGCGCCACTGTCAATCACCTATCTAGCGTGCACGTGCAACATTGTGAAGCAGCGGTAGAGACACAAACCACGGGCTTGAGCCATCTGGACTGGAACTGGAGGCTTGCTCACACTGGGAGAGTAGAAATACCCAACGTACGCCTAAACTTCCAAATAAGACTGTTTATTACTCTGAGTTAGAGTCAGTAGCATGATTTCTTCAGGTAACAGGCGTAGCGTGAACATTCTGGGTTGAATCACAGTGAGTTAGAAGGGAGAGGAACTGTGAACAGTATTGAAGATTAGAAACACTGCCTTTAACCTTCCCAGTATTTATTGGAGTTAATTAATCAGCATGAAGGGAAGCAGAAATCAAGATGGCTCACGAGACGGATTCCAAATGCAGTTGAATATAAGCGGGAAAACAGGAAAGAAGGGAACACTGGCAGGTTTCGAGAAACAACTTTGAAACATCAGTCTCCAGCAGTTAATCATTTCTGACATGACGGTAAATTGCAGAATGCGGACAGGAAATTCCGAACAATTTTTCAAAATCATGAGGGTACCATAGAGAGTAGATAGTGAGAGATTGTTCCCACTCGGAAAAGCTTTGAGAATGAGAGTTGAGACGTCAGATAAATTACAAGAGAAGATAATGTGATGTGAGAAATAAAGTGGCAGAGTCAGAATCGTTTGTGACCTTTCTGCAGCAATCGGATAGGTACATGGATGGGTGCTTAAGCTAGCACAAATGTTCGGCACACCATCGTGGGCCAAAGGGCCTGTTCTGGGCTGTATTGTTCTATGCTCTATGTTCTATGTTCTAAAGAAAATTTCCAGCCCAGGGACAGGCCCTTCGGTCCTTCAAGCCTGAGCCGATGAAAACGTACTGTACAAACACGTCGATCAATTCCTAAGCATCTGCATCCCTCTGCTCCCCACCGACTCATGCATTTATCCAGACGCATCTTAAATGAATCAACCGTTCCTGACTCTGCCATCTCTGCGTTCCAAACGCCCACCACTCTCTGTGTGATGTATTTACCGTCTGACACCCCCTTAAACTTTCTACCTTTCAGCTTGAAAGCGTGACCTCTAGTTATTGAATCCTTCACCCGAGGAAAAAGCTTGTCTCTGTCCATCCTGTCTTTGCTCTTTATGATTTTCTAAACCTCAATCAAGTCTCCCCTCAATCTCCTTTTTTCTAATGAAAATAACCTAACCGCCTCAACCTTTCTTCATAGCTACACCTTCCTTACCAGGCAACATCCTCGTAAACCTTCTCTGCACCCTTTTTAAGTCGTCCACATCCTTTTGGTAATGTGGTGAGAACTGTACACGGTATTCAAAATGCGGCCAAACCAATGCATTGTACAATTTTAACATAACGTGCCAGCTCTTATACTCAATACCACGTCCGAAGAAGGCAAGCATACCATATGACTTCTTGATCACTCTATCTGCTTGTGCTGCCTCTTTTAGGCTACAATGGCCTGAACTCTCCGATCTCTCTGTTCGTCGACTTTTCCCAAAGCTCTTCCATTTACAATATAGTTCACTCTAGAACTAGACCTCCCAAAATGCATCACCTCACATTTGCACGGATTTGAACTCCATCAGCCACTTCTCCGCTCAAATCTCCTTACCTATCTATATTTTATCGATATTTATCCATATTCTCTTGTATTCTTTGACAGTCCCCTGTGTTTTCTGCTACTCCATCAATCTTCATGTCGTCTGCAAAACTACCAATCAGACCATCAATGTCCTCTTCCAGATTATTTATTTATATCACAAACAACAGTGGTCCCAGCACTGATCTGTGCAGAACACCATTGGTCACCTTTCTCCAATTCGAGAAACCTTTTTCAACTACTAGTCTCTGTCTCCTGTTGCTCAACCAGGTCTTTATTCACCTAGGTTGAAGATCGTGTGCACCATGTGACTTCACTTTCTTCATTAGTTTACCATGGGGAATCTTATCAATCTCCTTACCAAAGTCCAAGTATATGACATGGACATCACATCCTTTATCTATGAACTTGGTCACTTCCTCAAAGAATCCTAAAAAGTGGGTAAGGCACGAACGCCCCCGCACATAACCCTGTTGCCTCTCACTGTTAAGAACATTATCTACCAAACAGAAATGGATCTTATCCCTCCGTACCTTCTCCACCAACTTTCCCAACACTGACATTAGGCACACAGGTCTGTAGTTACCTGAAATATCCAGAGAATCCTTCTTGAACAGGGGAACAACATTAATAATGTTCCAGACCGCTGGCACTTCACATGTGTTTAAGGAGGTGACAAACATCTCTGTCAGAGACCCTGCTATTTCCTCTCTCTCCTCCATCAGAAACCTGGGATTGATCCCATCCAGTCCTGGGCGTTTGTCCACCTTAATATCATTTAGCGTACCCAACACAACCTCTCTCCTTATGCCCCTCATGATGCCAGTACTTTATATGTTTTTGACGTTGCCTTCATCAGCAACTCTCCCAGACAATGCATGCTGGACACATACCATCCTCTTTGTTGAAAGCAGGTTCCACAAATACTTTCACAATATCTTGTCTTTCACTTTAATCGTGTGTCCCCTAGTTTTTAACTCACTTACTAAGGGGAACAGCTACTGTCTGTTCACTCTGTCCGTACCTCTCACGTTCTCTGTCAGGTTCATTGTTCAACATTCTCTGCTCGAAAAGCAAATCTAGCTTATCTTCATGGTTGAGTCCTCCCTTGTCTTGTTTTTCTTCCAAAGTGCAGTATTCACATACTCCAGCGTTAAGTGTGTTTTGGGTCATTGATCTGGCTATCTGAATAATCTTTTTGCACCCTCCTGTAATCTAACACGGTGCTCCTCACTGTGAACGACCCAGCTAAGCATCGTGTCATCCAAAGCATTCTTTATCATCCTGCAACACCCCCTCCATCGCACACATTCTAACCGACAGCATTTATAATATCAGAAACACAACTTGATTTTCTTCCTGTTCTGCACAAGTTGTTGCAGAGGAAGAATTCAGAATTCCATTCTCCCATGTTTTTCTCTCCCTTTATGAATTTGTAGCGTGATGCTGTTTGGATCGTTTATGAGGGAGCCACAAATAATATTTTGGACATGGAGCTGAATTCTGCCCTTGTACTCTGCTCCGCGCTGGCGCAGTGGTAAGCACTGCTGTCTCACAGCACCAGAGACCCGGCTTCAATTCACCATCTCAGGCTGTTGTCTGTGTGGAGTTTGCAAATTCTCCCTGTGTCTGCATGGGTTTTCTCCGGGTGCTCCGGTTTCCTCCTACAGTCCAAAAATGTACAGGTTAGGTGAATTAGCCATGCTAAATTGCCCGTAGTTTTTGGAGAAGGGATAAAATATAGGGGGATGGGTTGCTTTTCGGGGGGCCGTTATGCACTTGTTGAGATGAAGGGCCTGTTTCCATACTGTAAGTAATCTAATCGAATGTATTATGCATAAGGCTAGTACATCATTAATTTTACATAAGCATTTGGCACTGTACATTGCAACATTTCCGTTTTATGCGCACTTGCAGCTTATTCTTTATGTTATTCAATGCAACAGTCAGATCTGAAGACTTTTTTTCATCTGCAGGATGGACACAGACTCTTTCGTTAAGTTTGCTTGAAAGAGCTAGAGCGATGAGAATAAAGATTGCATTAAATTCTACAGTTAAACATTCCGTAGAAGATCAATTTTCATCCCTAGGTTGAGTTGGAAGCAAATTAATAGAAGAAACAATCACCGTTCTGAATATTGTATTAAAAAGTGACGTCATGTTGAAATAATGCATTGGGGAGAAAAGAAAATGTTGTGTGCACTTGATAGACAAACAGAAATGCAAAGTAAATGCACAATATGAACAAAAATCTAGTGTTAGTTTTAAAAGTAGGAGAAATCTTTTCTTAAATTTCAAAGGATACCAGACCCCAGATTTCCTGAAAGGTGATACTTGATTGTCCATCAATCTCACTTTTCCAAATACAGGTTTTCCTTTTCCACTGATGCTTTTTCAGCCACACTTCCTCCTCGCCTTCCTACTCTTTCCATTAACACCTCTTCCCTTGCATTGCACAGTTTGCTGCTACAGACGCTTCCACTGACCATCTCCCTTAACACTTCAGATACTGTATGTCACTCCACTTCACCTATTACGCCCACTTTCCCTGACCATCACTTTCGCTTTTTGCTCTCAACTAGATGCTGAAAGTTGCTGATTTCTGTGCTACTGCAGGACATCAGTGAATGATGAGTTTGGAACGATCAATTTCCAACAGCTACAGACAATAATATGTTTCCAACTATCTGTTGCACCGTGAATTGAATGGTTTTGATCAACACTGATACAAGCTGAAGCTTCTTTCCACCCCTCTTTCACAAAGCTTAACCAAAGAGACTTATTACCAATTTAACAGAAATCTTCGGACAGAATTAAAAGTCCGTGCCCAATTTACTTCGATGTCACCTTCTGCAGAATGATTCGGTTGGTCAAATAGAATCTTCCGATGCTAGTGCGTTCAAAACTGATGAATGAATATGTCCTGCATAGATATGCCAGGATATTTCAAGTTTCATAAAGTTTGAGAGCTTGCAAGACCCCAGTGACATCAGGACACGACATGACATTGAGGTAATGATCAGGGTTTATACTTCAATCGATTACTTTCATAGGGTTGATTATGCGACATCATGGCCACCGAATTTTACATTTTCATGGCGAGTCATGACAGTTCATGACGTTATCGATATTGAGAAATTTTTTCAAAGACAATTTTTTTAAAAAAATTACATTCAAATACTGCAACCAAATACTTGAGAGTCAACTCAAATGGCTGCTTCAGCGTTTCCTTTCAGGTCAGATATATATCAAGTCCAAAATAAAAGACAGTTGAGAGCGCAGGAGAACTTTAGCACATGTGTCAGCATCTGAGCAGCGAGAAACAGAATTTACGTTTTGAGACCAATATAAGTTTTTCAGAACAGGGTCACATCAGACACAATATGTCAATTATGTTTCATACATCGATCCTGACTAATCTGATGAATTTCGCCACCATTTTCTGTTTGCATTTCAGATTTCCATGTACCCCAGTATTCCTTGTCACAGGAACGCAGTTGTGAGCATGGCACGGTGGCACGGTGGCTCAAGGGTTAGCGCTGCTGTCTTACAGCATTACGGGCCTTGGTAATATTGCACCCTTAGTCCAGAGCCTGTATTGAGCTTTCACATTCTTCCCTTGTTTGTAAGTGCTTCCTTAAGCTACTCCCGATTCCTCCCACAGTCGAAACATGCAAATTGTAAGGGAATTGAACATGTTAAATTGCTCATCTGGAGATATTTGATTTGGCTATGGGAGTTACAGGGATAGTGGAGGAGTCAGGATAGCCATAGGAGATACATGGATAGGGTAGCAGGTGGTTCTGGGTGCAGTGCTCCTCAGAGGTCCGTGTCGGTTCGATGTGCCGAATATCTCACTGTTACAATTTAGGATTCCACGTGAAAATTACAACAAAGCTGGCAGTTACTGAGACCATCATCTCTGCACCAGCTCAGAATGAGTTATGTCTTGACTGTTGTTGTTCTGTATTTTCATATGTTACTGCGCATTGTGTTCGCTGTGTCTGTGTTTCTAATTCCGAATATCCTATGCATTTTTGCTCAACCTTATTGATCTGGATATCCAGTGATTAAAGTTTATACATAACGAACTCTTCTCTCCTATTAAACTTATCCTGTTGGGTTTACATTGCGTTACATTCTATCTGGCAGAAAGAGAGATGATGACTGGGGCAATATCTCCACAACCACTGTTCGCATTTCTTTCTGTCTCCTAGTTAATGGTATATCCACTCTGTCCCTGGCACATGAATCCATGGTTTTTAATGAGCAAAGTCTTTATACATGCCAAGTTTGACTTGTGTCTGAAGTCATGAAAAGTCAATTATTGTTTTACAACGAGTAATACAACAATAAGATGCTTGTCAATTTTTTAAATAGTATCCTGACCAGCACTGTGTGTTGACATTGCAACGTATCCTTCTGAGGGCAGTGAGAGGGACGTCCAGACAAATCCAAGCTCCTTTTGTAATTCCAGGGCAACTCTGTTATTTGGCCATCTTTTGGTTGGCATTTGTTGCAGCGGAGGAGAGAGCAGCACAGTAACAACAACTTGATTGTGTGATTTTAGGGAAGCAAGCGGTTACAACATTGTAAATGTACAACATTCTGAATCATATCGCCCGCGAAAAGAAATCATCCATCATTTCTCCTCACCACTAACTTCGCTAAAGCAATCGTGTTTGGAGATTAAATCAATAGTGATGTTGGCATCCAATCCAGTCCAGTTGTTGATGTGAGCTGGAAGTTCTGTAATGAAGGGGTTAACTGGAACTGTTTGTTCAGCGACTGTGATTGATGTCAGTCTCCATGGATCCTAACTGTGTCACTGAAGGGTTTATCTCTCCTATTAGTAAGAGGCTTCTTTCAATGTGTTATGCCATTGTAGCAAGAGATGCACTAACTCCGTCACGAACAGAGTTCAGCAGCTCCATAGACAGGGCAAGGAGAGATCAGAATCTTAGAACATTCGACTGGAATGTTCCAACAATCGATCAGAATCTGAGAACAATGGACAGGAATGTTACAATTACGCACAGGCGTGTATCCGAAGGTCTTTACTGGTTGCAATGGACTAAGTCAGATTTACCAAGACAGATACTATGTGTACTCATGATTATTCAGGGAGGTTATTATCCAATCCTCGCTGTTATTGGTATTCCTGGTAAGTCCCTCGAATTCTGCTCATGTATTAATTACAGAAACCATGTTGAAATTCATTTTTTTCTGTTTTGTATATCTGGTAAATATAGAAACTATTACATTTAGTTTCTTTATAAACTCCATTCATTATCTGTATATTTCAGAACCTTTACTCACAAATATCTAAGAACAAGACAGCAAACACGGTTTTTGCCTTGAACTGAGTTATATCTTGAATTATCTTCCATCACTAAACAGGCCCACTACCTGTTTCATAATACCCAGAATCTCCAACTCTGCGTCAGTGCAGTTGCTGAATAAACCATTATCTAAATCAAGATGAAGATCAGACTTTACAGTTCCAGTTCTCTTCTGGTCACTGACCCAGTTGCACATATTTCAATCACAAACTTGTTCTTGTCTCCAAATTTACTTCATAATGGGGACAAACTGTCAGAGTAGGAAAGTCGCTGGCTGGATAATTCAGAGTCATAGGTCATTACACGAAAGACACTGTTTCAAATCCTACCATAGCTGGTAGCGGAACATAAATTCAAATAATACGAACGGAAATTAAGAAAAAACAAATTTCACGAACTGTAACCATAAAATGAGCAGCATTTTGTCGAATAACCTATCCGTTTTCCTGATATCATTTGGTAATGAAATATAACATGTTACCGAGTTTGGATTAAGAGTGATTCATATCCAGAACAATGTAACAATGTGCTAGGTTCTATACTGCCTTGCGGAACGGTCACAGTCAATGGAAATAAGTGATGGTTATCAAATGCTGCCCTTGTCAGCGATGCTGAAATCCCGTAAAATAACAAAATAAAGTGTAAATAAAACAATGAAAGATACAGGAGATCTGAAACAGAAAGAAACAGAGTGCTGAGGAAACGGGACACGTTTGGCAGCCTCGGTTGACATTTAAACAGGGTTTTGAGTAAAATGATCACGGGTCAGTTCTGAAAGTAGCTGGGAATTAGTGTAATGTGTGCTGGTGGAGTGATCTCATGTATGAAGAAATAGAGAGAAAGGAAAAGGAATCAGCAAAGGAATTGTTGATAATTTTTTGGGATGGAATTAAAATATGAGATTAACATCACTGATTTTCCACCTTTTTCCATATTCCTGAGTGTCATGCCCAGGTCAGTATATGTCCCTGTTGAAAGTGAAGTTAAGTTTCCTCTGTTGTCTCCTGCTTTCTGTTCATATGTTTGTCTTCGATGGGGTTCCTGGGGTTTGCGGTGATGTCAATTCCTGTTCGTTTTCTGATGGGCTGATAGATGGTATCTAGATCTATGTGTTTGTTTATGGCGTTGTGGTTGGAGTGCCAGGCATCTAGAAATTCTTCTCTGGCATGGCTTTGCTTAGCTTGTTCCAGGATAGGTGTGTTGTCCCAGTTGAAATGGTGTCGTTTTTATCCGTGTGTAGGGCAACCAGGGAGAGAGGGTCGTGACATTTTGTGGCTAGCTGGTGTTCATGGATCCCAGTAGCAAACTTTCTTTCTGTTTATCCTACGTAGTGTTTGTGGCAGTCCTTGCATGGAATTTTGTAGATGATGTTGGTTTTGTCCATGGGTTTTACTGGGTCTTTAAAGTTTGTTAGTTTTCGTTTGAGAGTGTTGGTGGGTTTGTGTGCTCTTAGGATTCCGAGAGATCTTAGTAGTCTGGCGGTCATTTCTGAGACTTCTTTGATGTATGGTAATGTGATTAGGTTTTCTGGCTGTGTTAGGCCTCCTTGCCGTGGTTTGTTCCTGAGGAATCTGCGGACGGTATTTTGTAGTATCTGTTCTTCTTGACTACGTTGTATAGCTGTTTCTCCTCTGTTTTCCGAATTTTGTCTGTGCTGCAGTGTGTGGGGGGTCGTTGGAATAGTGTTCTGACACAGCTTCGTTTGTGTGTGTTGGGATGGTTGCTGGTGCAGTTATGTATTTGGTCAGTGTTTGTCGGTTTTCTGTACACGCAGGTTTGTAGTTCTCCGTTGTCCATTCTTACGACTGTGACGTCCAGGAATGGGAGTTTGCTTTCGGTTTCTTCCTCCTTGGTGAACATTATGCCTGTGAGGGTGTTGTTGATGATGTTACACGTCTCTTCTATCTTGTTTCGTTTTGTGATGACAAAGGTGTCATCCAAATGGCGGACCTAGATTTTTGGTTTGGTAGTTGGTCGGGCTGTTTGTTCTAGTCTTTTGGAAATGTTAGAAAACAGGTTGATTGGCGAAAGTGAGGAACTTCAAAAATCTAGAGTCTATGTATTGGAATGTCTATGTATTGGCAAAATTCATAGTAGTGAAGGTTGGTAAGCTGCTGGCAAAGATGAGTGATGAATTTAGAGGGCTACATAGATAGTGTTGGAGAATTGAGCTTTTGGGATCTGGTAGAGACACGATGAGTCAATGGCCTCCTTTTGCACTGTCAATTCCTTAATCGAGGAGGGAGGAAAAAGATCATCAAAACTCTTTAGATAATAGAAAAGCAACCTACAGACTGCAAAGTAACCGGTCTGAATGCAAAGTGGAAAAACAGAAAACCAACAGATCGATAACTTGACGTCGGATATGAGGAAAATATTCGCATTTTTTGTCATTAACGATGACCAGACCCTCGGTGAATAATGATATGATTGAGCAGAGTCAGCCGAGATTCATGACAGGGATATTATTTTTGGTAAAAATACTGGAGTTTATGTAGAATGTTAGTTGTGACATCGACGAATGAGAAGCGGTGGGAGTAGTGTATTTTAATCTGAGAAGATATTTTCACATGGTTGCGCACAGGTGAGTGACGAAAGTAACAGTGTAGCGGAAGGGAGAATAAACGAAATGAACTGAGAATTGAATGATGGAGAGAATACTGACAGCAGGGCCCTATTCTGTTCTGAAGGCTACTACTCATTGGTATCTCATGTATGAGTCGTTGAAACACCACGATTCACAACGCAAATATGTGATTTGAATATCAAATGATGTGAGCATCGTATACAGTCCTTTTCATTTTGTATTTCTTAGAATGTGAGAAGTAGGGAAGCACTTTTCTCGAAACGGACCTTGACGTCCTTGGTCATAAGTCACTAACAGAATTCATGCAGGCCATCTATGAATCACTACAGTGAATTGTATGTTGCCCTTCATTACAAAATGAATCGAGGTAGGAGTAAAGCTGTAGAGAGTTCTTGAAGCGGTAATTGGGGTATTCTGGACAGAGGTTCGCTCCTTTAGAAGCAAAAACCTCCACGTCAGAGAAACAGTGCAAAGGATTTTCACCAAATTAATCCCTGGGTTGATGATACTATGAGGAGAGTGTGAAGGAAATAAGTGTTCAATTTGTAGCACGCTGACAGAATAAGAGGTGATGGATTAAATGTTGAAGGTTACGGACAAACAGTCATGTCGAGTGAAAGATATTGATGGCATAAGAAATTGTAGTTTCGCAATGATACCTTGCCTGATAGTTTAAGTATCTCGGTGGGCCCCCATATTAGGCGAGACAGAGCTGCAGGCTCTGAATACACTCTCACTATCTCAATGTGCAGTTAGTTTGTGACCCTTCACTGAACATCATAGAATATAGAACATAGAATAGCACAGAACCGGCCTTTCATCCCACGATGTTGTACCGACCACTGATCCTCATGTATGCACCCTCAAATTTCTGTGACCATATGCATGTCAAGAAGTCTATTAAATGTCCCCAATGACCCTGCTTCCACAACTGCTGCTGGCAACGCATTACATGCTCTCACAACTCCCTGTGTAAAGGACCCGCCTCTGACATCCCCTGTATACTTTCCTGCAACCAGTTTAAAAATATGACCCCTCGTGATAGCCATTTCTGTCCTGAGAAATAGCCTCTGTCTATCGACTCTATACATGCCTCTCATTTTCTTGTATACCTCAATTAGGTCCCCTCTCCTCCTCCTTTTCTCCAATGAAAAAAGTCCGAGCTCAGTCAACCTCTTCTCATAAGATAAGTCCTCCAGACCAGGCAGCATCCTGGTTAACCCCCTCTGAACCCGCTCCAAAGCATCCACGTCTTTCTTATAATAGGGCGACCAGAAATGGACGCAGTATTCCAAGTCCGGTCTAACCAAAGTTTTATAGAGCTGCACCAAGATCTCACGGCTCTTAAACTCAATCCCCCTGTTAATGAAAGCCAAAACACGATATGCTTTCTTAACAACACTGTCCACCTGGGTGGCCATTTTAAGGGATCTATGTACCTGCATCCCAAGATCCCTCTGATCCTCCACACTGCCAAGAATCTTACCCTTAATGTTGTACTCAGCTTTCAAATTCGACCTTCCAAAATGCATCACCTCGCATTTAACCAGGTTGAACTCCATCTGCCACCTCTAAGCCCATCTCTGCATCCTGTAAATGTCCCGCTTCAATGACACCTCCAACCTTTGTGTCATCTTCAGACTTGCGGAACCATCCTTCAATCCCCTCATCCAAGTCATTCATGAAAATTACAAACAGTAGAGGCACAAGGACAGAGCCCTGTGAAACATCACTCACCACAGACTTCCAGGCAGAATATTTTCCTTCTACTACCATTCGCTGTCTTCTGTTGGCCAGCCAATTCTGTATCCAGACAGCTATGTTCATGTTGTTCATAAATCTGTCAGCAAACATAATGTCTTATTCCTGAAAGAGGTAGCAAGTTCCACCGGCTTCTGACCTCCAAATAGAACACTAGCCTGTCTTATTGGAGATGGAAGATTTCTTCTTGAGACATGGCACAAAACAAGCACTGTCATTCCTCACCGTCAGCAAACCTCTATGAAATAGCACGTGTGTACCTTTAACACTGGAGCCAGGCAGAACAACGTGGAGCAGTCTGTCCGTCCAGTCTCTGATTATTGGTTAGTCATGTTGGGGCGTTGATATCATCTTCCTTTTTTGAGGGCCTGAGGGACTGAAGCCTCCTGATCCAATTGAAGAAGCGTAAGGACATGATCTGGCGACCGCTGCTTCCTATTTGACAGCTCAACATTTTGACTAGCTTACTTCTCTTCCTGTTGAAACAGCAGGAGTGAGAGAATGGGCTATCCCTCTTATCTAATAGTTGACGGGCTGATTAGCTTCATCATATTCCTATAAATCAATCTTGAGCTGCTCAATAAGCTCCTCACTTTTTCTGGGGAAATATGCACTGTCAAGCAGTACTGTTACATGTATTGTACCCACACTTTAACAGCACAAGCCCGAATGTTGTCCGTGTCTTGCCGAACATGAACATACACCACTTCAGGAGATGAGGTGGGCACATTTTTGTGAACATTGTGTAATCTTCAGTGGCTATCCGCACTTCTGATCTTATGATGGGCGTAACATATTGATGAAACAGCTGAAGATGGTTGTGCCGAGTAAGCTACTCTGAGGATCGCCTGCAGTAATGTCCCATGACAGAAATGGTAGATGTCCACGAGCTTACAAACATTTCCCGAGTGCTCTGAATCACTCCAACCAGTGGGGAGCTTACTCCTGGTTGACATTAAGTTCAATTTTCTTCCAGTTCATTGATACCAACCTCAGTTAAGTCTTGCTTGATATGAGAACCTGACACTCTTCCCTTGTGTGCATATATTTTATTCATGTCAATAGGTCACGGTGTACGTGTGGTAAGTGCTTCGTTCTTACAGAGGGTAGTGACAGTCGGGGCATCTCCTTTCAAGAGAGTTAGGGGAGATCGATCACTGAGAATTTTGGAACACAGGTATCGATAGATGTTTGACATGTTAGGTAGTTCAGGAGTTGGGGCAGAGAGCAGATCAGCCATGCTCTGAGTGAAGGGAAAGTTAGGAGCTGAGTAACCTCCACCTGCTTCTTATGTTCTTTCATTCTGTTATTAGGGGTTTCACTGTTTTTTATTTTCCCCGAAGTCCTGTGAAGGAATTTTGAAGTCAGACAGACCGAACGATTTTACGAGTAATGTCTGTGTGCAGCATCAGACATGTATTCATAGTGAATCTTCGTGCACAACATGGCTAATAAATGCAGACAGGGGAACTTATGCAAGTAGAAACGAAACGAGGGGAATGTTTTACTAACTCCTACTCAACCACAAGAACGTTTTCCAATCCATATCAAACCATTCTTTACTGTGAGCAGTGGCTCAATTTTCTCTGCTTTTTTTCCTGTGCACCAGTTACAACGAGAAAGTGGTCTTCAACTGCTCCTGTCGAGCCATTTTGAGGAGCTGACTGAAATGTGGTGACGTAGAACTGAGGAGCAGGAGTTGTTCCATGCTCCACCTGGCACAAAGATTGTGGCTGTTCAGATTGTGGCTTCACTTTCCCATTTGTGGTTCATTATCGTAGTATCACCTTTCCGAAAAATATTTAACTAACTCACAGCTTTGAATAAATGCACGCACACAGGTACCACAGACTTGTGGAGAAGAGAATTCCCATCAAACGGCCTTTTGAGAATGTCTCCAGATTCCTCTTCCGACTGTAATTGGAGAGTGACTGTTTCCTTTTCTAGTCCCACTTCTCCATTGATCCTAACAAATTCCATATGCGACCAAATGTGTCTTGTGGCAGTTGACATAGGTCTCAGAGTTGTTCTGGTTCAAGACCTTAGTCCAAGAACACCCCACCTTCGTTCTGGACAACACCCACGCCCTCCACCTCCTACATGATTTTCACTTCCCCGGCCCCCAACGCCTTATCTTCAACATGGACATCCAGTCCCTGTACACCTCCATTCCCATCATGAAGGCCTAAAAGCCCTCCGCTTCTTCCTTTCCCGCCGAACCAACCAGTACCCTTCCACTGACACCCTCCTTCGACTGACTGAACTGGTCCTCACTCTGAACAACTTCTCTTTCGAATTCTCCCACATCTTCCAAACCAAAGGAGTAGCCATGGGCACCCGCATGGGCCTCAGCTATGACTGCCTCTTCGTAGGATATGTGGAACAGTCCAAATTCCACAGCTACACTGGCACCACCACCCCACCTTTTCCTCTGCTACATGACTGTATCGGTGCTACCTCGTGCTCCCACGAGGAGGTTGAACAGTTCATCCACTTTACTAACACCGTCCACCCGACCTCAAATTTACCTGGACCGTCTCAGACTCCTCCCTCCCCTTCCTAGACCTCTCCATTTCTATCTCGGGCGACCGACTCAAAATGGACATTTAGTATAAACCGACCGACTCCCACAGCTACCTAAATCACACCACCTCCCACCCTGCCCCCCTGTAAAAACGCCATCACATATTCCCAATTCCTTCGCCTCTGCCGCATCTGCTCCAGGGTGGACCAATTCCAATACTGAACAACACAGATGGCCTCCTTCTTCAAAGACTGCAATTTCCCCTCAGACGTGCTTCACGATGCTCTCTAACGCATCCCATCCACTTCCCGCTCCTTCGCACTTGAACCCCGCCCCTCCAATCGCCACCAGGACAGAACCCCACTGGTCCACACCTACCACCCAATCAACCTCCAGGTACATCGTATCATCCTTCGTCATTTCCGCCCCTTCCAAACAGACCCCACCACCAAGGATATATTTTTCTCCCCTCCCCTATCTGCAATTCAGAAAGACCACTCCCGCCGCGACTCCGTCATCAGGTTCATACCCCCCACCAACCCGACCTCCTCTCCTGGCACCTTCCCCTGCAACTGTAAGAAATGCAAAATTTGCACCCACACCTCCCCCCTCACTTCCCTCCAAGGCCCCAAGGGATCCTTCAATATCCGTCACAAATTCACCTGCACATCCACACATATCATTTTCTGAATCTGCTGCACCCGATGTGGCCTCCTCTACATTGGGAAGGCAGGCCGCCGACTTGTGGAACATTTCACAGAAAACCTCTGGGGCAACCGCACCAAACAACCCAACCGGCCCGTGGCTGAACACTTTAAGTCACCCTCCCACTCCTCCAAGGACATGCAGGACCTTGGCCTCCTGAAGCGCCAAACCATGAGGACATGACGCCTGGAGGAAGAGAGCCTCATCTTCCGCTTAGGAACCCTCCAACCACAAGGGATGACTGCAGATTTCTCCAGATTCCTCATTTCCCCTCAACCCAACTTATCTCAGTCCCAACCCTCGGACTCAGCACCACCTCCATGACCTGCAATCTTCTTGCCGACCTGTCTGCCCCCACCCCCTCTCTGGCCCATCAGCCTCACCTTAACCTCCTTCCACCTATCGCATTTCCAACGCCCTTCCCGCAAGTCACTCCTCCCTACCTTTTATCTTAGCCTGCTTGGCACACCTTCCTCATTCCTGAAGAAGGGCTTATGCCCGAGAGGATGATTGTCCTGATCCTTGGATGCCGCCTGACCTGCTGCACTTTCCCAGCAACATATTTTTCAGCTCTGATCTCCAGCATCTGCATTTCTCCCTTTCTCATTCAGGTTCAGTGTTACCAGCAAGTCATGCAGATTATTAAATATAAAAAAAAGTTCGAAACCAAAGTTACTCGAGCTACAATGGAAGGATAAATGAGAAACAGTGGAATTTAGCAATATGCACATCAATATTTGTTTTTCTGAGACACAGAAATGTGTACAATCCTGCAAAATATTAATTCAGAAGAGCTTCGTCCAAACAATAGTTAATTTCATGACAAAGTGAAAATTGCGATTGTCTCAGTTGTTATTCTACCTCTGACGTTATTCTGTTCACACAAGCTGCGAGCATTGGGGTGTCTTCGTGGAACAGTTTGATTTAGCTGAATTTCCTTTGTGCTGCAGACAGTAGAGATATTCCATTGAATCCTCAACAGGGATCCTACATAAGTGAAACAGTTGTCTGATGGGTTTTGAGCTCTCATACGTTGCTGTTACGCGAAAATCAATCTAAAACATGTATAGTCTCATTGAATCTCTTCTAAATTTAGGAGTGATTCATAGTTTAACATGAAAATACATGTTTACATGTGCCTGCATGAATTTATTTAGAATAAATTCATGTCTTCATAGTACCTGCCATAAAATTAATGTATTGTTTCCTTAAAATTGTGTCCTTAGTTTCATTTTCACATCCATCGGCTACGCTACTGATGCATTCTCCTCAGGTTAGATGGTTCAATACAAATATTTCCCACTTTCATGCCTGAACCGCCCTGGACTTGTATCGGCCACGAGGGATGTCGATACGGTAAACAGCTAAGATTTTTTTCAGAGTATCTAAACTCGAGGGCATAATTTAAGGTGGTAGGGGCAAGATTTTCATACAGAGGGTAGTGTGCGTGTGGAACGAGCTGCCAGAGGAAGTGGTAGAGTTGGATACAATTACAAACTTTATGAGGCATCTGGATGAGTGTATGAATAAGAAGGGTTAGACGATTATATGCCTAATGTGGCAAATGGAATTATATCAGATTGAAATATCTGGTCTGTGCAGATGAGCTGGGCCGAACGGTGTATTTACTTGCTGTATGACTCTATGCATCCATCAGGCCTTCATTTTAGTAACGAGTAAACTACAGCATCTTTCAAAAGCTTCTAAATCAATTGCATATTTTTGACAGTATAGGGGTTCAGAACTACACACAATGCATCAGATTATAATCTAAGCATTGTCATGTACAAATGCAATAAAACATCCCCATGATTATACCTGATAGCCTTTGTATGAAACTGCATCATTGCATACACTTTCGTAATCACTTGCTAAATCTCCTGACTAAATTTAATCGATTCTTGTATTGGACATATAAATCCCTGAGTACCACAGAATATTACGATTTCTTTCTCCATTTAAGCATTTTAATATTGTTTTGTACATCCGTCACAGCACGAATCGTCGTTATAGCATTACTGCCGAAGAATATCTCACTAACCTCCAATGTGTTTGCCCATTGCAAACTCTCCATGTTCAATTTAATGACTATCTTCGTGAATGAACTAATTGAGCTCCAATCCAATCAATCCCCTTATCCACATCATTGCTATAGATTATAAATAGTTGATAGTCTCACATTGATTACTGAGGCACTCCATTACGTTACTGCTTCACAACATGAAAATAAACATTTATCGTGAATATTTCTTCCCTTATAGTTAACCAGGGCTCACCTGTTGCAGGGCAGCTGACTAGATACTTCGGCTCCCCCCCCCCCCCCCCCCCACTATACCCCGATAACGTGTAATATACTTACAGGGCTGATTTATTTCAATCTATACTTGTGTAAATCCGTCAAGGGAGAAAGGATGATTGGTATCTTCATCTACCGCTTCAACAGCCACGATAAGTGCAAAGTGGTTAGGAGAAGCAGTTATCCCTTTAGTCCGTCGAGCCTGCTGCAACACTCAGAATGCTCATTGTTGATGTGAGTGTGGCTGAACATTCCTTTTGAGCCTGTATTCTTGTTCATCAAACCCTCTGGAATCGAACCTTGAATGTTTTTAGTCTCCCAGTGCTCACAGCATATTGAAAATGAGAACAGATTGCACAATCCTAAAGAGAAAGCAACATCTCTATTCCAGTCTGAAATGGGAATGCCTTATTGTCAAAGATTGTCCCCTTGATCACTGCCCTTTTGAAACACAACAATTAGGAACAGACATCGACCATTCAGCCCCACAAAACTGACTACACTCCAATGAATGCGCTTCACTCAAATACTTTCCAAAGTTAGCATCCACTTAATTCGCAGAATGACATTTCTGTACAGCAGAAGTTCATATGCGAATGAGAAACTGGAGCAGAATTGGGCAATTCGACTCATCATTGCTGAAATCTTTCTCCAAGTCATTCACCTGCCTTCTCCGACTAACCATTGATTGCCTATTAATTGTTGTGTAGGCTTAGTCTTACCAGATCATAGGTTTTACTCTTTTATTAGCGAGAAACGACTGGTGGTGATTTAACCTGAGGGCCACCAGACCACAGGTGAGGGAAACGGTGGCGAAGGAAGATCCTTCATGTGGAACTAGAACCAGTAATGGGAACTGATCCCATACTGTTGGCGTCACTCTGCTCTTAAAACAACAATTCAGCCAACTGAACTAAACCAATTCTCTGCCTATTGAAATAATATATATGCATATTTCTATCTATTTATCTATCTATCTATTTATCTATCTATCTATCTATCTATCTATCTATCTATCTATCTATCTATCTATCTATCTATCTATCTATATATATATATATATATATATATATATATACATACACACACATGTACCTCTCTGTGTTTGTGGGTGCGTGACTGGGGGGAGGGGATTCATGTGTTTGCATGTATATGCCCATATTTGTGTGTATCTCTTTGTGCATGTGTTCTGTGTATTAGTGTCATTGTCTCTGCTTGTGTGTACTTCAGTCTGCATCTCCGCAATCTTGTTTTCCGAGTGAAACCATGAAGTGTGGAATCAAAGTCTCCCACCTGTCTTCTGTCTGTCCGTATTTTTTTAATATTCATACGACAGTACACTCTGCTGGCGACCCCACACGATTGCATGTGTGGCAGGTTTTTTCTTCGAGAAGACACCAAATGATGTGAATCTCGAACGTTGTACAGTTGTTTTGTTTTTCAATTAGTATATTTGAAAGCACAGAGCAGTTTTGCTGACAGTAAGCGATGTTGATCCTGCGATATTCCGACCACTATTGAACCTTTTTTCAGACTTTCGATTCTTTCTCGTACAGTTTTTAAGCATTAGGAAACATTGCAAGTTACCGAATGTGCAATAAATCATCTCAGCCCCTGATAAAATGGTTCAGTCGGAGGTGCACAGTTCTATTCTGATGGACCCAAGTCTATTTGCAATTCTTCCATATGTGTTTGTGTGTGTGTGTGTGTGCACGTACACGCGCTCTCATGTTGGATGGTGCTATGACCTGAAATTCTCCCTCTCTGCATTCCAGACTGAATCACTTAGGCCTATCACCCTCTGCCCCTGTCGCTGTGGGCGATGTTGTATCTCTTTTCGCATCACAGAGACTGCCAGACCTGCATCCACACACAGACTCAAATAGAGATAAATACACATATAAATGGACCTACACTTCAATACACATTGATACAGATACACAAACAGTAATACAGAAACACAGGCATACACAATAATGCCTTGACATTTATACAGACGTTGGGAATCTGTAAGTATATCTTTAGATCTTCGTTTATTTTCTCACTATATCACTCGCTGTGTCGTGGTTTCTTAGCATTACTCTTACTCAGATGTTTGAGTTTGCCAGTATGTCAGTTGTCTTGCGTGGAGCACGATGTAGTACAATTTCCATGCTTACAGATATGTGACAGATGAGGATCAACGTAGAGCAGTGTAAGGTTGTGCACTTTGGAAGGAATGACTTTGAAAGACAACATAAAACAATCTGTATCTTTCTCGACGGGGTCCAAGAGCAGAGGGTCCTGGATGTGTATGAGCACAGATTATTGGAGATGCCAGGACAGATAGGGAGAGCAGCAAATACTACAGATACATTTCAGTTTCTGAACTGTTAACAGTAGGATGCGTAAGGGAGTGCCAACGTGATTCCTTCCTGGGAGTTGTTGGAGACAATGTGTTGTGATCACCCCGTCATGCCCACTGAGATAGTGGGGATTCCATTTGTACCAACTCGACGCAAAAGATAGATGGCATCAGGGCCACATCTTCTGAGTAATGCCATGGCTACACTGAACTGCCAGTGGGTTTAAAGTGAGAATTGTCCGTCAATGAACATTGCTTCTGACTCAATTGTAGGGCGTGGATATCTCCGAATCTCCACGAGAGGCATCCTAGTCCTCTCGGAACTGTATCAGGATGTCCTCCACATAGTGGCAGGAAGGGGGTGAGAACACAGATATAGGGCACTCCAACACTTGGCTTGGCAATTTCCATGCTTTTTCTCCTGGAATGGGAGATCCGAAAGAGAGGGAGTGAGGGTGGGAGTGGGTGGCCGTGCTGTATGTATTGGCATATGAATTGGCGTAGTGTCCGTAAGTAGTCAGTCCGTTGTGTTGAATCCATGCAGTGTTATTAATGTGGGAGGATAGCAGAAGGTTGTTGGGGGATTGGAGAGAAAGAGAGTAAAAAAGAGAGAGAGACGTAGGAAAGATGCGGTATGCAGTGTAGAGAGTGGTGGAGAATGAGCCTTGTTAACGGGGCAGGTGCTATCACAGACATCCAGTGAGCATGAGGGTGCAGAGAGAGTACAGTGAAGTTCGTTGATGCTTGTCTCGTATTGCTGGCTATTTCTTCAGACTGCAGAAACTGCACTGGGCTGGGTGGTATGTGCATGATCATGCTTGGTGGGTCTGGTGGTGTGGCCACCTCTGGGAAGAGAATGGTCCTCTTCTGGACTAGCCCATCCACCAGGAGTTCAGTGCCCCCGCCGACAAAACGTTGTGTAATTGCCGCTTATCTGGAATGCTCACGGTAAACTGTCCTCCCAACTGAGAAACCGCCATTGTCCTTTTAAGGATAGCGCCAGTTCCAGGGATCCCGTGATATCCAGGAGCAGCATCCGAGCGATGGTGAGTATCACCAGCCATTTTGAGTGGGAGAATTGAACTGTCATTGAATGAAAGGGACACCATGGATTCGGGTATGTTGTTAATGAAGTGAGTTCAAAAGGAAATTAGCTCGGCCTCGTGCAGACGATTCCCTGACACACTCAATGAAAACGTGACTGAGACAAAGTATTGTTAGACTCAGCCCAAAGAGTCTTAGACTTTGCTGAGCCCACCCCCCTTTTCAAAGCTCAGCTGCTTGTCCATTACTCGCTATCACAGAAAAGGAGGTAACCGTGACTTACATTTGCTGGTGGGGGTGGGGGGCAGTATTTGTGGCAAGTCATCATAAATATATTAGTTTTAAAATAGAGGTGGAAACGGACGAACTTGAAGTAAAAGGTAAGGTTCGACATTGGAGGAAGGTCAAATTTGATGATATTTAACATACGATTGGACCTTATAGTGGCCAAAAGCGAAGGGGAAGCCGACAAAAACGAGATATCAAGAGTTCAGAGTCAATCTGCTCCTGTTCGGGTGAAGGGTAAAGGTGGAAGGTGTGAGAAATGCTGGATGACTCGAGAAGTTGAAGTTCTGTTCCTGGATAAGTTGGAATCATATGTCAGATATAGACAGCAGGAATCGAGTTTTTTTCAATATTCAGTCATGGGATGATGGTGTCGTTGTGTAGGCAGAATTTATTGGCCATCTCTAATTTCCCATAGGGCAGTTCAGAGTTAAACATATTGCTGTGTGTCTGGAGTCACATGTAGACTGGACCTGGTAAGAATTAGGGTGTCGGTTTGTTCGCTGAGCTGTAGGTTTGATATCCAGACGTTTCGTTACCTGGCTCGGTAACATCATCAGTGGCGACCTCCAAGTGAAGCGAAGCTGTTGTCTCCTGCTTTCTATTTATATCTTTCTCCTGGATAGGGTTCCTGGGGTTTGTGGTGATGTCGTTTCCTGTTCGTTTTCTGAGTGGTTGATAGATGGCATGTAGACCTATGTGTTTGTTTATGGCGTTGCGGTTGGAGTGACAGGCCTTTAGGTATTCTCTTGCATGCCTTTGCTTAGCCTGTCCCAGGACAGCCAGACTACTAAGACTCCTCAGAATTCCGGTAGCACACAAACCCACCAACACTCTCAAACAAAAAACGAGCAAACTTAAAATACCCAATACATCCCATGGACAAAACCAACGTCATCTACAAAATTCCATGCAAGGATTGCCACAAACACTACATAGGACAAACAAGAAGAAAGTTAGCCATCAGAATATACGAACACCAGATAGCCACAAAATGACACGACCCTCTCTCCTTCGTAGCCCTACACACGGATGAAAAAAGCCAGCATTTCAACTTGGAAAACACATCTATCCTGGGACAGGCTAAGCACAGGCATACCAGAGAATTCCTAGAGGCCTGGCACTCCAAACGCAAAGCCATAAACAAACACAGAGATCTAGATGCCATCTATCAACCCCTCAGAAAACGAGCAGGAAATGACATCACCACAAACCCCAGGAACCATATTCAGGAGAAAGGTATAAATAGAAAGCAGGAGACAACAGCTTCGCTTTCACTTGGTTTTCGCCACTGATGATATTACCTAGCCAGGTAATGAAACGTCTGGATATCAAACCTACAGCCCAGCGAGCAAACCGACACCCGAAATCTCAACCTGAGCTACAAAACTTAAAAAACCTTGCAACAGGTAAGTATTGCAGTTTTCTTCCTTAAAGGCCATTCGTGTATCAGATTGGTTTTCCAAACAATTGAAAATGGATTAATAATCGTCATTAGACTCTTAATTCCATGTTTAAAGTGAATCGCCAGAGGAGTCCAAAGTCAGTAGGACTGCACCTCAGAAGGAAATCAGGAGGGAAAAAAAGGTACATCAGGTAGCTATGACAAGTAAAGTTGAGGAGAATCCAAAGGCATTCTAGAAATGCCTTAAAGAGAAAAGAGCAACTATGGAGATCAACAACGTTGCCGATGTGCAGAACTGCTTGAGATGAAAGAGGTATTACAAAAGCATTTTGTATCATATTGACTGTGCAGGAGGATATGGAAGGTCGAGAATTCCAAAATAATCAATGACATCTTGGAAGTTGTCTGTATTACAGATGAGTTCACAAAACGTATAAAGTTGGAAAAATCTCGAGGACCTGATCAGATGTACCCTCGAAGTCGTGGAAAGATAGGGAACTGAATGCTGGGCCCCATGCTGAGAAATATGAATCGTGGATAGCCACAGATCAGGTGTTGGATGACTGGAGTTTGGCTAACGTGGGGTCATTACTAAAAGAATCTGAGAAGGGTGATAAGGAAAAGCAGTGAGCCTGACGCTAGTGGTTGACAAGTTTTGGGAGAGGATTATGAGGGACAGGATTTGCATGGATTTTGAAAGGCATGCACTGATTATGAATAGTGAACATAGATTTAAGCATGGGAAATCCTGTCTCGCTAACTTGACAGAGTTTTCTGAACAAGTGACTAAGACGCTTCATTGAGGCAGAGAAATGTACATTGTTGAAATGGACCTCCGTAAGTGATTCGACAACTTTTCACCTCGTAGACCGGTTAACAAGAATAGTATATGTGGAATACAGGGAGAACTAGTCTTTTGATTAGAAAATTGACTTGAAGTTAGGAGTTGAGGGTTGTAGCATAGAATTGTTTTGGAACTGCTAGGCTGTGACCAGAGGCGTGCCACAAGGATTGGTGCTGGTTCCACTAGTTTACATTGCTTATATGAATGTATTGGATGTGAGCATAGGAGGGCCAGTTGGTTAGGTTAAAGATATCACCGAAATTTATGGTGTAGTGGACAGGGAGGACGGTAACCTCCGTGTACAACGGGATCTTTGTTAGATGGGCCAATAGGCTGAGGAGGGACAGATGGCATTTACTACAGATAAATGTGAAATGCTAAATTTTGGAGAGGAAAATCATTGCAAGACTTATCCGCTCAATAAGCAGATCCTGCGTCGAGAAACAAAGAGACCTGGGAGTGCAGGTTCATGGCTCCTTGAAAGTGCAGTCACTGTTAGACAGGATTGTGAAAAGGCTTTGGTGTGTTTGTCATTATTGGTCAGCGCTTTGACTGTAGGAGTCGGAACGTCATGTACAGGACAGTAGTTCCATCAGTTTTCAAATACTGCATTCAATTCTATCTCTCCTCCTGTGGGAAAGACGTTGTGAAAATTGAAGAGGGTCAGAAAATATTTACACGAATTTTGCTGGGACTTGAGCTTTAGAAGAGTTTGAATAGTTTGTGGCTACTTTGCCTGGAGATTGAGGGGCATGGAAAGGGTGAATATCAAAGGTCTTTTCCCCAAAACTAGAGGGTTACAATCTCAGGTGAGAGGGGAAAACAATTAAAAGGGACCTAAGGAGCAACTGTTTCATCCAGTGGGTGGTGTATGTTTGGAATGAACTGCCACAGGATGTGGTGGAGACGGGTACAATTACAACATTTAAAAGTGATGGAACTACTGTCCTGTACATGACGTCCCGACTCCTATAGTCAAAGTGCTGACCAATAACGACAAACATGCCAAAGCCTTTTCACAATCCTGTCTAACAGTGACTGCACTTTCAAGGAACAATGAACCTGCACTCCCAGGTGTCTTTGTTTATCGATGCAGGATCTGCTCATTGAGTGGATAAGTCTTGCAATGATTTGCCTCTCCAAAATATAGCACTTCACATTTATCTATAGTAAATGCCATCTGCCACTCCTCAGTCTATTGGCCCATCTAATCAATATCCCTTTGCATTTGGATAGGTATATGACTACAAACCGTTTAGAGCGATATAGGCAAAATTTTGGCAAGTGTGACTAGATTGTTTTAGGATATCTGTTCAGCAGGGATCAGTTGAATGGAAGGGTTTATTTCAAAGTTATACATCTCCATGATTCTCTGACTCTGTCTGAGCTCACACCAACATTCTGTTTCTGCATCATTACTGGAAATGCTGCAAAGTGCTGTTGAAATGTCTTAATGTTAGCATCCTGAAACCTGTGAACACATCCTTCGACAATGCTGTCTCTCAGTGTCTCTCCCGCTGTCAACTTTCCAAATCCTCACATTTGCTGTTCATCAAACTGGCATTCAGTTTTAATGTGAATAACTGTCCTGTATCTTTCCCTGGCCTTTAGTGATGCTTACCCTAGAGCAGCAGATTCCACCAATAAGAAGCTGAGGAAAAGGTTTTTTTTAAATCATAGCTTGCGGTTTCTTTGTCCTGCACGGTGCTTCATGTTGGACAGTGGGATTTCAGCAGCTTTCAGACACGTCTTTATAACTTCTGCTGAGCCTGTTTACCGAAAGCCCGCGTTAACCACTCTTTGCTGATCAGTTGCTCAGTTGCATGAGGATTCCCTTGAACTGTGTTTGCTTCAATCTAGGATTCGAACTTGTCATTCAGTTACATTTAATTTAATTCGTTTATTGAAAATTTACTAGAAATGCTGGGGATTGTTTCCGTGGAAGTTGTGTTTTAAGCTGCTGTGTACATTCAAGAAGCTTAGAGTATTTGGTGACCCACTCTGTACAAGTTATAAAGTGATGAAGTTGGAAGAATACCTTTAAGAGAAAGTTGAAAAGCTGTCATGTGGCTGACTGCAGGCACAAAATGTCCTGGAAAATTTTGAAATGAAACATTTTCGTGTTACATAAGAAACCTTGTTTTCACAGCATTTAGAATTCAACCAACCTGTTTAAATTACACCCAATATTCTAAATGTCAATCGAATTTGAATTTTGCTGTTTTGACAGCATGGAACCAACGAGATGATCCACTGTTTTGGGGTATAAAACGCCAACATTACAGACAGTTAGCAATAAAAAGAACACCTTCTGACATTGAACGACTGCAACTCTCTCTAAAAGGTACCTTTTTTACCTATACATATACATATATATATCTGCAGCAGATGGCCAAAGAGGAGGATCGACACTGCTGGCTGGTTTTGAAAGCTATAGGCTGTAAATTTAATAGGGGCTTTATTGGCTCAGTATAATGTTACAGAGTAGAAGTTAGCTAAATATTTTAGTCAAAGGAGGATCGGAGTTGGAATATTTTGTTGTTTAATGGTCAGTTTAGAATTCTTAGTTTTATTGTTAACCAGTGATATTTGGGGTAGTTCTCTGTCACCCATGCTTTAACAGATTACGAGGCAAGATGAGCTTTTCTGTGTACGTGGTTTAATGAGCAGAAGCTTTTACCAGCGTGTTGCAACAACGGAATGGATGAAGGCTGCTGAGGGATAGACCATAAATCTTTCAATCATTTTAATCCTTGTACTTATGAATAATGCCAGATCAGTGAAGGGTTGCACATGTCTCAACCTCTTTATGAAACAAGACAGAGATAAAACAACAGACCAGCTTTAAAAAATGACTGATGGAGCCATGTCCAGAGGACATGAAGCAACGTAAAAATATTTATTGTTCACTGGCTTTGTGCAATGCTGCTCCAAGTTTTAAATTCTCAGTTATTCAGGCCTTTCAGAACATTGAGACATCTTTCAGAGCACCGAGACAGCTGATCAGGAACGGGGAGAAACCAATATGACACCATGTGCCTGTTACAGAAGGATATGAGGAGGTTAGTCAGCCCATACGAGCCTTTTCCCACTTAAAGAGGTGGAAAGCTGAAATTTGGCACATTTTGCAAAAGGAATGAGTCAAAACATAGAGAAGTGTTTCTGCATCTGCACGAGGTGTTAACGAAAGGACACCGGAGTAAATAGTGCTGTTTGTTTTTCTTAACTGGGATGGGTGAGAATTCCAGCAAATACTGTTTACTGGCTGTTCATCATCCAAGGGTTGCTGCGTCATTTAATGCCTCCGGCCTGGTATATATACTGAGGAGAAGGCCATTCAGCCTATTGAGCCTGGTACAGAGGGATAGGATGAGGCCATTCCACCCAGACCTAGTAAAACTGTTCTTTTACTATGATACAAAAATTCTGTAAGTAGGGGGTTAAGGGAACCTATTTGTTCAGTAATGATTTGAAGACGCTGGTGTTGGACTGGGGTGAACAAAGGTAAAAATCACCAACTTATATTAGAACAGAATTTATAGCCCAATTTACAGTGGGATGTAATTGCAATTATACACTGAAAAAGACCCAGATTAATTCTTTCATATGTAAATCACAAAAGATTTTTAAAAGATACATTCTCTGTTTATAACACGGTGCTTAGTCTCCCTATGTTGACTATCCAAACCTTTGCCAGTTGTTCACATTTGAACTGATTTCCTCCGTGCTTATTCTATCTCAAAAGAACGGTTTTCAATCGACAGCAAACAACACACCCACACAAATACACATACTGTATTACCTTATACTGGTGCAAATGAGATACAAAGCTAAACATTTATGGGAGTTCATTTACTTTCACTCGATGGATATGAGTGAGACACTGCAATGGTTTGCAACACAGATAGCCAAATTTATGGAGTACTCCACTCGAACGGTCTGCACAGCTCTCCATTCTGGCTGGTATCTTGCCCCGTTTATGGTGTATGGGGCGGTTCGATGAGGCAGATTCAGAACTTGATGTGACAAACCATTTCTACTGATCTGACAATGTCTTTTTTGAATTTTCTCATGCTTGTGATTGGGCCAACCATTGTGTCCCTTCTGCAGTTAGTACTACTCTCCTTTCTCCTTATCCATAAGTTCACAACATGTTAGCAATTAATTAATTACTTGTCTTTCTCTGTCTTTCCCTGACCTTGGCTTTTGACTTCTCAGTGTGTCGAGTGTTGGCATTTTGTAGATCAGAAAAAAATAAAATGGTGTATTTCGGGCCGTATTCACTTCCCAGTGTGTCCCATATGGTGCTCCATGTTGGATAGAGGTTATATCAGCAGCTTTGACGTATGTCTTTGTAAGTTGGTCTGTGCCTGTCCCCGGACCGCCTGTTCATCCCTCTCAGCTGATTGTGCGGTCAATAAGACGAGGAAGTCACTCAAGTATTATTCTCAACGGTCAGGCATCTATCTTGCAGCTTACGGACTTCTAACTGTCTCCTGTTGAAAAGTTAGTGTAGTTGCTGGGGAAGTTATGTTGGAGGTTGTACTGTGAGCTGCCTCAGGTATTCAGGGAGACATGCGGAATTTGGAAGGGGAGACAAGGCGCCCTGTCTTCCCTTCTTGTGGATCGTTTCACGGAACATCTCTGGGTCCCCCGCACCCACCAATACCACCGCCCTCTTGCTAAACACTTCAGCGCCCGCTAACTCTCCATCAACAACATGCAGGTCCAGCCAACCGTTGCTACTCGACGCCGGAATGAAGATTGCCTCATATTTCGCCTTGGGATCGTAGAAACACAGGTGATAAATGTGGATTTTAACAGCCTCCTCACTTCCTCTCCGCCTACATTATCCCTGTCCCAAGCCTCCAACTCGACACCGCCCACCAGAATTGTCCATCCCTCCTCCCTCAGACCTATCACCTTCTCCTTCACATTAAAACACACATCGCCTTCTCAGCTGCCTTCCCCCCCCCGCCCCCTCCACAACCCAACCCCGTCCGATTTATCTGTCAGCTTTTTCCAACAAGCATCATTCCTGATGAAGGGCTGATGGGCTGATGCCTGAAACGTTGATTCTCCTGCTCCTCGGTTGCTGCCTGACTTTCTGTGTATTCCCAGCAACACATCCTCGACAACACAATGATGTTTGTAAATAAACGGTTTGGGAAATACTTTTTGTGTTGCAAGTGATAGTTATCGACAAAGTTAACATGACTGTCCGTTGCAGTATGGAGAAACAATGAATGCAGCGCATTTGAGTTTTCAGGAATATTTTTCATAAAGTCCCAAGTAAAATCAAACCGAGTGGTAATGGGGCTAATACATGAACATGGTTTTAGAATGGGCGAGCTCACAGGAAGCAATGGATCGATTTAAAGATATCCTTGTTTTGTCGCAAAAGCATCATGGGATACCACAGACAGTGGTACTTCGGCCTCACCTATTCCCAGTACATCTCAAAGATTTGATTGAGAGGATCAAATGCAATATTTCCAAGTCTGCTGATGGCACTAACCGATGTTGGATGGTAGGGGGTGAGGAGGATGTAATAAAGCTCAAACGTGATTGTGGCATGTGGAGTTAATCATATTAAGGAATATGCACATAGTGTGGGCAAAGTGCATTGATGGGATATTATCAAATGAACTAGAATGGGTGGAGGCTGAATGTGTTGAATGACCTACTCCTTTCCCGATGTTTCTGTGCAGTCTGTGGGAAAGCTCTGTAAATGTTGTCACAAGCAGTCACGTGTTCGGAAGGAGGGCTCTGCAGGTCTACAGGACTGTGTATCCGGATAATTTTTCCAATTCTAAGCCTGGTGATGGGTGGTCTATCAGGTTTATCCTTGAAGACCTCAGAGCAATGTGATACAATTGATTGTCTTGCTTGGCCCTTTCGGAGTCTATTGAGGATTTCATCATATGTCTGTGTGTCTGACGTCACGTTTAGGCCAGACCAGGAAAGCATGCGAGATTTGCTTCGTGAAAGTACATTGGGGAATAAAGTGTTGCTTTTCCAATCGACGCTGAATTCAGGGTCACTGTTAATGACACTAGAGTTTAGATCTCGATATTTTATTAATTGTTTTTAAATTTCACCAGCTGTCAGAGCATTAACCTGGCCTAGATAAGTAATCCAATGGCATTTCCACAATAGCACCATCTCAACATGGGGACCTATCAGAAACCACACTGAGCAGGTTATTTCTGAGATGCTTGACAGCTCTGTCAAACAGAACTCCCACCAATGTTACTGTGTTGATGGGACTGAAGCGGTGGTAATTGGTCAACTTGTAATTATTCTTCTTTTAGGGGATGGGACACAGCTAAATAATTTTCCATGTTGTTAAGGAGCTGTAAGTGTTGGAGCTGGAATGAAACAGTTTCCCCAGGGACAACATGCAGCAGAAATGTTCAGTCCTATTCCAGGAATAGTGTCATGGCCCATTGTCTTTGTTATATCTATTGTGTTCAGCTGTTTCTTCACGTCAGGTGCAGTGAATCGAAGTGGTTGAAGTCGGAAATCTTTGATCCTGTGGGTATAATGATGAAGGTGAGGTGGATCATCGACTGAACACTTCTGGCTGATGATAGTGCAAGTACTGCGTGCTTTAGTTTTACCCTGATGCGCAGGGCTTTTACATTCTTAATAATTGGGATATTTGGGGAGCCATCTCCGCCATTAAGCTGTTTATTCGTTCATCACCATTTACGACTAGATGGGGCCAGAGTAAAGAGTTTCGACCTGATCTGTTGGTCTTGAAAGCATTTCACCTTCTCTTTCAGATGTTAGTTCTGCTGTATGGAATGCAACCAGTCCAGTCCAGTACCTTTACCAGGTTGTGATCAGGTTTCAGTCCACACGTTTCTAACCCTGGCATGTGCAACACACTCATCACTGATTCATTGATCGGCTCGTTGGTGATGGTAGAGTGAGAAAGTATACTAGGCAAATGGTTTCAGGTTGTGGTTCAATACCATTTTGCTGCTGCTACTGTGGCTTGCGTTACTACATCAATGTTAAGAATGTTATTTTCAAAATATGAGGAGCACGAACTTTGAAGAGGATTTTTGTCCTAGAAATGATCTGAGAGCAGCAAAGCATTTGTGATGAAAGAGATTTATAATGTCATAGAGTCTTAGATTCACACAATATACAAAGAAACTCTTCAGCCCAACGTGTCCATGCTCACCAGGTTTCCTAAACTGAACTAATCCTGTTTATCTGCATCTGGCATATAGCCTTCCAAAGCTTTCCTACTCATGTATCCATGGAATTGTATCTTAAATGTTGTAAATGTATTTCCCTGAACGGCTTTCTCTGGCAGCTCATTACATATACACAGCAGTCTGTGTGAAACATCGAACTCTTCGATCTCTTTTACCTCTCTCCACTCTTACCTCAAACCTGCACCTTTGATTTTGGACACCTCTTCCCTGGGGAAAAGACCTTGGCTATTTACCCTATCCAATTCCAACATAGTTATAACAGTCTGCAAATTCACCACTCAGCTTCCTACACAAAAGGGAAAATAATTCCCAGACGATCAAAGGCAGTGATCTCGGGTTTACTACCGGTACCACGTGGTAGCGAGCATAAAAATGAAAGAATAGGCAGGTTGAACAGGATGATCCCGTTGGGGGATGGGGAAGGAGGTTCAGGTTTGTTGGACATTTGGACCGGTTCTGCGGAAGGTGGGACAATTAAAGATTGGATGGTCTACACATGAACCAGACTGGAACTAACGTCCTTGGTGGAGGTTTTGCTCCTGATGTTGGGGAGGCTTTAAACTAACGTGGCAGGGGGCTGGAAAGCAGCATAGCAGAGAAGTAGACAACAAGATGGAAACTGAAGGCTATAAGAATCATGAAGTTTACATTAATAAGGGAAAGATTAGGCAGAGAGCAGATGAACGCAAAGAACTGGTCGCCTCAAGTGCATATACTTTCATGCAAGGACAATCGTGTGGAAGGCAGATGAACGTAGGACTTGGGTTGGTGTCTGGAATTATGCCGTTATTAAAGTCACAGAGACTTGGTTGAAAGAAGGGCCTGATTATCAACTAAATGTTCCAGGATCTACACGCTTCAGACAGGGCAGGGAGAGAAGTATAAAGGGTGGGGAGGAATTGCATTGCTGCTCAGGGATGATATCACGGCTCTGCAAAAGGAGGGCTTTAGTAGTGAAGCATTACGCGTGGAACTGAGAAAAAAAGAAGGGTGCAGTTACATTGTTGGAGGGAAAAGTACTAAACTGGACCAAGGCTAATTATATCAAAAGTAGACAGAAGCTGGGAAATGCGGAATGGGAGCAGCTATTTGAAGGGAGGTCCACATTTCATATCTGGGAGGCTTTCAAAGATAGTGTAAAGATAGTGCAGGATAAGCATACCCCGTTGAAAGCAAAGGATAGGAAAGGTGAGATTCGTGAACCGTGGATGACAGGAGAAATGGGACGAGTAGCCATGAGGAAAAGGGAAGCGTACATAAATTCCAGATAGGGAAGAACATAACGGGCGGGCTTGGAATATCGGGAGAGTAAGACCATTCTTAAACGAGGAATTAAGCGGATTAATAAGATTGAAGAATTCGTTTTTGGGCAGGTTTTGGAAAAAATGCAGATGTAGCAAAGTTGTTGTTATGGGTGATTTCAACTTTCCCAAAATCAACTGGAATTTCCTTGGAGAAAATTGTTTGGATGGAGCCGCTTTTTGTCAGGTTTGTTCAGGAGGGGTTCCTTACTCAGTATGTAGACAGGCCGACGAACGGAGAGGCTATGTTGGATTTGATGCTCGGTAATGAGCCAGGACCGGTGCCAGATCTCGCGGTGGAGGACACTTTGGTGAGAGTCATCATATTTGCCTCACATTTGTCTCGGGGAATTAAGGGCTATGGGGAGAATGCGGGTAAGTGGAGTTGAAGTGCCCAGCAGCCATGATTGAATGGCGGAGTGGACTCGATTGTCCGAATGGCCTTACTTCCACTCCTATGTCTTATGGTCTTATGGTCTTATTTATCAAAAGTCTTGAAGAGGGAAGACAGCAGTTACAGGTCGGGAACATACTTATTTGGGGAAATGATGACGCTCTCAGACAGGAGTTGGGAAGTACTGCATGGGAGTTATTGTTCCACAGAAAGGGCACAGCAGACATGTGAAGGTTAAGGAGAAGTTGTTGCAAGAGATGCAAAACCTTGTTACTCTGAGACAGGTAAGAAGGGGATGACGAGAACAGATGAACTTCGCATCCATAGGAAGAAGGCAGCTTACGTAAGGTGGTGGAAACAAGGATCGACCACAGCTTTAGAGGATCACAGGCTTGCTCGAAAGGTGCGCAGAAGTGGACTGAGGAGAGTCAGGACCGGGCACGAAAAAGGCATTTAACTCATATGTGAGGAATAAGAGAATGATCAGGGATCAAGTAGGGCCGATCAGGGACAGCGTAGGGAAATTGTGCGTCGAATATGAGCAGGCAGGGGAAGCTCTAAATGAGTCTTTTTGCTTCGGTTGTCACGAAGCTGGAAAGGGACTTTGTTTCGAATGGGAGCTTTGAGGAACTCATATATAGGCTTGATTCGATAAAGATCAATGAATCTGATGGGCTGATAACTTTGGCAAACCTTAAGATTGGTGAGTCCCGAGGTCAAGGCCAGATTTATCCTAAGCTACTCCAGGAAGCGAAAAAGATGTTGTTCCACTTTTCAAAAAGAGTAATAGGGAAATCCCTGGCAATTACAGACTAATTAGTCTTACGTCTATGGTCAGCAAAGTTTTGGGAAGAATTCTGAGATATAGGCTTTATGACTAGGAGAAAGAAAGGACTGCACATGCTGGAGTACCAGAGTGGAAAAACGTGGTGTTGTAAAAACAGAGCAGGCCATGCAGCATTCGAGGAGCAGGAGAATCGATGTTTTGGGCACAAGCCCTTCTTCATTTCTGAAGAAGGGCTAATGCCAGAAACGTCGATTCTCCTGCTCCTCGGATGCTGCCTGGGCTGCTGTGTTTTTCCAGCACCACTTTTTTCAACATAGGATTTATGACTATTTGGAAAAGCATAGCCTGACTAAAGGCTGTCAGCGTGGCCTTGTGAGGGGCTGGTCATACCTCACAATTTTTATTTTTCTTTGGGGAGGTGTCATGGCAGGTCGATGAAGGTCGATCAGTAGATGTGGCATTTGAGAAGGTTCCCCATGATAGACTCACTCATAAAGTTAGGAAGTATGGGATACAGGGAGACTTGGCTATCTGGATTCAGAATTGTGTGGATTGCAGAAGGCAGGCAGTGCATGTGGGTGGAAAGAATTCTGCCTGGAGGTCAGTGCTGAGTGGCTCCCACAGAGTTCTGTTCTTGGACCTCTACTATTTGTACATATTATTAATGAGTTGGGTGAGTGGGTTGAGGGTTGGTGAGTAAATTTACAGAAGAAACAAATGTTAGAGGTCCGTTTATATTATCGAGGGATACTCCAGCTGCAGCGTCACTTCGGCAAAATATATTGCTGGGCTGAAAATGACAAATGGAGTTCAATCTTGACAATATGAAATGATACATTTTGGAAGGTTGAATTCGAAAGCTGAATATAGGATTACAGACAAGATTTTTGGAAGTGTGGAGGAACAGAGAGATCTTGGTGTTCAAGTAGATAGATCCCACATAGTTGCTACCCAAGTGTGCAGGAGTGTTAAAGAGCGTATGGTGTTTTGGCTTTCATTAACAAGGGGATTGAATTTAATGCCCGAGGTTTTGTTACAGCTCTACAAGTCACTGGTGAGACCACACATGGATTATTGTGTCCAGTTCTGGTCGCCCTATTGTTGGAAAGGTACAGAGGTTCTGGAAACGGTGCAACAAAGGTTTACCAGGATGCTGCCTGGGCTGGAGGTCTTGCGTTGTGGAAATAGGTTTACCAACCTCGGACTTTTACCTCTGGAGAGGAGGAAGAGACGTGACCTGATCGAAGTACGCAAGGTAATGGAAGAAATAGGTAGAGTCAATAGCCTGAGACTTTTCCCCAGTACAGAATTGACTGGTACAAGAGCTCGTAGTTTTTAAGATATCAGAAGAAAGGTATCGATGAGATGTCAGAGGAAGGTTCCTTCCGCAGAGAGTTGTGAATGCATGGAATGCGTTTTCAACGGTGATGGTGGAAGCAGAGTCATTCGGGACTTTTAAGCGACTGCTGGGCATGCAAATGGAGAGCAGACAACTGAGGGGTGAGTACCTTAAATTATTTGATTTTACATTAGGATTAATACTCGGTACCACATCGTGGACGAAAGGGCCTATGTTTCTATGTTCTATGTTCTATTAAAAGTGGTCATGAAATAACTTTTGCGAGCACAATTAATGAGTAATACAAAGCCTTTTATTCGGATATAAGACGCAAGCAAGTAACTGGAGAAAGGATTGGTCCACTAAAGGATAAGGAAGGAAGGAAGGCTGAAATTTGAACCTGAGAAGATGTGTAAAATTCTGAACGATTACTTTGCATCAGTGTTCACTGAGAAGAGGGACATGATGAATATTGAGATTAGAGAGAGAAGATAGATTACTCTGGATCACGTTCACAAAAGTAGGTACGATGTATTTGGTAGGCTTGAGCTTATTTAGATGGACAAATCCACAAGACCGGGTGGGTGTACTCCAGGTTGCTAAGGGAGGCAAGAGAGAAAATACCTAGGCCCTATCAGCTAACTTTGTAGCATCCTTAAACACAAGGTGAGGTTCTGGAGGATTGGAAAATTGCTCATTTGCCCTCCTGTGCAAGAGGGTACTAGGAACATTTCGGTTAACTACAGACCAGTTAGCCTGACATCAGTGGTGGGAAAGTTGTGGAGAAGGTAAAATCTATTTATATTTGGAACAGAATGGACTAAGCAGTGATAGGCAAAATGATTTTGTGCAGGGGAGATCGTGCCTTACCAAATTGAATTATTTGAGTAAGTAACCGCCTTGATAGATGAAGGAAGGGCTGTAGATGTCATACACATAGACTTTGACAAGGCGTTTGATAAGGTTCCCATGGTAAACTAATGGAGAAAGTGAAATCACATGGTATGCAGAGTGTTCTAGCTCGGTGAATAAAGAACTGGTTGAAAAACAGGAGACCAAGAGTAGTCGTTGAAGGGAGTTTCTTGAAATGGAGAAAGGTGACGAGTGGTGATCCACAGGGATCAGTGCTGGCGCCAGTGCTGTTGTTGATGTACATAAATGATCTGGAAAAGGGCACTATTGGTATAATCAGCAAGTTTGCAGATGACACGAAGATTGGTGGAGGAGCAGAAAACAGGAGAATATAGATAGAGTGGAGGGATGGCAGAGAAGTGGTAGATTGAGTTCAATCCAGGCAAATATGAGTTGATGCATTTTGGAAAGCCCAATTTAAGAACGAATTATACAGTAAACGGAATGGCATTGTGAAAAGTTGAAGAGCAGAGAGATTGGGGAGTGCAAGTCCATTGTACCCTGAATATCGCTCACAGGTGGATGGATTGGTCAAGTAGGCATATAGTATGCTTGCCTTCATCGGATGGGGTATTGAGTATTAGAACGGTCAGGTCTGTTAAAATTGTACAAGACAAGGTTTGGCCGAATTTGTAATACTCTGTACATTTCTGGTCGCCGCATCACCAAACAGATGTGGAGGCTTTGGAGAGGGTGCAGGCAAGGTTTATGAGGATGTTGTCTGGGATGGAAGGTACTACCTATGTAGAGCATTTGAGTAGCTTTGGATTGTTTTCATTAGAAAAAAAAGGAGAATGAATCGAGACCTTATTGAGGTCTACAAAATCATAAAAGATATAGATAGGGTAGATCGAGATAAAAGTTTTCCCAGAGTGAAGGATTCAGTAATGAGAGGTCATGCTTTCAAAGTGAGAGGTGAAAGGTTTAAGGGGGATACTCGCTGCAAACACCTTACACAGAGGGTAGTATGTGTATGGAACGCGTTGCCAGCAGAGGTAGAGAGGCAGGCACGTTAGGTTTATTTCACATGCGTCTGAACAGATGGATGATTAAATGGGGAGCAGAGGGATAAAGATGCTTAGGAACTGGGCGACAGATTTACACAGTGGATTTGGATTGGCTCAGGCTTGGAGCGCCATAGGGAGTCCTGGGCTGTAAAGTTTCTTTGTTCTTTGTTCTATCCAGGCTACCATTATACCTCAAGACCTCCAGTCTCTTTCACATCATTGTAAATGTTTTGCACCCTTTCCAATTTCTAATATTCTTCGTATATCTGGGCAACACGAATTGCACACAGTACTCCAAATTTGACTTTGCTGTCCTCTTGTATTGCCACAGCATCATGTCCCAATTACTATAATCACTGCTCTGACTGATGAAGGTAATCGGACCTACTGCCTTCCACACCGCCCCGTCCACATGTGGAACTCCTACTCTGATTTGACTGAAGAAAAAGGCAGCACCTCGGACTTATCTGTAGGAAGCTCCACCTGCCAATCCTCGGCCTACTGGCGCAGTTAATCATGATCTCATTTTCCTTTTAAATGACCTTCTTCATTGCCATCTAACTGCAGTTTAGTGTCATCTCCAATGTTACTATCCATCCTTTGTATATTCTCACCCAAATCATTTCTCAAAATAACAAACAGTGGCCCCAGCACTGGTCCTGTGTCACACCGCTGGTCACAGCAAATCTCTCCCTCCACCATCTGTCTCCTACTTTAATTTAGAAACTCTTCCTGATCCCATGTGATCTAACCTTATTAACCAGGCTATCATGTAGCATCTTGTTGGATCTCACGAAGGTCCACGCAGAAAAACGTATGCTTGAACAGGCCCTGGGGTGTTTATCTAACGTTTTGCATTTTCAAAATTCTGGCACTTCCTGTTCTGTAAGGTAGCCGCATTTCAAAACATCACCGCATCGATTTCTTTCCCTTAGTTCCCCAGCTTACATGTATTCCTACACAGTAAATGCTGACGCGATATTGTCATGGTTGTCTCGCCCACTGAGCAGGAACCGGCTCTAAGGCATCGGAGTGGGGTGAGTTCGATTCTTTGTGAGAACTGCGAGCCCAGCATAGTCAGAGACATATGTCGTGTGTTGTTCAAATGTTAACTGTGTTTCTGTGCTTCCACTTTGGCCAGAATGTCTATAATTCCTTACATATTAACTGTGTTTTCTTTACTTTTCTGCTTTATATCAAGATCCTGTACTTTGGTGGGGGAGAGGAACTTTGTGCCGAATATTACGTCATATATGGCGACTTGCAGTTTTCTCTGTCCTCGTGTGAGCACACGTGACAATAAACCTCATAAACGCTATGGTTTGTGTGGATCCACACAAAGATGGCTGTCTAAGTTTTTTGGAGCCCTATTGTCGCTCTAGATTTTCTTTTGCTCTTAATATTCTAATATAATCTCTTTCAATTCTCCTTAAACTTAACAGCTCTCTCATGCCCCGTTTTTGCCCTCCTGATGTCCCTAGTAAGTATACCCCAACACACATTACGCTCAAGGGATTCCATTGGTCTCTGCTGCCGATACCTGACATATACTAGCTTGTTTTCCTTGACCAGACACTCAAATCCGCTGCCATGCCCTGATCCCTACTCGTGCTGACATTGTTCTTCACACGAACAGGAACATGCTATCCCTGAAATCTCACTATCTCGCGTTGAAAGAATCCCACTTGCCAGATGTCCTTTTAACTGCGAACAGCTTCTCCAATCACCTTTTGAACCTTGCTGCCAAATATCATGACAATTGGCTTTGCCCTAATTTATGATGTTAACAACTGGACCAGGCTAATCCTTTTCCAGAACTATTTTCAAACTAATGGAATTATAATCACCCAATTTAACAGCTGAACCGCTTGCTCCGCCTTAATTCCCAGGAGGAAATAAAGGTGATTCCAGGATCAGATCAGCCATTAACTTATTGAATGGCAAGGCAGCGACTATGAGCGAAACGTCTGCATTCGTCTATGTGATTTTGTGTGTGTGTGTGTGTGTGTGTGTGTGTGTTCCTGTGTCTACATGTTCGTGCTTTAGTGTGTTACTGTGGCTATCTCTGCATCTGCGTCTCTGAGCAATTGGGTTACTGTTGTTTTGCGAGTGAATCCATTGAAATGAGGATCAAAATGCGTCTTCTCATTCTCTCACTCTCTCTCTTTGTCTCTCCATCTTGTGTTCTAAGTGATGGAATACCAACCGCTGCTGTACGCCCCGTGCCCCTGCAGAAGCAGCAGCTCTGTTTGGAAAAACCATCAAGGACAGTGAATCCCTCACACTTGAACTGAATTGGCTTCAATGTCACGTCCACTTTAAGGAATGCGGTGGTAGCATTGCAATGGCTTCAGTTATGGCGCCATCTTAGGTACAAGGAATCTAGGTACAGATTCTTAGGTATTTGGTCCAAAAATGAAAGAATGAAAATTGATAGTCTAGAAGAATACTAAAAGGAAAAATAAAACTAACCAACACGAATTACGGTCCCTGACACACCAGTTTGCGCCAGCAAAGAGTCTCCAGACCGCACCGGGCCCGGTCTCCACACTGGGCCGGGCCCCGTTTCGAGATTGCACTGGGGCCAGTATCCAAAGTACAACGAGCCCAGTCTCCCTAGTCTTCTGTCAATATGGGGCCCTGTCTCCAGAGTTCCACAGGCCTCGTCGCCAGACAGCACTGGGCGCTGTTTCCCGGCGGCTCCAGTCCAGTCTCCATACAAGACCAGGCCCTGTCTCCAGAACGAAGCAGACCCAGTATCCAGTCCTCACTGGGCTCAGTATCCAGACACTACCGAGTCCTGTCTCCAGGTTACACTGGGCTCAGTAGCCAGACAGTGCCGGGCCCAGTCTCCAGACCACACTGGGGCAAGTGTCTAGACTGCAGCGACCACAGTCTCATGGCCACATCGTGCTCAGCCTCCAGGCCGTAATGGGCTGAGACCCCAGGCTGTACGGGTCCCAGTCTCCAGACTATACCTGACCTAGTCAACTGACTATACTGGCCTAGTCTCCATAGTTCCCCAGGACCACACAGCACCAGGTCCAGTCTACAGGCGGCCACTGGCATAGTTTCCACACTTTGCCAGGCCCAGTTTCCAGGCCATACCAGGCCCAGTCTCCACACCATACCAGGTTAAGTCTCCAGACCGCACGAGGCCCAGGCTCCAGACCACATCGGGCCCGTTTTCCGGGTCACACCAAGTCCCGTATCCAGATTGTAGTCGACCCAGTCTCCAGGCTTCACCGTGCTTTCTCGATGACCCCATCCCCGCGACTGCCCCCTGTCTGGGACTCACCTCCTCCATTCAAATCGAGGAAATTTAAAATGTTATAAGTTTGCAAAGAAGAAGTCTCTCCAGAAAACAGATTAATAAAGATATATATAAAGAGCAGGCAGAGCAGAGAAGCTCCGGATGGAACATTCTGACTCTGCCACTATCTTTAGGACATTTGTTTCCTTCTTCAAAGAATGACTTTGGAGACTCAACACACTTTTGCCCAATTCCTTGCAATGCTGTCTCTTAGTGAAAGGGGATGGGCATGTCCATTGCTGGCCCATATGCTGACATTGGGTTTGCTTCAGGACTTTACAATCCATTCTCACTAAAAATTGGAAGAGTATATAAAAAAATTGAAAGTTAGAGAAAGTGGCTGAAAAGCTATCTCAACCTCTTCCAGTTTGCTTCACTGAGGTTAGCCTCAATACAATTGTGCTGCTGTGGTTTGCATAGCTCATGGTGCACGACAGATATCTCGTCTGGGTTTATACATTATTGCACTGCTGTGATCTGCATAGCTGTCAGTGCTGCACAGGTATCTGGTGTGTCTGGATGAATACACTGCTGTGGTGGGGATAGCTCCCAGCGTTACTCGCATATCTAGTCCGAGTTTATAGATTAATGCACTTGCATGGTCTGCGCATTTTTCCGCACTCAGCAGATTGCTGGGTTGGACTGAACAGAGTTTGAATTTCACACTATGCTGAACAGATATCTCCTCTGAATTAATGGTTCTCTGTGTTAGCTTGAGAATAAGTTCCAACTAACTATTTCAGCTGATTTGGCAATGCTTTTAGTTCTCATTATTGTGATTGGATCCTCTGTTCCTCCCTCAATTCATGTAGCAGTGTGACAATGCTCAGTACATCACGTTCGTGAAAATTCATTGTGCTGGCCTCTTCTTTCATTGTCCTCGAGTCTCCACGTCAAAAGAAAGGATTGCCAATCGGATAAATGCCTTCCCCTTGATACACAGCACAAAACACACACTCCCAGCTCTCCACACCGCCATCCAAGCTCATAAAAATATCCGGTATGTACTGAGATCAACTGGGCCACTGAGAACATCAGGGACCAGATCTCCAAGGAGATGGAGCAACACTTCGCATTTGTGAACGACAGTCTGAATCCTCCAGCACACACTTGCCACGAAGTCCTGTAATCTCTTCATATTTATTAATTTATAGCTTGTTATTCTTCCTGTAGAAGTAACAGGTTCACAGTTACCCACGTTATATTCCAGGTACCAAATTATCATCCATTGTTTATCCAATTAGAAATACTGCACCGCCTCCTGACAACGTAAGTTCCTGTCTATCCTAAATAGAATAAATTTGTTAAATCTTTCGAAAATCTTGATATTAGTGGCAAATAACTGAGGCCCCAGCACTGGTCACTGCGTCACCACAGTCGTTAATTTCTGTCAAATTGATAGAGACTGATTTACCCTAATTTAATCCAGCTCCCATCTCTGTAACCAGTCCTTCCAGTATTCCTGTGTCGCAGTTTTGCAAGGCTAAATATTGCCTTCCATGTTCCATGTAACAGACATAAGAGATTAAAAGATCTGGTTCAATTGCTGAGTGAAAGACTCGAACGGCTGAATGGCCTCATTCTGTTCCTGTTTAAATTTTCTGATGGTCTGATTAGCCTGTTTTAGTATCGGTGAAGTTGAGAATGGTTCTGAACATTTTGGAACCATCAGTGAACAGCTCACTTCTGATTTTATGATAGAGGGAAGACCATTAATGCTGCAGCTACTGCGAGCCCACAGTGAGTCATGGAGATGCAGTTTCCATTTGCTCGGTCCTTTAGCACTATGTCCTACTGCACAGACGGAGTGCCACATAAGACAGTAGGCGGTATCTTCAATATGTGGCTGAGATTTTCCCTCCACCAGGATCGTGTGCTGGCTGGTCCTACAGATACTGTCGGTGCAGATCCATCTGTAACAATTGTTTTGGTGAAAATGTTTTCCTCATGTTGGTTCTCCCATCACTTCCCCTAGTCTGGCTGCTTTGTATTTGAGGCCTCTCCCTGCTCAGTCAGAAGTGGACTATGGTGACACTCTTGGTGATAGACCTTGAAGTCCCACACCCAGACTAAGTTTTCTGTCCTTGGCACCCTCAGAGCTTCCTCTGATTTGTTTTCAACATCAAGGGGAACTGTGTTATCACCGAGGAATAGTGTGGAGAGTAGTTGGTGTCTATCATCAGGAGTTTACCTTGACCATCTCCGACATGTTACCATGAGATTTTCCGGGTTCTGGAATCAATGTGGGGGAATTCCAGGGTGACTCCTTTCCCGACTGTTTCCCACCGTGTCGCCAACACTGGTGTGTCTATCATGCCAGTTAAACAGATAGCCCTAGTGTTGGTGATGAAGCTTCTTGAAACATTACCCATCAAGCCTGATTCTGTGAGTATGACAGTGTCACACTGTTTCCTGACGGCGTCAGTATGAGAAATAAAGGCGGAAGTAAGGAAGGGAATAATGATTTTAAAAAGTTGATGAAAGGTACTCTATTGCAAAATGTTTTATATTCTCAAAAGGGATTGAGAAATTGATATGATTTACTGCCATGAGAGAAAGATGGTGATCGAGCGAAGAACACTGAGAACTGAACCTTCACCGATTTTAGAATTAGGGATGAGATACAGAACTAAAGATGAGGTATGGCAGATCTCCTAATAAAGAATGACATCTGCATGATTGAAAAGGAGGATCTTAAATCCATTGATCAGGTTATTTCGTAGATGATTTCATCTGTGACAAAGTTTGCAGGTGACAGAAAATAAGTGGGAGGGTGAAGTGTATAGAAGACACTGAACGTCTGCAGAGGGGTATCGATAGTATCGTGAGAGGGGGAGGGTCTCACAGATTGAGTACGATGTTGGTCAATGTGAGTTCATCCATTTTAGCAGAAATAACAGGGCACTGGACAAACTTTTATGTGGTAAAAAAAATTGCAGCATGCTGCTATGCAGAGGGTCCTGCTTTTCTTTGTGCAGGATTCACAAAACATTGATTTGCAGATAATATAATTTAAGAATATAATTAATATTATCCTTCATTGCTGAAGGGATACAGTTTAAAAACAGAAATATTGTGCTGGGGTTGTAAACGTTGCTGATGACGCCACATCTCGTGTACCGTATACAGTTTGGAATCCTTACTTGGGAAAGAATTTACTAGGACTCGATGGGTGCAGAAGAGTTTCACTGTGCTGATTCTAGAACTGAGAGCGTTGGAAAATGAAGAGAGAGTCAGTAGATTGGGACTATACTCATGGGGACTTAGAAGAATGATTGGGGATTTAACTAACATAAAATTGGGAAGGGAGTAGATACGGTAATAGTAGGGAGGTTATTCTCACTGTTGGGTGAAACAAAACTTATGGGGATCCTCAAACTGAATGGGAGCAGATTTTGGACAGAGTTGGGGAGGAACATCTTCACGTGAATCTGTAGAATACCCTGTTGAATGAAATACTTGTGGCTAGTTTTCTGAATGCTTTTAAAGCAAAGCTAGATTTTAGAAGTGTAAATGAATCAAGGATAATAGTGAGAGGGTGGGTGAGTGGAGCTGAGTCTATGAAAAGATCCGCCCTGACGTTATTGCAGTGCAGGCTTGAGGGGCAAGATGGCCGACTCCTGCTCCAATTCCTTATGATCCTATGGATTCGTCTTCATAATTAATGTTTTATTTATGCAAAATGCCAGTAGATTTGGGTTTGCGGAGAGATTTCGAACATGAGGCTGAGGGGATCTTACCAAACTCCCCACATTAATTGCTGTTTGGGTCCTCACCATGAGAATCACATCGGTCTTCCCCCACTTCTTCCTGAAAACCATTCCCACCACGGGACAGCCTGGAATTACCCAGCATCCCAATGAACCTGTGCCATTTTTGAAAACTCATAGTGCATTGGGACAAGCACAGTCGTGTGGAGAGAACCTGCACAGCCCCTGATATTGAGCCTTTACGGGGCAGGCAGGGTGACATTACTGCCCTCCCTAAAACGTTGGTCATGGGAATAAGTCCTCACAGGCAGGACTTCCCCTTCCCCCAGGTCCAGGAGTGACGGCCATGAGAGCAGACCATGCCTTCCTGCTCTCAATTTCCTCCCAAGATTAGAGCAGGTATCGGGAGCAACGTTCATAATTTTAGGGAGATCATTGTGATTCTCCACTCAGCCAGCACAGGGGGAGCCCCGGAATGAATCTCACCATTCCCTTTGAGAACGACAAACACGACGCAGCGAACTTTCTTAACATCAAGGAAGGCCTCAGGGAACATCTCACTGAATCTATAATTAATCTCACCACAACCCACGGCGCTCAGAATATGCACAAAGAATTTGTCTGGACCTTAGAAATAGCAAGAAGAAACAACAACTGGTGGGAGTTATCTCTCAAAGTCAAACCTGCAAATTTTGTGCATGTTGTAAGCAGGGCATTAGATATGGAAGAAATTGCTGACAAAACTCAGCAGGACTCGTAACATCTGAAGGAAGAAAGCAGAGAGAACATTTAAAATCTGAAGACGCTGCAGTCGAAGAACTTTTGTTTCAGATCTCCAGCATATGCACTCTTTGTTTTATTTTTCAATCGTCAATTCTTATGTTTCCCATAGTAGTAATGGTTGAGTTGATCTAGGAAAGGGGGAGGGGTGAGTGCAGAAATGCAAGACAAGGTCAATTGCAGCTGAAGGCTCTGTCCATTAGAGTTTGGGAGGGTTAACGTAAATGCTCGTGCGAGAGAAAAGGTGGGCATGCCGAAAGTACTCCACTGGAACTCGACATCAGCTAAACAGATGTGAAGGTTCCAGAGAAAGTAGGAGAATGCAATCACTCTGCACTGGTTTCGGGGGCAGAATATGGCTCAGTGGTTACCACTGCTGGCTCACGGCAGCAAGGGCCTAGCTTTGATTCCGAACTTGGGTGACTGCATGTGTGGTGTATGCACATTCTCCCTGGGTCTTTGTGGGTTTCAACACAGTTTTTGGTTTTCGTCCCACAGTACAACATGTGCAGTGACCTTGCTAAACTGCCGCACAGTATCCTGAGTTTTGGTGGATTGGCTGTGGGAAATGTCAGGTTAGTGGGGTAATACATGGCTTGATTAGTCGAGATGCTATTTGGCGGGTCAGTGTGCACACAATGTGCCGAATGGCCTGTTTCCACACTACACAGCTTCTATGATTTATATTTTGGTGTCTGTGGCTGGCAACATATCCCAAGATCCTACGTATAACTTCTGCCCCCAGTTGCCTCATCCAACTGTTACACCTTAAGTTTGTAGAACATAAATTCCATTAGCAAGTGTTCGATATTTTGGCCCATTTGATCAGTGTCCCATTGTACTCTGAGTTTACTATCTTCACTGTTCACTAAATCACGAACGTTGATGTTACCTGCACACCCACGAAGAATTCCGACCTTATGTTCATTACAAAATCCTTTATGTTCATTACAAAATCCATTAAATCCTGGTCGCACTCAGCTGGAAACCTACCTCCAGTGCAAATCAAACACTCTCCACAACCATTTCCTTCATCTCTTACCTTCGGCTCAATTACCTCCAACTCTCCCAGGATTTCATGTTATATTACAAGTGCAATCCAGTTTACCATGAGGAAACGTTTTCAACACCTTACTGAAGACCATATGGAAAACCCATACTTCCGCCACTTCACCAATCTACTTCATCACATCTTCAAGAAACTAAATTAAATTTGTGAAATATGATTTTCCACACAACAAGCCATATTGACTATCTTGCTCAGTCCTTGCCTTTCCAAAAACAAGTCTCTCAGAATCCCTTGGAGCAAGTTACCCATCAATGACATCTGGCAGACCGGTCGACAATTCCTGGCTTTTCCTTCGCAGTTGTTCTTTAAAAATCGCACAATATAAACCACCCTGCCACCTACTGGCAGCTTACCTGTGACTGTCCATGATACAAGTATCTCAGCGTAAGGCTGAACAATTAATTTTCGAGCTTCCCAATAGTTTTCTGAAACACCCGATTAGGTCAGAGAACATCGAACAGTACAGGCCATTTATCCCTCGATATTGTGCAGTTCTTTCACTAAAACCAAACTAACCTGCATGCCTTTCATTGTACTAAGTTCCGCGTGCCTATCCAAGAGTCGCGTTAATGACAGGGATTTCCAACTCTATTTTGACCTGTCCTCCTCTTCGCCGTTTGATCACGCAGCATTGCCCTTTGGTATGAAGGGTACTGCTGGTCACTGACCACTTGTGTGTTTCTTTTCTTCCTGGTCGTGGAAGTGGAATAAAGTTTTGTACACCTTGTATCTATCACTATCTCAGACCTGCACACACACACAAAAAAGAACAGGAGTGTCGAAAAAATAAACAGGGGTGTCAATGGTTCTGTCACGCTGAGAGCTGCGTCTGAGGGAGCTGGATTAGTGTCAAGTACTCTCTCTGATGATGGGTTGCCGGCCTCTGTGGAGTTGTTACGACACAGGGGAAAGCCCCTACAAAAAAAAGGGGAGAAAAGACAGGAACCCATTCACCTTAATGCACTTTAACATGGACAGCTGTCATAGGAACACTTGTCAAGATAACATTGTTCATTTCCTCAAGTTATCTGCATCACGTATCCTTCTCCACAGTGCATACGAACGTGAAATATCTGTTTAGTGTCTCCCCAAATCCTGTGGTTCCACATGCTGGTCGCCTTGCTGAACTTTAAGAGAGCCTATTCTCTCCCAGTGACTCGTTTGGCCTTAATATGTTTGCAGAAATTCTTTGGATCATTGCTTACCCTATTTTCCAAAATTATATTATGTCGCCATGTTTCCCTCCTTATTTCCCTCTTGAGTATTATCCTGCTGTCCTTGTACTCCTCGATGGATTCAGTGGATCTTTGCTGTCTACACCTATCTTATGCTTCTTTCTTTTTGTTGACCAGAGCCTCCATCCTTTTAGTCATCCAGCATTCTCTACAGCTAACAGCCTTACCTTCCTCATGAAAGAAATATACTGTCGCTAGACTCTTTAATCTCATTTGTGAATGCCTCTCAATTTCATGCCAACAGCTACTCTCAAGCAGTTTTTCAAAGTGCCAACCTAAAATTTACAAAGTTACACTTACTCAACCTTTAACGTTTATGTCAGGACTAATTTCTTCATAAGTATTTTAAAACTAACATATACTGCATAACAGACTAAAGAGGTAGAATGGCTTCCTCCTGTTCCTCTGTGACAGGGTGAAGAGGCTGATTGGCCTCCTTCTATCCCTCTGTAAAAGACTCGAGAGGATGAATTATCCTGATATAACAGGCAAGAGATGCTGATGGTCTTCTCCTATCCTTCTGCAAATGGCACACAGGGACAGAATTGCTTCCTGCTGTTCCTAAGTAGCAGTTCAAATGCTTTGGATGATTCCTCGAGGCTTTGGAAGGATTTGTAAAAGGGCACTAACAACAGGAGTGAAACTACTAAAGGCAATGTTCAGTAAATCTTGTTACCCTATTTTATGGTCTCGAGAAAGTGCCGAGCAGACATGTTGTGCAGGTGGTCTGTTATTTTTATCTCTGTCATATACAATCCTGCAGTCATCTGACAGTGCTCCTACATGCAGGGAGGAAAGATTTATAATATTGAAAGTTTATAGTCAGCCAATCTCATCTATTCCATCCAGATCGAGGAAATGTTCCTTTTATTATGATACGTAAAGTGATGTAAGGAAGGGATTAATTTCATCTCTTCCTTTAGTGACTGTGATTAATGTCAATCTCCAAATAATCCAGTGGAGGGTTTCCAACGTTAGCCATAGGTCGGCTCCATTCAATGTGTTAACCCATTGGATGAGTGGAAACATCACCAACAGTACTAACAGGGATCAGCAGCTCCACAGAGATGGGGTGGAGAGATCAGAATATGAGAACGTTAGACTAGGATGTTCCAACAATTGATCACAGTCTAAGAATATTAAACGGAATGTTCCAACAGTGGACAGAAGTTTATACTGGTATATTAGACTTCCTTCTACATATTATGATCGAAGGTAATTGTCATGTTGGATCACATATTATTCAATATTTTGATTATGAAGTCCGAGCTTTCTTTGGTGTCTCTGGTAAGTCTCACAGCTCAATCATCTATTCTATGAATCATGTTTGACTGTAACACTGTTCTTTTCATTGACACTACCATCCTCGACGCTCCAAATGTTCCTGTCGAGACTCTTAATTCAGATATTCACTTTACAAAACACTACTAACTGCATCAGGGAACTTGATAATTCACTATCTCCTTCATTGCTTCGGGCAGTGTTACTCATGGGTCTCTATGTTGACCTACTCAATTTCAGCTGTGAACCATGTTTCATTGTATCACTGCCCTTGATATTTAAATATTGGGAACATAGAGCACTGTTTTCTATTCTAATTGCAAACTCAGTTTCCTTCTTTTGACTCAATCCCATCTCTGACCGATATCTGAGGCTGAAACAGACAAATGACAACAGTAGTGAGCCCTTTGGCCCTAATTTGATTCCTGACACCATAGCCTGCCCACTCCTAATTATAATTACTGACACCTGTACGATATACTTCACTGGCTCATCCCATCTGCAATTTGAACTTTGCGCTATGATAGACAGTCTTAATGAAATCAATAATCTGCTGCAAAAACTCCCAGCTTCAAACCTGCAGAAGCTGATCTGCGTCGATTCCATACAGCTCTTATCTGAACTCTCAAAAAAAAATCCCCATCGTTCTGTCATTCCTTGCGCACTGATCTATGTTGTTATTGGGTTCGGCAATGCCTTTACTTCAATACTCTCAAGCATGTCCTCACATCTGTCCATGAACAGTTTCCCAGTCCGTCGCTGTCAATCATCCCTACCCCTGCCAGTTGTGCATATATAAATTGATTATGTCCATATATGTTCTCTCTCAGACAATGATTTTCCCATCTATCATCGCCTCTGTCATACACACACGCATGCACACATGAAAAACCTTGCATCGAGTTGATGCACGGAGATACAAAAACATAATCTTTTGGGAGCCCCATTTACCGTCATTTACAGTATGTACTGTCTGCACCGGTCTCCTTGCTGAGCTGTCAACCTATCTCAGTTAAGACCGTCTGTGTTTGTTCTGTGAGGCAGATTCAGAATATAATGTAACAAATTATTTCAGCTGATCTGGCATTGCTTTTATTCAATGTTCTCATTCTTGTGATTGGATCTATCAAGGTCTCACTCCTCCAATTAGACGTACTCCCCTGTGTTTTCCCCCATATTTCAACATGTTCTGTTTCTATCTTAATTGTCTCCTTCTATCTTTAACGCGAATTTTTCTGTCCCTCTGTATCGTTCCCTGACTTTTGGGTGTTTGGCTTCTGAATGTAATCGAAGTTCTTTCCTTTCTATAGCCTCCACATTCTCTTTCAATTCCTGAGTAACAGGCACAAGGCAGCAAAATTACAGCTCCAATTGCCATGAAAGAGGCGTGCGTGGTTGATTGGATTTATTTTGTTCCTACTTTGCACACTCGAGTGCTGAATGGGCTTCTTTGTGTTCCTACATTATAGTCTTGATACACTAAATGTTGTCCTGGTGTTTCGATATTATGGTCTCAAAGGGCTGAATTTTCTGCTCGGTGTGATTGGTCTTCTCCTGTTCCCATAGAACATAAATGTAGATGAATTGCCCCCTCCTGTTCACATAAAAAAATCTCAAACGGTTTCATGTCCGTCTGTTATTCTTGTGCATTTGACTCAATCGGCTGAATAGCCTTAACCGAATGTGAAAATTTCCGGTAACTTTCTGGCCTCTTCCAGTTCTTGTGTCGCAGCATTTAGAAGGCTGAATGGCCTCATCCTGTTGTTGTGTAACACGATTTAGGTGCTGCATGGTCTATTCTGGTTCCTGTGTTGGACTATGGCGGTGCTGATTGGCCTCTTCCTGAAAATTCATATCTGGATCCATACACGAAACATCTTCCTCTAACATCTGCAGGAACAGTTTCGAATAATCGCCTTCTGCTATTTCTGTGTTCCAGGTTCGAGAAGTGAAACGGATTCCTGAATTTGATGTGTAATTGCTTTAAGAGGTATTGGATCAACTTGCTCACACCTCCCTCCAAGGTTAACGTGACACTGTGGCTTAGTTTATTGAAGTTCCTCCTTAATAAACAGGTAGATCTGGGGTTAAGAGCGTAGCAGCGTCGGCACCTCACATGAACCACTCCTTATTAAACCTTTCAGAAATGCCAGGTTGTTGTTCCATATGGTTGTTGATCCAACTTCGTGGTGCAGAAGGAGACAGTTATTAGTTGGACATGCGTCGTGGAACTTAAATCGACATTACTCAAATGCTAGCAAGAGGAAAGCACAAGCTTTACTGTAAGCTCTGCTGGGGGCCCAATACACTTTGCAAGATGCTGCATGTAAGGGGCTCTACAACTTGTGCATATTCTTTTTATACTACATTTCACTTATCAATATCACACGTTCAAGGACATGAACTGGGAACATTCTGCTCTTGGTATGATTGCGTATGTTTTCACTGACTCCTGTTGAATCTGACTGTTTTGCAAGACTTGCAAGGCCAAGCTGTCTGCTTGCAGAATCGAGAAAGGTCAGGCTGTCTACTTAAAAACTTAGCAAAGTGTTAGTTTTATCGAAGTATTAGATTTAGCAAAGTATTCTCTTTCAGATTTCACAGCAAATGCTAATTTTGTTAATTTTGCATTACATCTCTCCCTGTAAAATGCTGACATTTCTCGCCAGGCTCCCTTTCATTCGTTCATCATTCCACCTTTGGACAGTGTATCCAGCAATGGCTGGCGTGGATCCACGTAGCCAACGACTAATTTCTCGTGTTGTATTCGGGCCAAAGCACATGCTCTGTTCCCTTCACGTCTAGCAATGGTCCTTCGCATCTGCCAACCTACTGGCATCACACTTACTCCATTTACCTCATGCAGAGCCAATTCCACTACCGAGTTAGCTGACGACTCCCTCCGGGTTAGGGCGTGACATTAATGTCCTATCCTCTGCTTGGGGTTACGTCCATGATTTGATTTGATTGGTTGTCATGCCCCGGTGGTACTATCTGGTGAACTTAATGCACTGCATCTAGGCGGGGTGTGGGGTGACGAAGCCACTATATTCACCTGCCTATAGATGTCAAAGAAGGGTCTATCTATTTCACCAGACTCCCTCATCGCTCTTCTGAGTCTTGGATATTATGAACCGTGCCCTCGCACCTCCTACTTTGATAATAGAATACGTAGTTCCCGGGGCAGGTGTTCCTGTAGCCGTGGTAGCTATCAAAGTGTCAGTCACTGGCGCCACCAGAATCCCTGAATAAATATTTATTATCTTATTTATTGTCATCCTGGTTTGTAAACGGCCATGGGTCGCATCTGAAGTTTCTTCCAGCACCGTCAGTTAAGATTACCATTTGTGGCTGTATCCCAGATGAGAGTACTACCAGGGCGCTTGCTAACAGTGCGAACTGGGGGATGCCCATATACGTACGAGGCTTCTATTTCCTACTTGCACTTAATTGGTTCCGGTGCTCTCCGATGTCTCCTCAGGCCCAGTTACATGCATGCAATGGCTGGCGTGTATCCACGTCGCTCTTTCGGCGATCTTATCAGCTGTCAGTGGCTTGAGGAACACTTGAAACGGTCCCAGGCATCCCTTCGCCTCCAGCTTCTCTTCCTGAAGTCATTCAACACCATCCAGGATCCAGGTTCTCGATCGTGCAGCTTCCCTTCTGCTGGGTAGGGAAGTGCTGCTTTCACTTGATTCCGCATTTGAAACAAAAGTGGAGAGAGTTTCATACAGTAACAGAAAATTTCACTCTCACCGTAGTCTGTTATCTGTCTTACCTTGGGTCTTGGTCTAATTCCTGTACAGGGAGGCCTACCAAACTAAATCTCAAATGGGCTAAAATTAGCTCTCCCTCTTCTCCTCGATCTCATATACATTAACATAATTAGAAGTGCCTTTGTCCATGTCACCCCTAGTTCCTCACAGCATTTTGTCAAATTACTTTATAGAGTAGCATTTTCTCTTTCCACTGCCACCGCTGGCTGGGTGATAGACACAGTGATGTTTCATGTTTATTCCCAAATAATCACTGATTGAGTGTCGGGCATTATTGACAAATGGTGTCCCATTCTCACTACTAAGCCTTTCAGGGTTGCCCCATCTCGAAATTATTTAAGTTAGCAAAACCTTAGCTACTGCACTGCATTATGTTTAGACATGGGGAACGCTTCCACACATGTGGAAAACATATCAACATTTACCAGATAATCCCCTTTCCCTTCGCTGAGGTTTAGTTCAATAAAATCCATCTGTAAATGTTCGAAGAGTCTTTGGGGTTGGGGGTGCACTGCCTGATTCATCCTCATTCCCCTTTACACATTATTAGTGGCACAGATAACACATCGTTCACAATACTTCTGGGAGTAATGATTAAATCCTTTCGTGTACCATTGTGCCGAAATACTGTCATGTATCCCCCTTTTAACACGGTCCTTACCGTGTGTCATTTTGGCATAGAATGGAAGTAATGATCGTGGTCGGCAAGGTTTACCATTGTGGACACCATCCCTTTTCCCTCACCCTGGGCCCTGCATTTTTCCACTCACGCTTTTCTTCCAGCGAGACCAGTGACTGTAACTCCCGTACGTCTGCTGTTGGGTACAAATTTTTGTCATACACATGACAAACTGATCACTTGGGGGCTGCTGCGCTGCCGTTCTTACCGCTGACCTTGCCCTTGCATTTCGTTGAGAAATAAAATCGTTAGTTTTCGTGTGGGCTTCATATCCACACACAGCGATTGATTAAGGCAATACGACTGCTTCCACGAAGTCAGAAATCTGGCCACGTTGTTTGACGGGCTTTCCTGTGGAGGTTAAGAAGCCCCAGTGTTTCCACGGGATTCCAAAATTATGTACCACCCCGAATGTGTATCTTCAATCAGTGTAAATATTCACTGTCTTCCTTTAGTCAACGTTCATGCCTCAGTCAAGACAATCAGCACTGCTGCCAGAGCTGACAGATGAGAAGGGTGTGATCCCGCTTTGACTCCCTCGTCGGTAGTCGCAACAACATACCGATTACAATTCTGGCTTGTCTCCTTACTTCTGAATGCTGACTAATCCATAAAATCCTCCATATGCTGAAGTGATGAATCCTGCAAGTCTGGTCTCGGACTGCAAATTCATTAGTCTCAGCGACACAAGCATGTGTGTCTCCGCCTCCTTATGTGGGGAGAACTCTAACAGGGCCAAGGGCGTTGCATCTCTTTGTTGTAATGTTAGGAATCTCCAATAACGCAGTATTGTATCCGAGCCCATGTGCTTCCGACATGTGTGCTATCTTTAGCTCGGAAAGCAGTAAGGATACTACATGTGGGACCAGTAGAGTTAATTCACCAGAGCCGATTATGTCCCTGGATGCAACAACAGCCTTTTAAGCTGCACTAATGGCTCGCAGGCATTTAGGCAATCCTGCTGCTACGGTGTCCAGCTTAGCCGAAAAATAAACTACCAGCCTCAATTTTCCCCCATGATCGTCAACAGCACAGATGTCATGCAGCCACGCTCCTCATCTACCGTTTGTACAAAAGGCTTGTTTGGATTCGGAATCCCCGGTGTCAGTGCAGTTTGGAGCGCCGTTTTAATTCAATAAATGCACTCTCGGTTTCTGGGGTCCATTGAAACAGACTCAGGCTCTGAAAACTTTTCTCATTGGCTTTGTCACTTAGGGGCACCTCAAGGGGTGCAGAATGTGGAATAAACATTCTACAGTAGGAGCACATGCCCAAAAAGGATAGCATTTGTTTCTTCATGTGAGACTTTGGAATTTGCTGGATTGCTTGACCTCTGTCTTGATCAATGGCCTTCCTTTGTTCAGATATTAAGTGACCTTAAAACTTCATCTGTTTTGCACAAATTGTACCTTTGTGGGTCTAGCTTTCTGCCCTTACCTCGCTAGATGGCAGAACAATACAAGTGTATCATTCTCACATTGTTTCTCTGTCAGTGCTGCTATTGTACTGCAGAAGCGCTTACCCCGGGCTTAAAACTAGAGTCGCCAGACTCCTGCGTAAAACCTCATTACATATGGTGGAGGACTCACAGTAACCTTGACAAAGTCCCGTGAAGCTATATGATTTCCCTTTGAATGAAAAGGCGAACCCGAATTGACTATCTGGGTGTACCGGTACACTAAAGAAGGCATTGCTGAATCCACAACAGAGAACCATTTACTGTCCGGTGTAACTTGAGTTATTATTGTATCGGGGTTGGGAACAGTTTGGGCGTTCGGAACAACAGCGTTGTTGACAGCCTGCAGGTCTTGAACACACCTCCATTCCTCCGATTCAACTGGAATGTTTGCCTTTTTGACCAGAAAAATGGGGGTTCTCAACGGTGAGTTTTCACAGTGGATCCAGCCATTGGGAGGAATTCAAAGACTGGAGTAATTCTTTCTATGGCCTCGGGTTTTAATGGTTATTCTGCCCTGCAAGCACGATACACGGACTTCGGGGTTATTCTTAGGGTTTCACAGCCTCGTATGAACCCCACACCATGTTTGCCTTTTGCACACAACTCAGTAGAAGCCATTTTTAATCTTGAGTCTGAGACTTCTATCTGAGGGAAACGCTAGTCTACCCTTCAACGCTCTTCAGGACGAACGGGGGTTATTTGGACTGTGCAAACTGCCTGAGTTAGCCAATTTAATTTCTTCCTGTATGTCCGCACATCTGCATTGAACCAGATACCCACATCGTTCCTGAAGACCCAACCTTTAGCACCCATGGTCCCAATTCCGGCCACCTGTCGCTGGACGCCTTTGTCAATGACCCGTGAGGAAAAAGAGTGTTGCACATCAAAAAGGAAGTGTCTGCTTGCAGTTACAGATACTTTAGATAATTTCACACTGACTGCACGTCTGTGATCAATACAATAAGTTTCGCACAATACCAAATGATCTGGTTTAACGAATCTCCTGAACCAATTCTTTCCATATGGTTCGTCAGGGCCATCGCGGTGTATAAGTGCTGTGCAGTGCAGCATGTCCCCAGCAAGAAAATCGGTGCGAATGGGATTAACATGGTCACTTATTTCCAAGGCGAGTGAATCACTCACTGAACTTATCACTCTTTGGCTTAATCGCTACTCATAGACATACACCAGGGTTTGTGGGTCGTATTTCACAGTCTGCACGGGTAAATATTCCCTTTGGATTAGGTACAAACACTTGGAGTGCTGAGCAAATCCAACCCCAGACTCACGATGAGAACCCAAGGCATCAAATTTCAAGGACAGAATTCAGATTACAAAAATGAGCGTTGGAATGCTTCCTCAGTACTCGGTTCACAAATTTGGGGTGAGGAAAATCTCTTTCATATCACGATTTCTGATGCACCCATTGTGTTCAAGGGCCTTCCACTCATCTTTACTTCCGTTGTTTCTCTGAACTGGCTTAATTTAAGGACTGAATATGTTGCCCCTGTGTCTACCAAAAAGGTAACTGGTGTGCCTTCCATATAAAACATGGAGGGAGACATCGACTTATAGTTGTATTGAAATCTCAGTGCTCAATATGTCCTTGGGACTTGTTTCAGTGCCCATACGTTTAGCAGAAGAGATTAGCAGAAGTGAGCCTTCGTTGCCAAACATAAGGGAAAGAAGCTTACCTTTACCTTGTGTGCTGCCCAGCTTAACCTCTGCATTCCTTTGTCAGTCACCCTGCTGCCCAGCCTTCAGGGCCGATTGGAATTGTCTGGACGGATACTGTCTCGCCCAGTCGTCCATTGCTCCGCAAACAAAGTACCCGCCAGATCTATTTCTGCCAGCCCCTCTTCCATGACCACTTCATCTTCCTCTTCCGCGACCTACACTTCTGTCTCTCTGCCGGCAGCACCTCCCTCTGACGGGTGACCATTCACATCATAGTAAGCTGAGGTTTATGTGCTTGCTGTTCCATCTTTAGTTTCTGCTTATCCTTCCCTTGGGCCAGCATTTCTTTCAGCATATATGGCAGGTTGTTCTATCAAATTCAGCTTTCTCCTGTCCCAGGTATTACATGGGTCTTTTACATTTTTGAACTATTAAGGAATGTGGTTTTTCGGTAGATTTTGATTCCATTGATGGAGCTGTTCGTCAAGTGTGCTTCATACAGTGTAATTTCTGCTATCGTCATGCCTCGGGTGGTCTCTGTCCACCATGGGCATTATGGACTTCATTGAGCCCCGTAACGTACTGGGACACTGTCTCACCTTCTTGTTGTTTACACATTGCAACTTTGGTCACGTCCATTCGCACTGGAAATGTCTCCCTACAGGCGGCTGCCAGCGTGGAGCAAAAGCATTTAAGTCTCTGTTCTTTTATGCTTGTGGGTTGGTTGATCTGGCATTAACGTTTACGGCTGACCATTTATTCTTGATTTTGGTGACATCAGTTCCAGTGTTTGTCCCAGGTGATGTCTCGTCTCATGTGACGTGGGACGGAACTCGATACAGAACTTGTTACTTTTTCAACAAACTTATTACCCCCAACCTCGCATGGGTCAGGCAACTGCCCATAGGAAGTTTCCAAATCCTTTATGGTCCATGATCGGTGGACCAGCACTGGGCGCCCTTCTGGACCTGCAACCTCAACCATTGGTGCTTGCAGAACGACCTGCTTAGATGATCGCACATCAGTACTCTCGCTGTCTGACTTATCGTCCATCGTGGACTGATCGTGAGCAGGCACTGGATGTCTTTCAGTCTTGGAATGGCCGTCCTCATTTTAGGCTTCTTACTTCAATTGGTTGAGGGTACGCTCGGCAATTGGTGATCCAGCAGACCCTAAGGCGGTGGCCGCTGGCTCGGAACCTTCAGCAAGTGGATCTCGTCTGGGGGCTGTAGTACTGAGAGGGCAGTCATCATGGTCAGCATCTGAAACACACTTAAGACACTGTACAGCTTCATCAGGTTGTTTTCCGGGCACGTCTGCAGGTGTGCTAGTGTTTATACGCGGATCTGATCTATCTTTTACTTTGTATTTACTTTCCCTGATATCAGCCTCAGCCTTCCACATTTTATAAGCACTCCAATTCACAGGTTTTATTCTTCCCTTCCGTTTCTCCTTCTCTCTCTCCTCCAAAACTGACTTCAATATTTCCAACTGCCTTCACCTAAAACTGCCACCCTCCGAAAAACCACATTCCTTAATCCACAATTCTAACTATTTCACAGACTCTGGGCCATAATTATTTAACATGTACTGTACTTTTGGTTGATCATTCCAAGTCCGCTCTGGACACTCTTTTTGTTTGCTCTTGCTGGAGCCCAATTCAAATTTACTGGAAAAGTGTTCAGCTCTCTCTCTCTCTCTTTCTTTGTGCTGTTATCTTTTCATTTTTGATTTGATTTTACCTCTGGAGGTGCCTCCTCAAATTGGACGTGTCCGCCTCAATGCCTTGGATTTCTCAAACCAAGAAACCATATCTCCGGTGCATCTTTGGCGAGTCTAACTCAGGCAGTGCTGGATCCAAGTCTCAAACTACCCTTAAACTTGCTGTCTCGAAAGCACTGTAGAGACAGCAATCCCTTACCTTGACTTTTACTCAAATACCATGCAAAAGTTCAATGGAACCTCTTCCACCTTTATTTATTCTCTTAGAATGATTCTCTATGTAGGATTACTTAAGCCACGACATTTACCCCGGCCCAATTCGATTGAAACACTGGCGATGGGGTGATCCACAGATTCCCAGTCCTCTCACACAAAGGGGCCAATTCAGCGATCGAGATGAAGTGAAAGTCCTTCAACGCGCTGGCGCCTTCACCTCCTGTGAATAATCAGACTCTTACCCAGTCGTCAGGTCCCGGGCGATCCCCCCACACCCCCCCCTCCCCCCCACCATGTTTACAGTCGTAGAAATTAAATCGACTCGACTCAAATGCTCGCAAGAGCAAAGAGAAAGCTTTATTGTAACTTCTGCAGGGGGCTCGATACACTTGCCAAGATGCTGCATGTGAGAGGCTGCACAATTTTCACATATTCTTTTTGTACTAAATTTTGTTTATCTTTCTCGAGGACAAGAACTGGGAACATTCGGCTGTTGATATGAAGTTTTTGTCTTCCCTGACTCTTGCTGAATCCGACAGTTTTGCAAGACTTGTAAGGGCAAGCTGTCTGCCTGCAGAAGCCAGCAAAATTAGACTGTCTACTTAAAATTTTAGCGAAGTGTTAGATTTATCAAAGTAATCTCTTTCGGATTACACAGCAAATGTTAATTTTGTTAATTATCTATTATACGTGCTTCCTGTGTTTGAAGGTAACAGCGATCCCACTCTTATAAGCTGGGCTTGTCCCGCATCAGACAATGGTATGTTCAGTTGAGGTGATTGTGTACTGATATTTGTGCACTTCCCTATGCCGCCAGAAATGTAGTAATGTCCTCAGGAGCTCGATTCAAATCCTGTTCATGGGTTCAGATTTGCGTGATGGTGTGGCCAAGCAAGATAAGGCGCTGTTTGTAAGCCTCGCTGTGGGCTTGAATCCCATCACTGCCATTTGTGCGAATTGCGTGTTATGCTGAATCATCGTGTGAGAGAGCTATGCTTAAATTGAACATGACAAAAATGTAACCTGTTTCTTGCAAAGTGATCTATGATGAGGGACAACGCAGAGTCTTCAGAAAGTCAGCGGCCACACTATGATTCTGTGGTAGTTTTTACATTCACCTTACGTGGGAAAAGTCCCTAGATAGAAACAAGTGTGTGCTGCTGCTTTATTACGTAGGCAAGTTCTAAGACCGACAGAATGTAGCTCAGTCGTTAGCACTGCTGCCTCTCAGCGTTAGAGACCCGCGTTCAATTCCCGCCTCAGTTAACACTCTGTGCGGGGTTTGCACATTCTCCCCATGCTTGTTAAGGTTTCCATTGGTATTCCAGTTTATACGCACAGTCCAAAAATTTGAAGAATAAGTGCATTTGCTATGCTAAATTACAAAGGACGTTCGGGGATGTGCAGGCTAGATGCACTAATCATGGAAAATGCAGTGTTACAAGGAATGTTTGGGCAAGAGCAATGTTTCAGGTTGGGATGTGATGGTCTCCTGAGGCTCAATGTGGGGTCCATGGGTCAAATGGCCAACTTCCACACTGTAGAGATTCTGTGATTAGAATCTTCACGGTGGAAATAAGTTAAGGGAACAATCTCTTGGTTAATTCAAATATCCTTTCCTCAGTGAGGAGATTAAATCTGTACACGCTACTCCAGGTATGTTCGCACTAAGATCCTGTACAGCAGCAGCAACATTTACCTGCCTGGTGTAAGTTTTACACCCAGGTTAGAGCGGTCTCAGTTGTCTGTGGGAATGCACAGCATTGTTGAAATGTTTTGCTCTTCTCTACTTCACGAGCATAACGGGAGAATTGGTGAAAATGTCAAGATGACACTTGTGTAGAATGTCTGGGATGCAGCAAGATAATGTCAATGTTCAAATATGCCTTATTCAAAAATTTCGCCTGAATCAGCTATTAATTTTCCTCGACCCCACGTCGCTCAGATTCCACAGGATCTGCTAAAGTGGAGTAATTATGGAGACATTAAAATCGCATTCAAACAATGTGAATCAAAGTTAATGTTAATGCTGGGAAAATGCGTTTCATGAGTGTGTATGAGCTGCTTTCTTGAACAATATGTTGAACAGTGAACTCGAGATCAGGCTGTTTCGAGGTTGCTGTGTGATCAGAAGAACTATTTGAAATCCATGCGGAAAAGGAGCCTTTGGAAATAACCATCTTAATATTTTGAATTTTACAAACTCTTTTTTAAAAATTAAATTACGTGTATCTGACGGGAGTCATGAATGCATGAGGAGCAAGGTGGCAATTTTAAAAGTGCATCAGAAACATAATGTGGAAGACAGGCACTTTCTGTTGATTAGATTCCCTACAGTGTGTATCCAGGCTCTTAGGCCAAACATGTTCAACCAACCCACCCAGCCCCATTCCTCTACACGTAACACTGTGGACAATTTAGAATGACCAATTCACCCAACCTGCCCACATTTAGACTGTGGGAGGAAACCGAAGCACCTGGAGCAAACCCACACAGACATGTGGTGAATGTGCAAACTCCACACAGACAGTTGCCAGAGGCGGGAATTGTACCCGGGGCCCTGGTGTTGTGAGGCACCAGTGATAAACACGCAGCTACCGTGCCGGCCTTCATTCATAGAAACACTATAAGTTGCACAGTATACATATATCCTCAAGGCGCATATGGCAAAAGGGTAAGGTGACTCAACCATGATTAACAGACGAAGTTAAAATTTGTATGATATCATGGAAAGTCAATCCGAAAAATGGAAGACAGTATGGATTCATTGGAACGAAGGAGAACTAAGAAATTGATAAGGGCATTTAAAAGACATCAAGAATGCAAACTAAAAAATAAACACAAGGATTGATGCAAAGCTTCAGACAATATTTGAAAAGAAATTTTAAAGCCACGTGAAATGAAAAGCAGTGTGGAACAAATGAGGACAGGATAATTTATTGTTGATAAAAGAGCAATTGCAGGGAAACGAACTCGTTATACTGTGTCTGCCTTCGTGGAGGAATACATACCATCTCCCAGAAATACAAAGTGACCATGAGACTTGTGTAACTAATGACTCAAATCATTCATATTAGTAACGAGGCGTGTTTGAAAACATAGCCAGGTTAGTGATTGATAAATCTGAAAGAACAAATGTACTTCATAATGAAATTTCAGAGAGAAAGAAGCAATGCACAGATTAATTACATTGGGCAACATAGTACTTCTCCTGTTCAATTTGGAAGATTATAAATGCATTCCACAATCCAAAAAGGGAAGAAGAGGATAAGTGGGGAAGTATAGACCAAGTAACTTGTCATGACCAGGAGGGAATCTGTTTTAATCTGTTATAACAAATATGTTATTGATCATTTAGAAAGTAATAGCAAATTTCAAGAGAATGCATATATGACAGGGAAGTTATAATTTTCAGACATTTTTTTCTTGAAGATATTGATTGTAGGTATAAACAAAGGAGAACCAACAGATATGATAAAATTGTATATTCAGGAGGATTTTATTAAAGAAATGCCATAGCACGCTATTAGAAAAAAAAAACTGAAGAAATGGGAATTGGAGAAATATGTGGAAACATGAAGATATATTTTTCGGTGTACGTTTATTTAATGGGAATCAGAACGTAGATGACGAACAGTCATCCAAACTGGAGCATTAGCTTGCTCTCTCTCCATTGGTGCTGTCTGAACAGCTGTGGTCTTCTGCATTTCTTGTTTTCAGAACTGATTCCAGCATCTACAGAAATTTACTTTTATTAAAGGTAAATGTGTCTTCCCTCGCTTACGCTGAGTGTTGCTGAGACTTACGCCGAGTGTTGCTGAGATGAAATTACGGCACATCTCGATAATAGTAACAGAATAGGACAGAGTCTGCATGGATTTATGAAGGGGAAATCATGCTTGACTAATCTTCTTGAATTTTTTGAGGATGTAAATCGAAAGATGGACGAGGGAGATCCAGTGGATGTAGTGTACCGGGACTTTCAGAAAGCTTTTGATAAAGTCCCACACAAGAGGTTAGTGAGTAAAATTAGGGCGCACGGTATTGGGGGCAAAGTACTAGATTGGATAGAGAATTGGTTGGCTAATAGGAAACAAAGGGTAGTGATTAACGGCTCCATTTCGGAATGGCAGGCAGTGACCAGTGGTGTACCGCAGGGATCCATGCTGGGACCGCAGCTTTTTACAACATATGTAAATGATATAAAAGATGGTATCAGCAATAACATTAGCAAATTTGCTGATGATACAAAGCTGGGTGGTAGGGTGAAATGTGATGAGGATGTTAGGAGATTACAGGGTGACCTGGACAAGTTTGGTGAGTGGGCAGATGCATGTCAGATGCAGTTTAATGTGCATAAATGTCTGGTTATCCACTTTGGTGGCAAGAACAGGAAGGCAGATTACTACCTCAATGGTATCAAATTAGGTAAAGGGGCTGTTCAGAGAGATCTGGGTGTTCTTGTCCACCAGTCAATGAAGGTAAGCATGCAGGAACAGCAGGCCGTGAAGAAGGCTAATGGCATGCTGGCCTTCATAACAAGAGGGATTGAGTATAGAAGCAAAGAGGTGCTTCTGCAGCTGTACAGGGCCCTGGTGAGACCACACCTGGAGTACTGTGTACAGTTCTGGTCTCCAAATTTGAGGAAAGACATTCTGACTATTGAGGGAGTGCAGCGTAGGTTCACGAGGTCAATTCCTGGAATGGCAGGATTGCCTTCCACGGAAAGACGGAAGCTACTGGGCTTGTATACCCTTCAGTTTAGAAGACTGAGAGGGGATCTGATTGAAACGTATAGGATTATGAAAGGATTGGACACTCTGGCAGGAGTAAACATATTTCCGCTGATGGGGGAGTGCCGAACCAGAGGACACAACTTAAAAATACGGGGTAGACCATTTAGGACAGAGATGAGGAGAAACTACTTCACCCAGAGAGTGGTGGCTGTGTGGAATGCTCTGCCCCAGAGGGCAGTGGAGGCCGTGTCTCTGGATTCATTTAAGAAAGAATTGGATAGTGCTCTTAAAGATAGTGGAGTCAAGGGTTATGGAGATAAGGCTGGAACAGGATACTGATTGGGAATGATCAGCCATGATCATATTGAATGGCGGTGCAGGCTCTAAGGGCTGAATGGCCTACTCCTGCATCTATTGTCTATTGTCTATTGTGCCTTAAATCCTGTGTAAAGTTTCGGTGTCCTGACCTAGGGAGGAATATACTGGCAACATATACTGAAAAGACATTCTCCAGATTAATCACACAGATGGCAAGATTGTCTGGTGAGGGTACTCGGCCTGTGATACCCCAAGTTTCAACGATTGAAAAGCAATCTTAATGAAAACGAGAAAGTTCACACAGAAGGGCTGAATAAAACATGGACTTGGAGAATTAGTTGCAGGCAAGATTGGGGAGAGTCATAAGAATTTCCACAAGTACATCAAGCAGAATAGTATTACAAGCGAACAGTTAGAACCCATTAGAAACCATCTGTGTGCGAAGGAGGAGGCATGGACAGAATTTGTGAAAATGTAGTGGGACGCTATTGAGCAAATTGATATAAGATGTGATCTTCGATTGATGGTTTTAGTTGGTCTAAAAATTGAATAAAAATGATCCGGATGCGTTTTATCCCAGGCTGCTGTTGGAGATAAGGAAGAAAAGACCTGACTATTTTTAAAACTGTAAAATCTGGTGAAAGGGAGAGAATCTAGAGGAAGGATGCGTTTACACTGGACTGTAAGGGTGGTGCAGAAAGACCAGGGCACTGTAGATCAGTGAGTATCAGTTCACTTTCAGGGAAGCTATTGTAGAATACAAAGAGGGATAAAATGGATCTCCATTTGAGAGGCAATGTTTCATCAAGGACAGTCACCATGGCTTTATCGGAGGGAAGTCATGCCTAATGAATTTCATTGGAATTTTTCAAGGAGTTCTTTTAATGGTTTTCTCACCAAATCCATTGACAAAGCCCGGCATGGGAAACTGATAAATTTATTAAAATCTTATGGCATCAAAGTTAACTTAGCAAGTTATATCCAAAACTATCTCAGTGGAAGGCGAAGGAGGGTGGTGGCAGAAGGCTGTTTGTGTGACTGGAGACGTGTAACACAAGGATCTGTGCTGTGTCACTTCCTATTTGGGGTATTCTACAATAATGGAGATGTAGATGTTGAGGGTGGTGAGAGAATGTGGTTAACAAGTGTTTGTTTGACAGTGAGGAGGAAGGTCTTATGTAACAGGAACATGTAGATGGAATGGCCTGATCAATGACAGATGCAATGTAACACTGATAAATATGAGGTGATTCACTTCAGAAGTGAAAACGCAGACAAGGGAGTACTCAATGAAGGGCAGCAAACCAGGAGGTCCAGAGGGGGCTTCTGCACTGATCCCTGAGTGTGAGAACACTTTTTTGGGGGTGGACATATCGTTGTGCGTGACTGGAATTGGGCCTTGGACCCCAGGTATTTCCAATTTACCTCAAACATAGGGTTGTCGGACCCAAATGCAATATTTCCAAGCCTGATGACAGCACTAAACCGTGTCTGACTGTGAGTGGGTAAGGAGGTTATCAAAATAACTGAGACAATTGGAGTGAATGGTCAAGTACATGGCAGATGAAGACCAATATGTGTAAATGTGATGTTGTGTACTTTGGTGGAAACAATAGATCAGTAGCCTGCCATTTGAAAAGGGATAGGTTAAAAATATTGTTTTTAAGGGACTTACGCGGATTTTCTTATTTTCATCTGCACAGACCTTCGAGGTTCATGCACAGCTGTGAGTTCTGGCGCCAGAGATCAGTACTGGGAATGGCATAAACACAGTGACTAGTGTACATATACCCACTAAGTTGTTAGCTGTAAGATTGCAAATAATCTGGATCTTCTTATACACTCATCATTGAAAGCAACATTTTAGTAGATAAATGGTGTATTGACCATCATTTCATGGGAATGTGAATGCAAGAGTAAGGGTGAGTTACTGCAGCTGCAATTTGGTGAGAACGCATGTATAACATTGTGCAACATTATGTGCAGTTTTGATTTCTGTTCCTTATCAAGGTCAAAATTGACCTTCAGGGAGTGCAGTGAAGGATTTATCAGGCGTGTTGTGGGAACATAATTTGTGTGAATTGAGCCTGTATTCCAATGGGTTTAGGAAAATGAGTGGAGATCTGAGTAAATAATATGGACCTGTTATGGTGAGACAGATTCGAAACAAGAATGATAATTCCCCTTGTTGGGACGTCTGAAACATGAGGCCACATTATGAGGTACAGCCAGGACACTCTGCATTGAGACGAGAATAAATATCTGCACCCAGAGACTGTTCAACTTGGGGAATTCTCTCCCACTCAAGCCTGTGAAAGCAAACGCACTGAAATATGCATAGATACTAAATGGGAAGAGAGAGCTCAGGACCATGGTTTGAAGATAAAGCATCAAACATCATTACATTGAATGGGGGTACAAAAAGATGGATCGAAGGGACGGCTGAAGTTAATATTTAATATTTTTTCAAATGGTTGATGACATTAAGGGATGCATACATTTTGGGTGGTAAGTGCATGAGGAAGATGTTCAAGAACTGGAATGGGGGATACTTAATGTGTTGAATGGCTTACTCATCCCGATCTTTCTGTGCAGTCTGTGGGAAAGCTCTGTAAAAGGTGGTCCCAAGCTCTCAGATGTTAGGAAGGAGGCCTCTACAGGGTCGGCAGGAACGTACTTTCTGTCCCCTTTTCTGATACGGAGGCTAAAGATCGGTGCTCTATCTTGTGTTAAAAAGCAAAAGCTCCAAAAGAACACAACGCGATGAAGGTGCAGCGCTCCGACAACAAGTGCTGCCAAATAAAACTGTTGGACTATAAGCTGGTGTTGTATGATTTTTAACTTTGTACACCCCAGTCCAACATCGGCATCTCCAAATCATGAACTCCATCTGGGTTTATCCTTTCGACCTCGGACCAATTTGATACAATTAATCACCTTGCTTGGCCGTTTCTGTGCAGCTCGACAGCTGGCAAAAAGAACTTCCACGAATTTCACTGTCGTGATGAGTCTGAGGGTGTGGTGCATGTTCTGATTGAAATTATTCCCCTCCTGGGGAATGGAACATAGTTGAGTAATTTTCCACATTGCCAGGGAGAAAGCAGATTTGGAGCTGGAATGAAACAGCTTCCCCAGTGACACGGCTTGTTGTGCCGCACAAGTCTTCAGTCCCATTGCAGGAATGATGTCAGGGCCCATTGACTTTGTCAGGTTACTGCGTTGTGTTGCTTCTTTTAAGTACCGTGCAGAAAATCTAACTGATTTCAGATTGGTATCTGTGATGCTGCGGGCATCAGGCGGGGGTTAGGTAGATCAATGATTAAACGCTTCTGGCTAGGAATGCTGCAGCTGCTACTTCCTTAACTTTTACACTGAGCTACAGGGTTGTTCCATTATTTAGGATGGGGATATTTGTGAGCCATCTCCTCCAGTGAGTTGTTTGATCGTCCATCGCCACTTATGACTGAATGTGGCCAGACTGTTGGTCTGTTGGTCTTGGTGTTATTTCGCCCTCTCTGTCAGATGCTAGTCCAACTGTTTGGAACGTAAGCAGTAAGTGCGGTAGTTTTAAAGGTTTGCCATCAGATTTAGTTACACGTGGTTCTGTCTGGAATGTTCACCCACACTCATCACCGAACCATAGATCAGCTTAGAAGTAATGGCAGACTGAGGGAATATCCCCAGAAGAAAAAGTTGCACATTGTGGTTGAATATAATCATGCTTCTGCTGCTGCTGTGGTCTGTAGCACCACATCAGCATCAGGAATTCTCCACACCATTTTTCTTAAACTTAACCAATTCAATTTTTCTGCTTTTGGCTCGTACGTCTCCAACTGTTTCCTGTACATGTACCCATCCAATTGTCTTTTAAATGTTATCATTGTACTCAGCAATACCAGTTCCTCTGATAGCTGGCTATATATACGTACAACACTCTGTGAGAAACAACTGCCCCTTAGATCCCTTTAAATACCTTCCCTCTCACCTTAAACCTATCGTCTCTGGTTTCAGACACACTTACTGTGGGGAAAGGGCTTAGCCATGCATCCTATCTGTGCCCCTCATGATTTTATAAACCTCTGTAGGGTAACCTCACATCCTCCTTTGCAAAGGCAACAAACTCTCAGACTTGCCATATATCTCAAAACCTCCCATCTCCACCACATCATTTAAAATATTTTGTCTCCTTTCCAGTTTATAACATCCTTCCTGTAGAAGGGCGACAAGAATTGTACTCAGTATACCAAATGTGTCCTTACTATTCTCTTGCATAGTCACAACATGATGTCCCAATTCCTATACTCAATGGTGTGTCAGTTGAAGGTAATAGTAGTCCTATAAAACTACTATTATAGGACAAGCCAAACAGAGAACAGCCAGTGAATTCCTACAGGCATGGCACTCATTCACAGATTCTATCAACAAACACATCGACCTGGACTGAACATACCGGCCACTGCAGCGGAGAGCTAGAACTGACAACCGGAAGCGACAGGGACAAATCACAATTCTTGTCGAAGGTTGGACAAAGCGCCGAGGAAACATCACAGAAGCGCTTCACAGAAAGCTCCCAAGCACTGAGGATGTCACCTAGACAGGGGACAAAACGTCTGCAACAGAAATTCCCAACTCGGCGAACAGAACCACAATAACGAGCACCCGAGCTACAAATCTTCTAACAAACTTTGAAAATGCAACATTTCACATATAACAGAAAGAAGCTCCACCTGCCATTTCTCAGCCCACTTGCCCAGTAGATCAAAATTAGATTACCTACAGTGTGGAAACAAGCCCTTCTGCCCAACAAGTCCACACCGACCTTCTGATGTTAACCCAACCTGACCCAATTCCCTCCGATTAATGCTCCTAAAATATGGGCAATTTGGCATGTGCAATTTATCTGACCTGCGCATCGTTGGATTGTGGGAGGAAACCGGAGCACCCGGAGGAAAGCCAGGCAGACACAGAAAGAATGCATAAACTCCACACAGAAAGTCCGATGCTGGTAACGAACCTGTGATCCTGGTGTATTGAGGCAACAATTTGAACCACTGAGCCACCATTCTTTCCCGGAACCTTCTGCACTACCAACTACAACAAACAATTTTGGGGGTTTCATCGTCAAACTTACTTTCCACGGTTCCTACATTTCCATCCAAATCATTTACAAAAACAATGAAAAGAAGCATCCTGCTCCTTGTGGCACATCGCTGGTCACACACGACCAGTAGAAACAACAAATCTCTCCCAGCCTCCGATTGTTAAGACATGCGTGTATGTAATTGGCTAGCTCTCCCAAATGTTGGGGCTCGCTAAGGTCCACGTAGACATTGTATGCTGATTGCCCTTCATCTACCTTCTTGGTTACCTATGTAAACTATTTTTGAGACCAGTTCTCCCACGCAAATAGCCATGCTGACGATCTCTAATCAGTCCTTGTTTTTCCCAATGCATGTAAATCCTGTCTCCCAGAAGCTCCCATAAACATTGAGCCACATCTGACGTCAGAGACACTGGTCTGTAGTTCCTGGCAGCCTTTTTAAAAATAATGTTGCCACATTAGCTGCCTTCAATTCCTTCAGCACCTCACCAGTGGCTGTTAATGATACAAATAAAAAAAATTGAAAGGACTTAAGATTCAGTGACTCAGTAAGAAGGACAGGAGGTTATGGGAACTACAAGAATCTCAGGGAGTCCCTCTCCCACTGCAACTCCCAGGTCATTTTCTCTGCCCTGAAGCTATGCTACTTTCTCCCCACCCCCACCATACTCTAGCTTATCTCTCCACGCTTCAGGCTCACTGCCTTTATTCCAGATGAAGGGATTTAGCCCGAAACTTCGATTTCGAACCTACTTGGATGCTGCCTGAACTGCTGTGCTCTTCCAGAACCACTAATCCAGGAAAGTTCAACAGGCCTGGCAACAACTGTGCAGAGAAACCGGAATTAACGATTCCGTAACCCTTCATCAGAACTCGAAGGAATGATACAAACATCTCAGCCCGTGCTAGCACAGTTTCTTCCCCAGCTTCCTGCAATGATTCCGGGATGCATTTGAACATGTCCCGGGTTTTTAATCTGTGGTTATGCATTTTAAGACCGTCAGCTCGTCCAAGAATGTAATGTGGTCTCGTCTCAAAGATCACTCATTTTTACTTCCCTGACTTTCCCCTCTTCCGCATTTTCCTCTAGAGTAAATACCAACGTGAAGTCTTTGTGTGGGACCTCACACTCTGAGCACAAACAGGTATAAGGCAGCAGAGTGGGGGAGTTCGAGTCCTTATGTAGAGTGTGCACCCAGCATGGCCAGATGCTTACGGACTCTGTTGTTTAACAATGAACTGATTTTCTGTGTTTTTTCCACGACTACAGGAACGGCCGGAATGTTTTATATTTAATTTTATTGTCTTTATTTTTCTGACTTCTACCAAGATTTTGTATCTTGGAGGTATGGGGTGGGGCGTGGGTTGTATCTAATATTGTGTCACATGTGGCGACTTGTAAACTTTTCACTGTCCTCACGAGAGTGCATGTGACGAGAGACTAATAAACCTCATTCATCTCCTGTGGAGCCAAACATTTGATGGCTGATAGATTTTTATGGGGCCCTAATATCTCTCCAGTTTCTCGTTTTTTGAATCTCTTTCAAATCTCCTTCACCTCATCAGCCAAGCTACCTCATGCAACCATTTTGCCCTCCTGATTTCCCTGGTAAGTGTTCTCCTACACTCCGTATGCTCAAGGGAATCCTTTGATAGCACTTGCCTGTAACTGACGTCCGCCTTCTTTTTTCCTTGTCCAAAGCCTCAATATCCCCTGACATGTCCTGCGCCCTACTCCTGTTAGCATTGTCCTTCACACTGATGGGAAAATGTAATTCCTGAAGTCTCACTATCTCACTTTTGAATGACTCCCACTTCCCTGACATCCTTTCACTTTCAACAGATTCAACCAATCATCTTTTGGAAAATTTTACCCATTTCCATCACAATTAGTCTTGCACCAAATTGTAACGTAAACTTGTGGAGCAGGTATATCCTTTTTCAGGACTATTATCAACCTAATAGAATTATGTTCACAGGTTCCAAAATGCCCTCATTCTCAAACGAAAGTCACTTGCCCTTCGTTATTTCCCAGGAGGAAATAAAGGTGAGGCCATGTTCGGATCAGCCACAGAATGTCAAGGCAGCCATTAAGGGCTGAATACCTCTAATGGTCTGTGCGCATATGGTGTGCGTGCGTGTGCGCGTGCACTTCAGTGTATTGATGTATGTGTCTCTGCATCTGCGTCTCTGAGCATTTGGGTTTCTGTTCTTTGGGAGTAAATCCATTGAAACGGGAATCAAAATGTTCCCCCTCACTCTCTCACTGTCTGTCTCTCCCTCTTGTGTTTAATGTAAAGTAATAAACTTCTCTCCAGATGCTCCATGCACATGCAGCAGGTTTGTTTGGAAGGAGCATCAAAGACAGTGACTCTCTCACATTTGAATTGAATTGGTTTCATTGTCACTTGCAGTTTAATGATTGCAGCGGAAAGTTTGCAATGACTTCACTTACATGCCATCAAAGGTACAAGAAACCGAGGTGTAGATTCTTAAGTGTTTGGTACAAAATTGAAAGAATAATAAAGGAAAGTCCAGAAGAAGAATAACAATGAAAGAAAGAACTGACTCGAATACAACCCAGTCTGTGCCATCAACAAGTATCCAGACAGCACTGGGCCCAGTCTCCAGACCGCACCAGGCCCAGTCTCCAGACTGCATCAGGCCCAGTCTCCAGACTGAACCCCGCCAAGTCTCCAGGCTGCACCGGGCCGACACTCAGAGAACATAGAAAGTTAGAGCGGAGTAAAAGCGCTTTGGCACTGAATGCCACCGAACGGTGAAAATAATCAGATTCACATTTAACCTACACCGTTCCATTATTATCCATATGTCTCTCCATGGCCCATTTAAATGTGCTTAATGTTTCAGGCAGGTCATTCTCATTCCTGGCCCCTATTGCACTCTGAGTGAAGAAACTACACCTAATATCAATCCTATGTCGATCACCTCTCAATTTAAAGCTATGCCTTCTCATGTTTGCCTTCACCATCCGAGGATAAAAGTCACTCACTGTCCATTCTATCCAACCCTCTCATTATCTTGTACGTCTCGGTGAAGTCACCTCTAAACCTTCTTCTCTCCAACGGATACAGTGTAAGTCCTCATTCACACTTTCCTCGTAAGACCTTCCTTCCATGACAGGCAACATTCTCGTAAATCTCATCTGGACCCCGTCCAAAACTTTCACATCGTTCATATAATGCACTGTCCAGAACTACAGGCAATAATCCAGGTGCCGCCTTACCAGTGTCTTGCTCAGTTGAACCTTGCCCTTTTGGCTCCGAAACTCAATCCCCCTACAAATAAACGCCAACACACCATATGCCTTCTTAACGACCCTATAAACCTGCGTGGCAACTTTCAGGTATGTATGCACCTGGATACGAGATCTCTCTGTTCATCGAAAATGCCAAGACTTTTACCATTAGCTCAATAATCTGCATTATTGTCATTTCATCCGAATTGAACTACCTCAAGCTTTCCTGCATTAAACTCCAATTGCCACTTCTCAGTCTAGCGCTGCATCTTATGTATTCGTCAGAACGATCCACAACTTTGCCTCCCATCATGTCGCCCGCAAATTTACTAACCCATCCATCTTCACCCACATCCAGATCATTTATAAAAATGACAAGCCGCAGTGGTCCCAAAACAGGTCCTTGTGGCACACCACTGGTAACTGACCTCCTGGATGAGCATTTCCCACGAACCACCACACTCTGTCTTCTTTCAGGTACCCAATATCTGATCTAAACCGCTGAATCACCTTGAATCCTAAAACTCCGCAGTTTGTGCAATACCCTATCGTGTGGAATCTTATCAAATGTTTTACTGAAGTCCTTGTACATCACATCAACCACTTTACCTTCACCCACCTGTTTTCTCCACCTTAACGAAGAACTCAATAAGGTTGGTGAGGCATGACCTACGCTTCACAAAACTATGTTGACTATCTCTCATCAAATTATTCCTTTCCAGATGATTAAAAATCTTATCTCTCACAAAATGTTTCAACATCTTACTCACAACTGATATAAGGCGCTCTGCCCTTCAGTTACTAGGATTATTCCGACATCCCTTCTTAAGCAAGAGAACAACTTTTGCTATCCTCCAGTCCTCTGGCACTACTCCTGTCGACAATGATGACATATGTTTTGAAGTCAAAGACTCTGTAATCGCCTCCCTGGCTTTCCAGAGAACCCGAGAATAAATCCTGCTAGCCCATGGCAAACACCTATATTCAGATCTACCAAAATTGCGAAAACCACCCCTTTGTCAACATCATTCCCATATAATCATATAGCTTGTATCTCCGTATTCTTAAGAACATTGCTATTTTCTAATGAGAATACTGACGATACGTATTAACGAAGTGCTTCCCCATGTCCTCAGATTCAACTAACACTTCTCACTACTATCTTTCATTGGACCAAATATGACTAGCGACATTATACAATATCTAGTCTCGAGACTGTAGATCACACCAGGTTCAGTCAGCAGACAACAGCAGGCTCAGCCTCCAGACCGCACCGTGCCCAGTCACAAGGCTGCACAGTGCCCAAACTCCAGACTATACCAGGGCCAGTGTCCAAAGCACACCGGTCCAAGTGTCCAGACCGCAGCAGGTCCACTCTCCAGGCGCAGCAGACCCAATCTCTGGGACACACTGGGCCAGACTGCAGAACATTCCGGGGCCAGTCTCCAAACTGCATCGGGCCTATTGTCCGTGCGACACTGGGCCAAGTCGCCAGGCCACACTTGGCCCAGGCTCCAGACCGCACAGGGCCCAGTCTCCAGACTGCACCAGAAATAGTCTCCAGACTGCCCAGGGACCAGTTTCCATACCGCACTTGGACATGTCTCCAGGCAGAACTGCTCTTTATAACTTGAAGCTTTGATTCCCCTCGCGATCCTCTGATCTGGGACTCACTTCCACCTTTCCCAAAGGAGTCAAGTTAAAAATATAATAGTTTGGCAACAAAATACTCTCCATAAAATAGAATAAATAAGAAAGACGCAAAGTGTGGGCTGTGCATAGGCATTCAAACTGGAAGATTCTGACCCTACCACCATCTGAACGACATTCCACGCTGTTTCCTTCTTCAAAGAATGCCTTTGAAAACTCAGAGCAGTTTTCTACGATTCGTTGCAATGTTGCCCTTGAGATAATAACAGAAAGAGACAGACATGCCCTTTCGTGCCCCTTTTGCTGCCATTGGGGTTGTTTAAATACTTTACAATCTATTCTCACTATACTTTTGAAGAGTATTTCCAAAAAAATTTCATAGTTGGAGAAAGTGAACTAGAATTAAACTCAACCTCTCCTAAATTACTTCACTCAGGGTGACCTCGATGCAATTTAACTGCTCTGGTCTGCATAGCTCCCTGTGTTGGACAGATATCGAATCCGCGTGTGTAGGTAAATGCACTGCTGTGGTCTACATAGATTTTGGTGCTGGACAGATAAATTGTTCAGGTCTACAGATCAATGCACTGCGGTGGTCTGCGTAGCTCCCCATGCTGGACAGATATCTTTTTTAGGTTTATAGATCACTCTGGTGTTGCGGTCTTCCTAGCTCCCAGTGCTGGACAAAGACCTATGACAAAGTGAGAACTCAGATGCTTGAAATCACAGTCGATAGTGTGCTTCTGGGAATGAACAGCAGGGCAGTCAGTATCCAAGGAGAAGGAGAATCCATGTTTCTGGCATAATCCCTTCATCAGTAATCTGATCAGGGCTTATGCCCAAAACTCCAATTCTTTTGATCTTCACATGCTGCCTGGCCTGATGTGCGTTCCCAGCAGCACACTGTGGACAGATACCTAGTCTGGGCTCATAGGTCAATGCACTGCTGTGTTCTGCATAGGTCCGCATGCTGGACTGATTTCCATTTCGGGTTCATAGATCAATGCACTACTGCGGCCTGCATTGCTCCCGGTGCTGGACAGACATCTCATCCGGATTTGTAGATTTTTACTCTGCATAGCTCGACATACTGGATTGATATTTAGTCTGTGTTTAAAGTTCAATGCACTGCTGTGTTTTGCACAGCTCCCAGTGATGAACATACATCTTGTTTAAGTATAAAGATCGAGGCAATGCTATGGTCTGCACAGCTCCCCGTGCTGGATAGATGTCTAGTTTGGGTTCACAGAGCAGTGCACTGCTGTGGTCTGCACTGTTTTCTGTACATGGCAGATTGCTGGGTTGGACTGACCAGATCTTGATCGTCACAGTGTTGTGTGGTGGAGAGATATCTCGTCTTATTTAATGTTTCTCTGTGGTGGATTGAAAATGTATTATATCTATCAATTTCAGCTGATCTGCCATGCCTTTAATTCTTATTTTGTGATTGGACACACCGTTTCTCACTCCATTAATGTTGCAGCGTGACTATGTAGATTACATCATGTTGCTGAATACCCACTGTCCTGGCAGCAACCACAGCTTCTTCATTCAGAAGCAGTCAGCCAGTCCCATCGTCTTCAGGTCTCCATGTAGCCAGAAATGGTAGCCTTCAGAATTAAGGCCATCCCCTTGGAACACGGCTCAAAACACAGTACCCCTCACCACACCACACCGCCAACCAACCACTTCAAAATATGCCGCGTGTAACGAGAGCTGTGGGGTCACTGGTAACATTCGGGAGCAGACCATCAGAGAGATGGAGCAACACTTCCCATGACAGAAAAGTTCAGACTGAACCCAACAGTACACACTGTGTCTCTAAGTTCTGCTATCTCCCTACATTTATTTAACATACAGCCTGTTATTCTTGCTGATAAATATCATAGTTTTCATATACCCACGTTACATTCCAGCTGCCAAGTCACTGTCCATTGCTTATCCAATTAGTGATTCTCTACCTTCTCTTGATAACTTAATTTTCTGACTATCGAAGTTAGAATACATATGTTGCATTTCTCGAAAACCTTGCAAAACATTGAGGTCCCAGTACTGGTCACTGTGTCACTGCAGTCGTTAATTTGTGTTGAACTGATAAATACATATTTATCCCTGACTTATCCCTTCTCCTGGCTAAATAACCAGTCCTCCCATATTCCTGTGTGGCTGTTTTGAAAGGATGAATGTTCCCTGAACTTTCCAATGGACCAGGAAAGAGATATTAAAAGATCAGCTTCAATAGCTGAGCAACAGGCTTGAATAGATGAATAGCCTCATTCTGGTCATGTTAAAACATTGATGGGCTGAATAGCCTGCTTCAGTATAGGTGTAGTCATGAATTTTGCTGAACATTTTAGAACCATCGCTGAGCAATCCACTTCTGATTTTATGATGGAGGGGATGTCAATGATGCTGCATGTGCTAATAGTTCATGTTGCCTCATGGAGGACCAGTTTCCATTTGCTTTGTCCTTTCGAAGTATGTCCTACTTTACAGGAGGGAATGCCACATAACACAGTGGGCAGGATCTTAAATATGAGGCGGCTGAGATATTTCCCTCCACGAAAACTGTGTGCTGGCTGCTTCAACAGATACTGTTAGAGACAGATCCACCTGGAAAAAGGAGTTTGGTGAGAATGGTTCCTCCTTTTTGGTTCCCCCATCACTTCCCCAATCTGGTTGTTGTGTATCTGATGTCTCTCCCTGCTCAGTCAGTGGTGGATCTGTGGAGACACACTTGGTGATGGCCATGAAGTCCCAGACCCAGAGTATGTTCTGTGTCCGTCTCACCCGCAGTGCGTCCTTTGATTTGTTTTCAAAGTCAAGGGGAACTGAGTTACCACTCAGAGGTGGGGTGGAAGGGAGCAGGACATATCCATCCTCAGGTGAATTCCTTGACCACTTTCGACCTGTTAGCATAAGATTTCCCGGGTCCTGAAATCAATGTTGAGGAATTGCAGGGTAACCCTTTCCCTAACTGTACCCCAGGGAACCCCCATTACTTTTGGGTCTGTCCTGCCGGTGTGTCATGATATTCCCAGGGATGGTGACAGTGCTTCATGTAACATTAACCATCAGGCCTGATTCTCCGACTAGGATGGTGTCAGACTGTTTTCTAACTGGGAATGTCATGCTCGAAAAGTACAACAGGTCAGGCAGCATCCGAGGAGAAGGGGAATCAACTTTTTGAACATCACCCCTTCATCAGGAATGGGCCTTCTGGGCTGGGTGGCTGAGAAACAAATGGAAAGGGGTTGGGGCTGAGGGCAAGGTAGCTGTGAATGTGATAGACAGGTGGAGATGGAGTAGAAGGTAATATGTCAGAGAGGAGAGCGGACCACAAAAGTGAAAAATGAAGGAAAGGACAAGGATGCGGTACCGAGTTGGAGGCTTCGGATTGTGATAACGTAGGGGGAGAGGAAATGCGGAAAATGATGAAATCTACATTGACCCTGTTCAGTTGCAAGGTGCCACGGTGGAATATGAGGCGTCATCCTCAAGGTCTCGGCTGGTTATTGTTTCTCGATGAAGAAGCCAGTACCTGCATGTCCTTGATGGAGTGGGAGGCGGAGTTGAAGTGTTCAACATGGGGCGGTGGTGGTGATTGCTGTGGGTGTCCCAGAGACGTGGTCTGAAATGATCTGCAAGATGGCGTCAGTATCCTAGATGTAGAGGAGACCAAATTGGGTGCAAAGCATACTGTAGATGGCATTGGCACAGGTACACGTAAATTTCTGTCGGATGCGAAAGGATCCTTTGTGACCATAGATGGATATGAGGTAGGAGGTGTGGGAGCATATTTTGCAGGTCTTGCGATGGCCAGGGAAAGTTTCGGGACTGGGATGACGGCTGGTGGAGGGCGGCAATCTGACGAGGAAGTTGCAGAGTGAATGGCCTCTGATCAGGGTAAGGAGGGAACCGCATTCCAACTTGTGTGGTGTGTTTGTAGGTGGTGTAAATGGCAAAGGATGATGCGATGTATGCAGAAGTTTGGTGGGGTGGAAGGTGAATGGTTTCTCTCCTTGTTGCATTGGGAGCACTGGGTTTGTATGCCACTGGTGCAGGAAGTGAACGAGATGCGCTGGACAGCATCATCAAACATGTGTGAAGGTAAATTGTAATCTGTGAAGAAGGAGGCTAACTGGGTTTTGTCTGCGGTGATTGGTCCTCCTAGGAGCAGTTGGGACGGAGATAGACCAATTGTGAATAAGGAATCGCGTTTGGACAAGAGGCAGGATCGAAGGAGGTATAGTATCTACGTAGGTCATTGCGCTTGTAGGAAATGTCCGTTGTTAATTGGTCGCCAGAAATCGGGATGGCGAGGTCTCGGAAGGGATTAGATGCCCAGAATGGTCCAGGGGAAATTGAGGTTGGCTATAATACATTTGTGAATGTGATGAGCTGTTCAGTCTCCTCGAGTGAGCACGAGGTAACTCCAATACAGTCACCAATGTAGCGGAGGAAAATATGGGGAATGGTGCCGAAGTAGCTGCGGAAGATTTCCTGGAAAACTCTGTACTCAATATTTTATAACGGACATTCCCCGGACATTATTTGTGAACGGCCGGACGTCAATGAATTGCACAAATGGTCAGATGCCGAGCGAAAGGATTCCGTTCCAGGGAGAAAGAGACTGTTCCGAAGTCCCTCAGGCAGTGACAGTGTTGAGTACGTTTTCCCTGCGTTTAAATTTCTTTACGACACAGGATCGACCACAACTTCGACTAAAAACCAGAAATTTCGAAACTCCGTTTGTCTTCAAAGTCCTGGGAATGAATCCTTCGGGGAAGCAACTTTTTCACCCTCCGTATTCGGAACTGGAAAGAAGTGACCTGTGCCTGCTCTCGAGTGATCGAGTGTGTGGGAATGTTTCAGGAAACATCTGTCCTTATGGACGTGTCTCTGTGTGTTTGGGGAGGGAGGGTTTCTTGAGGCTTGTGACATTTTGTCAGGAATTCAGAATTTCCCATTTGTTATTGCAGCTCCAATTATTTCAGTAATAATTCCCTGTGTACAGTGACACATTTGATAATCTCACTGGGCCCTCAGTCAGACTAGGAAATTTGCATCCAGTCTGATGGATAATCTGCTTATTTTCCTTCCTCATAGTTAACGCACTGACAATCTATGTCCTACGTGAGAAAGATTGTGGATTGTCTCCATGTGTGAGACGTTACCTGGTGGCCATGGCAGCGGCAGATCTACTGGTCATTACCTTCGACCTGATACTGAGAAGGATTCCCGTTGTTTATGGAGAGCTGTTTTATTTTTACACGTCCATCCCCGTGTGTAATATCCACGCCGTCCTGGTTTACGCATCCATTGACTGTTCTGTCTGGTTCACAGTCACTTTCACCTTTGATCGGTTTGTGGCCATTTGTTGCCAGAAACTGAAAAGTAAGTACTGCAGTGAGAAAACAGCGCTAGTGGTGCTGGGAACAGTGGCTGTGCTGAGCTGTTTAAAGAACATTTTCTGGTATTTTATGCTCACAACTCGGTATGTGCTGATAAAAAGCTTCTCGTTTTGTTTTGTAAAAGTTGGTGTTCAAACCTCCCATGTCTGGGTCACGATCCATTCCATCCACTACACTGTAACCCCGGCTCTCCCATTTCTCCTGATTCTGCTGCTCAATGTTCTCACCGTCAGTCACATTTTAGTGACCAGCAGAGCCCGCAGGAGACTCCTAATTGCCACCAATGGGGACGCTCAGTCGGACACAGAAATGAGAAATCGAATTAAATCCATCATTTTATTGTTTTTGATCTCGGCAAATTTCATCCTGCTATGGTCAATATTTACGGTGTATTCTCTGTGGGTCCGGATTCAGGACATTGTGAATACCCCTGTATATTTCCATCCTTATCTGCGGGAAATGGGCTTCATGCTGCAGCTCCTCAGTTGCTGCACAAACACCGTGATTTATGCAGTGACACAGAATAAGTTCAGACAGCTTCTGAAGAATGCGCTGAAATATCCATTCACCTAAATTCATCAAATTCAGTCATTAATTAGTCAATTCAGGATTTCCTCAGATCAGTTCAGAAGTTCAGAGATTAGGCAGTCTGCCTCGAAGTTAACAGTCTGAGGTTAGCTCTGGTCTGTCCAACATTACCCCATAGTAGGGTTACAGGGACACATTAGAATGTTTCTCACAACTTCGGGGCCAATGAGCAACGGCAACATCCCACGGACTGTACTCCATCACTTCAATTTGTAAAAAAACAAAACTTTTCATTAAAAAGCGCCAAGCAGTAAAATGAATGGTATTGTTGCTTGCTTTTTCTTTGAAGAAGCTTGGCTGGACAGAGACAGACTCAGCCCCAAATCCTGAATCACAGAAAAGGGAGGGCATGGCCCTGAACTCAGCAGTTCGGTTTAAGTCACTCTGTCCTTGCTTTCACCTCTGCGTCCCCCCACTCTGAACTGGCATTCTGCACAATTCATCTCTCTGTCGTTTCCCTCTCCATCCATATCTCCTTCCCATGCTCACACTGTTCCTCTGTTTATCTCACTCCGTCTTCCATTTAGTCTATTTCACTATCCATTCATTCCCCAGTCTCCTGCACTCTCTGCGTTCTGCACTCGTTAGCTCCCAATTTGCCTCTCTCCAATTCTCCCTTCCTGGAACACTCTCTGCATTTCTCGCTGGGGGAAACAGAAGAGACGTGTAGATATTCAGTGCTCTTCCAGCACCACTAATCCAGTGTAGATATTCAGGCCGATGCTTGGGGAGCAAACATGAATTTGGCATTTCAGCCTATTGCTCACTTAACAGTCTGGGGCTTGGGAAAAACGTCATTGCTCGGTGAGTGTGAGAGCATTAGTCGTAACAAGGAGGTAATAATGGGGGAGGCACCATCGGCTATGGCAGGGGCTAAAAGATGGGAGTTGGACAACAGGCTGCTTCAGACAGAAGAGACTGTGTGGAACCCATTGTTGACGCTCATTGATCTGAGTGAGAATGTGATCAAAGGCCAGTTTGAGAGAATGAACTAGGGAGGCGTACATGACCAATGCTTAGGGTAGGGAATAGGCTGGTGAGTGAGTGCAATGGTGAGGGAGAATCCGGGCGGATGAGCATGACGGCGTGGACTGTGCAGTCGAGTAGGTGTGATGGTGCTGGAGTGTACGAGGAGTGAACATGACGGTAGGCGACTTTGCGGGGTGATTGAGTGGGACCGTGAGGTAGTGTGCGGGAGACTGAGGACGATGGTGGAGTACAATTCAGGGGGAGTGAACATGATAGTGTGGGCGTTTGCGGGGGATAGAGCGTGATGCAGTATGAGTGTGAATGGAGGGAGAGAGATGGCGGGGAGTGTGCGGGGGATGGAGGGCTATGGTGTTGGCGTGGGAAGGGTAGAACGTGTCACAGTGGAGTAGAGTGTAGGGGAAGTAAACGTGATGTTGAGGGAGTGTGGGGGGAGTGAGCGCAAAAGTGAGGACAGGTTCAGGGGAGTAAGCGTGATGGTGGGGAGTGTGCAGAAGGGTAGGCGTTATGGGGATGGAGTGTACGAGGATTGAGCATAATGTTGGGGAACTGCGCAGTGGAATGAGCATGGTAATGTGGGCATGTGGGGGGAGAGAGCATAACATTGAGGGTAGAGTATGGGGGAGGCAGTACGTTGGTCGGCGAGTACGGGGGGTTGAACGTGACGGTTACAGAGCTTGTGCGGGAGTCAGCTTGACTGTGGGGAAGTGTCCAGGAGTGTGAACATGATTGTTTGTGCATGTGCGGGTAAGAGAGGGTGGCAGTGAAGAAGAGAGTAGAGGGAGTGAGTGTGATGGTGGGGGAGAGTGCAGTGAAGTGACAATGATGGTGCAGTAATATGCAGGGGAGGGAGTGTAATGGCGATGGAGATTCTTGAGAATGAGTGTGATGGAATCAAGTTTGCTGGGGAGATGGTATGACAGTGGGAGACAGAGCTGAGGAATGGATGCGATGGCGAGGCTGTGCATTGAAGAGTGAGCAGGACAGTGGAAGGAGTGCAGGGGAATGTGTGCGACGGTATGAAAGTGTGCGGGGTATTGAGGATTACAGTGTGGCGGTGTGTAGGGAAGTGAGCATGTCGGTGCGGGTGCATGCTTCATTGTGAGTGTGGTTTTGGGGGGGTGTGCAGGGGAGAAAATGTGACCATGGCGAATTGTGTGGGGAGTGTATGTGACTGTGGGGAGCATTCAGGGGAGTGTGCATTTTGGTGGAGCGTGTGGGAGTGAGTGAGCGTGATGGTGGGCATTTGTGTGGGGAGTAGACTTGTCGGTAAGGCAATGTGGTGGAGCGAGCATGACGGTGGGGGAGTGTATAGGGGATTGAACATGATGGTGGAGGGATTTTGAGATGTGAGTGAGATGGTGGGCAAACATGTGGGAGGTAATTGCAATGGTAGTGAGGTGAGTTTGACAGTATGGGAGTTTGCAGGGGAGTAAGCATGACGATGTGGGTGTGCAGGTGGAATGAAAGTGACGTTGGCATTTGCGCATATGAGCGAGCCTGTCCATGGGGGAAAGTCTAGCAGAGTATGGCTGCATGCATTACATTGGCGGAGACTGCGAGGGAGTGAGCATAATAGTGGGGCAATATATGAGGTAGTAAACATTTTGGTCAGGGAGTGTGTGGGTGAGTGAGTGTGATGGTGGGTGTTTGTGCAGAAGAGTGAGAGTGAAGGGGGAGAAGTGTGCAGGAGGAGAACATTACAGTGAGAGAGAGGAAAAAGGAATGAGCGTGATGGTTTTGGGAATGTGCAGTGAAGAGACAGTGATGATGGGGGAGAGTACGTGAGAGTGAGTGTACAGTGCGTGAGTGTGTAGGAGTGATTGTGAAAGTGGGAGTGTCTGCAAGGCATTGAAGGTGATTGTGGGTGATTGTGAGCGTGACAGTGGCCAAATATGCGGGGTGGTGAATGTGAGTGCGCCGTAATATTTGGGCGTGAGTGTGATTTTGGAGTGATTGCAGGAGTGTGTGTGACCATGGGACAGAGCGCGGGGAGTGAACATGATGAAATTGGAGAATGCAGGGAACTGAGTGTGATTTTGATGGATACTCCTGCTGAGTGAGTGCAACATTGCAGGAGTGTGAGGCAGTGAGAGTGATCATGGGGGAGTGTGTCAGGGAGTAACCATTACAGTGGAGGAGTGTGCGGGGGAGGAGTGTAACGGTGGGAGCATATGCTAGTGAGTAAGTTTGAAAGTGGGGGTGTGCATGGAGAATGAGCGTAATGATGGAACAGTGTTTAGGAAGAGAGTGTGCCGGTGGCAGAAGGCATTGGGGAATGTGTGTAATGTTGGCGGAGTTTGTAGGGAGTCTGCACAATGATGGTCGAGTAGATTTGATGGGGGGGAATGCATGGGTGAGAGTGATGGTGGAGGAGTGCGCAGGGGAGAGGGCATATCAGTCGGGAAGCAAGAGGGAGTGAGTATGATAGTGGGGGATTGTGTGAGGGATTGATTCTGACAGTGTTGGTGTGGGCGGGGTAGGGAGCCTGCGGGAAGTAGGCATAACGGTAGAGGAGTGTGACAGGGAGTAAGCGTCAGGGTGGGAATTGTGTAAGGAGTGAGCATGAAGTTGCGAGAATGATTGGGGTAGTGACGGTGGGAGAGTGTGCAAGGGCCGGAGTCTGATACTGGGAGTATGCACGTGCAGGGAGAGTGACGTTGTATAAGCGTGTGGGGGCGTGAGTGTGATGAGCTGAAGTGTGCAGGTGAGTGAATGTGACAGTTGGGGAGAGTGCGGGAAAGTGAGTGTGATGGTGGTGGAGTGGTGGAGGAATGACCGTAACGCAGAACAGTGTGCAGGGCAGTGAGTGTGATGGTGGGGGGGGGAGGGGCGCACATAGTAATGAACGTTCTGTAGGGGAGGGGAGTAAGCGTAACTGTGGGGCAGTGTGCAGGGGAGTGTGTCTGATTGAGGATTGAGCATGACCATGGGGAAGTATCTGGGACACTGATTGTGATATTGTGATAGTGAGTGTGCATGTGTAGTGGATTGTGTGTGACAGTGGGAGAGCATGCAGAGCAGTAGGTGTGATGGTAGGGGTGAGAGTGACTGAGTAGTGTCTGATGGGGTTGAGCAAGTTAGCGGCCATGTGTACGGAGACGTGAGCTTGACGGTGGCTTGTGTGTGGTAGAATGAACGCAACACTGGGGCAGTGTGCGAGGAGAATGAAAATAACAGCGAGATATCTTGCGGGGGAGTTAGCATGACATTGTAGTGTATGTGGGGAGAGTGAGAGGGACAGTGGTGAAGTGTGTGGGGGAGTGAGTGGGACGGCTGGAGATCAAGTGCGGGAGTGAGATGGACGGTAGTGAACTGCTCGGGTGACTGAGTGTGATAGTGGGTGAGCATGCGGGGGAGTGAGCATGATGGTGGGGGACTGTGCAGGCAAGAATGTATGAGGGTAGATGACTGTGTGCATGAGTCAGTTTGATGGTGCGTGAGCGTGTAGTGGTGTGAGTGTAACGGGAGGGGAGTATGCTTGGGAGTGAGTTTAAAGGAAGTGGTGTGTGGTGACGATGCAGTTTGATGGTAGGAGAGTGCGTGGGGAAGTTTGTGTAATGGTGCAAAGGTGGATTGGGAGTGACTGTGACGGTGGGTGAGTGTGGTGTTAACTGAGTGTGACACTGGGGCAGTGTGTGGGAGAGTGAACTTCATTGTGTGGGAATGTGTGGGAGTGAGAGTGAGTGCGGGGGAGTGTGAGGTCGACTGAGCGAGACCGTGCAGGCGTGTGGGGGCAAGTGAAAATGACGTTGGGTGAGACTGCAGGGGAGTGAGTGTGAAGGTGGGGGATTTTGTGCAAGAATGAATATGCTGGTGTGAGTGTGTGTGGGGGTGAGCATGATGGTGGGGGCGTGTGCGTGGGGCGGTGAACATGATGGTGTGGGTGCGTGCATTGGGGTGCGATGGTAAGGGCATGATGGGCAAGTGAGCGCTATGGTGGGGTTGTGAGAGTGTGAGGGTGGGGATAGTGTGGGGGAATGAGCATGACTGTGGGTCAGTGTGCAGGGTAGTAAGCGTGACAGTATGGAGAGTGCGGGGTTCTGAGTTTGATATAGGGTGAGTGTGCAGTATAGTGAATGTGACGTGGAAGAGATTGTGGAGAAGTTAGTTTGATGTTGGGGTGAGTGAGACAGATGCTCGGGGAGTGTGCAGCGGAGTGATGGTGATGGTGGTGGACTGTGTAATGGAGTGAGCATTGTGTTGGGGAGTGTGTGGTGAAGTGAGAATGATGGTGGACGAATGTGTAAAAATATGAGCATAACGGTGGATGCGTGTGCAGGGAAGTGAGCATAACGATAGGGGAGTGTACAGGGGAGTGGACATGATGGTTGGGGTGTGTGCCAGAAAAAGAGAATGATGGAGGGAGATCACTTGCATGAGTGAGAGAAAAGGTTGGGGAGCACGAAGGGAAGTGATCTTGACGGTGAGGGATTGTGCAGGTGAGTGACTGCGACTCTGTGTGCATGTACAGGAGAGTGAGTGTTATGGTGGAGCAGTGTGCAGGGGAGTGAACGAGAATGTAGGAGAGCGTTTAAGGGGATGACTTCGGTGCTAAGAAAGAGTGCAGGAGAGCGAGCGTGAGGGTGGGGAAAGTGTGTGGGTAAATGAGCTTAACAGTGGTGTATATATGCACAGGAGTCAGCGGCACAGTGGTAGATGAAGCGTGAGATTGAGCGTGACGTTAGGAGATCATGTGGGTTACTGGTAAGGGAGCACAGTAGTGAGTGTTATACTGGGGGATTGAGTGAGGAAATGAGTGATGGTGCAGGGACACGAAGGCGGTTGTGAGTGTGACAATGCAATGAATTGAGCACGAATGTAAGCGTGACTGTGACGGAATAAGTGTGCGGGCGTCAAGGTGACAGTAATGAAGTGAGTCTGAGAGGTTCAGAGTTACGTTCACTGAGTGAGAGAGACGAGGTCATGGTGACAGTGATGGAATGAACGTGAGGTAGTCAGGAAGACCGTGACAGAGTGACTATGTGGGTGCAAGGTTGACGGTGATGGGGTCAGTGTCCGGGGATCAGAGTTTCAGTGAGGGTGTGAGTGTGATGGGGGAAAGTTGACAGTGACGGAGTGAGTGTAAGGGGTCAGGGTAACGGAGATTGAGTGTGTGTGAGGCGGTCAGGGGAACTTGGATGGAGAGTGTGTTTGGGGTTCACAGTGATGGTGAAGGAATGTGCGTGAGAAGGTCAAGGTTACAGTGATGGAGTGAGTGTGAGGTGGTCAGGAAGAAATTGACAGAGTGTGAGGGTGTCACGGTTACTGTCATGGAGTGAGTGTATGGAGATTCGGGTAGCAGTGACGGAGTGAGTATGTTGTGTTCATGGTGATGGTGACGGAGTGTGTGTGAGGTGGTCTGGTTGACAATGAGGGATTGGGTTGGAGGGGGTTAAGGTGACAGTGACGGAGTGAATGTGAAGGGGTGTGGGTGATGGTGATGGAGTGAGTGTGATGTAGTCGGGGTGACAGTGAGGGATGGAGTGTGAATGGGTCAGGGTGCGTGGGATGGAGTGAGTGTGAGGGGTCAGGGTGACCGTGATGGAGCGTGTATGAGGCGGTCAGGAAGAAATGGACAGAGTGTGGGGGGTCATGGTTACTGTGTTGGAGTGAGTGTATTGAGATTAGGGTAGCATTGACGGAGTGTGTGTGAGGTGTTCACGGTGATGGTGACGGAGTGTGTGTGAGGTGGCCTGGTCGACAATAAGGGATTGGGTTTGAGGGGGTCAGGGTGACAGTGACGGAGTGAGTGTGAAGGGGTGTGGGTAAAGGTGATGGAGTGAGTGTGAGTGGGTCAGGGTTCTTATAACTGAGTGAGTTTGAGGGGTTCATGGTGACAGTGATGGTGCGAGTGTGAGGTGGTCAGAATGACTTTGAGGGTTTGTGTGGGAAGGGGCCAGGATGGCGGGGCGGACTGGATGTGATTGGGTTTGTGTGACAGAGTGAATGTGTTGGGTCAGGGTGATGGTGACGAAGTAAGTGTGAGGTGGTTAAGGTTACAGTGATGGAGTGAGTGTGAAGTAGTCGGGTGACAGTGAGGGACTGAGTGTGAAGGGGTCAGGGGGAGTGAGATGGAGTACGTGTTAGGGGTCAGGGTGATGGAGGGAGTCTCATGGGGACAGGGTGAGTGAGACAGACTTAGTGTAAGGAGTTCAGGATGAAAGTGGTGGAGTGGATGTGAGGGGGTGAGGTTTGCAGTTACAGAATGTGTGCGCGTCTGATGGGGTCAGGGTGATGGAGACAGAGTGAGAGTCAGCGAGTGAGGGTGAAAGTGACTGAGTAAGTGTGATCAGTTTAGTTGACGGTGACAGAGTGAGAGAGAGTTTTCAGGGTAATGATAATGGAGTGAGACTGAGTGCGTCAGCATCATGGTGATTGAGTGAGTGTGATGGCGTCACAGCAAAGGTGATGGAGTGAGTGTGAGGTGGTCAGTGTGATGGTCATGGAGAGAGATTGAGGATGCCAACGTTATTGTGATGGACTGAGAATGAAGGGTTCAAGGTGACCTTGATATACTGAGTGTGAGGGATTTGGGGTGATGGATACAAAGTGAGTCTAAGGGGGTCAGGGTGACAGTGGTGGAGTGAGAACGAGGGGGTCAGTATGAGAGTAATGGAGTGAGTGTGAGTGGCTCAGGTTACACTGATAGAGAGAGTGTTAGCGGTTCGGGTGACAGTAATGGAGTGAGTGTGAGTGGCTCGGGTTACAGTGATGGAGTGAGTGTAAGGAGAAATTTTTCCTGGAACGGACTCAGTGTGTTGGGTCAGGGTGACAGTGACAGAGACAGTATCAGTGTGTGCGTGGACCAGTGAAAGACTGAGTGTAAGTTGGTAAGTATGACGGGGATGGAGTGATAGTTATTAGGTCAAGGCAACGGAGTCAGTGTGAGGGGGTCATGATTGCAGTGATGATGTGAATGTGATCAGATCAGGGTGAGGGCCGTGGAGTGAGAGTGAGGCGGGTAAGGGTGATAGTGACAGAGTGTGTATGAGGGGGTCAGAGTGATGGTGACAGTGTAAGCGTGAGAGGGTCAGACTGACAATAACAGAGACAGTGGGAGGCGGGCAGGATGACAGAGTGTGAGGGGATCAGGGTGACAGAGAGAATGTGATGGGTGATGGTGACGGTTATGGAGTGAGTGTGAGAATATCAGGGTGACAAAGTGAATATCAGGGTTTCAGGGTGATGGTGAAAGAGTGAATGTTGGTTAGTCAGGGAGACAAAGGTGGAGTGAGTTTGAGGGAGTCAGTGTGTCAGTGACACAATAAGTGTGAGGGGTCAGTCTGACGGTGATGGAGTGGGTGTGTGGAGATTAGGGTGACGGAGAAGGAGTTATTGTTCCAAGGTCGAGGAGACTATGATGGTTTTAGTACGAGTGTGTCAGGGTGACGGAGTGAGTGTGAGCGGGTCATGGTGAAGGTGATGAAGTAGATTGAAGGCGTCAGGGTGACAGTGATGCAGTGGGTGTGAGAGTGTCTTGGTGACAGTGACCGAGTGTGTGTGAGGGGAAGAAGGTTAGGTTGACAGTGACGGAGTGAGTGTGAGGGGATCCCAGTGACAAAGGCGGCAGAGTAGTTATGAGGAAATCGGGTTGATGCAGTGAATGTGAAGTGGCAAAGATGACAAAGATGGAGTAAGTGTGATATGGCCATGGTGACGTCAATGGAGTGAGTCTCACGGGTTAGGCGATTAGTTCAAGAGTGAGTGCGGCGGGGTGGTCAGGGTGACAATGACCAAGTGCCTGTGAGTGGGTCGGAGTGACAGTGACAGAGTGAGCGTGAGGTGGCCAGGGTGACATTGATGAAGTGCGTGTGAGGGGTCAGGGTGATAGTTTCAGAGTGAGTGTGAGGGTGTTAGGGTGACGATGATGGAGTGAGCGTGAGGTGGACCGGTTGACACTGACAGAATGCGTGTGTGAGATTCAGGGTGACTTTGCTATAGTACGTGTGAGGTGGTCAAATTTACAGAGATGGAGTGAGAGTGTGTGAGTAGCCAGGGTGACATTGACAAAGTGAGTGTGATGGTCAGGGTGGTAGTTCAAGTGTAAGTGTGATGCGTTCACGGGGATGGTGTGCGAGGGTGTCTGATAAGGTCAGCTTGATAGAGATGGAGTGAGTGTGAGGGATTCAGGTGTTATGGCAATGATGTGATTCTGACAGGGTCAGGGTGACGGTGAGGAAAAGAGTGTGAGCGGGTTATTGTCACGGTGCGAGAATGATGGTGGGCAGGGTAGGAGTGATGAAGTGATTAGCGGGGGGACAGGGTGCCAGTGAGGGTGACTGACGAAGTGTGAGGGAGCCAGGGTAGAAGTGATGGAGTATTTGTGATCACGTCAGGGTGAGGGCGATGGAGTGCGTGTGAGGTGAGTCAGTGTGATGGTGAGCTAGTGACTGTGAGGTAGTCACCGTGACAGCGACAGAATCAGTGTAAATGGTCAGGGTTACAGTAACGGAGTAGTGTGGAAAGGGATCAGGTTGACAGTGACGGAGGGAGTGTGAGCAGTTCAGGGTAACGGTCACTAATTGGGAGTAAGTGTGTCAAGGTTATCTGTGACAAAGTGAGTGTGAGGGGGTCAGGGTAACGGTGACACAGTTGAGTGTGGGGGTGTCAGATTGACGGTGATGGAGTGAGTGTGAGGAAGGAAATGTGACAGTGACGGTTATGGAATAAGTGAGAGCGTTTCAGGGTAACAGTGATGGAGAGAATTTCAGGATGTTAGTCTTACTGTGATAGAGTGAGTTTGAGGGGTTCACGGTGACAGTGACGGAGTGAGACTGAGGATGTCACGGTGGCAGAAATGGACTGAGTGTGAGGAGGTCAGTATGAAGGTGACAAAGTGAGCGCGTATGGATCAGGATGATGGTGACAGAGTGAGCGTGAGATGGTCAGGGTGACAATGGCGGACTGAGTCTAATGGAGTTCATGTGACTTGAAATGGTGAGTGACAGGGAGTTTAGGGTGACAGTGACTGAGTGTGGAGGGATAGTGTGATGGACATTGTGTTAGTGCGAGGGGTCAGGGTTACAGTGAGGGAATTAGTGTGATGGTGACACAGTGACAGTGACTGAGTGTTAATGAGGGGTTCAGGTTGCCTGTGACTGCGTGAGTTTGAGGGGTTCAGAGTGACAGTGACTGTGAGTGTGAGGGGGCCTGGGTGAAGGTGACGGGGTGTTTATGAGTATGGTCAGTTTGATGGAGTGTGTGAGAAGGCTGCGGGTGACAGTGACAGACTAAGTGTGAGGAGTCTAGGGGGATGCTTGGGGATTGAGTGTGAGGGAGTCAGCGTGACACTGACAGGTTGATTTTGAGGGTTCAGGGTGATAAGGAGGGTGCATGTGTGTGACCGAGTCAGAATGACGGCGTGAGAGTGAGCGTTTCAGATTGTTGGTGATGGAGAGAGTGTGATGGGTTCAAGATTACGTGATTGCGGGAGTCTGATGGCGTCAGGGTGACGGGGACAGAGTGAGAGTCAGCAAGTGAGCGTGACAGTAACAGAGTAAGTCTGACGGTGACCAATGAGAAATGAACGTTCACGGTGACGGTAGCTGAGTGAGTGTAAGGGGGTCAGGGTGTCAATAATGGAGTGAGTGTGCGGGTGTCAGGCTGGTGGTGAAGAAGTGAGTGCGAGGGTGTCAGAATGACGATGACAGATTGAGTGTGAGGGTGGTAGTGTGACAGTTTCAGAGTGAGTGTAAGGAGATCAGTTTTTCAGTGATGGAGTATGTGTGTAAGGTGTTAATGTGACAGTGATGGAGCCAGTTTGAGGGTGCCAGCGTTACTGTAATGAAGTGAGATTGACGGCGTCAGTATGACACTGATGGAATGAGAGTGAGGGCTTCAGTGTGATGGTGAGAAAATGTGCGTTCGAGGGTCAGGGTGATAACAGCGGAGTGAATGTAAGGGAGATGGAGTGTGAATTCATGAGGGCGATGGAAAGAATGTGTGGAGGTCCGGGTGACAATGACAGAGTGAGTGTGAGGGGGTCAGGGTGACAGAATGCGTGTTAGGGGGTGACGATGATGGTGTCAGAGTGTGTGTGAGAGGGTCAGGATGACAGTGGCATAGTGAGTGTGAGGGGATCAAGGTGACAGAATGTAATGGCTGTGAGGCTGGAAAGCGGAACAGTTACAGAGTGTGTGTGGGATGTTCAGGGTGACAGTGACTGACTATGTGCGAGGGGGTAAGTAGATTGCTGAAGGAGTGACTGTGATGGAGTCAGGGCGACGGTGATTGACTGAGTGAGGGGGGCCAGGGTGGCAGGGAGGACTGAATATGATTGGGTCTGGGTGACAAAGTGAATGTAATGAGGTCAGGCTGACAGTTACGGAGTGAGTGCGCGGGGGTCATGGTGAGAGAGAAAGAGAAGTGTGAGGTGGCCTGCGGACAGAGTAAGTTTGAGATGAACAGGATGACATTGAGGATTTGAGTGTGACAGGGTCAGCGTGGCGGGGTGCACTGTGTGTAATTGGGTCTGAGTGATAGTGATGGAGTGAGTGTTAGGCGGTCAGGATGAAGGAGTGAGTGCAAGGAGGTCAGGGTGACAGCGAAGAAGTGTGTGTGAGAGGGTCAGGGTGACAGTGACTGAGTGAATATGAGGGGGTGAGGTTGATTGTGTCCGAGTGAGTGTGACGTATCAGGCTGATGGTGATGGAATGAGTGTGAGGGGATCAGGGAAACGGTGACAGGGTGAATGTGAGGAGTATCCGTTGATTGTGACTCAGTGACTGTGAGGGGTCTGGGTGCCTATGACTGTGACTACAGAGTAACTTTGATGGACTGAATGTGATGGGCTCAGCGTGACAGAGACAGAGTGAGTGGGAGAGTGTTAGGGTAATGGTGAGGGAGTGAGTCTGATGGGATCAGTGTGGCGGTACCAATGTGAGTTTCGGATTGAGGAAAACAGTGATGGAGCGAAGGTAGGGGTAATAGCTTAAAGATGATGGAGTTAGTGCGAGTGGGTCAGGGTGATAGTACCTGAGTGTGTGTGAGGAGGACAGGATGAAAGTGATTGAGTGAGTGTGAAGGGTTCAAGGTGCCTGTGACTGAGCTTGAGAGCGTCAGGGTGACAGTGACAGAGTGAGTGTGAGTGTGTTCTAGGTAAAGGTGATGGAGTGAATATGAGAAGATAAGGATGACAGTGATGGATGAGTGTGAGGTGGTCAGGGTGAGGGGGATGGAATGAGCGTGAGAGTGTCAAGGTGACCCTGACGTAGTGTGTGTGAGATGATCAGGGTGAAAGTGTCGGAGTGAGTGTCAGGGGATCAGGGTGACAGTGATAGTGTGAGTGAGTGGGGCTCAGGATGAAGTAGTTATTGCGAGGAGTTCAAGGTGACAGCGAAGGAGTGTGTGTGAGAGGGTCAGGGTGACAGTGAATGAGTGAATGTGAGGGGGTGAGGTTGATTGTGTCCCAGTGAGTGTGATGTATCAGGGTGACAGGGATGGAATGAGTGTGAGGGGTTCAAGGAAACGATGACAGGATGAATGTGAGGAGTATACGCTGATTGTGACTTAGTGAGTGTGAGGAGTCAGAGTGCCCATAACTGTGACTACAGGGTTAATTTGAGGGACTGAGTGTGATGGGCTCAGCGTAACAGAGACAGAGTGAATGTAAGGGTGTTAGGGTGACGGTGGGGGAGAGAATATCATAGGATCAGTGTGACGGTACCAATGTGAGTTCTGGAGCGAGTGTGACAGTGAAAGAGCGAGGGTAGGGGGATTAGCTAGAAGGTGATGGAGTTAGTGCGAGTGGGTCAGAGTGACAGTACCTGAGTGCGTGTGAGGAGGACAGGATGACCGTAATTGAGTGAGTGTGAAGGGGTCAAGGTGCCTGTGACTGAGTTTGAGGGCGTCAGGGTGACAGTGAAAAAGTGAATGTGAGTGTGTTATCGGTTAAGGAGATGGAATGAATGTGAGAAGGTAAGGATGACAGTAACTGATGAGTGTGAGGAGGTCAGGGTGAGGGAGATGGAGTGAGTGTGAGAGTGTCACGGTGACCCTGCCGGAGTGTGTGTGAGATGATCAGGGTGACAGTGACGGAGTGAGTGTGTGGGGCTCAGGATGAAGCAGGGCGTGGGTCTGATGGAATCAGTTTCACGGTACCAATGTGAGTTTCTGAGTGAGGGTGACAGTGACAGAGCGAGGGTGTGGGAATAGCATGATAGTGATGGTGTTATTGGGAGTGGGTCAGGGAGGCATTACTGAGAGTGTGTGAGGAGGACAGGATGACAGTGACTGAGTGAGTGTGAAGGGCTCAAGGTGCCTGTGACTGAGTTTGAGAGCGTCAGGGTGACAGTGAAGGAGATCAGATCAGGGTGAGGGCGATGGCCTGAGTGTGAGGGTGTCAGGTTGATGGTAATGGTGACAGATTGCATGTCAGAGTGTGACAGTGACGGAGAAAGAATAAGGGGGTCTGAGTGTCTGTGATGTACGGAGTGTGAGGGTGTCAGGTGACATTGAAGGTGTGAGTGTGTTGCATTCGTTGTGACGGTGATGGAGTGAGTGTGAGGGTATCATAACTTACAGTGATGGAGTGAATGGAAGGAGGTAAGGGTGACAGTGAAGGTTGAGTATGGGGAGATCATGGTGAGGGGTTTGCAGTGAGTGTGAGGGGATCCAGATGACCCTGATGGAGTGAGTGTGCTGGTGTCAGTATGACTAAGCTGTGTGAGTGCCTCCACGTGACAGGGACAGAGAGACTGTGAGTGCCTCAGCATGACGGGGATGGAGTGAGTGTATGTTTCCATCAGGTTGACATTCATACATTGTGTGTGAGTAATTCAGGGTGATGGTGACTGCGTGAGTGTGCCCCTGTCAGGGAAACAATGGTGGAGTGAGTATGACGGGGACAGTGTGATGGTGACTGGGTGAGTGTGAGGGTGTCCGGGTTTCAGTAACAGTGAATGCGAGGGTGCCAGGGTGACAATGACGGAGTGAGTGTGAGTGCATCAGGGTGACAGTAACAGAGTGAGTGTGACGGTGCCAGGGTGTCAGTGATTGAGTGAATGTGTCGCTGGCCGGGTGACAATGATGGTGAGTGCGAGGGTGCCAGTGAGTGTAAGAGGGTGAGAGCAATAATAACGGAATGAGTGTGAGGGCATCAAGGTGACAGTGATGTAGTGAGTGTGAGAAGTTCAGGGAGACAGTGCCAGAGTGAGTGTGAGGGTGTCAGGGTGACCGTGATGAAGTTTGTATGACGGTATTGAAATAATGTTAATGAGATGACGGTGATGCACTGAGTGTGAGGTGGTCAGGGTGACAGTGAAGGAGTGAGTGTGAGGTGGTCGGGGTGGGAGTAAGCGTGACGGGGTCACGTTGATGGCGACCGAGTGATTTAGAGGGGTTCCGGGTGATGGTAACTGAGTGTGTGCGAATGGGTCATGGATATGGTGATGGAGTAAATGCGAGGGGTTCAGCGTGATGGTGATGGTGGGGTCTGATGGGTTCAGGGTGACCCTGATGGAGTGAGTGCAATGCGACCAATGCTACAGTGTGAGAGATGGTGGTGATGGTGACGGAGTGAGTGTGAGGTGGGCAGCGTAATGGAGCAAGAGTGAGTGTGTCGGCGTCAGTGTGGCAAAGATGGAGTGATTGTGATAGGGTGACGGTGACAGGGACAAAGATACTGTGATGGTCTCAGGGTGATGGGGACAGGCAGATTGTGAGGGGCACAGGGTGAACTTGACAGAGTTACTGTGAGCGCCTCAGCATGGCAGGAACAGAATGTGCGTTTGTGTGCCAGGTAAACAGTGACAGAATGAGTGCGACGGGGTCAAGGTGACGGGGACATAGAGAATGCGAGGGGCTCAGAGTGATGGTGAATACCTCAACATATCAGGATCGGAGTGCATGTATGTTTGTCAGGTTGTAACTTGTGCAGTGACTGCGAGGGATTTAGGGTGATGGTGACTTATTGATTGTGACCCTTTTCAAGGAACAGTGACGGAGTAAGCTTCAGGGGGTCATGGAAACAATGTCGGCGTGAGTGTGAGTGGTTCAGGGAAAGGGTGACTGAGTGATCGTGAGGGTTTCAGGGAGACAATTACGGAGTTAGTATGAGCTGTTCACGGAAGCTGTGATGGAATGAGTGTGAGGGGATCCAGGTGTCAGTGACTGACTGTGGGGTTTGCAGATATCAGTGACTGAGTGAATGTGAGCGTGTCAGGGTGACAGACAGAGAGAGTGTTGGGGTGTCAGCGTGACAGTGATGGAGTGAGTGTGAGGGAGTCATGCTGATGGTTATGGAGTGAGTGTGAGAAAGTCAGGGTGATGATGATGGATTCAATGTCAGGGTCTGAGTGTGACAATGATGTTGTGAATGTGAATGGCTCAGGGTGACGGTGACAGAGTGACTGTGAGGAGGTCAGGGAGGGAGTGAGTGTGACAGGGTCAGTTTGACGGTATCAGGGTTATTGTGATGGAGTCAGTGTAAGGGGTCGGGGTGATGGTGTGAGAGTGAGTGTGTGGGAGAGAGTGCGACAGTGACGGATGAGTGCGAGGCAGCAAGGAGATGGTGACAGAAAAAGTGTGAGGGGTGATTGGTATGGTGATGGGGGAGTGTGACGGTGACAGGACAACTGTCATTGCAGGGCGTGTGTCAAGGTCTGGGTGCAGCAGAGAGTGGCGGGAGGTGGGCGGAAGTGAAGCCAGAGCGCAGAGGCTAGTTGGGAAGTTGAGCGACTGTTATTTAAGTAGGTGTGTTATAAGTCCCAGGTCCTACAGTGGCACGGTGGTTAGCACTGTTGCCTCCCAGCGCCAGAGACCTGGGTTCAGTTCCCGCCTTGGGCGACTGCCCATGTGGAGTTTGCACATTGTCCCCGTGTTTGCATAGGTTTCCTTGACGGCAAAGCTGGTTCAGTGTTCTCTGTGCATGATGTTAGAGGTCAAGTACTCTGGTGTATCTGGCTCGTATAACTGTGGAAAGTGTGTACACGTTCAGCTTCTGACAGAGCATATTGTAACACTGATAAAGAACTCGATGACCTCATGCGCATCCAAGCGAATGAGATCTTTCTGGACAGTACTTTCAGTGAGGTGATTCCACCGAGCATACCAGAAGGGAGAAGGCAGAGAGGAGAGAAGTGCTCGAGGCCCCCGTGGAAGCATCTGTTAGGAACAAGTTGAATCTTTTGGAAATGGGGAGACAGATGACACTGCCAGTCCGCGAGGCGCTCAGGTCTGCCAATCAAAAGTTGGCATAGGAGGCAGACCCGAGGAGTCAGACACCATATAGAGCCGTGGTAATAGGGGACTCCATAGCGAGAGGAACTGAACGGGGTTTCTCTGGCAACAGGCGGGATTTGAGGATAGTGTGTTGCCTTACTGGTGCCAGGATAAAGGATGTCGCAGACAGAGTGCTCAAGGGCAAAGGTGAAGATCCAGACGTGGTGGTAAATGTCGGCACAAATGATGTCGGGAAGAGGAGGAGGGACATTCTACAGCGGGAATGCAGAGAACTCAGAAGAAAGCTGAAAAGCAGCACGTCTGGTGTGGTTATCTCTGGTTTGCTTCCAGTTCCTCGGGTTGGAGAGGAAAGGAACAGGGATATAATTGACTTGAATGTGTGGCTGGGGAACTGGTGCAGGAAGCAAGGATTAAAATTCTTGGATCAGTTGGGTATGTTTTGCGGTAAGGATAAATTATACAAGAGGAATGGTTTTCGGCTTAATAGATGGGAGACCAGCATTCTGGCAGGCAGGTTTGTCACTGCAATACAGTTGTGTTTAAACTAAATAGCGTGGGTGGGGGGGACAAACTGGAAGTTTAAGAAGGAAATTGAAGGGAAAGTTAGAACAAGAGAAGTCAAGAAAGACAACGGAATCAATGGAGCAGAAAACTCACAAAGGGATCATGCCGTAAGGTCAAGTGAAATAGGGATTGATAGGCAGTAACAAATTAAAAACATTATATGTGAATGCACAAAACATTAGAAATAAGATGGATGAACTTGCTGCTCATTTGGAAATTGGCAATTACGATATTTTGGGGAGAACGGAGACGGGGCTTCACGTGGACAGGGCCTGGGAAATGAATATTCAATGCTTTATTCTATCACAAGGACACACTGACGGGCAGAGGGGGTGGGGTGGCCCTGTTCGTCAGGAATGGTATTCAGTCCCTTGCGAAGGAGAACCTAGAAGCAGAGGATTTGGAGTCAGTGTGGAGAGAGCTGAGAAATTCTCAGGGTAGAAAGACCCTCGATGGAGTTATCTACAGGCCCCCAAACGGTAGTCTGGATGTCGAGTGGACGTTGAATAAGGAGCTGAAATTGGCCTGTCGCAAAGATATTATTACAAAGATTTGTCGCAAAGATACGGTGGATTTCAACATGCAGGTATACTGGGAGAATCAGGATGATACAGGAACACAAGAAATGGAGCTTGTGGAGTGCGTCAGAGATGAATTCTTAGGACAGTTAGTGCTGCAGCCTTAACAGGGAGAAGGCAATTCTGGATCTGGTGTTGTGCAACAAACCAGATTGGATCAGGGACGTCGAAGTGAAGGAGCCATTAGGAGGTAGTGACCATAATATAAGAAGCTTTAATCTGCAATTTGGAAGGGAGAGAGTAGAATCGGAAGTTAACTGAAGAATATTTCAATTGAATAAAGGTAACTATGGAGGTATGAGGGAGGAGCTGGCCAAAGTTCAATGGTGCAATACCCTAACAGGGATGAATGGCAGTGGAGCTAGGTATTTCCGAGTATAATGCAGAAGATGCAGGATCAGTTCATTCCAAAAAGGAAGAAGGATCCTAAGAGGAGGCAGGGGTGGCCGTGGCTGAAGAGGGAAGTTAAGAAACATATAAAGTCAGAAGACAAAAAGTATAACATAGCAAAGATGAGTGGGACAACGGACGACTGGGAAACTTTTAAAGAACAACAGAGTATAACTAAGAAGGAAATACGCAGAGAAAAAATGAGGTACGAAGTTAAACTGGCCAAAAATATAAAGGAGGAACAGTAAAGCTTTTTTGAATGGAAAAAAAAATGTTAGAACTAAAATTTGCCGTTGAAGTCAGAAACGGCTGAAACTATTATGGAGCACAAAGAAATGTCAAAAGAGTTGAATTGGCACTTTAGATCTGTGTTCACTGTGGAAGACACAAGCAATCTCCCAGAGGTAAAAGGGACTGAAGGACCTGAACTGAAGGGAATTTATATTTGCCAGGAAATGGTGTTCGGTCGGAAGGCTGGTAACTCCCTCGGACTTGATGCTCTACGTCCCAGGGTTCTGAAGGAGGTGGCTCTAGAAATCGCGGATGCATTGGTGATCATTTTCCAATGTTCTATAGATTCAGGATCAGCTACTGCAGATTGGAGAGTAGCTAATGTTGTCCCACTTTTCCAGAAAGGAGAGAGAGAGAAAGCAGGGAATTATAGATCAGTTAGCCTGATCTCAGTGGTGGGCAAGACGCTGGAGTCAATTATAAAGGATGAAATTACGACACATCTGGATAGCAGTAACAGGATAGGTGAGAGTCAGCATGGATTTATACTGATTGGTGCGGGTGTCTCGGAGATGTTCCCTAAAGCACTCTGCTAGGAGGCGCCCAGTCTCCCCAATGTAGAGGAGACCACATCGGGAGCAACGGATACAATAAATGATATTGGTGGATGTGCAGGTGAAACTCAATATCATTTATTGTATCCGTTGCTCCCGATGTGGTCTCCTCTACACTGGGGAGACTGGGCGCCTCCTAGCAGAGCGCTTGAGGGAACATCTCCGAGACACCCGCACCAATCAACCAAACCGCCCCGTGGCCCAACATTTCAACTCCCCCTCCCACTCTGCCGAGGACATGGAGGTACAGGGCCTCCATCACCGCCACTCCCTCACCACCAGACGCCTGGAGGAAGAACGCCTCATCTTCCGTCTCGGAACACTTCAACCCTAGGGCATCAATGTGGACTTCAACAGCTTCCTCATTTCCCCTTGCCCCACCTCATCCTAGTTTCAAACTACCAGCTCAGTTACTGTCTCCTTGACTTATCCGACCTGCCTATCTTATTTTCCACCTATCCACTCCACCCTCTCCTCCTTGACCTATCACCTTCATCTCCTCCCCGACTCACCCATTGTACTCTATGCTACACTCTCCCCACCCACACCCTCCTCTAGCTTATCTCTCCATGCTGCAGGCTCACTGCCTTTATTCCTGATGAAGGGCTTTTGCCCGAAACTTTGATTTCGCTGCTCGTTGGATGCTGCCTGAACTGCTGTGCTCTTCCAGCACCACTAATCCAGTATTTGATTTTCAGCATCTGCAGTCATTGTTTTTACCTTATGGATTTATACTTGACTAATCTTCTGGAATTTTTTGAGGGTGTAACTCTGAAGATGGACAAGGGGGATCCAGTGGATATAGTGTACCTGGACGTTCTGAAAGACTTTGATAAAGTCCAACATAGGAGGTTAGTGAGCAAAGTTAGGGTGTATGGTGGGGGCAAAATACTGACTTGGATTGAAAATTGTTCGGCTGACAGGAAACAAAGAGTAGTGATAAATGGCTCCCTAACAGAATAGCAGGCGGTGACCAGTGGGGTACTGCAGGGATCAGTGCTGGGACAGCAGCTTTTTACATTATGCATTAATAATATAGATAATGGTAGAAAAAGTAATATTCGCAAATGTGGTGATGATACAAAGCTAGGAGGCAGGGCGAAATGTGAAGAGGATGTTAGGAGATGACAGGGTGACCTGGACAGGCTAGGTGAGTGGACAGATGCATGGCAGATGCAGTTTAATGTGGATAAATGTGTGGTTATCCACTTTGGTGACAAGAACAGGAAGACAGATTACAACCTAAATGGAGACAAGTTAGGTAAAGGGGCAGTACAACGAGATCTAGGTGTTTTTGTACATCAGCAAATGAAAGCAAGCATGAGGTACAGCAGGCAATGAAGAAAGCTAACAGCATGCTGGCCTTCATAAGAAGAGGAATTGTGTATAGAAGCAAAGAGGTCCTTCTGCAGCTGTACAGGGCCCTGGTGAGACAGCACCTGGAATATTGTGTGCAGTTTTGGTCTCCAAATTTGAGGAAAGACATTCTGGCTATTGAGGGAATGCAGCAGAGGTTCACGAGGTCAATTCCCGGAATGGCGGGACTGTCTTACGTTGAAAGATTGGAGTGACTGGGCTTGTATACCCTTGAGTTTAGAAGGCTGAGAGGAGATCTGATTGAGATGTTTAAGGTTATTAAAGGATTGGACACTCTGGAGGTGGGAAGAATGTTTCCGCTGATGGGTGAGTCCCGAACCAGAGGACGTAGTTTGAAAATAAGGGGTAGGCCATTTAGAACAGAGTTAAGGAGAAACTTCTTGACCCAGAGAGTGGTGGGTGTGTGGAATGCTATGCCTGATAGGGCTGTGGAGGCCAAATCTCTGGAAACATTCAAGAAAGACTTGCATTGAGCTCCTAAGGATAATCGAAGACCTTCAAGGGTTATGGGGATAAGGCAGGAACACGATACTGATTGAGGATGACCAGCCATGATCATAATGAAAGGTGGTGCTGGCGTCAAGGGCAGAATGGCTTACTCCTGCACCTATTGTCTATTGTCTATTGTGACAATGACGGATAGAGTGTCATGGTGCCAGGGTTATGGTGATGGAGCGAGTAGGACGGGTGTGACCGATAACGCTGATGGAGTGATTATGAGGACATAAAATGATAATGACGGATGAATACCAGAAGGTCAGAGTTAGGGGTACATGGTGACAGTGATTGAGTGAATATGAAGGTTCCAGGGTGACAGTGACAGAGTGAGTGAGAGGGGTACTGTGTGACAGTGACGGAGTTAGTGTGATTGGGTCAGGATGGCGGAGACAGTGTGAGGGCTCAGAGTAACGGAGGCAGAGAGATTGTGAGGGGCACAGGTTGACAGTGATGTCGTGAGTGTGACTGGACCAGTGTTTCGGTGATGGCGTGACGGTGGTTTCGTGAGTGTGAGTGGGTCCGGGTAATGGTAACTAAGTGCAATGAGTGGTCTGGCTGATGGTTATGGAGTGAGTGTGAGGCGGTCAGGGTGATGATGATCGAGTAAATGTCTGTGTGTGTGCGTGTGTGTCTGTGACAGTGTCATAGTGAGTGTGAGGGAGTCAGGGTGACGCTGATGGAGTGACTGTGAGGGGGTCAGGTTGACACTGACAGATTGTGTGTGCAGGGTTCAAGGTCATGGTGATGGTGTGAATGTGATGGTGTCAGGGTGACAGTGATCAAAACAGTCTGAAGGGCTCAGGGTGACTGTGATGGAGTAAGAACGAGAGTGTCCGGGTAATAGAGAAGGAGTGAGTGTGAGGGGCTCAGGTTGATAGGGGCAGAGAAAGTGCGAGGGGCTGGGGGTGACCGTGCCAGGATGAGTGTGCATGCCTGAGTGTGATGGGGACGAATGCACCTGTGTGTGTCAGGTTCACATTGATGCAGTGGATATGAGTGATTTAGGGTGACGGTGACGAAGTGATTGTGACCCTGTCAGGGAAATAGTGACGTAGTGAGTGCGAGGGTGCCAGGGTGACAGTGACTGAGTGAGTGTGAAGCTTTCCCGGTGTCAGGTGACAGAATGAATGTGAGGATGTCAGGGTGAAAGTGACAGAACAGTGTGGGGTGTCTAGATGACAATGATATAGTGAGTGTAAGAGGGTCAGGGTGGGAATGAATGTGATGGGGTCAGTTTGATTGTGACCAAGTGATTTTGAGGGGTTCTGGGTGATGGTGACAGACTGTACCCGATGGGGCCAGGGTGAAGTCATGGAGTGAGTGTGGGGCGTCAGGGTGATGCTGACGGAATGATTGTTCGGGTTGAGCGTGAAGACGATGGAGAGAGTGTGAAGGTGACCAGGTGCTGATCATGGAGAGAGTGTGAGAGGGATAGGGTGATAATGATGGAATAACTGTGATGGGGTCTGGGATCAGGGTGACGGTGAAGGAGTGAGTGTGAGTGGGTCAGTGCTACGGTGATGGAGTGAATGTGTGTGGGTCATGTAGACAGAGATAGAATGAGTGTGATGGTATCGGATTGACAGTGGTGGAGTGAGTGTGAGTGATTCAGGGTGACAGTTACAGGAATAGTGTAATGTGATCAGTATGACAGAAATGGACCGAATGTGAGGGGGTCAGTTTGGGAGTGAGTGTGACTGCGTCAGGTTGACGGTGACCTAGTGATTTTGAGGGGTTTCGGTTGACAGTGCCAGAGTGTGTGAGAGGGGGTCAAGGTTATGGTGATGGAATGAGGGGGTTAGGGTGACCAGGTAACGGTCATAGAGAGAGAGAGAGAGGGGTATAGGGTGATGGTGATGGAGTGAGTGTGAGGGGATCAGAGTGACGATGACTGAGTGTGTGAGTAACGTTGTCAGGGTGACAGGGATGCAGTAAGTGGGAGGGTTTAAGAATGACGATGAGGGAGTGAGTGCGACGTAGACACGGTTACTGTGACAGAGTGGGTGTGAGGTGCTCATCGTGGCAGTGAGGCTTTGAATTGTGCGTTCAAGGACACAGGGAGGTAGCACGTGTGACTGGGTCAGAGTGACCGCAGGAGAGTGAGGGTATCAGAGTGACGGTGATGGAGTGAGCATGAGAGTATCAGCGTGACAATCAATGATTGAGTATAAGGAAGTCAGGTTCATGGGAATGGAGTGAGATTAAGGGGTCAGTGTGACTGTGAAGGAGGGAGTCTGATGGGGTGTGGGTGATAATGGCAGAATGAGTGTCAGGGAATTATGGTGGTAGTGACAGAATGAGTGTGAGGTGGTCAGGATGACTGTGAAAGAGAGAGAGTGTGAGGGGGTCAGGGTTATGGGATGACGTGATTGTGAGGGGTTCAGGATAACGGAGACTGAGATTGATGGGGTTATGTTTACGGTGCTACTGAGTGAGTGTGAGGGGTAAGGGTGGCGGTGAGCGTGTGAGTGTGACGGGTTCAACGTGACCCTGACGATGTGAGTGTGAGGGGGCCAGTGTGGCAGTTACAGTGTGAATCGAAGCGGATTAGGGTGAAAGTGAGTGTGTGAGTGTGAGGGGTTCAGGGTGAGAGTGAGGTTGTGATTGTGTGCGTTTCAGGCTGACGGTACAGAATGAGTGTGAGGGTGTCAGTATGACAGTGATAGAGTGAGTATGAGGTAGACAGGCTAACGGAGATTGAGTGATTGCCACAGAGTCAGTGTGACAGTGATAGACTAAGTGTGAGGGGGTCAGGTTGATGGTGATAGAGTAAGTGTGCGCGGGACAGGGTGACGGGGACAAAGACTGTGTGAGTGCCTTAGCGTGACAGGAACAGAGAGACTGTGAGTGTCTCAGCCTGACAGGGATGGAGTGCGTGTATGTTTCCATTAGGTTGGCATTTACAAATTGAGTGTGAGTGATTCAGGGTGACGGTGACTGCATGAGTGTGACCCTGCCAGGGAAACGATGTCGGAGTGAGTATGAGGGGGACAGTGGGACGGTGACTGAGTGAGTGTAAGGCTTCCAGCTCATCACCCGTGGCTGTCAGTGATAAAAGAATCTATTTATGGGATCCCACAATTTCTTTCTGATCTTCCCAGAATATCCAGGCATATACCTGGTTAACTCCTCGGGATTTGTCGACCTTTTATGCATTTCAAAACCTCCAGTACCTCCTGCTTTGTAATGTGGACTCTTTTGAAGACATCACTGTTTATTTCCCTGACTTTCCCAATCTTTCTCCACAGTACGTTGAAACGTAAAAGTTTCGTTTAGGATCTCAGGCATCTCATCAGGTTCCACACTTGGTTGGCCCCATTGATCATTAAGGAACCATATTCCATTCGTATTTAATCTTCTGTTGTTAATATACTTGTATTTTCCTCAGTTTGAACTACCAGGGCTTTCACTAGTCCCCTTTGGTCCCTCCTGATTTCCCACTGAAGTGTATTACTCCACCTGCAATGCTCTTCAATGGATTCCCTTAATCCAACTGGCTATATGTGCCACGTGCTCCATTTCTCTTGATCAGAACCTCAATATCTCCAGTCATTCAGGCTTTCTTACTTGCATCAGCATTATCCTTCACACTGACAGGAATATGCTGGCTCTGAACTCTCACTTCATCTCCCTTATGAAAGTTTCCCATCTGCCTAACGTCCCTTTGCCTGCAAATAGCCTCCACAATCAATTGCTTATTGCTCTTGACTCATACATTCTGGATTCAGGTGAGGCCAGTTTTGAAAAATAAATTGTGAACCAGCCATGTTCTTTTCCATCACTACTTTCAAACTAATACAATTGTGGTGACTTTGCCAAAGTGTTTCCCCACGAACACCTCAGTCGCTTTCCCTACATTGTTTCCCAAGTGGAGGTCAGGATTTACGTTTTCCTGCAGTCCGACCATTGACATTTTGACTGGGAAAGTTTTATGGAACATGCCGATCAAATCCCTCCCATCCAAGCTGTGAGCAGTCTGGCAGGCCCATTTTAGGTTTGGCAAGTAAAAATGCCCGACCATTGCAACGCTATCATTCTTACAGATATCTGAGGCCTCGCGACATATTTGATGCTCAATTTCCCGCTGACTATTAATGGCCTGTCATATCAAAGTGATGACCGATTCTCATTTCTCCTTTCCACCATTACAGCATCACTGGGCGATCCCCAGGAATATTCTCTCTAAGTGCTGTAGTGATGTTTCACTGATCAAAAACTCCAATCCCCTCCTCTCTCACCTCCTGTTCTCTCTATCCTGTAGAATCTGTGTCCTGGAACATTGAGCTGTCAGCCTTGTCCCTCCCTCAGCTGCGTTTCTGACATACCTATGGTGTCTTCGTCCCACGTCCATGCACCAAGTTCATCTGCCTTACCTGTTAGGCCTGTTCTGTTGAAATAAAGTAGTTTAATTGATCAGTTTTCCCTTATTGTCTGCTGAATTCTTGCAGGCCTTGTTTAGTTAAATGGGTCTCTTGAAATTCTGTCCCAGCCTCAACATTCAGACTGCAACCTGAGACCATTCCCCACACTGTGGCCAACACCCTTACCTTTCATGTCATCTGCAAACCGAGTAATGATACCTTTTGCTTTCACAGCCAAGGTATTAATGTACATACAAACAGCGATGGTTCCTGCACTGATCCCTGTGGTACACCCACTGGTAAAAGAATTTCAAACACAAAACCAACCCTCCAACAATTGTGGATTCAATATGCCAACTTGCCTTTGGTCCCATTGGTTTGTTGGACCAGCCTTCCATGTGGGACCTTGTCAAAGGCCATAGTGGACTCCAAGGAACCCACGTCATCTGCACTGCCCTCAATATTTTTAATAGTGATTTCAACGAAAAGTCAGTTGAATACATCAGACAGGATCTTCCTTTACCAAATCCGTGCTGACTATCCCTAATTGACCCTCACAACTGTTACCAAAGATTTTCCTCATCCCTGCTGTCAGATATCTGCTCTGTAATTACCTGGCCTATCCCTGCTGCCCCTCTTGAACAAAGGAACCATTTTAGCGATCCTCCAGTCATTCGGCAGTTCAACTATGGTCAGCAAAGTATTAAAAATATGCGCCAGGGTCCCAGCAATCTCCTCCGTTACCTCCCATAGCAGCCGGGGATAAATTTCATTGGGCACGGGGGATTTCCCCAACTTTATGCCTGTGAAAACATTTAACACCTCTTTATTGATCTTAGGATGTTTTAGAGCCTCACCATCCCGACTGAAATCCCCGGCTACAAGGCCTTTCTCCTGTTTTAATACAGATGGTAAATAGTCATTGTATAATTCACCTAGTTCCTCTGGCTCCATGCACAGATTGTCCCTTTGGTTTCCAACAGGCCTCACTCTTTAGCTAGGAATCCTCTGACTCTGACTAAAGTCATAAGATATTGGGTAGGTTTTCCTTAATAGTGTCTGCCAATGATATGTAATGGCCATTGCTTGCCCCTCAATTCTAAGGTCCCCTAGCCCTTCCTATACTTGTGAAGAGCTTCACCTGCTTTTATTGAACTGCATTTTGTCTATCAAACTCACGATATCACTTGATCAGTATCCACTAGTCTTGCTGCCTATGTCATTTGCACTTTATTTGCACACTGGCCATGGATCCTCACTGTATCTTTTTAAAATACTCCACTTTCAAAGTATAGCCCTGTCTGGAGGTCGCTCAAGACAGTCTCTGTTTTCCATTTCCTGTTTCATTATAGGAGACTCAGTTGCGAGGGAGATAGACAAGAGACTGTGTTGCTGCAGAGGAGACCCCAGGATGGTGTGCTGCTTCCCGGGGTTCCAGGTCAAGGGTGTCTCTGAGCGGTTGCTGAACATTAATGGGCGGCACGGTATCGCAGTGGTTAGCACTGCTGCCTCACAGCGCCAAAGACCTGGGTTCAATACCTGCCTCAGGCGACTTACTGTGTGGCGTTTTCACGTTCTCCCCGTGTCAGCGTGGGTTTCCTCTGGGTGCTTCGGTTTCCTCCCACAGTCCAAACATGTGCAGGTCAGGTGAATTGGCCATGCTAAATTGCCCGTTGTGTTAAGGAAGGGGTAAATGTAGGGGTATGGGTGGGTTGCGGGTCGGTGTGGACTTGTTGGGCCGAAGGGCCTGTTTCCATACAGTAATGTAATCTAATCTAATTCTGAAGGTGGATGGAGAACAGCCAGAGGTCATTTTGCACATCAACCCACATGACAGAGGTAGAAAAAGGTATGGGCTCCTGTGAAATGTGCATCTAAAATTAGGTAAGAAGTGAAAAAGCAGGATATTGAGGGTAGTGATCTCCATAGTACTCTCAGTGCCACATGCCAGTGAGGATAGAAATAGAAAGATAGGCAGGATGAATGTGTGGCTAAGGAGCTGGTGTCGGGGCAAGTGTTTTCAGTTCTTGGATCATTGGGATCTCTTCTAGGGTAGAGGTGACTTGAACAAGTGGGGGGGGGCGCGTTGGATTTGACGGTGGTGATGGTTGGGGAGCTGGGAGGTTGAGGTGGAGGCGGGGAGAGTGGTTGGCTGACTGGCGCGCATGAAGCCTGAATGGTGAAGGAGACGAGCTCAGAGCATGGATTGGCTCTGGAGAATGGGATTTTCCAACTATAACAGAAACATGGCTGAGAGATATAGGACACAGATACACTCAAAGTTTGTGAGAAGATTTGTAGCTCGGGTGGTCGTTTTTGTGGTTCTGTTCGCTGAGCTGGGAATTTGTGTTGCAGCGTTTCGTTCCCTGTCTAGGTGACATCCTCAGTGCTTGGGAGCCTCCAGTGAAGCGCTTCTGTGATGTTTCCTCCAGCATTTGTAGTGGTTTGAATGTGCTGCTTCCGGTTGTCAGTTCCAGCTGTCCGCTGCAGTGGTCGGTATATTGGGTCCAGATCGATGTGTTTATTGATTTAATCTGTGGATGAGTGCCATGCCTCGAGGAATTCCCTGGCTGTTCTCTGTTTGGCTTGTCCTACAATAGGAGTGTTGTCCCAGTCGAAGTCATGTTGCTTGTCATCTGCGTGTGTGGCTACTAAGGAGAGTTGGTCGTGTTGTTTCGTGGCTAGTTGGTGTTCATGAATGCGTATCTTTAACTGTCTTTCTGTTTGTCTTATGTAGTGTTTTGTGCAGTCCTTACATGGGATATTGTACACTACATTGGTTTTGCTCATGCTGGGTTTCGGGTCCTTCGGTCTGGTGAGTTGTTGAAAGAAAGTGGCTGTTGGTTTGTGTGCTGTTATGAGTCCTAGTGGTTGCAGTAGTCTGGCTGTCAGTTCGGAAATGCTCTTCATATATGGTAGTGTGGCTAGTCCTTTGGGTTGTGACATGTCCTCATTCCATTGTCTTTCCCTTAGGCATCTATTGATGAAATTGCATGGGTATCTGTTTTTAGCGAATACATTGTATAGGTGTTCCTCTTCCTCTTTTTGCAGTTCTGGTGTACTGCAGTGTGTTGTGGCTCTTTTGAACAGTGTCTTGATGCAACTTCTTTTGTGTGTGTTGGGGTGGTTGCTTTCGTAGTTCAGGACTTGGTCTGTGTGTGTGGCTTTCCTGTGTACCTTTGCCGTGAATGCTCCGTTAGGTGTTCTCTGTACCATCACGTCTAGGAATGGGAGTTGGTCGTCCTTTTCTTCCTCTCTAGTGAATCGGATTCCTGTGAGTGTGGCGTTGATGATCCGGTGTGTGTTCTCTATTTCTGTGTTTGTAATGATTACAAAGGTGCCATCCACGTATCTGACCCAGAGTTTGGGTGAATTTGCGGTAAGACTGTTTATTCTCATCTTTGCATTTCCGCTTCTGCTATGAGTCCAGAGATGGGTGAGCCCATGGGTATGCCGTTGATTTGTTCATATATTTGGTTGTTGAATGTGAAGGGTGTTGTGAGGCCCAGGTCCAGTATTTGAGCATGCCGTCTTTGTTGATAGGTTCAACACCCTATTGTCTGTTCTGTATGTGCAGCAGGTTGGCTATTCTTTCTCTGGCTTGGGTTTCGTCGATAGACGTGAACAGTGCCATTACATCGAATGAGACCACAGTTTCTTCCTTGTCTATGTGTGTATTTCTGATGATGTCCAAGAATTCGTGTGTTAACTGTACAGAGTGTCTGGATCCGCTGATCAGGTGTTTCAGTTTCTGCTGTAGTTCTTTAGCCAGTTTGTGTGATGGTGTCCATGGTGGTGATACTATGGTTGTGAGTGGGATGTCTGGTTTGTGCACTTTAGGTAGTCCGTAGAATCTAGGGGAGTTGTTGCTTTCAGGATTCATTGTCTGTAGGTCAAATCTGGTTATCTGTCCGTTTTTTTGTAGGTTCCTCAGTGTGTTGTTTATCCTATTGATGAGCTGTGGGATGGCGTCAAACGCCCTCTTTTGGTAAGTGTTGGTATCTGCAAGTAGTTGTTGCACTTTTTGGATGTCGTCTGTTTTGTCCAGGATGACGGTCATTCTGCCTTTGTCTGCTGGTAGTATGATTATGTTCTTATCGTTTCTTAGTGATTTTTAGTGCTTCCCTCTCCTTGGTGTTGAGGTTATGTGTTTGTCTTTTCCTTGTTATCAGAGGTACGATACTTTGTCTCACTGTTTGTTGTGTCTTTTCTGTCAGTCCATTATTCCGGAGTGTGCATTCTAGTGCTGCTAGGAAATCTGCTGTCTTGGCATCTCTGTGGTTGTATTTGAGTCGCTTAGCCAGTATTGTTCTTTCCGTGTCTGTGAGCTGTCTGTGGGAGAGGTTTCTAACGCAGGTATGTGTTGTGGTGTCCTCTCTGTTGTGTGTTAGTTTGGCCATTTTTTCTTTTAGTTCCGTTTTTTTTTGCGGTGTGTGGTCCTGTTGTGTCCTATGGTGATGGCCTGTTCTATGGTCCGAGTCCATTCCTGATTGGTGGTTTTTGTAATTAACGATTTTTGGCGCGCAATTTCTTTTCTGTATTTGTGAAGTCTGTTGTGAGCGTCTGTAATCATTACCTGGATCATCCTGAGTCCGTTCTGTCTGGCTGTGTCCCTGGCTCGTGGGTTGGTGACTGGTGGTCTGTATCTGACACATGGTGGAAGGATTCGATTCTTTCGGCATTTGTGCAGGAAGCAGAGTTGTTCGTATGTGGCGCTTAGGTGGTTGGCACAAGATTCCCATTTCCTGGCGTGTTTTAGCGTCTCTCGCCCATAGGTATTCAATGTTTGTGAGAAGTTTTTTAGCTGGAGTGCTACAAATGGCCAAATGGTACAAAACAATGGGCAATTTGTAATTCCCTTCCTCTGGCCATTTTGGAACATGTTATTTCAGAAAGGCAGCTTACTGCCATCTGCTGAAGGACATCTACGAACAACTAAAAGCAACCACCATGTTCCATGAGTCAATAAAAAAAACATTGAAGCTAACATGACAGTTTGATAAAGTGCTTGAGGAGGCATTATGAGTATGTAATAAGCAATCAAAAGGTTTGGAGTGAAATTCCAGAATCAGTCCCTACCATGGTAGCTTCAGTTAATAAAAGAGTATGAAATGAAAATGCTGGAATTATGAACGATAATGGCAGACCTACCAAAGGTTTGAAGCATGTTACATGGTTCAGTATTGTCCTTCAGAGGAGGACATCTGACCTTCCTACCTGGCCTGCCCTATCCATTCAACAATAAGGTGATGGTCCTTTCCTGTGCCGAACCTGACTAAGAAACCCATCAGGAGAAAGTGAGGACTGCAGGTGATGGAGATCAGAGTTGAGAGTGTAGAGCTGGAAAAGCACAGCAGGTCAGGCAGCATCCGAAGAGCTGGAAAATCAACGTTCCAGGCATAATCCCTTCATCAAGTATCATACTGAAGGCCTCATGCCCGAAACGTCGATTCTCCTGCTCCTCGAATGCTGCCTGACCTGCTGTACTTTTCCAGCACTACAGTCTCGACTGAGAAGACATTTGGTTGTAATAAAGCTTCTTAAGAAAGATCAACCATAATTAGCCGAGCGAGATGGCAGGCCTTCCAAAAGATAGCAGATGACCTCCTTCTTGGGATATGTGACTAGCTTTTTCATAAGTCAGTGAAGATTTCAAAAAATGCAAATGACGGTGAGTCAGGTTCTTCAGACAGAGTCCGGTACACATTTAAGAATGATGATTGGATGCAAAGTCTCCTGTGATGTTGTTGTGAACAGCAAGAGAGTTCTTGCAAGTATAGCACTCCAATATTTGTTCATGATGTAAAGTGTCAGATTTATTGCATTTCTGTTTGTGACCGCTTTCTGTGCATTTCCAATATTTGGATAACAGTGGTGATATCATGACACCAGTATTCCCAAACTCAAGTTTGATGCTGAATGGAAGGGGATTTGGAATACCATCGTTTGCCCAGGGTGAAATTTGAATTCAAAGAAAGCCTGGAATCGGAAAGAAAGCCAAATGGTGACCATTTAACCCGAGTCAATGGAAGAAATACAAAAACAGCTGGTTAACGAATGACAAGGCATCTGTCACCTTTCCATGGTCTGGCCGACATGAGATTCCAGACCCACTGGGAAGTAATTGACTGTGTTCTGAAGTGGCTTTAGCAAGTTATTCAATGGGCACTTGGGGATAGGGACTCATTGCTGACCCTAACCAGAAAGTAATACGTGTAACAAAACCTCACAACAACTATATCAATTAAATGAATTGTTGCGGCAGTTCCTGATGTCATTTCATTATTTCACGTGAATATTCTAAAATGCACTTTGATGTTGCACCGTCTAAGCGGACTACAATATAAATCAGTGAGACATTCAGAGTAGATCCACTTCAACACTGAAGTTTAATTGCAGAATTTTCAGCACTGAATTTTTAACCTAAATAAAAGTTTTAAATTGTGTTTATCGTCCATAAATAAATAAAATCTGTTGCAATTCGTCTTCATAAATGTGTATTCACTTCTGAAAATGGTCAACATTCTTAAAAGAAACTTGTTTGGATTTGAATCTTACCAACAAATCACTTCATTCATCTGGCTTTGCTGTCACCCTCACCTCCTTGAAACCAATTATGCATTTATGTAAATAAACACAGAAATAGAATTCTCAGAATAGATTACAGAACCACAAAACCCAATTTATATTTCCCCACAAGCACAGTACACGAATTGTGGAAAAATGCAAATAACTCAATGGATTCCAATGCTAATTGATGTTAGGACTTTTGATACATAAATTGTATGATTGTTGAATGACAGAGGTATCAATTGTCATGTTTAGTCAAAAGAAACTATAATTAAGAGATACATTGGCACAGCTAATATTTCTGTCTCTCTTTTTCTATATTCCCCTCCTGCCTCCCCCCATTTTTCTTTATATCTGATGCCTTGTTTTGCCTCTCCACAATCGGACAACGTTTTCCTTAATAACATGAAGCCAACACATCACCAACATATTCTCTCAGCCAAATTCATCCATTTGTTTCGAGAGATTTGAGTCAGTACAGCCGGATTTTCTCAAAACAACTGTCTGAATATTGAGTGATCTGGAAATGCTGGATCAGAAAGTCTTTACTGTGATAGTGTTTTCATTGTAACTCAGCAGTATTACTCTTGGCTGAGCAATGTTTAATGGTTCAGTGCAATGCATATTTAGTCTATAATTAAATTTTTTGCACATCTCATGGAATGTTTAATATTGTAGAGGGTGATTTATTCTGTGTCGATTCTGTGTTGTACCTGCTCTGGGAGGGTTTTTTTTTAGGGAATCCTGGATGCAGCTCCTCTCTTTGTCGAAACCAAAATGTATTTGACATGTTTGCATTGGACAGCACAATATATAGGGAGATTTACCCAGCACATTACATGAGCTGTACAATCACAGAAAACATTTGATGTAGCTGTGTAAAGGGCTTGAACTCCTACCCCCTGTCTTTCTGATTTTGAAATGCTTGTTACCAGAATAAAAAGGGAACAACACTATGCATCGAAACTTTGTTATACAAGTAGATTATCATCTACAGGCACAGACATACACATGCACATAAGTAAATCATCTTTGAACAACTCTTTCAGTGTTTAATGGATGAGTGCTGAGAGAGCTTTAATATGCAATGTGCGTATTCCATGCCGACAGTGAGTTTGATAAGGTAGTTTGAATGTAGTTTTAATCTGTCTTCAATCTTTTCTGTGACAGCCGTGGTTGTGTTTGACAAATATTCAACAGAACTGGAGGACTATAAATGCAGTCACTGCATTTGAGGCAGAACGCAATGCCATCAAACAGGGAGAATGGCGATCCCTGTCTTTTTTCATGACGAGGAGGGATTGAAGCAGCTGGGCTTCAAACATGAAATGGAGGTTAATTTAAATGAGGCCTATATAATTCTGAAAAGACTAACTTAGAGCAAAGGTAAATGATATGGAACCAGAAGCAGCCTGTTCAGCCAATGGAGTTTGGTCTTCCCAACAATGACATCATGGCTGAACTGATAATCCTCAGCTCCACTTTCCAGCGTTTTAACTGTAAGCATTGATTCAATTACCAAATCAAAATCTGTCCATTTCAGCCTTCGAAATACTGAATGACCCAACCTCGACAGTCTTCTGTGGTAAAGAATTCCACAAATTCTCTACATTCTGGGAGACTAAATTCTCTTCTGGCCGAAATTTGTGACCCCTAATTCAGAGATTTTACTCCCTGGTCCGAAACTCTCCCACAAGGGGAAACAACATTTCTGCATTTACACCATCAAGTTTCCTGAAAATAATAGATGTTTCAGAATGTCAGTACTGAATCTTCTATGTTGCAATGAGTAGAGGCCCAAACGACTCAATCTCTCCTCTCAAGACAGTTCCTCCATCTTCAGGATCAGTCGACTAAACCTGATGTGGATTGTCTCACATTCCAGTGTACGCTTTCTTTGTGATATGAGTCCCAAGAACAGGTCACAGTATTCCAGCTGTGGTAGAGCTTCTTTTCAGTTTCAACAAACATTACAGTCATAAAGATATCCAGCACAGAAACAGACTCTTCGGTCCAACTGCACTGACCAGATATCCCAATCTGACTGAGTACCATTTGCCAAACATTCGGCCAATCTTCCCCTAAATGTTACCTGTTCATACACCCAACCAGGTGCTTTTAAATGCAGAAATTGAACCCGCCTCCACCACTCCCACTGGCAGTTTTTTCCATACATGCACATGAAAAGATTATCCCTCAGGTTCTTTTCAAATGTTTCTCCTCTCGCGTTAAACCGCTGTCCTCTAGTTTTGGACTCTCCCGCTCGAGGAAAAAGGCCTTGGCTATTCACCATATCATGGTGGGTGGCACGGTGGCACAGTGGTTAGCACTGCTGCTTTACAACGCTAGAGACCCGGGTTCAATTCCCGCCTCAGGCGACTGACTGTGGGCTAAATTGCCCGTAGTGTTAGGTAAGGGGTAGATTTAGATGGAGATGTAGATGTAGCTGTAGGGGTATAGGTGATTTACACCTTGGCGGGGCGGTGTGGACTTGTTGGGCCGTAGGGCCTGTTTTCCACACTGGAAGTAATCTAATCTAATCAATGCCCCGCATGATTTTACAAGTCTTGTTCAGACCACTCCTCAGCCTCCTTTTCTCTCACTGCAGGGAAAAGAAAAGCCCCAGCCCATTCAGCTTCACCTTATACCTTAAACACTCCAGTTCCAGCATCATTCCTGGAAAACTTTTCTACACCCTCTCAAGTTTCACAAAATCCTTCATAGAAATGTTCAGCCAGATTTGTCTGTAATAATTCTAAATGTGGCTTCACAAATGTTCTGTATAGCTGAGACATTACATCTCGACTCCTACACTTAATGTTATGGCCAATGAACGAAAGCGTGCCAAATACCTTCTTCCCCACCCTGTCTCCCTGCAACTCCACTTTCAAGGAATGATGCAACTGCACCCTTTGGTTTCTTTGCTCAGCAACACTCCCCAAGGCCCAGCCATTAATTGTATAAGTCCTGCCCTGGTTTGCCTTACAAAAATGTAACACCTACATTTATTTAATGAAGAATGGGTTCATGAAAGGCAAGTCATCTTTAACTGATTTTTTGGAATTCTTCGAGGTTATTACGAGCGTGGTAGACAATGGGGAACTGGTGAACGTGGTGTATCTGGATTTCCAAAAGGCATTCAGCAAGGTGCTGCACAAAAGGCTGCTGCATAAGATAAAGATGCAGAGTGTTACGGGCAATGCATTAGCATGGACAGAAGAATGGTTAACTAACAGAACGCAAAAATTGGGGATAAATGGGTGTTTTTCTGGTTGACAATAAGTGGCGAGTGATGTGTCTCAAGGATCAGTGCTGAGACTGCAATTGGTTACACTTGTTGGGACTGCAATTGTTTACAATTCAGATAGATTGCTTCGAGTTAGAGACCAAGTGTAGTGTGTTGTAGTTCGCAGAAGCGACTTAAATGAGTGATAGAGCAAAGTGTGCAGAAGGATATAGACAGGCGAAGTGAGTGGGCAAGGGTCTGGCAGATGGAGCATAATGTTAGTAAATGTGAGCTCATCCATTTTGAAAGGATTAATAACAAAGTGGACTACTTTGAAATGGTGAAAAATTACAGAATGCTGCTGTGCAGGGGGACCTGGGTGTTCTTGTGCATGAAACACAAAAGTATGGTTTGCAAGTCCAGTAGCTAATTAGGAAGACAAATGGAATAATGTCCATCATTGCCAGTGGATAAAGTTTAAAATTAGGACTTTCTGCTGCAGCTGTATAGGGCACTGGTGTGGTACGTCTGGAGTACTCTGTACACTTTTCACCGCCTGACATGAGATGGCACTGGGGTGGAGTTTGCTGAGGAGTTTGACTACGTTGATTCTGGAAATGAGGGGGTTGGCTTATGAGGAGAGATTGAGCAGACTGGCATTATACTCATTGGAATTAAGAAGAATGGGGGACGGGGATTGTAAAATTATAAATGAGATAGATAAGACAGAAGCAGGGAGGCTCAAAGTTTTTGAAAAGATTTGTAGCTTGGGTGCTCATTGTTGTAGTTCTGTTCGTCGAGCTGGGAATTTGTGTTGCGAACGTTTCGTCCCCTGTCTAGGTGACATCCTCAGGGCTTGGGGGCCTCCTGCGAAGCGCTTCTGTGATGTTTCCTCCGGCATTTATAGTGATTTGTATCTGCCACTTCCGGTTGTCAGTTCCAGCTGTCCGCTGCAGTGGCCAGTATATTGGGTCCAGCTCGATGTGCTTATTGATTGAATCTGTGGATGAGTGTCATGCCTCTAGGAATTCCCTGGCTGTTCTCTGTTTGGCTTGTCCTTCAATAGTAGTGTTGTCCCAGTCAAACTCATGTTGCTTGTCATCTGTGTGTGTGGCTACATAGGATAGCTGGTAAAGCCAACGTCTTCACCCAAAGGGTTGTGAATCTCTGGAATCCCCTGCCTGGTGAAGCAGCTGAGGCTAACCTGTTGAATGTTTTAAAGGTGAAGATAGATTTGTGAACAGTAAAGGAATGAAGGGTTATATTGAGCGGGTGGGTAAGTGGAGTCTCAGTCCATTGAAAGATGATCCACAATATTATTGAAAGGCAGAGCTGACTCATGGAGTCAGATGGCCTACTCCTGATTGTATTTCTTCTGTTTGGATGTTGTTACCTTCTAACAGGCCTCCAATTTAAAACGTAATGCTCTCTAAATACTAAATAAAAACTGAAAGAACTGTGGATGCTGTGTATCAGAAACAAAAGCATAAACTGCTGGAAATGCTCATAAGGTCTGCCAGCATCTCTGGCGTGAAAGGTTCACCAGTTTATGGTTCCCTCGCTTTTCCTTACAACTTTCTTCAGTAATGCTGCCACATTATTCACTCTCCAGTCTTCTGGCATCTCATCTATGATTATCAACGATACAAGTATCTCAGCAAGGGGTCCAGAAATCTATTCCCTAGCTCCCCACAAAGTTTTGGGAAATACCTAATCAGGTTGTGGTTCGGTTCGCCGAGCTGGGACTTTGTCTGGCAAACGTTTCGTCCCCTGTCTAGGTGACATCCTCAGTGCTTGGGAGCCTCCTGTGAAGCGCTTCTGTGCTGTTTCCTCTGGCATTTATAGTGGCCTGTCTCTGCCGCTTCCGGTTGTCAGTTCGAGCTGTCCGCTTTCGTGGCCGTGTGAGAACAGCCAGGGAATTCCTAGAGGCATGGGAGTCATCCACAGACTCTATCAACAAACACATCGATCTGGACCCAATATACCGGCCACTGAAGCGGTCAGCTCGAACTAACAACCGGAAGCGGCAGAGACAGGCCACGATAAATGCCGGAGGAAACAGCACAGAAGCGCTTCACAGGAGGCTCCCAAGCACTGAGGATGTCACCTAGACAGGGGACGAAACGTTTGCAAGACAAATTCCCAGCTCGGCGAACAGAACCACAACAACGAGCACCCGAGCTACAAATCTTCTCCCAAACTTTCAACACCTAATCAGGTCTCCAGGATTTATTTCCATTTTTCTACTTTAATACCTCCACACCTCCTTTTGTTTGCAAAATGAACTCATTTTACGATCACATTAGTTATTTCCCAAGTTTCTTAGCTTCCATGCTCCTGTCTACACTAAATATTGATGCAAAATATTTGCTTAGTGTCTATGCCATCTCCTGTGGTTCCATGCATGGAAAGCCATGTTGATCTTTAAGGACTGTATTCTCTCCTTAGTTTTTTTTTAACCTTAAAATAATTTTAGAAACTTTTCGGATTCTCCTTAATTCTATTTGCCAAGGCAATTTTATGTCCCCTTTTTCCCCTCATGATTTCCTGTTTAAGTATACTCCGTCTGCCCTTGTACCCTTCTCAGGATTCACTCAATACCAGCTGTCTATATCTGATGAATGCCCCCTTCTTTTTCTGGACAGTAGTTGCAATTTCCCTCTTCATTGAGCTTTTCCATTTCCTTGCCCTTCACACAAGCAGAAATATACCATCACTGAACTCTCATTGTCTCATTCTTAAAGGCGTCCCAATTGTCAGCCATCCCTTTACCTGTGAATAACCTCCCCCAACCAACTTCTCAAAGTCTAATACCATCGAAACTGACCACACTCTAATTTGAAACTTTCATTTTTAAATCAATTCTATCCTTTCTCATCATTATTATTAAACCAATAGAATTATGATCACTTTCCCTGAAGCGTACCCGTCTGGACACCTCAGTCACTTGCCCCGCCTTGGTTCCCAACAGAAGGTCAAGTTTTGCGAACTGTCGAGTAGGTGCATCCACATATTGAATAACAACGTTTTCTTGTGCACACTTGACCAATTTCTCCACATTCCATGATCTTATCACTACCCAAAACTCTGTTTGGATTGTTAAAATTCACTACCATTATCCTTTTTTTCTTACAGATAGCATAATCGCTTGTAAATTTCCCACTGACTATTCGGAGGCCCATTTTACAATCTCAGCAAGATCATCACCTCTTTCTTGTTTTTCAGTTTCATCCATATAACTTCACTGGGCAGTCTCCAATAAATATCCTCTCCACATTCAGCTATAATGTTCTTTCTAACCAAAAACACCACTCCAACTCCTCTCTTGCTCCTCTGTCTATACATTCTAGCATCGATATCCGGGAACATTAAGCTGGCAGTCCTCGCTCATCACCTTCTGCTGGCGATCCCAGATTTTACGAAGCAACTCATTGAGAGGCTAATTAGCATCAAATCAAGATCAATATTTGATCAAAAATATCTAAATTCCTGGTCACGTATTTTTGTTCATCTCTTTTTAGGACGTTAGCTTCAACAATGTGGAGTCTGTGTGGGTGGAGCTGTGAAATACCAAGGGACAAAAAACATTAGTGGGTGTCATACACAGACCCCCAGACTGCAGTGGTCATGTTGGAATAGTATTAAACAGGAAATTCGACAATGCGCTCCACCGCATCTACTCCACTTCCCGCTCCTCCACACTTGAGCCCCGCCCCTCCAATTGCCAATAGGACACAACCCCACTGGTCCTCACCTACCACTCCAACAACCTCCATATACATCGTATCATCTGTCGTCATTTTCACCACCTCCAAATGTACCCCACCACCAGGGATATATTTCCCTCCCCTCCCCTATCAGCGTTCCGAAAAGACCACTCCCTCCGTGACTCCCTTGTTCGGTCCATTCACCCACCAACCCAACCTCCACTACCGGCACCTTCCCCTACAACTGCAAGAAATGCAAAACTTGCGCCCACACCTCCCCCTCACTGCCCTCCAAGTCCCCAAGGGATCCTTCCATATCCGCCACAAATTCACCTGCACTTCCACACACATCATTTACTGCATCCGCTGCACCTGATGTGGCTTCCTCTATATTGAGGAGACCGCCTACTTGCGGAATGTTTCAGAAAACACCTCTGGGACAGCCAGACCAACCAACCCAACCACTCCGTGGCTCAACACTTCAACTCCCCCTCCCAGGCCACCAAGGGCATGCAGGTGCTTGGACTCCTCCATCACCAGATCATAGCAACACGGTGGCAGGAGGAAGAGTGCCTCATGTTCCGCCTCGGAACCCTCCAACCACAATGGATGAACTCAGAGTTCTCCAGTTTCCTCATTTCCCCTCCCCCCACCTTGTCTCAGTCCCAACCCTCGAAATCAGCAACGCCTTCCTAACCTGCAATCTTTTCCTGACCTCTCTGCCCCCACCTCCACTCCGGCCTATCAGCATCACCTTGACCTCCTTCCACCTATCACATTTCCAACGACTCTCCCCCAAGTCCCTCCTCCCTACCTTTTATCCTAGCCTGCTGGACATACTTTCCTCATTCCTGAGGAAGGGCTCATGCCCGAAACGTCGATTCTCCTGCTCCTTTGATGCTGCCTGACCTGCTGCGCTTTTCCAGCAACACATTTTCAGCTCTGATCTCCAGCATCTGCAATCCTCACTTTCTCCTTAAACAGGAAATCAGCCAAGCTAATGATATGGAGACATCTGTGATCATGTGTGATTACAATCTGCATCCAGATTGGACAAATGAAATTAGCCACAATATCTACTAGGAGGTATTCCTGGCCTACATATGGGATGGTTTTCTTAACCAACATGTGGATGAACCAACTAGAGAGCAGGCAATCTTAGACTGGATACTGTGTAATGAGATAGGAATCATTGCCAAGCCAGCTGCCTGAGACTCCTTGGGCAAGAGTGACCATGACATGATACAACTTTTTTATCAAGATGGAGAGTGAGCCAGCTGATTTGGAGACTAAGGTTCTGAATTTTAATAAAGGAAACTATGAATATGTATAAGTCATTAGTTGGCGTTGATAGATTAGTGGAAGTTGCTTAAAGGTGTGACAGTAATTATGCATTGGCAAATATTCAAGGAATTCATGAGGGGACTGAAACAACTATTTATTCCTGTCTGGTACAAAAGCAAAATGGGTAACAGGGCCAATCCATGGCCTATAAAGGAAATTAGATAGTATCCATTTGAAGGAAGAAGTATAGAGATTGGACAAGTAAAATAATAGACCTGATGTTTGAGAGCAGTTTCGAATTCAGCAAAGAAGGAGCAAGGGATTGATGAAGATGGGAAAACACAGTACAAAAGAAAGTAAGCTTACAGGGAACATGAAGACTCACGTGACAAGGTTCTACAGTACGTGAAGAGAAAGAGATTGATGAATACAAATGTAGGTCCCTACAGATAGAAATGGGGAAATGTATAACAATGGACAAAGGAACAGCTGAGCAATTGTATAAATACTTTAATTCTATCTTCACAAAAAAACGACAGTTGTACAGCAGGTTGGTGAGGCTGCAGTTAGAGCATATGTTCTGTTTTGGTCACCCTGCTCGAGGAAGGAATTATTAAACTGGAAAGAGTGCAGAAGAAATTTATAAGGATGTTGCTCACATTCAGTGGTCTGAGTTATAAGGAGAAGCTGAACAAGCTAGAACTTCTTTTCTTGGCAGTCTAAGAGACTGAGAGGGGATCTTATAAAATTATGATAGGCATACACTCAGTCTTTTTTGCCAGGATTGGGGAATCGAGGATTAGATGGCATTAGTTTAAGGTTAGAGGGGAAAAGTACGAAAGGGAAACTGAGGGGCAATTTGATTATACAGAGGCTGGCATGCGTATGCAATGAGCTGCCAGCAGAAGTGGTCGAGTTGGGTACGTTAACAACATTTAACGGCATTTTGACAAACACATGGATAGGAAAGAGTTAGAAGGTTGTGCACCAAATGCAGGGAAATGGGGCTAGCATGGGTGGACATTTTGGTCAGTTTGGACCAGTTTGGGCCAAACGACCTGTCCCTGTTCTTTAGGACTCTCTGACTCGAAGATACAAATCAAGTACCAGACATCCTGGAGAATGCAAGATTTAGTGAGAGGGAAGAACTGAGGGAGGTCAATGTTAGTAAACAAATGGTGCTGGGAAATTGAGGGGATTGACCCTGATAAATTCTCAGGGCCTGATAAATCTGCAACCCAGAGCACTTAGGAAATGATTCTAGAAATAGTGGATGCTTTGGTTGTCAGGATTCTTTAGAGTTTGGTGCAGTCCCTGCAGATTGGAGGGCAGCTACTGCCACTCCAACACTCAGAAAGAGAGATACAGAGAAAGGGAATTCTAGACTAGTAAGCTTCAGATCAGTAGTGAGCAAAATTCTCAAATCCTTTATCCTTTATAGCAGAGCATTGAGAAAGCCGTGGCAAAATCCAACAGAGTCAGCATGGATTTATGGAGCGGAACTCATGCTTGAAAAATCTATTGGAATCCTGGGAAGATGTAACTGTCAGAGTTGACAAAGGAGAACTGGTCAATATGGTATATTTGTACTGCAGAAAGCGTTTGACAATGCCCCCTTTAAGAGATCACTGTACAGGATTAAAGCACATGGGATTGGGGTAAGTGACTGAGATAAATAGAAAACTGATTGGCAGAGGAGGAACAGAGGAGGGCTGAAGGGGCCCGTGTCAAATAGGCAGACAGTAACTAGTGGGATGCCATAGGGACTCCAGCTATTAACAATATATATTAATGATTTGGATGAAGGAATAAAATGTAACATCTCAAGGTTTGCAGCTGATACCAAGTTGGGTGGGAGGGTGAACTGTGACGAGGATGCAGAGATCCTATGGCATGATCTGGACAGATTGGGTGAGCGGGCCAATCAATGGCAGATGCAGTTTATTTTGGATAAATGTCAGGTTATTCACTTTGGAAACAAAAGGAAGGTGATGGATTACTACCTGACTTGCTGAAAATTGGGAGAGGGGAGTCTGCTGCAGGGTCCACATGTCCTTGTGCACCAGTCGCCGAAGGTACGCATGCAGGTACAGCAGGCAGTAAAGAAGACAAATGCTATATTGATCTTCATTGAGTGCTGTTTCGAGTACAGGAGCATGGATGCATTGTTACAGTTATACAGGGCCTTGGTGAGGCCACACCTCAAACACTGTGTGCAGTTTTGGTCTCCTTTTCTGAGGAAGGATGCTCTTGCTCTGGAGGGAGTACAGCGAAGGTTTACCTGACTGATTCCGAGGATGGTGGAACTAACGTATGAGGACAGGTTGTCTAGCTTAGGATTGTTTTCGCTGGAGTTTAAACGAATGGAGGGGACCTCATTCTAACAGGACGAGACAGGGTAGATACAGGGGGGATGCTCCTGATGGTGGGGGTGTCCAGAATCAGGGGACACAGACTGAGGATTCGGGTGAATCATGTAGGATGGAGATGAGGAGACATTTCTTCACCTAAAGAGTGATGAGCCTGTAGAATTCATTACCACAGGAACTTGTTAATGCCAAAGCATTGAATGTATTGAAAACGCGGCTACATGTAGCATTTCGGACAAATGGGTTCAAAGGTCATGGGGAGTAAACAGGACAAGGTTATTGAGCTAGATGATGAGCTATGATTATGATGGATGGCAGAGCAGGCTCAAAGGGCTGAGTGGCCTTCTCCTGCTCCTACCTTCAGTGTTTAAGAGGATATAGCCCTGAGAAAACCTTGGCATTATGAGTGCTTTCCCATTTACCTCTTAATATCAATCATCACCCCACCCGAAAAATTATGTGGAGACGTAACCTCTCAAATTTCAATGACACAGCTCCTCCCAAGAGTCATTGTGTGATGGTTGAGGTGCAGCTTTGTTCATTCTTAATACAAGATGTCATTTTGTTCTGTGATTGTTCTGTGTGTCTGTATTTGTGTGTGTGTGTGTGCATGTGTATTTGTGCGTGTGTGCGTGTGTGTGTGTATGTCTGTGCATATCCATGGCTATGTGTCTGTCTCTGTGTAGGTGTGTGTGTGTGAGAGAGTGTGAGAATGAGTGTGTGTGTCTGTGCGTGTGTGTGTGTGTATGTTTGTGTGTGTGTGTGTGTGTGTGTGTGTCTCGCGTGCGCGGATGCACATTTCTGTGTCTGTAGCCATGTGAAGCACATCATATTTCTTTGAAACTACTTTCTATGTCGGAGGCCACCAGCATGCTCCAGTTGCTGGAAAGTGCTGTAATGTATTTCAGATTGCGTGCCTCCATGCAATGTAATGTTCCTGCTTGACGAAGATACTAATTCATAACAGACAGCTTTTATCACCGATTTCTCACTAACACTTACAGAGTGTCATTTTATGCTTGTAGTTTTAGCGTCTAAGGTGATGTCTGGTCACCCTGATAGCTCATCTCAAACTAATGGAAACCTTCCCATTCATTTCTCTCAGCCAATTGGGACTTTCTTCATGTATAATCGATGTTCAGTGCTGTCATACCATTCTTCAGCACTCCTGAAGGGGACCCTTTGGTCCACCACTAGCTGCCTGGCTGTAGGAATCTCACCATGCAGTGAGTAAATTCACACGTCACATGTTGACATGTCTAAGACACACTTGTTGGATGATTTAAGGATTCTCCATTTGAGAGGACACAGAATTCAAGTGTTTGTCACGTCACCTCCAAATCTCAGCATTCCAACTGGGATACCCTCGCCCACGTCTCAATTAAACCCAACAACCCCTGCAAGTCTCCATACAACAGCCTTTTCACTCCGCCCTCTGCATGTTCCAGGACCACAAAGCTCCTTGCAAGTGCATCTGTACCTCTCAGCTTACTTCAGACCAGACAAGACAACCGAGGGAAAAGGAGAAAGTGAGGATAGCAGATCAGAGTCAAAAAGTGTGGCGCTGGAAAAGCACAGCAGGTCAGGCCGGATATCCAAGGAGTAGGAGTGTCAACATTTCGGGCATAAGCCTTCCATGGAGTGTCCTGTCCGAAACACCGACTTCTCGGTCAGAAGTGAAGACTATTGTTGGGACAATGTCTGCTGTTGGAATTGGGCAGTAAAAATCAATAACTTAGTCATCATTCTAATCGAGCACAATAATTCAACATACGTGTGGATGGATTATCTCATGTTCTAAATAAATACAATGAATATCATTGTTAAGTGAATCATGAAAGAATTGGAAAACATTAACGGAGAGATAACAAGGTCATAATGTCACCAGTTGAAACAGGAGAAGAAATCCAAGTGTACAGAAAAGCAAGTTAAAGCAGAATTATCAGAGACCATATTTGATTGAATGGCTCAGACAAAACAAAAACAGATGTAGAACAATTCGATATTTTTATTTCAGAGAAATTGACTGAGCGACAACAGAAAGATGAAAACCTGAAGCAATTGCATTGAAAAGTATACACAGAAGAATCTGAGTGTATTCCCAAATGTTACTAACTTTCAAATTATGTCTTGATGAGACAATCAGGCAGATGGGAAAGTGGGAGAAATTCCCTACCACTGGCTTATAGAAAGGAGGTGTGGCAGGTAGCACATCAGCCACCTGTGGGTCATTGTGGGAGTGAGAAGAACTCACGCTAAAATACACAAACATTTTTACTGGCCTGGACTGCATTTAGGTGGAGTTGAAAATTGCCAGAAATGTCATACATGTCATTCAACCGGAAAACCTCAGGCAATAATCAAACCAGGAACTTTAATACCCATCCCTGCATTTGAGGAACCTTTTACAAGGGTCTTACTTTATTGAGTAGGACCACTACACAAAGAAACAGTGGGAATCAGTATTTGTTAACAGTAATAAATGAGTCCATTCGATATCCAGAGGCCATTTTATTTGTGCAATAGCACTGCTAGAAGGATTGTAGAAGAGGTACACCAATGTTTAACTCGATAAAGACCACGCATAGAAATACAATCAGATCAAACGTCAAATTTTACTTCGAATATATGCATGGAAGTTATGGGTAGCTTATCTACAGCTTACCAAAAAGGATGGAAAGGGAATGTGAGAAAGATGACGTTAAATTTTAAAAACCATTCGTGAGCTTCGAGAAGACCATATAGAGGGCTTATCATCAAGACAATCCAAACGACTGGATAAAGGAATTCCATTTGTACATCTTACCAGTGGGGATGAACTAAATGAACCTACCACATTCAGTCCTTTTGAATGAGTGTTGGGGCATGAGCTGAGAGGACCACTGAAAATAAATAAGGAGAAATTGCTGAGTCAGAGTTCAGCTACCACATATTTGAACTGTGTGTCAAAGTTTAGGGAATAACTAAATTGAGCAGGGGAGTTGGCTCCAATTAAGCAATATACTTATAGACTTATGCCAAAGAAAGTTGGCATATGTTCAAAGACAGACTGAGTGCATGTTCCAAACACAGCAGCATCAAAGTGAGTTGCAGCAACTGGAGCTCAGCCATAGTAATGGTGCTAAAGCTGTCGAACAAACAATTTATATTTGTAATTTGATCTTGCTCAGAAGGTACCGGCAGGTACATTTATCCGAAGGAATGAAGAATAATTCGGCTTTGATTACACTGAATGGACTTTACCAACTTAAAGTCATGCAAGATGGTATGGAAAATGTGCCAGCTATATTTCAAAGACTAAACAATAAAGTCACTTCTGGGTTATCCAATTGTATGGTGTACATCAACAAGCTTGTGATCTTTTAGTCACGCACAGAAGGAAGATTTGCAAGATTTATTGGAACTACTACATTGAACTTCGGGAGGCAGGCTGGTGACAAACTTGGCTAAGTGTGAATTCACCAAAGTCCGAGTCATGTCCCTGGGCAAAGTTGCCAGGCATGGGCAGATGGCCCCGACCATGCCATTGACAAAGACAGCAGGACTATGATTCCTGGCAGTCAACAGGTTTACCAGACGTTTACCAGAAACAGTGTGGTTGCTCCACTGACTGATTGACTGAAGAATTGCCGGTTATTTTAGTGGACAGTGGAATGTCAGAAAGCATTTGCCAACCTGAAAGCT